>NW_028273623.1:2654438-3318047 GCF_024610735.1 Ursus americanus
GCCGCAACACCAGGGATTGGGGACCCCCAAGCCCCAGCGCCCGATGCACCCTGCCGCCCCTCCCCACCTGGGCCGCTAGGGGCGCCGCTGTTCATTCACCTTGGAAGGATGGACAGGGCCCTCCGAATCCCCGCCAATTTTCGAAGGTGCCCCGAATCAAAACACTTGGGCCCAGGCTCATATTCCCCAGCACCCTCACCTCAGCCCAACTCTCTGCTCGATGCCCAGGTGGTGTATCGGGCCTGCCGGCCTCCTGGGGGCTAACCCTAACCATCGTTCGGCCCCCGAGGGGCACTTCCCAGGGGCCTGGCATGACAACGCTGCGGATGGGGACCCCGAGCCCAAGTGCCAGTCTCACCCTGCTGCCCTTCAGCCACCCGAGCCGCTAGAGACCACTGGTCAATCAGGGTGGGAGAATGGGCAGGGCCCCCGGAGTCCCCGCTGACCTTCAAAGGCGCCCCGTGCAAAAACATTGGCTCCATTCCTCCTGCTCCCCAGCGCGCTCAGCCTGGCCCGCCCCTCCGCTTGCTGCAGAGCCAGTGGATAGTGCCTGCCAGGGTCGTGGGGGCTAACTGAAATCCTAGGTAGGCATCATGGGGCACAACCCAAGGGGCCTGGCTCTGCAACGCTGGGGATTGGTGATTCAGAGCCCCAGAGCCAGACTCACCCTGCAGCACCATCGCAACCTAGGCCGCTTGGGGTGCTGCCGCTCATTCAGGGAGGGAGAATGGACAGGGCCTTGGAGAAACGAGTGACATTTGAAGCCTCCTGCGCCAAAATGCAGGGGCCCACGCTCCCGCTCGCCAGAGATTTTACCTCGGACCGTGTACCTCTCGCCGACCAGCCAGAGGATTGGGCCTGCTGGCCTCCTGGGTGCTAACTCTAACCCTAGGACTGCCCATGAGGAGCCCCTCCCAAGAGGCCTGGCCCCACAACGCTAGGGATTGGGGATCCCTGAGCCGCAGCATGGACTCACCCTGCCGCTCCACCGCCAAGGGAGCTGCTAAGGGCGCCACTGGTTATTCAGGGCAGGAGAACGGGCAGGGCCCTTTGAGCCATGGCAACAGTCGAAGGCCCAGGGCGCCAAAATGCTGGGGACCACGCTCCGGCTCTGCATCACCCTCAACTCGGCCCCCACCTCCGCTCTTCGCAGAGCCAGCGATGCGGGCCTGCCAGCCTCCTGGGAGCTAACCCTAACCCTAGGAAAGCCCCTGAAGGTCCCTTCCTAGGGGGCCTGGCGCCGCAACGTAAGGGATTGGGGGCCCCCAAGCCCCAGCGCCAGATGCACGCTGCCACCCCAACCCACACAGGCCGCTAGGGGCGCCGCCATTCATTCAGGGTGGGAGAACTGGCAGGGCCCTCCGAACCCCTGCGGACTTTCGAAGGCGCCCCGAACCAAAACGCTTGGGCCCGGGCTCATGTTCACCAGCACCCTCACCTCGGCCGAACTCTCCGCTCGACGCACAGGTGGTGTATCGGGCCTGCTGGCCTCCTGGGGGCTAACCCTAACTGTAGTTCGGCCACGGAGGGGCCCTTCCCAAGTGGCCTGGCGCCACAACGCCGGATATGGGGACCCCAACCCAAGTGCCGGTCTCACCCTGCTGCCCTTCAGGCACCGGAGCCTCTAGGGGCCCCGCCGGTCATTCAGAGCGGGAGAACAGGCAGGTCCCTCCGAGCCCCCACTGACCTTCGAAGGCCCCCCGCACTAAAACGCTTGGGCTCATGCTCAGTCTCGCCAGCGCCCTCACCTCGGCCCAACCCTCTGCGTGCCGCACAGCCGCTGATCGGGTCCACCGGCCTCCTGGGGGCTAACCGCAACCGTAGATCGACCCCCGAGGGGCCCCTCCCAAGGGATCTGGCGCCGCAACGCTGGGGATTGGGGACCCCGAGCCTCAGCACTGGACTCACCCTGCCACCCAGCCGCCACCCGGGGGCTTGGGGTGGTGCCGTTCATTCAGGGCAGGAGCACGGGCAGGGCCCTCCAAGACACGGCGACCTTCAAAGGCCCCCCGCGCCAAAACACCCGGGCCCACGCTCCCGCTCACCAGTGCCCTCACCTCGGTCCGCCACTCCAGTCTCCACACGGCTGGTGAATAGGGCCTGCCGGCATCCTAGGGGCTAAACCTAACCCTAGGTCAGCCTCCGAGGGGCCCCTCCCAAGGGGCCTGGCGCCGCAACGCGGTGGACTGGGGACCCCCGAGCCCTATGCCCGGACTTCCATGCCGCCCCGCCGCCACCTGGGCTGCTAGGGGCGCCGCCGTTCATTCAGGGAGGAGAATGGGCAGGGCCCGCCGAGTCCCCGGAGACATTCGAAGGCCCCCGGTGCCAAAACGCTTGGGCCCAGGCTCTTGCTCGCCAGCGCCCTCACCTCGGCCCGCCCCTCCGCTCCACATACAGCAGGCGGATCCCGCCTGCCGGCCTCCCGGGTGCTAACCCTAACCCTAGGTCGGCCACCCAGGGGCCCCTCCCAAGGGTCCTGGTGCCGCTTCGCCGGGGAACGGGAACCTCAAGCCCCAGAGCCACACTCACCCTACCGCAACGCCGCCACCCAGGCCGCTAGGAGCACTGCGGGTCATTCAGGGCGAGAGAAGGGGCAGGGCCTTCCGAGCCCCCGGTGGCCTTCAAAGGCTCCCCGTGCCAAAACGCTGGTGCCCACGCTCCCGCTCCCCAACGCCCTCACCTCGGCCCCGCCCTCCGCTCCCCGGACAGTGGCCGGATCCCACCTGCCGGCCTCCTGGGGGCTAACCCTAACCCTAGGTCAGCCACCCAGGGGCCCCTCCCAAGGGTCCTGGTGCCGCTACACTGGAGATCAGGGACCCCAAGACCCAGAGCCAGACTCACCCTGCCGCCACGTCGCCACCCGGGACGCTAGTGGCGCCGCCCGTCATTCAGGCCGGGAGAAGGGACAGGGCCCTGGAGAAACCGGCGATATTTGAAGCCTCCTGCGCCAAAATGCAGGGGCCCACGCTCCCGATCGCCAGCGCCTTTACCTCGGGCCGCCCACCTCTCGCCGCCCAGCCAGAGGATTGGGCCTGCTGGCCTCCTGGGTGCTAACTCTAAACCTAGGTCCGCCCACGAGGAGCCCCTCCCAAGAGACCTGGCCCCACAACGCTGGGGATTGGGGATCCACGAGCCGCAGCATGGACTCACCCTGCCGCTCCACCGCCAAGGGAGCTGCTAAGGGCGCCGCTGGTTCTTCAGGGCAGGAGAACAGGCAGGGCCCTTTGAGCCATGGCAACAGTCGAAGGCCCAGGGCGCCAAAATGCTGGGGACCACGCTCCCGCTCTGCATCACCCTCAACTCGGTCCACACCTCCGCTCTTCGCAGAGCCAGCGACTCAGGCCTGCCGGCCTCCTGGGAGCTCACCCTAACCCTAGGACAGCCCCTGAAGGTCCCTTCCTAAGGGGCCTGGCGCCGCAACGCCAGGGATTGGGGGCCCCCAAGCCCCAGCGCCGGGTGCACGCTGCCACCCCAACCCACACAGGCCGCTAGGGGCGCCGCCATTCATTCAGGGTGGGAGAACTGGCAGGGCCCTCCGAACCCCTGCCGACCTTCGAAGGCGCACCGAACCAAAACGCTTGTGCCCAGGCTCGTGTTCACCAGCACCCTCACCTCGGCCCAACTCTCCGCTCGACGCAGAGGTGGTGTATCGGGCCTGCGGGGCTCCTGGAGGCTAACCCTAACCATAGGTCGGCCACCGAGGGGCACTTCCCAAGGGGCCTGGCGTCGCAACGCTGGGGATGGGGACCCCGAGCTCATGTGCTGCACTCACCCTGCTGCCCTTCACCCACCCGAGCCGCTAGAGGCCCCGCCGGTCAATCAGGGCAAGAGATCGGGCAGGGCCCTCCGAGTCCACACTGACCTTTGAAGGCTCCCCGCGCAAAAACGTTGGCTCCCAGGATCCTGCTCGCCAGCGCCCTCACCTCGGCCCACCCCACCGCTTGCTTCAGAGCCGGTGGATAGGGCCTGCCGGGCTCCTGGCAGCTAACCAAAACCCTAGGTCGGCCCTGAGGGGACATCCCAAGCGGCCTGGCTCTGCAATGCTGGGGATTGGTGACTCAGAGCCCCAGAGCCAGACTCACCCTGCCGCACTGTCCCCACCTGGGCCGCTAGGGGCGCTGCGGGTCATAGAGGGCGAGAGAAGGGCAGGGCCTTCTGAGGCCCCGGTGACCTTCAAAGGCTCCCCGTGCCAAAACGCTGGTGCCCACGCTCCCGCTCCCCAACGCCCTCACCTCGGCCCCGCCCTCCGCTCCCCGGACAGTGGCCGGATCCCATCTGCCGGCCTCTTGGGGGCTAACCCTAACCCTAGGTCAGCCACCCAGGGGCCCCTCCCAAGGGTCCTGGTGCCGCTACACTGGGGATCAGGGACCCCAAGACCCAGAGCCACACTCACCCTGCCGCCACGTCGCCACCCGGGACGCTACTGGCGCCGCCCGTCATTCACGGCGGGAGAAGGGACAGGGCCCTGGAGAAACCGGCGATATTTGAAGCCTCCTGCGCCAAAATGCAGGTGCCCACGCTCCCGATCGCCAGCGCCTTTACCTCGGGCCGCCCACCTCTCGCCGCCCAGCCAGAGGATTGGGCCTCCTGGCCTCCTGGGTGCTAACTCTAAACCTAGTTCCGCCCACGAGGAGCCCCTCCCAAGAGGCCTGGCCCCACAACGCTGGGGATTGGGGATCCACGAGCCGCAGCATGGACTCACCCTGCCGCTCCACCGCCAAGGGAGCTGCTAAGGGCGCCGCTGGTTCTTCAGGGCAGGAGAACGGGCAGGGCCCTTTGAGCCATGACAACAGTCGAAGGCCCAGGGCGCCAAAACGCTGGGGACCACGCTCCCGCTCTGCATCACCCTCAACTCGGCCCGCACCCCTGCTCTTCGCAGAGCCAGCGACTCGGGCCTGCCGGCCTCCTGGGAGCTCACCCTAACCCTAGGACAGCCCCTGAAGGTCCCTTCCTAAGGGGCCTGGCGCCGCAACGCCAGGGATTGGGGGCCCCCAAGCCCCAGCGCCGGATGCACGCTGCCACCCCAACCCACACAGGCCGCTAGGGGCGCCGCCATTCATTCAGGGTGGGAGAACTGGCAGGGCCCTCCGAACCCCTGCCGACCTTCGAAGGCGCACCGAACCAAAACGCTTGTGCCCAGGCTCGTGTTCACCAGCACCCTCACCTCGGCCCAACTCTCCGCTCGACGCAGAGGTGGTGTATCGGGCCTGCGGGGCTCCTGGAGGCTAACCCTAACCATAGGTCGGCCACCGAGGGGCACTTCCCAAGGGGCCTGGCGTCGCAACGCTGGGGATGGGGACCCCGAGCTCATGTGCCGCACTCACCCTGCTGCCCTTCAGCCACCCGAGCCGCTAGAGGCCCCGCCCGTCAATCAGGGCAAGAGATCGGGCAGGGCCCTCCGAGCCCACGCTGACCTTTGAAGGCTCCCCGCGCAAAAACGTTGGCTCCCAGGATCCTGCTCGCCAGCGCCCTCACCTAAGCCCACCCCACCGCTTGCTTCAGAGCCCGTGGATAGGGCCTGCCGGGCTCCTGGCAGCTAACCAAAACCCTAGGTCGGCCCTGAGGGGACATCCCAAGCGGCCTGGCTCTGCAATGCTGGGGATTGGTGACTCAGAGCCCCAGAGCCGGACTCACCCTGCCGCACTGTCCCCACCTGGGCCGCTAGGGGCGCCGCGGGTCATAGAGGGTGAGAGAAGGGCAGGGCCTTCTGAGTCCCCAGTGACCTTCAAAGGCTCCCCGTGCCAAAACGCTGGTGCCCACGCTCCCGCTCCCCAGCGCCTTCACCTCGGGCCGCACCTCAGCTCGCCGCACAGTGTGCGGTTGGGCCTGACGGTCTCCTGGGGGCTAACCCTAACCCTAGGTCGGCCCCCCAGGGGCCCCTCCCAAGGCTTTTGGTGCCACTACGCCAGGGATCTGGAACCCCAAGCCCCAAAGCCAGACTCACCCTCCCACAACGCTGCCACCCGGGCCGCGAGGGGCGCCGCCGGTCATTCAGGGCGGGAGAACTGACAGGGCCCTGGAGAAACCGGCGACATTTGAAGCCTCCCACCCCAAAATGCAGGGGCCCACAATCCCGCACCCCAGCGCCTTTACCTCGGCCCGCCCACCTCTCACCGCCCAGCCAGAGGATCTGGCCTGCCGGCCTTATGGGGGCTAACTCTAACCCTGGGTCGGCCCACGAGGAGCCCCTCCCAAGGGGCCTGGCACCACAACGCCGGGGATTGGGGATCCCCGAGCCGCAGCCTGGGATTCACCCTGCCGCCCCACCGCCAACGGAGCCGCTAGGGGCCTTGCTGGTTCTTCAGGGCAGGAGAAAGGGCAGGGCCCTCCGAGCCATGGCAACATTCAAAGGCCCAGGACGCCAAAACGCTGGGGCCCAGCTCCCGCTCGCCATCGCCCTCAACTCGGCCTGCATCTCCACTCCTCGCACAGCCGGCGGATCAGGCCTGCCGGCCTCCTGGGCGCTAACCCTAACCCTAGGATGGCCCCGAGGGTCGCTTCCTAAGGGGCCTGGCGCCACAACGCCGGGGATTGGGAACCCCCAAGCCCCAGCGCTGGATGCACCCTGCCGCCCTGCCCCACAAATGCCGCTAGGGGCACCGCCATTCATTCAGGGTGGGAGAATGGGCAGGGCCCTTCGGACCCCGCTGACCTTCGAAGGCACCCCGAACCAAAACGCTTGGGCCCGGGCTCATGTTCACCAGCACCCTCACCTCGGCCCAACTCTCCGCTCGACGCACAGGCGGTGTATCGGGCCTGCTGGCCTCCTGGGGGCTAACCCTAACTGTAGGTCGGCCACGGAGGGGCCCTTCCCAAGTGGCCTGGCGCCACAACGCCGGGAATGGGGACCCCAACCCAAGTGCCGGTCTCACTCTGCTGCCCTTCAGGCACCGGAGCCTCTAGGGGCCCCGCCGGTCATTCAGAGCGGGAGAACGGGCAGGTCCCTCCGAGCCCCCACTGACCTTCGAAGGCCCCCCGCACTAAAACGCTTGGGCTCATGCTCAGTCTCGCCAGCGCCCTCACCTCGGCCCAACCCTCCGTGTGCTGCACAGCCGGTGATCGGGTCCACCGGCCTCCTGGGGGCTAACCGCAACCCTAGATCGACCCCCGAGGGTCCCCTCCCAAGGGATCTGGTGCCGCAACGCTGGGGATTGGGGACCCCCGAGCCTCAGCACTGGACTCACCTTGCCACCCAGCCGCCACCCGGGGGCTTGGGGTGGTGCCGTTCATTCAGGGCGGGAGCACGGGCAGGGCCCTCCAAGACACGACGACCTTCAAAGGCCCCCTGCGCCAAAACACCCGGGCCCACGCTCCCGCTCACCAGTGCCCTCACCTCGGTCCGCCACTCCAGTCTCCACACGGCTGGGGAATAGGGCCTGCCGGCATCTTAGGGGCTAAACCTAACCCTAGGTCAGCCTCCGAGGGGCCCCTCCCAAGGGGCCTGGCGCCGCAACGCGGTGGACTGGGGACCCCCGAGCCCTATGCCCGGACTTCCATGCCGCCCGGCCGCCACCTGGGCTGCTAGGGGCGCCGCCGGTCATTCAGGGAGGAGAATGGGCAGGGCCCGCCGAGTCCCCGGAGACATTCGAAGGCCCCCGGTGCCAAAACGCTTGGGCCCAGGCTCTTGCTCGCCAGCGCCCTCACCTCGGCCCGCCCCTCCGCTCCACGCACAGCGGGCGGATCCCGCCTGCCGGCCTCCCGGGTGCTAACCCTAACCCTAGGTCGGCCACCCAGGGGCCCCTCCCAAGGGTCCTGGTGCCGCTTCGCCGGGGATCGGGAACCTCAAGCCCCAGAGCCACACTCACCCTACCGCAACGCCGCCACCCAGGCCGCTAGGAGCACTGCGGGTCATTCAGGGCGAGAGAAGGGGCAGGGCCTTCCGAGCCCCCGGTGGCCTTCAAAGGCTCCCCATGCCAAAACGCTGGTGCCCACGCTCCCGCTCCCCAATGCCCTCACCTCGGCCCCGCCCTCCGCTCCCAGGACAGTGGCCGGATCCCACCTGCCGGCCTCCTGGGGGCTAACCCTAACCCTAGGTCAGCCACCCAGGGGCCCCTCCCAAGGGTCCTGGTGCCGCTACACTGGGGATCAGGGACCCCAAGACCCAGAGCCACACTCACCCTGCCACCACGTCGCCACCCGGGACGCTAGTGGCGCCGCCCGTCATTCAGGGCGGGAGAAGGGACAGGGCCCTGGAGAAACCGGCGATATTTGAAGCCTCCTGCGCCAAAATGCAGGTGCCCACGCTCCTGATCGCCAGCGCCTTTACCTCGGGGTGCCCACCTCTCGCCGCCCAGCCAGAGGATTGGGCCTCCTGGCCTCCTGGGTGCTAACTCTAAACCTAGTTCCGCCTATGAGGAGCCCCTCCCAAGAGGCCTGGCCCCACAACGCTGGGGATTGGGGATCCACGAGCCGCAGCATGGACTCACCCTGCCGCTCCACCGCCAAGGGAGCTGCTAAGGGCGCCGCTGGTTCTTCAGGGCAGGAGAACGGGCAGGGCCCTTTGAGCCATGACAACAGTCGAAGGCCCAGGGCGCCAAAACGCTGGGGACCACGCTCCCGCTCTGCATCACCCTCAACTCGGCCCGCACCCCCGCTCTTCGCAGAGCCAGCGACTCGGGCCTGCTGGCCTCCTGGGAGCTCACCCTAACCCTAGGACAGCCCCTGAAGGTCCCTTCCTAAGGGGCCTGGCGCCGCAACGCCAGGGATTGGGGGCCCCCAAGCCCCAGCGCCGGATGCACGCTGCCACCCCCAACCCACACAGGCCGCTAGGGGCGCCGCCATTCATTCAGGGTGGGAGAACTGGCAGGGCCCTCCGAACCCCAGCCGACCTTCGAAGGCGCACCGAAACAAAACGCTTGGGCCCAGGCTCATGTTCACCAGCACCCTCACCTCGGCCCAACTCTCCGCTCGACGCACAGGTGGTGTATCGGGCCTGCGGGGCTCCTGGAGGCTAACCCTAACCATAGGTCGGCCACCGAGGGGCACTTCCCAAGGGGCCTGGCGTCGCAACGCTGGGGATGGGGACCCCGAGCTCATGTGCCGCACTCACACTGCTGCCCTTCAGCCACCCGAGCTGCTAGAGGCCCCGCCCGTCAATCAGGGCAAGAGATCGGGCAGGGCCCTCCGAGCCCACGCTGACCTTTGAAGGCTCCCCGCGCAAAAACGTTGGCTCCCAGGATCCTGCTCGCCAGCGCCCTCACCTAGGCCCACCCCACCGCTTGCTTCAGAGCCTGTGGATAGGGCCTGCCGGGCTCCTGGCAGCTAACCAAAACCCTAGGTCGGCCCTGAGGGGACATCCCAAGCGGCCTGGCTCTGCAATGCTGGGGATTGGTGACTCAGAGCCCCAGAGCCGGACTCACCCTGCCGCACTGTCCCCACCTGGGCCGCTAGGGGCGCCGCGGGTCATAGAGGGTGAGAGAAGGGCAGGGCCTTCTGAGTCCCCGGTGACCTTCAAAGGCTCCCTGTGCCAAAACGCTGGTGCCCACGCTCCCGCTCCCCAGCGCCTTCACCTCGGGCCGCACCTCAGCTCGCCGCACAGTGTGCGGTTGGGCCTGACGGTCTCCTGGGGGCTAACCCTAACCCTAGGTCGGCCCCCCAGGGGCTCCTCCCAAGGCTTTTGGTGCCACTACGCCAGGGATCTGGAACCCCAAGCCCCAAAGCCAGACTCACCCTCCCACAACGCTGCCACCCCGGGCCGCGAGGGGCGCCGCCGGTCATTCAGGGCGGGAGAACTGACAGGGCCCTGGAGAAACCGGCGACATTTGAAGCCTCCCACCCCAAAATGCAGGGGCCCACAATCCCGCACCCCAGCGCCTTTACCTCGGCCCGCCCACCTCTCACCGCCCAGCCAGAGGATCTGGCCTGCCGGCCTTATGGGGGCTAACTCTAACCCTGGGTCGGCCCACGAGGAGCCCCTCCCAAGGGGCCTGGCACCACAACGCCGGGGATTGGGGATCCCCGAGCCGCAGCCTGGGATTCACCCTGCCGCCCCACCGCCAACGGAGCCGCTAGGGGCCTTGCTGGTTCTTCAGGGCAGGAGAAAGGGCAGGGCCCTCCGAGCCATGGCAACATTCAAAGGCCCAGGACGCCAAAACGCTGGGGCCCAGCTCCCGCACGCCATCGCCCTCAACTCGGCCTGCATCTCCACTCCTCGCACAGCCGGCGGATCGGGCCTGCCGGCCTCCTGGGCGCTAACCCTAACCCTAGGATGGCCCCGAGGGTCGCTTCCTAAGGGGCCTGGCGCCACAACGCCGGGGATTGGGAACCCCCAAGCCCCAGCGCTGGATGCACCCTGCCGCCCTGCCCCACAGGTGCCGCTAGGGGCACCGCCATTCATTCAGGGTTGGAGAATGGGCAGGGCCCTTCGGACCCCCGCCGACCTTCGAAGGCACCCCGAACCAAAATGCTTGGGCCCGGGCTCATGTTCACCAGCACCCTCACCTCGGCCCAACTCTCCGCTCGACGCACAGGCGGTGTATCGGGCCTGCTGGCCTCCTGGGGGCTAACCCTAACTGTAGGTCGGCCACGGAGGGGCCCTTCCCAAGTGGCCTGGCGCCACAACGCCGGGAATGGGGACCCCAACCCAAGTGCCGGTCTCACTCTGCTGCCCTTCAGGCACCGGAGCCTCTAGGGGCCCCGCCGGTCATTCAGAGCGGAAGAACGGGCAGGTCCCTCCGAGCCCCCACTGACCTTCGAAGGCCCCCCTGCACTAAAACGCTTGGGCTCATGCTCAGTCTCGCCAGCGCCCTCACCTCGGCCCAACCCTCCGCGTGCCGCACAGCCGCTGATCGGGTCCACCGGCCTCCTGGGGGCTAACCGCAACCCTAGATCGACCCCCGAGGGTCCCCTCCCAAGGGATCTGGCGCCGCAACGGTGGGGATTGGGGACCCCCGAGCCTCAGCACTGGACTCACCCTGCCACCCAGCTGCCACCCGGGGGCTTGGGGTGGTGCCGTTCATTCAGGGCGGGAGCACGGGCAGGGCCCTCCAACACATGGCGACCTTCAAAGGCCCCCCGCGCCAAAACACCCGGGCCCACGCTCCCGCTCACCAGTGCCCTCACCTCGGTCCACCACTCCAGTCTCCACACGGCTGGGGAATAGGGCCTGCCGGCATCCTAGGGTCTAAACCTAACCCTAGGTCAGCCTCCGAGGGGCCCCTCCCAAGGGGCCTGGCGCCGCAACGCGGTGGACTGGGGACCCCCGAGCCCTATGCCCGGACTTCCATGCCGCCCCGCCGCCACCTGGGCTGCTAGGGGCGCCGCCGGTCATTCAGGGAGGAGAATGGGCAGGGCCCGCCGAGTCCCCGGAGACATTCGAAGGCCCCCGGTGCCAAAACGCTTGGGCCCAGGCTCTTGCTCGCCAGCGCCCTCACCTCGGCCCGCCCCTCCGCTCCACGCACAGCTGGCGGATCCCGCCTGCCGGCCTCCCGGGTGCTAACCCTAACCCTAGGTCGGCCACCCAGGGGCCCCTCCCAAGGGTCCTGGTGCCGCTTCGCCGGGGATCGGGAACCTCAAGCCCCAGAGCCACACTCACCCTACCGCAACGCCGCCACCCAGGCCGCTAGGAGCACTGCGGGTCATTCAGGGCGAGAGAAGGGGCAGGGCCTTCCGAGCCCCCGGTGGCCTTCAAAGGCTCCCCGTGCCAAAACGCTGGTGCCCACGCTCCCGCTCCCCAACGCCCTCACCTCGGCCCCGCCCTCCGCTCCCCGGACAGTGGCTGGATCCCACCTGCCGGCCTCCTGGGGGCTAACCCTAACCCTAGGTCAGCCACCCAGGGGCCCCTCCCAAGGGTCCTGGTGCCACTACACTGGGGATCAGGGACCCCAAGACCCAGAGCCAGACTCACCCTGCCGCCACGTCGCCACCCGGGACGCTAGTGGCGCCGCCCGTCATTCAGGGCGGGAGAAGGGACAGGGCCCTGGAGAAACCGGCGATATTTGAAGCCTCCTGCGCCAAAATGCAGGGGCCCACGCTCCCGATCGCCAGCACCTTTACCTCGGGCCGCCCACCTCTCGCCGCCCAGCCAGAGGATTTGGCCTGCTGGCCTCCTGGGTGCTAACTCTAAACCTAGGTCCGCCCACGAGGAGCCCCTCCCAAGAGGCCTGGCCCCACAACGCTGGGGATTGGGGATCCACGAGCCGCAGCATGGACTCACCCTGCCGCTCCACCTCCAAGGGAGCTGCTAAGGGCGCCGCTGGCTCTTCAGGGCAGGAGAAGGGGCAGGGCCCTTTGAGCCATGGCAACAGTCGAAGTCCCAGGGCGCCAAAACGCTGGGGACCATGCTCCCGCTCTGCATCACCCTCAACTCGGCCTGCACCTCCGCTCTTCGCAGAGCCAGCGACTCGGGCCTGCCGGCCTCCTGGGAGCTCACCCTAACCCTAGGACAGCCCCTGAAGGTCCCTTCCTAAGGGGCCTGGCGCCGCAACGCCGGGGATTGGGGGCCCCCAAGCCCCAGCGCCGGATGCATGCTACCACCCCAACCCACACAGGCCGCTAGGGGCGCCGCCATTCATTCAGGGTGGGAGAACTGGCAGGGCCCTCCGAACCCCTGCCGACCTTCGAAGGCGCACCGAACCAAAACGCTTGGGCCCAGGCTCATGTTCACCAGCACCCTCACCTCGGCCCAACTCTCCCCTCGATGCACAGGTGGTGTATCGGGCCTGCGGGGCTCCTGGAGGCTAACCCTAAAGATAGGTCGGCCACCGAGGGGCACTTCCCAAGGGGCCTGGCGTCGCAACGCTGGGGATGGGGACCCCGAGCTCATGTGCCACACTCACCCTGCTGCCCTTCAGCCACCGGAGCCGCTAGAGGCCCCGCCGGTCAATCAGGGCAAGAGATCGGGCAGGGCCCTCCGAGCCCACGCTGACCTTTGAAGGCTCCCCGCGCAAAAACGTTAGCTCCCAGGATCCTACTCGCCAGCGCCCTCACCTAGGCCCACCCCACCGCTTGCTTCAGAGCTGGTGGAGAGGGCCTGCCGGGCTCCTGGCAGCTAACCAAAACCCTAGGTCGGCCCTGAGGGGACATCCCAAGCGGCCTGGCTCTGCAATGCTGGGGATTGGTGACTCAGAGCCCCAGAGCCGGACTCACCCTGCCGCACTGTCCCCACCTGGGCCGCTAGGGGCGCCGCGGGTCATAGAGGGCGAGAGAAGGGCAGGGCCTTCTGAGTCCCCGGTGACCTTCAAAGGCTCCCCGTGCCAAAACGCTGGTGCCCACACTCCCGCTCCCCAGCGCCTTCACCTCGGGCCGCACCTCAGCTCGCCGCACAGTGTGCGGTTGGGCCTGACGGTCTCCTGGGGGCTAACCCTAACCCTAGGTCGGCCCCCCAGGGGCCCCTCCCAAGGCTTTTGGTGCCACTACACCAGGGATCTGGAACCCCAAGCCCCAAAGCCAGACTCACCCTCCCACAACGCTGCCACCCGGGCCGCGAGGGGCGCCGCCGGTCATTCAGGGCGGGAGAACTGACAGGGCCCTGGAGAAATCGGCGACATTTGAAGCCTCCCGCGCCAAATTGCAGGGGCCCACAATCCCACTCCCCAGCGCCTTTACCTCGGCCCGCCCACCTCTCGCCGCCCATCCAGAGGATCGGGCCTGCCGGCCTCACGGGGGCTAACTCTAACCCTAGGTCGGCCCATGAGGAGCCCCTCCCAAGGTGCCTGGCACCGCAACGCTGGAGATTGGGGATCCCCGAGCCGCAGCGTGGGATTCACCCTGCCACCCCACCGCCAACGGAGCCGCTTGGGGCGTTGCTGGTTATTCAGGGCAGGAGAACGGGCACGGCCCTCCGACCCATGGCAACATTCGAAGGCCCAGGACACCAAAACGCTGGGGACCATGCTCCCGCTTGCCATTGGCCTCAACTGGGCCCACATCTCCACTCCTCGCACAGCTGACGGATGGGGCCTGCCGGCCTCCTGGGCGCTAATCCTAACCCTAGGACGGCCCCTGAGGGTCCTTTCCTAAGGGGCCTGGCACCGTAACGCCAAGGATTGGGAACCCCCAAGCCCCAGCGCTGGATGCACCCTGCCGCCCCGCCCCACACGGGGCGCTAGGGGCACCGCCATTCATTCAGGGTGGGAGAACGGGCAGGGCCCTTCGAACGCCCACCCACCTGCGAAGGCGCCCTGAATCAAAACGCTTGGGCTCAGGCTCATGTTCACCAGCACCCTCACCTCGCCCACCTCTCCCCTCGACGCACAGGTGGTGTATCGGGCCTGCTGGCCTCCTGAGGGCTAACCCTAACTGTAGGTCGGCCACGGAGGGGCCCTTCCCAAGTGGCCTGGCGCCACAACGCCGGGAATGGAGACCCCAACCCAAGTGCCGGTCTCAACCTGCTGCCCTTCAGGCCCCGGAGCCTCTAGGGGCCCCACCGGTCATTCAGAGCGGGAGAACGGGCAGGTCCTTCCGAGCCCCCACCTACTTTCGAAGGCGCCCCGCACCAAAACACTTGGGCTCATGCTCAGTCTCGCCAGCGCCCTCACCTCGGCCCAACCCTCCGCGTGCTGCACAGCCGCTGATCGGGTCCACCGGCTTCCTGGGGGCTAACCGTAACCCTAGATCGACCCCCGAGGGCCCCTCCCAAGGGTCCTGGCACCGCAACACCGGGGATTGTGGATCCCTGAGCCCCAGCGCCGGACTCACCCTGCCACCCTGCCGCCACCCAGGCCACGAGGGGTGCCGCCGGTCATTCAGGGCGGGAGAACGGGTAGGGCCCTCCGAGCCCCCACCTACATTTGAAGGCACCCCGAATCAAAACGCTTGGGCCCAGGCTCATGTTCACCAGCACCCTCAACTCGGCCCGCACCTCCGCTCCTTGCACAGCCGGCGACTCGGGCCTGCCGGCCTCCTGGGCGCTAACTAGAACCCTAGGACGGCCCCTGAGGGTCCCTTCCTAAGGGGCCTGGCACCGCAACGCCGGGCATTGGGTACCCCCAAGCCCCAGCGCCAGATGCACGCTGCCGCCCCGCCCCACAAGGGCCGCTAGTGGCGCCGCCATTCATTCGGGGAGGGAGAACTGGCAGGGCCCTCCGAACCCCCGCTGACCTTCGAAGGCGCCCAGAACCAAAACGCTTGGGTCCAGGCTCATGTTCACCAGCACCCTCACTTCGGCCCAACTGTCCTCTCGATGCACAGGTGGTGTATCTGGCCTGCGTGGCTCCTGGGGGCTAACCCTAACCATAGGTCGGCCCCCGAGGGGCCCTTCCCCAGGGGCCTGGCGTCGCAACGCTGGGGATGGGGACCCCGTGCCCAAGTGCCGGACTCACCCTGCTGCCCTTCAGCCACCCAAGCCGCTAGGGGACCACGGGTCAATCAGGACAAGAGAACGGGCAGGGACCTCCGAGCCCGCGCTGACCTTCAAAGGCCCCACGTGCAAAAACCTTGGCTCCCATGCTCCTGCTCCCAGCGCCCTCACCTCGGCCCGCCCCTCCACATGATTCAGAGCCGGTGGATAGGGCCTGCCAGGCTCCTGGGGGCTAACCAAAACCCTAGGTCGGCCCCGTGGGGCACATCCCTAGGGGCCTGGCTCTGCAACGCTGGGGACTGGTGACTCAGAGCCCCAGAGCCCGACTCACCCTGCCGCACTATCACCACCTGGGCCGCTAGGGGCGCCGCCGGTCATTCAGGGAGAGAGAAGGGGCAGGGACTTCTGAGCCCATGGTGACCTTCAAAGGCTCCCCGCACCAAAACGCTAGTGCCCACGCTCCCACTCCCCAGCGCCCTCACCTCGGCCCGCCCTTCTACTCGCCACACAGCGGGCAGATAGGGCCTGCTGGCCTCCTGGGGGCTAATCCGAACCCTAGGTCGGCCCCCCAGGGGCCCCTCCCAAGGGTCCTGGTGCCGCTACACCAGGGATCGGGGACCCCAAGCACCAGAGCCAGACACACCCTGCCGCAACCCCTCCACCCACGCCACAAGGGGCGCCGCCAGTCATTCACGGCGGGAGAAGGGACAGGGCCCTGGAGAAACCGGAGACATCTGAAGCCTCCCGCGCCAAAATGCAGGGGCCCAGGCTCCCGCTCGCCAGCGCCTTTACCTATGCCCACCAACCTCTCCCTGCCCAGCCAGAGGATTGGGCCTGCCGGCCTCCTGGGTGCTAACTCTAACCCTAGGTCGGCCCACGAGGAGCCCCTCCCAAGGGGCCTGGGCCCGCAACGCTGGGGATTGGGGATCCCCGAGCCGCAGCGCGGGACTCACCCTGCCGCCCCACTGCCAATGGAGCCGCTAGGGGCGTCGCTGGTTATTCAGGGCAGGAGAAAGGGCAGGGCCCTCCGAGCCATGGCAACATTCGAAGGCCCAGGGCGCCAAAATGCTGGGGACCACCCTCCTGCTGGCCATCGCCCTCAACCTGGTCCACACCTCCGCTCCTCGCACAGCCGGCGACTCGGGCCTGCCGGCCTCCTGGGCGCTAACCCTAACCCTAGGACAGCCCCTGAAGCTCCCTTCCTAAGGGGCCCGGAGCCGCAACGCCGGGGATTGGGGACCCCCAGGCCCCAGCGCCAGATGCACGGTGCCGCCCTGCCCCACACGGGCCGCTAGGGGCGCCGCCATTCATTCAGGGTGGGAGAACTGGGTGGGAGAACTGGAGGGCCCTCCGAACCCCTGCCGACATTCGAAGGCGCACCGAACCAAAACCCTCGGGCCCAGGCTCATGTTCACCAGCACCCTCACCTCGGCCCAGATCTCCCCTCGACGCACAGGTGGTGTATCGGGCCTGCGGGGCTCCAGGAGGCTAACCCTAACCATAGATCGGTCCCCGAGGGGCCCTTCCCAAGGGGCCTGGCGTCGCAACGCTGGGGATGGGGACCCCGAGCCCATGTGCCGGACTCACCCTGCTGCCCTTCAGCCACCCGAGCCGCTAGAGGCCCCGCCGGTCAATCAGGGCAGGAGATCGGGCAGGGCCCTCCGAGCCCACGCTGACCTTTGAAGGCTCCCCGCGCAAAAACGTTGGCTCCCAGGATCCTGCTCGCCAGCGCCCTCACCTCGGCCCGCCCCTCCGCTTGCTTCAGAGCCGGTGGATAGAGCCTGCCGGGCTCCTGGCAGCTAACCAAAACCCTAGGTCGGCCCTGTGAGGACATCCCAAGCAGCCTGGCTCTGCAACGCTGGGGATTGGTGACTCAGAGCCCCAGAGCCAGACTCACCCTGCCGCACTCTCCCCACCCAGGCCGCTAGGGGCGCCGCCGGTCATAGAGGGCGAGAGAAGGGCAGGGCCTTCCAAGCCACCAGTGACCTCCAAAGGCTCCCCGCGCCAAAACGCTGGTGCCCACGCTCCCGCTCCCCAGTGCCCTCACCTCGGCCCACACCTCTGCTCGCCTCACAGCGTGCGGATTGGGCCTCACGGTCTCCTTGGGGCTAACCCTAACCCGAGGTCGGCCCCCCAGGGGCCCCTCCCAAGTGTCCTGGTGCCACTACGCCGGGGATCTGGGACCCCAAGCCCCAGAGCCAGACTCACCCTCCCACAACGCTGCCACCCGAAAGCTAGGGGCGCCGCCAGTCATTCAGGGCGGGAGAACTGACAGGGCCCTGGAGAAACTGGCGACATTTGAAGCCTCCCGCGCCAAATTGCAGGGGCCCACAATCCCACTCCCCAGCGCCTTTACCTCAGCCCGCCCACCTCTCGCCGCCCATCCAGAGGATCGGGCCTGCCGGCCTCACGGGGGCTAACTCTAACCCTAGGTCGGCCCATGAGGAGCCCCTCCCAAGGTGCCTGGCACCGCAACGCTGGAGATTGGGGATCCTCGAGCCGCAGCGTGGGATTCACCCTGCCACCCCACCGCCAACGGAGCCGCTAGGGGCGTCGCTGGTTATTCAGGGCAGGAGAACGGGCACGGCCCTCCGACCCATGGCAACATTCGAAGGCCCAGGACACCAAAACGCTGGGGACCATGCTCCCGCTTGCCATTGGCCTCAACTGGGCCCGCATCTCCACTCCTCGCACAGCTGGCGGATGGGGCCTGCCGGCCTCCTGGGCGCTAATCCTAACCCTAGGACGGCCCCTGAGGGTCCTTTCCTAAGGGGCCTGGCACCGCAACGCCAAGGATTGGGAACCCCCAAGCCCCAGCGCTGGATGCACCCTGCCGCCCCGCCCCACACGGGGCGCTAGGGGCGCCGCCATTCATTCAGGGTGGGAGAACGGGCAGGGCCCTTCGAACGCCCACCCACCTGCGAAGGCGCCCTGAACCAAAACGCTTGGGCCCAGGCTCATGTTCACCAGCACCCTCAGCTCACCCAACTCTCCCCTCGACGCACAGGTGGTGTATCGGGCCTGCTGGCCTCCTGAGGGCTAACCCTAACTGTAGGTCGGCCACGGAGGGGCCCTTCCCAAGTGGCCTGGCGCCACAACGCCGGGAATGGAGACCCCAACCCAAGTGCCGGTCTCAACCTGCTGCCCTTCAGGCCCCGGAGCCTCTAGGGGCCCCACCGGTCATTCAGAGCGGGAGAACGGGCAGGTCCTTCCGAGCCCCCACCTACTTTCGAAGGCGCCCCGCACCAAAACACTTGGGCTCATGCTCAGTCTCGCCAGCGCCCTCACCTCGGCCCAACCCTCCGCGTGCTGCACAGCCGCTGATCGGGTCCACCGGCTTCCTGGGGGCTAACCGTAACCCTAGATCGACCCCCGAGGGCCCCTCCCAAGGGTCCTGGCACCGCAACACCGGGGATTGTGGACCCCTGAGCCCCAGCGCCGGACTCACCCTGCCACCCTGTCGCCACCCAGGCCACGAGGGGTGCCGCCGGTCATTCAGGGCGGGAGAACGGGTAGGGCCCTCCGAGCCCCCACCTACATTTGAAGGCACCCCGAATCAAAACGCTTGGGCCCAGGCTCATGTTCACCAGCACCCTCATCTCGGCCCGCACCTCCGCTCCTTGCACAGCTGGCGACTCGGGCCTCCCGGCCTCCTGGGCGCTAACTAGAACCCTAGGACGGCCCCTGAGGGTCCCTTCCTAAGGGGCCTGGCACCGCAACGCCGGGCATTGGGTACCCTCAAGCCCCAGCGCCGGATGCACGCTGCCGCCCCGCCCCACACGGGCCACTAGTGGCGCCGCCATTCATTCGGGGAGGGAGAACTGGCAGGGCCCTCCGAACCCCCGCTGACCTTCGAAGGCGCCCAGAACCAAAACGCTTGGGTCCAGGCTCATGTTCACCAGCACCCTCACTTCGGCCCAACTGTCCTCTCGATGCACAGGTGGTGTATCGGGCCTGCGTGGCTCCTGGGGGCTAACCCTAACCATAGGTCGGCCCCCGAGGGGCCCTTCCCCAGGGGCCTGGCGTCGCAACGCTGGGGATGGGGACCCCGTGCCCAAGTGCCGGACTCACCCTGCTGCCCTTCAGCCACCCAAGCCGCTAGGGGACCACGGGTCAATCAGGACAAGAGAACGGGCAGGGACCTCCGAGCCCGCGCTGACCTTCAAAGGCCCCACGTGCAAAAACCTTGGCTCCCATGCTCCTGCTCCCAGCGCCCTCACCTCGGCCCGCCCCTCCACATGATTCAGAGCCGGTGGATAGGGCCTGCCAGGCTCCTGGGGGCTAACCAAAACCCTAGGTCGGCCCCGTGGGGCACATCCCTAGGGGCCTGGCTCTGCAACACTGGGGATTGGTGACTCAGAGCCCCAGAGCCCGACTCACCCTGCCGCACTATCGCCACCTGGGCCGCTAGGGGCGCCGCCGGTCATTCAGGGAGAGAGAAGGGGCAGGGACTTCTGAGCCCATGGTGACCTTCAAAGGCTCCCCGCACCAAAACGCTGGTGCCCACGCTCCCACTCCCCAGCGCCCTCACCTCGGCCCGCCCTTCTACTCGCCACACAGCGGGCAGATAGGGCCTGCTGGCCTCCTGGGGGCTAATCCGAACCCTAGGTCGGCCCCCCAGGGGCCCCTCCCAAGGGTCCTGGTGCCGCTACACCAGGGATCGGGGACCCCAAGCCCCAGAGCCAGACTCACCCTGCCGCAACCCCGCCACCCACGCCACAAGGGGCGCCGCCAGTCATTCACGGCGGGAGAAGGGACAGGGCCCTGGAGAAACCGGAGACATCTGAAGCCTCCCGCGCCAAAATGCAGGGGCCCAGGCTCCCGCTCGCCAGCGCCTTTACCTATGCCCACCCACCTCTCGCCGCCCTGCCAGAGGATTGGGCCTGCCGGCCTCCTGGGTGCTAACTCTAACCCTAGGTCGGCCCACGAGGAGCCCCTCCCAAGGGGCCTGGCCCAGCAACGCTGGGGATTGGGGATCCCCGAGCCGCAGCGCGGGACTCACCCTGCCGCCCCACTGCCAACGGAGCCGCTAGGGGCGTCGCTGGTTATTCAGGGCAGGAGAAAGGGCAGGGCCCTCCGAGCCATGGCAACATTCGAAGGCCCAGGGCGCCAAAATGCTGGGGACCACCCTCCTGCTGGGCATCGCCCTCAACCTGGCCCGCACCTCCGCTCCTTGCACAGCCGGCGACTCGGGCCTGCCGGCCTCCTGGGCGCTAACCCTAACCCTAGGACAGCCCCTGAAGCTCCCTTCCTAAGGGGCCTGGAGCCTCAACGCCGGGGATTGGGGATCCCCAGGCCCCAGCGCTGGATGCACGCTGCCGCCCCGCCCCACACGGGCCGCTAGGGGCGCCGCCATTCATTCAGGGTGGGAGAACTGGAGGGCCCTCCGAACCCCTGCCGACATTCGAAGGCGCACCGAACCAAAACCCTCGGGCCCAGGCTCATGTTCACCAGCACCCTCACCTCGGCCCAGCTCTCCCCTCGACGCACAGGTGGTGTATCGGGCCTGCGGGGCTCCAGGAGGCTAACCCTAACCATAGATCGGTCCCCGAGGGGCCCTTCCCAAGGGGCCTGGCGTCGCAACGCTGGGGATGGGGACCCCGAGCCCATGTGCCGGACTCACCCTGCTGCCCTTCAGCCACCCGAGCCGCTAGAGGCCCCGCCGGTCAATCAGGGCAGGAGATCGGGCAGGGCCCTCCGAGCCCACGCTGACCTTTGAAGGCTCCCCGCGCAAAAACGTTGGCTCCCAGGATCCTGCTCGCCAGCGCCCTCACCTCGGCCCGCCCCTCCGCTTGCTTCAGAGCCGGTGGATAGGGCCTGCCGGGCTCCTGGCAGCTAACCAAAACCCTAGGTCGGCCCTGAGGGGACATCCCAAGTGGACTGGCTCTGCTACGCTGGGGATTGGTGAGTCAGAGCCCCAGAGCCAGACTCACCCTGCCGCACTGTCCCCACCCAGGCCGCTAGGGGCACCGCTGGTCATAGAGGGTGAGAGAAAGTCAGGGCCTTCCAAGCCACCAAGTGACCTCCAAAGGCTCCCCGCGCCAAAACGCTGGTGCCCACGCTCCCACTCCCCAGTGCCCTCACCTCGGCCCACACCTCTGCTCGCCTCACAGCGTGCGGATTGGGCCTCACGGTCTCCTTGGGGCTAACCCTAACCCTAGGTCGGCCCCCCAGGGGCCCCTCCCAAGGGTCCTGGTGCCCGTACGCCTGGGATCTGGGACCCGAAGCCCCGGAGCCAGACTCACCCTCCCACAACGCTGCCACCCGGGCCGCGAGGGGCGCCGGTCATTCAGGGCGGGAGAACTGACAGGGCCCTAAGGAAACCAGCAACATTTGAAGACTCCCGCGCCAAAATGCAGGGACCCATGCTTCTGCTCGCCAGAGCCTTTACCTGGGCCCGCGCACCTCTCACCGCCCAGGCATAGGATTGGGCCTGCCGGCCTCCTGGGTGCTAACTCTAACCCTAGGTCGGCCCAGGAGGAGCCCCTCTCAAGGGGCCTGGCGCCGCAACAGTGGGGATTGGGGACCTCAAGGCTCAGCACAGGACTCACCCTGGCGCCCAGCCACCACCCGGGGGCTTGGGATGCTGCCGTTCATTCAGGGTGGGAGAATGGGCAGGGCTCTCTGAGACAGGGCGACCTTCAAAGGCCCACCGCGCCAAAACGCCTGGGTCCACGCTTCCGCTCGCCAGCGCCCTCACCTCGGACCGCGTCTCCGCACACCGCACAGCCAGCGGATCAGGCCTGCTGGCCTCCTGGGGGCTAACCCTAAGCATAGGTCGGCCCCCGAGGGGCCCTTCCCAAGGGGCCTGGCATCGCAACGCCGGGGATTGGGGACCCACAAGCCCCAGCACCGGATGCACCCTGCCGCCCCGCCTCAGACGGGCCGCTAGGGGCGCCGTCATTCACTCATGGTGGGAGAACTGGCAGGGCCCTCCGAACCCCCGCCCACCTTCGAAGTCGCCGGGAACCAAAACGCTTGGGCCCAGGCTCATGTTCACCAGCACTCTCACCTCGGCCCAGCTCTCCCCTCGACGCACAGGTGGTGTATTGGGCCTGCGGGGCTCCAGGAGGCTAACCCTAACCATAGGTCGGCCCCCGAGGGGCCCTTCCCAAAGGGGCCTGGCGTCGCAACGCTCGGTATGGGGACCCCGAGCCCATGTGCCGGACTCACCCTGTTGCCCTTCAGCCACCCGAGCCGCTAGAAGCCCCGCCAGTCAATCAGGGCAGGAGATCGGGCAGGGCCCTCCGAGCCCACGCTGACCTTTGAAGGCTCCCCGCGCAAAAACGTTGGCTCCCAGAATACTGCTCACCAGCGCCCTCACCTTGGCCCGCCCCTCCGCTTGCTTCAGAGCCGGTGGATAGGGCCTGCCGGGCTCCTGGCAGCTAACCAAAACCCTAGGTCAGCCCTGTGGGGACATCCCAAGAGTCCTAGCTCTGCAACGCTGGGGATTGGTGAGTCAGAGCCCCAGAGCCAGACTCACCCTGCCGCATTGTCCCCACCCAGGCCGCTAGGGGCGCCGCCGGTCATAGAGGGTGAGAGAAGGGCAGGGCCTTCCAAGCCACCAGTGACCTTCAAAGGCTCCCCGCGCCAAAACGCTGGTGCCCACGCTCCCACTCCCCAGTGCCCTCACCTCAGCCCACACCTCTGCTCACCTCACAGCGTGCCGATTAGGCCTCACGGTCTCCTTGGGGTAACCCTAACCCTACGTCGGCCCCCCAGGGGCCCCTCCCAAGGGTCCTGGTGCCACTACACCGGGGATCTGGGACCCCAAGCCCCAGAGCCAGACTCACCCTCCCACAACGCTGCCACCCGGGCCACTAGGGGCACCGCCAGTCATTTAGGGCGGGAGAACTGACAGGGCCCTGGAGAAACCAGCAACATTTGAAGCCTCCTGCGCCAAAATACAGGGACCCATGCTTCTGCTCGCCAGAGCCTTTACCTGGGCCCACGCACCTCTCGCCGCCCAGCCAGAGGATTGGGCCTGCCGGCCTCCTGGGTGCTAACTCTAACCCTAGGTCGGCCCAGGAGGAGCCCCTCCCAAGGGGCCTGACTCCGCAACAGTGGGGATTGGGGACCCCAAGGCTCAGCACAGGACTCACCCTGGCGCCCAGCCACCACCCGGGGGCTTGGGGTGCTGCCGTTCATTCAGGGTGGGAGAATGGGCAGGGCGCTCTGAGATACGGCGACCTTCAAAGGCCCACCGCGCCAAAACGCCCGGGCCCACGCTCACGCTCGCCAGTGCCCTCACCTCGGACCACGTCTCCGCACACCGCACAGCCAGCCGATCAGGCCTGCTGGCCTCCTGGGGGCTAACCCTAAGCATAGGTCGGCCCCCGACGGGCCCTTCCCAAGGGGCCTGGCATCGCAACGCCAGGGATTGGGGACCCACAAGCCCCAGCACTGGATGCACCCTGCCGCCCCGCCTCAGACGGGCCGCCAGGGGCGCCGCCATTCACTCATGGTGGGAGAACTGCCAGGGCCCTCCGAACCCCCGCCCACCTTCGAAGGCGCCCCGAACCAAAACGCTTGGGCCCAGGCTCATGTTCACCAGCACCCTCACCTTAACCCAACTCTCCGCTCGACGCCCAGGTGGTGTACCGGGACTGCTGGCCTCCTGGGGGCTAAACCTAACTGTAGGTCGGCCCCCGAGGGGCCCTTCCCAAGTGGCCTTGTGCCGCAACGCCGGGGATGGGGACCCCAAGCCCAAGTGTGGACTCACCCTGCTGCCCTTCATCCACCCCTGCCGCTAGGGCCCCCACCGGTCATTCTGAGCGGGAGAACGGGCAGGTCCTCGGAGCCCCCGCAGACACTAACTCTTTGCTCATGCTCAGTCTCGCCAGCTGATCAGGTCCACCGGCCTCCTGGGGTTAACCATAACCCTACATGATCCCCAAGGGTCCCCTCCCAAGGGGCTTGGCGATGCAACGCCGGGGATTGGGGACCCCAAACCTCAGCACCTGACTCACCCTGCTGCCCAGCCGCCACCCGGGGGCCTGGGGTGTTGCCGTTCATTCAGGTCGGGAGAACAGGCAGGGCCCTTGGAGACACAGCGACCTTCGAAGGCCCCCCCCGCGCAAAAACACCCAGGCCCACCCTCCCACTCACCAGCGCCCTCTCCTCGGTCCGCCACTCCACTCTCCACACAGCTGGCGAATAGGGCCTGCTGGCCTCCTGGGGGCTAAACCTAACCCTAGGTTGCACCAGAGGGGCCTCTCCCAAGGGGCCTGGCGCCACAACGCCGGGGATTGGGGACCCCCAAGCCCCAGCGCCAGATGCACGCTGCTGCTCCGCCCCACACGGGCCGCTAGGGGCGCCACCGTTCATTCAGGGTGGGAGAAGGGGCAGGGATCTCCGAGCCCCCACCTATGTTCCAAGTCTCCCCGAATCAAAACACTTGGGCCCAGGCTCATGTTCACCAGCACCCTCAACTCGGCCCGCACCTCCGCTCCTCGCACAGCCAGCGACTCGGGCCTGCCGGCCTCCTGGGCGCTAACCCTAACCCTAGGACGGCCCCTGAGGGTCTCATCCTAAGAGGCCTGGAGCCACAACGCCTGGGATTGGGGACCCCCAAGCCCCAGTGCCGGATGCACGCTGCCGCTCCACCCCACACGGGCCGCTAGGGGCGCCGCCATTCATTCAAAGTGGGAGAACTGGCAGGGCCCTCTGAACCCCCGCCGACCTTCAAAGGCGCCCAGAACAAAAACGCTTGGGCCCAGGCTCATGTTCACCAGCACCCTCACCTCGGCCCAACTCTCCGCTCGATGCACAGGTGGTGTATCCGGCCTGCGTGGCTCCTGGGGGCTAACCCTAACCATAGGTCGGCCCCCGAGGGGCCCTTCCCAAGGGGCCTGGCGTCACAACGCTGGGGATGGGGACCCCGTGTTCAAGTGCCGGACTCACCCTGCTGCCCTTCAGGCACCCAAGCCACTAGGGGACCACCGGTCAATCAGGACAGGAGAACGGGCAGGGACCTCCGAGCCCCCGCTGACCTTCGAAGGCCCCCCACGCAAAAACGTGGGCTCCCAAGCTCCCGCTCCCCAGCACCCTCACCTTGGCCCGCCCCTCCACTCCATGCACAGCGGGCGGATCGGGCCTGCCGGCCTCCTGGGGGCTAACGCTAACCCTAGGTCGGACCCCATGGGGCCCCTCCCAAGGGTCCTCGTGCCGCAACGCTTGGGATTGGGGACCCCCGAGCCCCAGCCAGGACTCACTTTGCCGACCCGCCGCCACCCGGGCTGCTAGGGGCGCCGCCGTTCATTCAGGGTGGGAGAACTGGCAAGGCCCTCCTAGCCCCCAGAGACCTTCAGAGGCCCCCCGCGCCAAAATTCTTGGGCTCACATTCCAGCACGCCGGCGCCTTCACCTTGATCCAGGCCTCCGCTACCACACAGATGGTGGATCATGCCTGCTGGACTCCTGGTTGCTAACACTAACCCTAGGACGGCCCAGAGGGGCCACTCCCAAAGGGCCTTGCGCTACAACACACGGCATTGGGGACCCCCAAACCGCAGTGCCAGACTCACACTGCCACCCCGCCACCACCCGGGCTGCTAGGGGCTCCACTGGTCATTCAGGGCGGGAGAAAGGGCAGGGCCCTCCGAGCCTCTAGCGACGTTAAAAGGCCCCCGGCGCCAAAACACTGGATACCATACTCCCACTCGCCAGCACCCTCACCTCGGCCCACTCCTCCGCTCACCACACAGCCGGCGCATCAGTCCTGCTGGCCTACTGGGGTCTAACCCTAACCCTAAACCCTAACGCCTAACCTTAAACCCTAAACCTTAACCCCTAACCTAAACCTAACCCTAACCCCTAATCCTTACCCTAACCCTAACCTAACCCTAAACCTAACACTAACCCGGACCCTAACCCATACTCTAACCCTAACTCTAACCCGTACCCTAACCCTAACCCTAACCTGTACCCTAACCCTAACCATAACCCTAACACGTACTCTAACCCGTACCCTTAACCCGTACCCTAACCTTAACCATAAACTGTACCCTAACCTGTAACTTAAACCATACCCTAAACCTAACCGTAACCCTAACAAGTACCCTAACCCGAACCCTAACCTTAACCCTAAATCCTGACCTTAACCCATACCCTAACTCGTACCATAACCCGTACCCTAACCCTACCCGAAACCTAACCCTAACCCATACCCTAACTGTAACCCTAAACCCTAAACCGTAACCCGTACCCTAACCCTAACCAGTACCTTTACCTTAACCTTAACCCATACCCTAACCCGTCCCTTATCCCTAACTCAGACACTAACCCATACCCTAACCCTAACCCGTACCCTATACCTATCCCTAACACGTTCCCTAACCCGTACCCTAACCCTAAACCTACACCGTAACCTAACCTGTACCATAACCCTAAACTGTACCCTAACCCTAATCCGTACCCTAAACCATACACAAATCGGTACGCCAACACTTACCCTAAACCGTACCCTAACCTGTACCCTAAACTGTACCCTAATGCGCACCCTAACCCGTACCCTAACCCTAACCCGTACCCTAAACCTAACCCGTACTCCAACCCTAACCCTAACCCTAAACCCAAACCCTAAACCCTAACCCATACCCTAAACCCTAATTTGTACCCTAACCCATAACCTCCAACCTGTAACCCCTAAACCCAACCCTAATCAGTACCCTCTCCTTACCCTATCCCTAACCCCTACCCTCACCCATACCCTAACCGTAACCCATACCCTAACCTTAACCCATACCCTAATCCGTACCCTAACCCCAGGGATTGGGTACACCTGAGCCCCACCACGGGACTCAGCCTGCCACCCCTCAGGAAACCATGCCCCTTGGGGCGCCACAGAGCATCCCCTGCATGAGAACTGGTAGGGCCCCCCTGAGCCCTCAGTGATCCTCGGCAACCCCCTACACCCCAACCCTGAGGCCCACGCTCATCCCGCCCCACGCCTTCCCTTCAGCTTGCCACTGAGCTCGTCGCAGAGCCGGCAGATCAGGCCTGCCGGGTTCCTGGGACCTAGACCTGACCCTAGTTCGGCTGGGTAGGGCCCCTCCCCTGGGGCCCGGTGCCACAGCCCCAGGGACTGGGGACACCTGACTCCCATTGCAGGACAAAGCCTGCCAGCCCGCAGGAAACCGTGCCCCTTGGGAGGCTGTGGAGCATTCAGGGTGAGAGAAACAGGAGGGCCCCCAGAGCCCCCGGCGAACTTCGGCGATCCCTAAACTCAACCTTGAAGCCCATGCTCACCCCACCCCACACCCTCACCTCAGCCCGCGGCAGAGCTCACCACATAGTGGGCAGATCTGGCCTGCGGGGTTCCTGGGCCCCAACCATAACCCTAGTTCATCTGTGGAGGGGCCCCTCCCCAGGAGCCTGGAGCCACAGTTGCGGGGACTCAGTACACCTGAGCCCCACAGCAGGACTCAGTCTGCCACCCTCCAGGAAACCGTGCACCTTGGGAGGCCATAGAACATTCAGGGCGGGAGAACCAGGAGGGCCCTCCTGAGCCACCAGCGAACATCGGCGGCCACCCGCACCCCAACCCTGAGGCCCACGCTCACCCTCCCCACACCCTCACCTAAGCCTGTGTAGCTCGACATACAGCCAGCAGATTGGGCCTGAGGGGCTCCTGGGGCCTAACGCTAGCCCTAGCCTGGCCGCAGGTTTGGGGGTCTCCCCAGGAGCCTTACACCGCAGACCTGGGGAATTGGGATATCTGTGCCCCACCGCAGGACTCAGCTTGCCACCCGACAGGAAAACGTGCCCCTTGGGGCTCTACGGAGCCTACAGGGCACGAGAACTTGGGGAGGCCCCCGGAGCCCATCCCTACCTTTGGCAGCCCCCCCCCGTTCCCCAACCCTGAGGCCCATTCCCACCCTCGCCCATGGCCTCCTCTCAGCCCTCCACAGAGCTCGCCGCACAGCTTGCAGATTGTCCCTGCTGGGCTCCTGGACCCTAACCCTTACCCTAGGTTGGCCACAGAGGGGTCCCTCCCTAGGGTCCTGGCACCACACTCCGGGGGATTGGGGACACCCAAGCCCCACCGTAGGACTCAGCCTGCAGCCCACAGTTAACTCCACCATTTTGGGGAACAACAGAGCATTCAGGGCAAGAGAATTGGGGCACCCGCTGAGAGCCCCTTCAGGTGTACCCCGAACTTTGTGGGCCCTTCCAGATGAAACCCCAAGGCTCACACTCACCGGCCATTGTGCCGTCATGTCACTCGGCCGGGGAGTTCTCTGAGCACTGGGCAGTTCGGACCTGCTGTCTCTTGAGGCCTAACCTAACCCTGGGTCCTCAGCTGAGGGTCCCTCCCTGTTTGCCTGCCTCCAAGGCACCAGGCATTGGGCTCACCTCTGCACGACTAGAGGAATCAGCCTGCCCCATGGCAGGAAACTGTCCATTTGGGGCTGTAGAAAGGATTCATTGGAAAATCGGAGGGCCCCCCTCAGCCCATCCCAGGCAACCCCCACTTTCAGAGATCTCCCCGGATCCAATTAGTAGCTTCACACTGACCTTTAAACTTGCTCTCCATGGAGATCTTTTGAAATTCTCCACACTTCCAACCAATGGCATCATCCAGCTTCAGAGACTTACCCAGCTTTAGGTCTTGAGATGGATTAAAATGGGAAGTCCCTTCACTGATGACGACGTACTGGTGACCAAAAGATACATGCAGAAATGCTTCATATCACTTGGCTTTATGGAAATGCAAATCTAAACCCCTATAAATGCCATATAACACGAGGCTGAATATCTAAAAATAAGAAGACATGAAACTATACATGTTGGAGAGGATGTGGAGAAATGGGAACCCTCTTACACCCCTATACGAATGCAGTCCGGTACAACCACTATTGAAAATGGTACAGAGTTTCCTCAAGAAGTTATAAATATAGCTACCCTATGTCCCAGGAATTGCACTACTGGGTATTTACCCCAAAGAGACAGAGGTAGTGAAGAAGGGACACATGCACCCCAGTGTTCATAGCAGCAATATCCATAATAGACAAACTGTGGAAGGAGTGCAGATGAGCATGGATAGATGAATGGATAAAGAAGATGTGGATCATATATATAATGGAATATTACTCAGCCATCAGAAAGGATGAATACTTACCATCACACCGACCTGGGTGGAGCTGGAGGGTATTATGCTGAGTGGAATAAGTCAATGAAAGAAAGACAATGATCATATGCTTTCACTCCTATGTGGAATATCAGAAACAAGGAAGAAGACCATAGGGGAAGGAAGGGAAAATAGAATGGGAAGTCATCAGAGAGGGAGAAAACCCATGATAGACTCATAACTATCGCAAGAAACTGATGAATGTGGGAGGAGAAGTTGGGGGGGATGTAACTGGGTGAGTAGCATTAAGGAGGTCACACGATACAATGAGCACTGGGTGTTACACACAACTGAAAATTTATTGAAGACTACATTTGAAACTGTAAGTTGGCTAACTGAATTTAAATTAAAGAACAAAAGACTTCGAATAAACAATCCTAAACATTTGTATGGAACCACTAAAGATTCCGAACAGCCAGTGCAATGTGGAAAAGAAAAACAAAGCTGGAGGACTCACAATTTCAGATTTCACGTTATACTACAAAGCTGCAGTCATCCTAACAAGACAGTACGGCACAAAAATAGACACAGCGACCAAAGGAACAGGATACAAGTTCAGACAGAAACCCACAATTATGTGGTCCATGAATCTTCCACAAAGCAAGCAACGATATCAAAAGGGAAAAGGACATTCTCTACAACTAATGGTGTTGGGAAAACTAGACAGCTACGCACAAAAGAATGAAATTAGACTGCTTTCTTACACAATAAAGACAAACACAAAACAGTTTCAAGACCTCAATATGAGACCTGAATCCATAAAAATCCTACAGGAGGGAAGACAGTAACTTCTTGACATGGACCATACCAACGTTTTTCTAGACTGTGACCTGAGGCAAAGGAAATGAAAGCAAAAATAAACTATTGGGAATACAGCAAAATAAAAAGTTTCCACACGGCAGAAGAACAATGAAAACGTAAAAATAATAAGACAACCTACTCAAATGGAGAAGATATTTGCAAAGATCATATGCAATAAAGGGATAGTGTCCAAAACATATACAACTGATACTACTCGACCCCCCAAAAAACAAATAATCCAGTTAAAAAATAGGCAGAGGACATGGACAGACATTTCTCCAAAGAAGAAATACAAATGGCCAACAGTCCCGTGAAAAGATGTTCACCATCACCCATCATCAGGAAAATGTAAATCCAAAGGACAATGAGGTAATATCTCAAACCTGTCAGAATGGCTAACATCAAAAGCACAACAAAGAGCAGGTGTTGGGAGGATGTGGATAAAGGGGAATCCTCGCAAACTGTGGGTGGGAATGCAAACTGTGGTGGCCACCGTGGAAAACAGTATGAAGGTTCCTCAAAAAATTAAATATAGAACTACCCTACGATCCAACAATCACACTACTCGTATTTACCCAAAGAATAGGAAAAGAGTAACTTAAAAGGATACGTGCACCCCTATGTTTCTTGCACCATTATTTACAATATCACAATATGGAAGCAACCCAAGTGTCTGTAGAAAAATTGACAAATGAGAGGATAGATGTGAGTATTCACACACACACACACACACACACACACACACACACACACACTGGAGTATTACTCGGCTTGAAAAAGAATGAAACCTTGCCATTTGCAGACACATGGATGGAGCTAGAGAGTATTATCCTAACTAAAATCAGTCAGTCAGAGAAAGACAAATCCCATACGATGTCACTCTAATGGGGAATTTAAGAAACAAACAAAAATAAATAACTAAAAGAGAAAAAGGAGACACACCAAAATACAAACTCTTAACAATAGAGAAGAAACGGATGGTTACCAGAGAGGAGGTGGATAGAGGGATGAGTGAAATAGATGAAGGGGATTAAGAGGACGCTTTTCTTGATGACCACTGAGTAATATATAGAATTACTGAATCACTCTATTGTACACCTGAAACGAATGTAACACTGTATGTTAGCTCTACTGGAATTAAAATAAATTTTAAACAAGATTTTTCTTTCAGGAACCTCTTTGAAAAAGCTTTTCCTGTGCAATGTGCATAAGCCCTACTTGGGAGGATTCACTCTACAATAATTATTCACTCCATGCCTCAAATTCAGATTTCACTGAGTTCTTACCATGGATTCCAGCCCACGGAAGCCATGGTCCTTTTCAGTCCAGGCTCAGCACCTATGCATTCAAGATTGGAAGTAGAGACACATGTCACTTCACAGTCCAGAAAGCTATTATTGTTTCTGTTTCAGTGTGAGAGAGTCACAGACTTTGGGACAGGTTTCCGAGCAGGTTTATTATGGATCCTGGATCTCTACTTCAATGTTCATTGCCTGGATCCATTTGGGTAATAGGTTCCCTATGGATGGGCTTGCTTCCAAGCACATACATGGAAGATGCAAATGTGAATGGGCTTGGTGCGGGACAGGAAGAAGACCAAAAACAGACAAGGGTCCGACCTCTCCCCTGATCCAGGAACTGCTACGGGAGAGGGTACGGGAGGTAGAATCCATGCAAAACTCCAAGGTCACCAGCTGAACACAGGAGGCATAAGTCAAGGGATCTGGAGATGCAGGGGTTGAAGGCTGCTCTGAGCTACCTCTGGGAGGAAGGGAGGGAAGGAATGAGAAGGAGACACTGCCTACCCCTGGCCCATGCCACCTGCCCACCAACATGCATCAGTCTATGAGCTGCCACAGCCTGGGCTCAGGATGGGCTGGCTCGGGTTCCACAATCCTCACTGGGACAGCTGGCCCCAGGGCTCAGAGACATGCTGAGGGAGATGAGAGGGAAAGCTGCCCCACCCAGGTCATCCCCTCCTTGACCAGACAGCACTTCAGAACTGCTAAAAAAGAAAAAACCCACTAACGGGGTTGAAAGACATGCCATGGATGAATTAAGGCATAGAGATATGTAAAATAACATTCATTTTTAAGTTCAGAGCTGTCATCTCAGGAAGTGGGGAGAGCTTCCCTGAAGAAGACTGAGGGGAGGGCAGGCCATGCTGAAGAGGGAGACATGGCTCTACTGATTGGGGACCAGCAGCCCCCTTCCAGGGCAGGGCATCATCCTCGCATCACAGGAGATCCATGGAAGTGTTCCATCAGGGCCAGATATTTGTCTCAAGAAGGCTACCCTGGCATCGGACTGCACAGGGCACGAGGGACAAGGGCCAGATGGAGGACGGACAATACGCCGGAGGCCATGGGGCAAGAGCAGAGGCACATGACCTTGAAGATGATGATGAAAAGCAGGAGGTGGCTGCATTGAGCTGGCCCGAAAGTACCATGGGAGCAGTGCCCACAGCTACACTGACTGGGTGCCTTCTGTGCCCGGTGTGGCTGACTTTTTGTGCTCCAGACTAGTCCTGACCACAACTCTAGGAAGTGTGCACCACCCCCGGCAGCCTCTCCCCTTGCAGCTGTTAGGAATCATGGTCACAGACCCTGGTCAGCTTTCCTGGAAACCAAGCAGTGGCTCCCCCTCACGCTGCACCACTGGTGGTGGTCCAGTGCAACCCTCGTGCCTGGCCAGACACTGATGTCTACCTGTCTCCACACAAATCCACAGACAGGAGGGTGTCCCTGAATTCCACAGCACCTGATGAGACAGATCCATAGAACCCAACACCAAGTGGGACACTCGGGACCTCACCTATGGTCATGGAGCTCACCATACCTTATTTCTGTCACTTCCCACAGAAAGCCTGGTTCTGATCCCCCACAATACCATACATCCTGGTTGCTGACCTGGGGTCATGCCATGAACCCACATGGCACCTTTCTTTAAGTGAAGGCTATGCCTACACCTCCTAGAAAATATTTCTAATGAAGTACAAGTCCATCAGGACTATGGTGTGAACGGTAGCACACAGCCTGCATGGTAGTAGTCAGTAATTCTAACAAGGGTTATCCCCACCCCCCATCTCATAAAACCTTCCTCCTGCCCACTGAACTCATGGTCTGCCCACAGAAAACCCTCCAGGAAACAAACCTTTCATCTGAATGCTCTCTTCACCTTCTGCTTCAAATCTTGTCCAACCACAATGATATGAAACTAGAAATCAGTCTCAAGAAAAAAATGGGACAGTCAAAAATAGGTGGAGATTTTTGGGGCCTGGGTGGCTCAGTCGTTAAGGATGTGCTTTCAGCTCAGGTCGTGATCCCAGGATCCTGGGATCTAGCCCCGAATCAGGCTCCTTGCTCAGTGGGAAGCCCGCTTCTCCCTCTCCCACCCCGCTGCTTGCGTTCCCTCTCTCGCTGTCTCACTCTCTGTCAGATACTTAAATAATCTTAAAAAAATATGTGGAGATTTAACAACATGCTACTGAACCAACAGTCAAAGAAGAAATCAAAAAAATTTTAGAAGTACCTTGACACTGATGAAAAAGACAACCTATAAAAACTTATGGGATGCAGCAAAAGTAGCTTTATGGGGGATATTCATAGAAATTCAAGTCTTCATCAATCCATGAGAATGCTCTCCAATAAACAACCTGATTTATGTGGTAAAGAATTAAAAAAAAAAAAACAACCAACAAAGCCCCAAATTAGTAGAAATAAGGAAATAACAAAAAGGAAGGCATAAATAAATCCAACAGAGATGAAAAAGACAAAAAAAAAAAACAATGAAAATGAGAGCTGCCTTTTTTGGAAAGAAAAACAAACTGACAAACTTAGCTAGACTCACCAAGAAAGACAGAGGACTCGAATACAATCAGGAAAGAAAGATAATGGATTCCTGTATCATATCAAAATCAAAAGAACTCTTCAACTTTGGACACAATAACTTCTTGCAAGCCACATCTCTAAAGGCAAAGGAAATAAAAGCAAAAATGAATTATTGGCACTTCATCAGGATAAAAACTTCTGCTCGGCAAAGCAAACGATCAACAAAACAAAAAGGCAACCTATGGAATTGAAGAAGATATCTGCAAATGATATTACAGATAAAGGGCTGGTATCCAAGATCTATAAAGAACTCCTCAAACTCGACACCCAAAAAATGGGCAGAAGACACAAAGAGATTCTTCTCCAGAGAAGACATACAAATGGCCAACAGACACATGAAAAAATGCTCCACATCACTTGCCATCAGGCAAATACAAATCAAAACGACAATGAGATACCACCTTACACCAGTTAGAATGGTTAAAATTAACAAGGCAGGGGGCACCTGGGTGGAACACCGGTTAAGCGTCTGCCTTCAGCTCAGGGCATGATCCTGGCGTTATGGGATCGAGTCCCACAACAGGCTCTCTGCTGTGAGCCTGCTTCTTCCTCTCCCACTCCCCCTACTTTGGTTCCCTCTCTCGCTGGCTGTCTTTATCTCTGTTGAATAAATAAATAAATTCTTAAAAAAAAAGGAGGGCACTTGTCATAATGAGCACTAGGTGTTATATGCAAACAATGAATCATGGAACACTACATCAAAAACAAATGAAGTACTGTAGGGTGAATAACAATTTTAAAAAAAGAGAAAGATATGAAATCCATACAGAAAAACTGGCACAATTTGCAAATGACATGAAATCTCGAAAGATTCCACAAAAAAAACCTGTTAGAATAAAAAAATTCAAGAAAGCTGCAGGATATAAAGTCAATATGCAGAGACCTGTTGTCATTATTTTTTTCAAATTTTATTTATTTATTTGACAGGAAGAGAAAAAGCACGAACAGGGGGAGTGTCAGAAAGAGGGAAAAGCAGACCCTTGCTAAGCAGGGAGCCCAACACGGGGCTCGATCCCAGAACTCTGGGATCATGACCTGAGCTGAAGGTAGACGCTTCCATTATGGAGCCACCCAGATGACCCAACTTCTTGCATTTCTGTATACTGATGACACACTTTCGCAAAGAGAAATTAAAAAAGCAACGCCATTTACAATTCCATAAAAAAAATCTAGGAATAAAAGTAACCAAGAATGAGAAAGACATAGTACACTCAACACATGGCAGAAAAGAAATGAAAAATATGTGTGTCGAGGGGGGCAGAATGTATGGGTCAAAGATTTGGAAGGCAACACAAACAAATGGTAGCATACGCCATGCTCCTTAACTGGAAGAGTTAATTATGTGAACATGTCCATCGTACCCAAAGCAATCGACAGATGTGATGAAATGCCTATCTGAATTCCTGTGTCATTATTCAAGGAAATAGAAAACAGTCCTCAAACTTATATGGAATCACAAAAGACACCAAATCCACAAAGCAACCTGGAGAAAGAGGTGCAGTCAACACACTCCTGGATTTCAAGCAGGATTATAAAGCTGTTGTCATCAAAACAGGATGGTACTGGCATAAACACAGACACCAGGTCAGTGGAACAGTACAGAAAGCTCAGAAACTTACCCACATGTAGATGATCCTAACTTACGACACAGCAGCAGAAGATATGCCATGAGGGAAGGACTGTCTCTTCAGTGAGCGGTAACAGGCAAATGGACACTAAATGCAGAAGAATATAACTGGGTCACTTTCTTACACCACACACAAAATTTTTAATGGATGAATGATTTGAACATAAGACCTGAATCCATAAACCTCCAAGAAGACACAGGTACTAAGTCTCTCGACATTGGTTTTGGCAAAGAGTCTTCAGATCGGACACCAAATGCAAAGGCAACAAAAGCAAAAATAAACAAGTGGAACAACATTAAACTGAAATCTTCCACACAGCAACAGAAACCAGCAAAAACTTAAAAGGCCACTGACCCAATAAGAAAAAAATATCTGCGAATCATATGTGTGAGAAGAGGCTAATATCCAAAATACACACAACACTCATGCAAATCAAAACAAAAAAAAAACTATATAAAAAATGGGAGGAATATGTGAATAGATACTTTCCAAAGATGGCACACAGGTGCCAACAGACAGAAAAAGTTGTTCGACATCACTAATCATCGTCAGAGAAACATCAGTCAAACCCACAATCGGCTATCCTCTCACAACTGTTGGAACAGCAATTGTCCCAGAGACAGACACCAGGTGGGGTCAAGGGTGTGCAGACGAGGAGACACTGTGCACTGTTGGTGGGAATGGAAATTGGTGCAGCCACTGTGACAAACGGTATGGAGGTTCCTGAAAAAATAAATACAACTACCCCATGACTCAGTAATGGCTCTATTGAGTATTGATTTGAAGAACACAAAAATGCTGCCTCAAAAAGACAGATGCACTCCCACGTTCACTGCAGCATTATTCACAAGAACCAGACATGGAAACACAGACCTTGGGGGCCTTATGCCAAGTAACTCAGACACAGAAAGACCAATACCAGATGCTCTCATGTACATTCCACGTGGAATAAACAAATACTGAACGCATAGATACTGAGAGCAGGTTGGTAGGTGCCAGATTTGGGGATGGGGTGGTAGAAACGGGTGAAGGTGGTCAAAGTCTCAATGTTTGAGTGAGAAAATCCTACAGTCATGAAATGTTCTGTCAGGCATGGAGACTAAAACTAATCCCGCAGCATGGGGTATAGGTTTCCCTGCTCTTTGAAAGTACAGGGCTTCTGAGAAACCTTGCACAGCAGAAATGGTGTCAAGAAGGAATGGCCATTAATTTAAACGAACAATTAGACAGTGTGCTCAGACTCCAAAATTCCTTCTCTTTGGCTTTTCATAGGCCTCAGCACACAAGTTTCTAACAGAGGCCCAGCATAAATGAAGATGAAGCACAGCAGAAGCTTACAGACACAATTCAAAGTGCTGGTGGCTGGATGCGGAGAGCGGTTCCCAGAGGAAGGAGCTGGTTGGGGTGCACGCCGCCTCTGTTGTGCTTCTCCCCAAAACAGATGCTGAACACGATTCTCACTGTTCACCTTTTTTCATAAGAGGGAAATCCTCTTCAGGTCTCTTCCTCTTACTGAAGCTGGGTAATAACATAGTTCTTTCAAGAAAGCCCAGTGTCTTACTGTGAACGTTTAAAAAGTGGGGTATACTTGTACTTGAGCATTGCTGAGGGAGGAGATGTGAAAGGTTCTCCCAGACACAAACCTCAGCAGATCCACCGGGAAAGGCACCTTCCTCAGCATGCAGAACACGGACTACCTCCTACCCCCTGAGAAACCCTCTCCTTCCTCTCGATCAGGACAACCCACAACACCTGAGAGTTACCCCAATTCCTCTGTTCTCCTGCTCCTAATAGTTATCCCATCAGCAAATCCTGTGAGCTCCATCTTCAAAATGGACCCAGAATAGTTCTAACCACTCCATCCAAGGCCACCTGTCTGGTCCCAAGTGCCTGAGTTCCTGGAAAAGCTTCGTCATTGACCTGCCTTGCCATCTTCAACCCTCTGTCATCTGTTCTCAACACTGTAGCCAGGATGGCCCAGTGAAACAGCATCTCAAGGGGTTATAGCCCTGGAATAGCTTTCTGTCACACTCTTTCACGTCTCTGAGCTCATGTCCTAAGCTGTCTCCTGTGGCCACAGGGTCTTCTTGTTGCTCCTGGACATAACAGGAATTCTCCTGCCCCAGAGACTTTGCACATGCTTTCCCTTCTCTTCAGAATGCTCTTCATGTGTTCTCACTCACCTTTCGAGAAGTGTGAATTGGAGTGACAGGGACAGAAGATGAGGCTGTGTGTTGGGTGAGGCTGGTGGCCCAGAAGAAGGTTCTCTGCCAGCTCTCCGCCTGTGCCTCACTTGTCCTCAACCAGGAACTTGCACACAGCCCTCACCTGCCACAACTCTCATCCAGGAGACCAACATCCACCCCTGGAGCCCACCCTGCCCACACCCTGCTGCAGAATGCATTCAGCTCTCCTCTGAGACCCCTGTCAGCTTTACCCAGACCTGGAACTCCCCTGTCTCCTGCAAAGCTCCCGGATTCCTCCTCTTCTTCCAAAATAACACTGGCGCAAGGCTTTCATGAGAAAGCTATAATGCTAACTAATGAAAGGTTCACACCTACTTTCCCCTTCTGTTGCCTTTCTCTCCACCTTCTTTCCTACCTGTGCAAACTGTAACATACCAGTGGAACATGAACATGCTCTGAGATCTGAATCTTTCATTGCAGCTTTCTGAGGACTCCTTATGTGATAAGAAACTAGTGTATCCTACAACAGGGTGTTTTCCATCTATCCTCTATAGAATAGTACAGCCCAAATCACTACAATTTTACCTCACTCTTCATGAAGCAGAACACTTTTTTGCTTTCTTCTCTTACTTATATTCCAGTTAGTTCACATGCCATGGAATATTCGCTTCAGGGGTAGGATTTAGTGATTCCTCATCTGCATACAGTACCCAGTGCTCATCACAAGTGCCCTCCTTAATACCCCTCACCCATTTAACTCTTCCTCCCATGTCCCTGTCCTGCAGCAACACTCAGTTTCTTCTCCAAGGTTGAGTCTATTTCCTTGTTTGCCTCTCTCATCACCCCTCAACTCTGTTCATCTATTTTCTGTCTGAAATTCCACAAGTGTGAGAGATAGGATATTTGTCTTTCCTCACTGATTTTGCTTAGCTTAATATACTCTAGATCCATCCACATCCTTGCAAATGGTAAGATTTCATTCTTTTTGAAGCTGGGTCATAATCCATTATATATATATGTATCCCACATCTGCTTTATCCAATCATCAGTGCATGGACTTTGGGTTTCTCTCCATAGTTTGGCTACTGTGGACATTGGTGCTATAAACATCATAGTGCATGTTCCCCCTTTGAATCTGCATTTCTGTATCCTTTGGGTAAATACCTAGGAGAGCAATTGCTGGATCATGTGGTTGTTCAATGTTTAACTTTTTGAGGAACCCCCACACTGTTTCCCAGACTGGCTGCACAACTTTGCATTCCCACCAATAGGATGGGAGGGTTCCCCTTTAAGCAGAACATTATCTGCCGGCAATTTCATAAGAGGAAACAAAACCTCTGGGAGATGCACCCAGGGTCAGGCAAGCAGTTGCAGACTTCACCCCAAGGCTCCTGACGCCAAGCCCCTTGAAGCCACCAGCATGCCACTATTCAAAAGAATTCCCAGACTCTCCTTCTGACTCCACCGCCAAAGAAACTACAGAGAGAATATGGCACCTCAAAATATTGAGATAATACATTTAGTAAAACTAGAAAGTCAAGCTCAACTTTTAAACAGGAATAGGCCGCCTTGGATAATTTTCAATTTTCCCACCACCCTAATTTTAACTCTTCTGATGAATAAACTAATCAATGATGAAACATCACCTTTGTCAAATGACATCATCCAAGTCTGTATCAGATGAAAAAAAGCCACCTAACCCTAGATGCTGGCCACTCAACCATATCTTAGGCCCAACTGAATAAACACTGTTAGATGAAGGAAGAAATTAGATGTTACAAACAGGCACAGAGTGAATCTCACCTCCCCTTTCTAATAAAAGAGGGTTCTTAGGAAACAGATGGTCAAAATACATTTGTAAGCAATAAATGGACAGAGAAATTGTGATTCCCTGCAAAGTTCTACCAGCACGGAAACTAAGTAATTCTTGCACCAAACCCAGAATGCTGACAGCTACTTCAATTTTACTTTGTGGCTCCACTAGAGAAAATAGAAAAGCCCAGGAGGTTTTGGGATAATGAGAGGTTTTACCTCCAGCCCTGACATAGTTAGGACATTTTGCTAAACATACCTGTGCTTTCTCTAAACACTGGCGTCCTGTGACAAGCTGCCTCGCTGACTCTGATGCTGACCTTCAAAACCTCGGGTGTCTTGGAGCCAGAGCAAGAAGTGCTGTCAGCTGGGAGAAGAAGGCACCTCTGACCTAAAGCCTGCACACATGCTTTGGTTTCTGGGCGAAGGGGCAACACATACTTGTTGTTTAGCAGTAATTATCTTCATTCTCAATAGACCAATGAGCTTGCCTTTTCTGGAAGGCAGACTTACTCTTCTAAAGAAACCCTCAATTCGTCTATTCCCAATGCAACTAGAGTGAAACATTTATTTCTCACTTAAATAGAAAACACTGTTATTGTCGACACTGCGTGAATGAACTTTTAAAAACATTTTAGAGAGAAAGGAAGAGACCTTTATTCAAACCCAAGTCAGGACAACTGTCTGGGAGACACAATCTTCACCAAGAAGGGAGTGCTCCGGGGAAGGAACATTTGGGGCAGGCTTATATATTTTTTTCTGTTTTGTTTTACATACAGAGTTACACACCACAATGAGGATCTTCTTAGATCCAGAAAGTGACAGATTCTTTCTTATGTTTTCAGTATGTACATGTCAGTATGACCTTAATCTTATGGGAGCCAAAGAGGTTCTTTATTTTTTCTTATATTTATGTTGGCATTTTTTGGTTATTGTTTTCTCCTCGAAGCAGATGTACAACATGTGCTTGGGGTAGAAATAGGGCCCATGCTTTGAGGTTTTTGCCCAGCCATTTTGAGCTGGTAAAATGTTGAAGGATAGCTTCCCTGGGAGCCCAGGATCAGGGCCCAAAGATGATATAAGATAAAAATTCCTTTTATCATTGTAATTACTCCTAAATGGAGGAATTTGAGACAAAAACACCTTTCACAAGAGTACCAAGAAATCAAAATGATACCCACAAAAGCCTGCCTGCTCCATGGTCAGCACAGGTAACAGAAATGTTCACAGTCTCTGGACTCCTGCCCTTCTCCTGCCCAAATCGCTGAAGCACACAGACCACTTAAAATCAGAATTGTAGAACTGCTAGAACTCCTTAGAGATGTCTGGCACCATTCCCTTGGACTGCAGAATAAAACACAGTAGCTCGTTGTCACAAACTAATTTCAACATGAAGTGCCCCCTGGATGCCCTAAGTTCTTTCTCTGCAAATGTTGACTAATGTAAGTCACAGTCATACCATATAAACACTACGATGGCTGTGAAGTCATCATAGATAAGACAATATTTTAGCCATGTTTATAAGCATTGGTTCCTGTTGTAAAGAGGCTGAGCTGAGTGTTTTTAAACACTATTTCAGACCAGTTTTACAGCACCCTCTGAACATACCAGAGCCTGAATCGACTAAAAAAGATAGTTGTTTTCAGTAACTTTAATACCAGAAAAATATTATACTGTCTCTATCCCTAAGGATCTTTGAGTATCTTACCCAGAGGTCCTCCACTGAGATAATGATCTTAATGATCACCATGGGCAGAGGTGAAAAGGCCCGCTGAATTTGTTCCAGTTGTCCACATGACAAGAAAATCCTGATACTTGATAGGTTTCCAGATCGAGAAGACCAGAGATAAGAGGGAAATAGTACCCTGTATGGAACAACAAGAGATTTGGAGTCAATTTGGGGATCCCACTTAGGTTTCTGACACTAAAATCCTCTGTGACTCATATCATCCGAGTCCCTGTCTAACCACCTGAAAATGTGCCTAAAAATATCTATACCTAGTTTGAAGTTTAAGAGGCAGAATGCTACAAAGAGCCAGTATGATGTCTCTCAAGATCAGGTGCTCAGGAAGCCAAAATTGCTATTGGGTCTATTTCTTTTCCAGAAGAAAGAACACATGTTGAATCCACATTCCTAATAGATGACTCACCAGATGATTTTCAAACCTGAAGGAAGGACAAGAAGTCACTCTTGTGTCATAGTTCACTCAGAAATCATGTTGGACTGGTGAGTATGATACGATAGCAACGTCATCACTAAGAGTGGGGAGCTTCTAATTTCCATACGGCCATGTTGACCCCCTTAGCTCAGAGCCACCAAAAAAGGGCAGCTGGGAAGGGGGCACCGTCATCACTATGAGTGGGGAGCTTCCCATTTCCATATGGCCATGTTGACCCCCTTAGCTCAGGGCCACCAGAAAGGACAGCTGAGGGGGACCACAGGCCAATGCGGCCAGGTGTGGCTGGGGCAGGCAGAACTCTGACTTAAGGCTCAACTCCTATCTAGATTATTATAATGCTCTTCACAAATAAAGTATCATTGTGTGTGAGCCCTCATGTAGAAAAGGTTCAGAATTTCCATTGAGATTCCCTCTCTGACATTTAGGATATGTAGAAAAGTTCCATTTAATTTTAAACATTGAAGGACTTCTTGGTTTTCTTTTCTCTATGACTGTGGCTCAATTCCCCTGTGGTCTAAGAATAGAATCTAGTTAATTTCAGGGTTTAACATTTGTAGACTTGATTCGTGGCCCCACCTATCATCTATTTGGGTAAAGAGTCTATGACCACTTGAAAATAATGTATTCTGCACTTATTATGGAATGTTCCCTATATGTCAATTAGGTCACATTTTTTACCAATGTTTTGTCTGCTTTTTCTGTCAGATATTGAGAAAGGTATATTAAAATCTTCAAACAATGCTGCTCTATTCAACGGTGCATCGGAGAATTTACCAGTGTTAGAAGGCAAGAAAAACAAAAAGTATAAGAATTGAGGGGATAATTGTGATTATTCACAGATAATACGATTGTGTACATAGAAAATCCAAAACAGTCTATAAATACCCTATTAGAATTAAAAATGCAATTTATAAATTTGAGATGGATTGTAGCTTCCCATTGGACAGTTTCTGAAAGAAAACGTAGAACCTGTCAATCTTTGGGTAGGACATAGGGTGCACTAACCATTTAAAAGAATTCAGTGGGACTTCATAAAAATGTGACATTTCTCCTTATCTTATGACCATAAGAAAATGAAAAAGTGAACCGCATTCTGGGAAGTAAAGATTTGCAATACACACACTGACAAAGACTTGTCAATAAAGAATTCCTGCTCATCAACCATAGAAAGTCTATTTATAAACGAATATTTCACAAAAGATTGACTGATGGCCAATAAGAACAGGAAAGGGTGCTCTGCAGTATTATTTTCAGGAACAGCAAGGCCTTTCCTAAAAAGAAAACATACACACAAACCAGTATTCCCTAGATGGATGACGTCCTTATTTCTGAGGAAGCTTGAAGAACAGACTAGCATCAAAGTAAAGTGATGGAATTCCTGACACTCAGAGGGTGGACAATTGACCTCAAACTACAGTACAATTTCTAGGCATCATTCGGTTCTCTGAAGGCAGACAACTACCACACCCCTTCCTACACCACACAGGTTGCTTCCCAACCCCTACCATAAAAGAAGAAGATGAGAAACAGATAGGACTAGTAGGAAATAGCAAAACTCACATGTGGGGATTATCCTGAAACACACTGATCACATAACTAGTGTAAGGAAGTGTAGGGAACTGACAAGGACAGAGACTCAAGAGGTACTTCTTTGGGAAATGCTGTCTGACATCGTCACACCGTGGTACCAGCTAATGAGGGCTCTGAGCATACCCTAGGGTTTGCTCACAAGGGTCTGCAACACCATCGCTGAGGACTGAAACTCTTCAAGACCTCAAAGCTTGCCTGATTGACTATTGGACTAAGAGATTCCCATGTTCTGAAAACAGATACCAACCCATTGAAAGGTTCACCTGGGCTCTCTCGGAGGTCCTACAAGAAGCTGAACCATTCACTGAAAATCAATTACACACACACACACACACACACACACACACACACACTCACACACACACCTGTCATTTCACCAATTACTTAAACATTCAAGGTTCTTCCTACCTTTTCTTTTACACATTGATATTTATACTCCCATGAAATGTCATCATTTCTAATGAACACTGATGTCAAAATAGAGATCCATTGACACAATATTCACAAAATTGAACTTCCCTGCTGTAATTTTCAATATAGCATTTTTTAAAGTTCATACATATTTTAGGTTTTTGGTAACTTTTACAGGAGAAGATCAGCATTGAAAAACTCTGAATACTGACAATGAGGTTTAGGCCTAGAGAACAAAAATTGTCCAATTTCATAGATAATAAGGAACCAAAGGGAAAGCATGGAAGCTGTAGTCGAATAATTTTACACATGTGCATCCTCTATTATTCTACTACTGAGGGGCGTGTTTTATTACCACTCTACATGCATCAATTGTCTTCCACGTGCACCTGCACAGGTATAATGAATTACTACAGTAGAATGAAATATCTGGGAACTACTTGGCGGCATCTATAATGAACAATGAAATGTCGATCTTATATTTGGTGAACTTCCACTGTCTGTCCCTTTAGACAATGGACCCTAAACAGAAGGGGGAATGAACCACGAGAGACTATGGACTCTGGGAAACAAACTGAGGGCTTCAGAGGGGAGAGGGGTGGGGGATTGGGATGGGCCAGTGATGGGTATTAAGGAAGGTACATATTGCATGGAGCACTGGGTGTTATATGCAAATAATGAATCAGGGAACACTACATCAAAAACTAAGGAAATACTGTATAGTGACTAACATATCAAAATAAAAAATTATTATTAGAAAAAAATTAAAGGTAAAAAAAAAAAACCAATACAGCTTTTCAGTTTCAAGAACAATCACAATTGAGAAAAAACTAACTTCCAATCCCTAAAGCAAAACACAGACCAAGTTCCATCTCACTCCCGTTTATTCACATTCTCTGTGGGTTTTAAGCTATTTCCCTACCTCCTTTCCTGCTGAGCAGGGAGCCCGGGCTCGATCCCAGAACCCTGGGATCATAACCTGAGCCAAAGGCACATGCTTAACTGGCTGAGTCAGCCAGGAGCCCCAGTCATGTTTTCCTTAAGCAAAAGGACACTTTCTCACAATGCCTTCACATGACTTCACATGGTACCAGAGACCTGCATTTGCTTCTAGGAGGTTGCAGATGAAGGCCATTGCAAACTCTCACAGTGGTTTATCAAATACAATGACCTGCCTGGTGACAGTGAAACTCTTATGAGCCCACGAGAGGGTGCTGTGACACTCAGCTGTGGCTGGGCTGGCACAGAGAACCAAATCCATTTCCCTGCCTGATGTCTGTGAGGAACAGATGCCCCCACTGTGAATGAGACCCTGCCACTGAGCTGTCCAGAGATGGCCATCCTCACGGAGGATGAGGATAAAGGACAATGCCTGAGGAGACCTCATCTGTCTCTTTTATCTTTTCATATTTTTGACAGTGGACAAATCACTGCCTAGGAGTCCCCAACTACCTTAGTCTCATCTGTGAATGACCAAGAGGTTTTACAAAACACTTAAGATTTTGACCTCACAAATGCCCACAACCACTTACCATAGGGATTCAACATTAAGCAAAGATACTGTTCGTTGGAAGAGAGGTCCTGCCCACTGTTGTTTCTCACTTATATGCTCATCTTCCTTACCTCATGGTAACATAACCACCTTGATTCCTGCTTCCGTCTTCAGGAAGGCTGAGGTGACTTGAAGGGCATTACCCTGACATCGTTTTTCTTAGCAATAAGATGTGGACATTTCCCTAGTCCTACACACCCAAAGTTGAATCGGAATCAGGATTGAGGAGGCTGATGAGAGTTGAAGGTGTTTTCCTGTACACGATGGTTTATTACCAATAAGGATGGGTCAGAGTCCTCAAAATTCCAGAACGTTTTCATTAATGCTTCCTACTCGTGAAAGATGATGTACATTGGTCTTTCCCTGTACAGTGTGGTAACTCAGAGAAAAGTGCTTAGCCCTTTCGTCAGACTTCCACGAGCACTTTGGGGTTGGCTTCCATATTCACAAAGGATGATGTTAGGGCTAAGAGGGTTCCTGTACACTGTTATTTCTTTCAGATAAGTGTATGGCATTTTTGTTACATTGTCAGAGCCTCTTAGCGCCGGGCTTGCCGGCCTCCTGTGGAAGAACCCTAACCCTAGGTCGGCCCCCGAGGGGCCCCTCCCAAGGAGCCTGGCACCACAATGCCAGGGATTTGGGACCCCCGAGCCCCAGTGCTGGACTCACTCTGCCACCCCGCAAGCACCCAGGGCGCTACGGGTGTTGCCAGTCATTTAAGAAGGGAGAACGGGCAAGGCCCTCCGAACCCCCTGTGACCTTCAAAGGCCCCTGTGCAAAAACTCTGGCTCCTTCGCTCCTGCTCCCCAGCGCCCTAACCTCGGCCCACCCCTCCTCTCGCTGCAGAGCTGGCGGACCGGGCCTGCGGGCTTCCTGGGGGCTAACCCTATGCCAAGTTGCCCCCGAAGGGCCCCTCCCAAGTGGCCTGGCGCTGCATGCCAGGGATTGGGGACCCCCAAGTCCCACCGCCGGATGCACCGTGCCACCCTGCTGCCACATGGGGCACTAGGGGCGTCACCAGTCCTTCAGGGCGACAGAACGGGCAGGACCCTCCAAGCCTCCTGCGACCTTCGAAGGCACCCCAAGCCAAAGCGTAAATGCTCTGGCCCATGCCCCCACTCGCCAGCTACCTCACCTCAACCCACACCTCCATTCACCGCACATGGGCGGAACGAGCCTGGCAGCCTCCTGGGGGCTAACCCTAACCCTAGGTCTGCCACCGAGGGGCCCGTCCCAAGGGGCCTGAGGCTGCAACGCCGGGTATTAGGGAGCCCCGATCCCCAGCGCCGGAGTCTCCCTGCCGCCCCATCACCACCCGGGCCGCTAGGGGTGCCGCTGGTCATTCAGGGCGGTAGAACGGGCAGGGCCCTCTGAACCCGTGGCGAACTTCGAAGGCCCCCCCATCCAAAACGCTCGAGCCCACGCTCCTGCTCCTCAGCGCCCTCACCTCGGCCCACCCCTCCGCTCGCCACAGAGCCGGCGGATGAGGCCTGCACTCCTCCTGGTGGCTGCACAGAACCCTAGGTTGTCCCCTTAGGTGCCCCTCCGAAGGGGCCTGGCACCGCAATGCCTGGGATTGGGGACCCCCGAGCCCCAGCGCCGGACTCACCATGTCGCCCCCCCCGCCACCCGGGCCGCTAGGAGCACCGTCGGTCATTCAGGGAGGGAGAACGGGCAGATTCCTCCGAGCCCCTGGTGACATTCGAAGGCCCCCCGTGCCAAAATGCTTGGGCCCATGCTCCCGCTCGCCTGCGCCCTCACCTCGGTCCGCCCCTCCACTCGCTGTAGAGCCAGTGGATCTGGACTGCAGCCCTCCTGGGTGTTACCCTAACCATTGGTGGGCCCCCGAGGGGCCCATCCAGGTTCCTATTGCCGCAACACCAGGGATTGGGGAATCCCGAGCCCAAGCGCCGGACTCACCCTCCCGCCCTACCGCCACCTGGGCCGCTAGGGGCGCCGCCGTTCATTCAGGGAGGGAGAACAGGCAGGGCCCTCCTAGCGACCTGCGACCTTCGAAGGCCCCCCGCACCAAAACGCTTGGCCCCACGCTCCCGCTGGCCAGCGCCCTTACCTCGGCCCTCCCCTCCGCTCGCCGCACAGCTGGCGGATCGGGCCTGTGGGCCTTCTGGGGGCTAACCCTAAACCTATGTCGGCCCCCTAGTGGCCCCTCCCAAGGGGCCTGGTGCCGCAACGACGGGGAAAGGGGACTCCTGAGCCCCAGCGCCGGACTCACCATGCCCCCCGCTGCCACCCGGGTCACTATGGGCACCGCCGGTCATTCAGGGCGGGAGAATGGGCAGGGCCATCCGAGCCACCGGTGACATTTGAAGGCCCCCCGTGCCAAAATGCTTCGGCCCACGCTTCTGCTCACCAGTGCCCTCACCTCGGCCAGCCCCTCCGCAAGCCGCACAACCAGCAGATCGGGCCTGGCGGCCTCCTGGGGTCTAACCCTAACCCTAGGTTGGCTGTCAAGGGGCCCCTCCGAAGGGGTCTGGCACCAACACGCTGGGGATTGGGGACCCCCGAACACCAACGCCGGACTCACCCTGCTGCCCTGCCGAGACCCGGCCCGCTAGGGTCGCCATCCTCATTCAGAGTGGGAGAACTTGCAGGGCCCTCCGTGCCCCCTGCGACCTTCGAAGGCAACCCACGCCAAAATGCTAGGGCCCATGCTCCCGCTCACCATTGCCCTCACCTGGGACCCACCCTCCGCTCGCCACACAGCCGTCAGATCGGGCCTGCCAGCCTCCTGGGGGCTAACCCTAACCCTAGTTCAGCCCCTGAGGAGCCCCTCCCAAGGGGACTGGCGCCATCACGCCGGGGATTGGGGACAATCCAGCCCCAGTGCTGGACTTTCACTGCCACCCCGCCGCCACCCGGGTTGCTAGGGGCGCTGCCGGTCCTTCGGGGCAGGAGAAGGGGTAGGGCCCTCTGAGCCCCCCGTGACCTTCGAAGGCCCCCTGTGCCAAAAGGCTTGGGCCCACGCTCCCGCTCACCATTGCCCTCACCTCAGCCCGCCCCTCCGCTCGAACACACAGCTGGCGGATAGGGCCTGCTGGGCTCCTGGGGGCTAACCCTAAACCTAGGTCGGCCCCCGAGGGGCCCTTTCCAAGGGTCCTGGCTCCACCACGCCGGGGATTGGGGACCCACGAGCATGAGCACCAGACTCACCCAGCCGCCCCGCCGCCACCCGGGCTGCTAGGGGCACCGCCACTCATTCAGGGCGGGAGAAGGGGCATGGATCTCTGAGCCCCCGGCGACTTTCGAAGGCCCCCCACGCCAAAACGCTTGGGCCCACGCTCCCGCTCGCCAGCACCCTCACCTCTGCCCACCACTCCTCTCGCCGCACAGCCAGCAGAATGGGCCTGCCGGCCTCCTTTGGGCTAACCCTAACCCTAGGTAGGCCCCCAAGGTACCACTCCCAAGTGCCTGGCGACACCACGCTGGGGATTGGGGACCCATGAGCCCTAGCTCCAGACTCACCCTGCCACCCCGCCATGACCCGGCCCGGTAGGGGCAACGTCCTCACAGGGCGAGAGAATAGGCAGGGCCCTCTGAGCCCCCGGTGACCTTCGAAGGCTCCCCGCGCCAAAACGCTTGGGCCCACACTCCCGCTCGCCAGCGCATTCACGTCGGCCCGCCCCTCCGCTCAATGCACAGCCAGCGGATCAGGCCGCCGGACTCCTGGGGGTAACCCTAAAGCTAGGCAGGAACCAGAGGGGCCCCTCCCAAGGGGCCTGGTGCCACCAAGCCTGGGACTAGGACCATAGGCCCCATCGCCAGACTCACCCTGCCTCCCTGCTGCCACTCGGGCCACTAGGGGCGCCGCTGGTCATTCAGGGCGCAAGAATGGACAGGGTCCTCCGAGCCACTGGCGACCTTCGAAGGCTCTCCGCGCCAAAACCCTGGTGCCCACGCTCCCGCTCGCCAGCGCCCTCACCTTGGCCCGCCCCTCTGCTCCCTGCACAGAGGGCGGATCCGGCCTGCCGGCCTTGTGTGGGCTAACCCTAACCATAGGTCGGCCCTCCAGGGTCCCTCCCAAGGATTCTGGTGCCTATACGCCAGGGATGTGGGACCCCAAGCCCCAGAACCAGACTCACGCTGCCGCAACGCCGCCACCCGGGCCGCTAGGGGCGTGGCCGCTCATTCAGGGCGGGAGAACGGACAGGGCCCTGGAGAAACCGGCGACATTTGAAGCCTCCCGCGCCAAAATGCAGGGGCCCATGCTCCCACTCACCAGCGCCTTTACCTCGGCCCGCCCACCTCTTGCCGCCCAGCCAGAGGATTGGGCCTGCTGGCCTCCTGGGTGCTAACTCTGACCCTAGGTCGGCCCATGAGAAGCCCCTCCCAAGAGGCCTGGCCCTACAATGCTGGGGATTGGGGATCCCTGAGCCGCAGCTCAGGACTCACCCTGCAGCCCCACTGCCAATGGAGCCGCTAGGGGCGCCGCTGGTTATTCAGGGCAGGAGAATGGGCAGGGCCCTTCGAGACATGGCAACATTCGAAGGCCCAGGGTGCCAAAACGCTGGGGCCCACGCTCCCACTCTGCATCCCCCTCAACTCAGCCCACACCTCCACTCCTCGCACAGCCGGCGGATCGGGCCTGCCAGCCTCCTGGGCACTAACCCTAACCCTAGGACGGCCCCTGAGGGTCCCTTCCTAAGGAGTCTTGCAGCGCAATGCCGGGGATTGGCGACCCCCAAGCCCCAGGGCCGAGTGCACCCTGCCACCCTGCCCCACAGGGCCCGCTAGGGGCGCCGCCATTCATTCTGGGTGGGAGAACTGGCAGGGGCCTCCGAACCCCCGCCCACCTTCGATGGCGCCCAGAACCAAAATGCTTGTGCCCAGGCTCATGTTCACCAGCGTCCTCACCTCGGCCCAACTCTCCGCTCCACGCACAGGCGGTGTATAGGGCCTGCCAGCCTCCTGGGTGCTAACCGTAACTGTAGGTCGGCCCCCGAGGGGCCCTTCTCAAGTGGCCTGGCGCCCCAACGCCGGGGATGGGGCAACTGAGCCCAAGTGCTGGACTCACCCTGCTGCCCTTCAGCCACCTGAGCCACTAGGGGCCCCGCTGGTCATTCAGAGCGGGTGAATGGGCAGGTCCCTCCAAGCCACCACCGACCTTCGAAGGCCCCCCACGCTAAAACGCTTGGGCTCATGCTCAGGCTCGCCAGCGCCCTCACCTCGGCCCACCCTGCCGTGTGCCGCACAGACGCTGATCGGGTCCACCGGTCTCCGGGGGGCTAACTGTAACCCTAGATCGACCCCCGAGGGGCCCATCCCAAGGGGCCTGGCGTTGCAACGCCGGGGATTGGGGACCCTGAGCCTCAGCACCCGACTCACCCTGCCACCCAGCCGCCACCCAGGGGCTTGGGGTGCTGCCATTCAATCAGGGCGGGAGAACGGGCAGGGCCCTCCGAGACACGGTGAACTTCGAATCCCCCCCGCTCAAAACGCCCGAGCCCACGCTCCCAAACACCAGTGCCCTCACCTGGGTCCGCCACTCCACTCTCCACACAGCTGGCGAATAGGACCTGCCGAGATCCTAGGGGGTAAACCTAAACCTAAGTTGTCATCCAAGGGGCCCCTCCCAAGGGGCCTGGCGCCGCATCGCTGGGGATTGGAGATACCTGAGCCGCAGGGCCTGACTCACCCTGCCACCCCTCACGACCCGGGCTGCTAGGGGCGCCGCCGTTCGTGCAGGGTGGGAGAACGGGCAGAGCCCTTTGAACCCCCGCCGACCTTTGAAGGTGTTCTGAACCAAAACGCTTGGGCCCAGGCTCATGATCACCAGCATCCTCACCTTGGCCCAACTCTCCCCTTGATTCAGACCCATTGGATAGGGCCTGCCGGGCTCTTGGTTCTAATGAAAACCCTAGGTCGGCCCCGTGGGGCACATCCCAAGGGGCCTGGCTCTGCAACGCTGGGGATTGGTGACTCAGACCCCAGAGCCAGACTCACCCTGCCGCACTGTCGCCACCCGGGCCTCTAGGGGCACCGCCGGTCATTCAGGGCGAGAGAAGGAAAGGGCCTTCGGAGTCCCCGGTGACCTTCAAAGGCTCACCTCGCCAAAATGCTGGTGCCCACGCTCCCGCTCCCCAGCGCCCTCACCTCGGCCCGCCCCTCCGTTTGCTGCAGAGCCAGTGGATAGTGCCTGCCGGGCTCCTGGGGGCTAACTGAAAACCTAGGTCAGCCCTGTGGGGCACATCCCAAGGGTTCTGGCTCTGCAATGCTTGGGATTGGTGACTCAGAGCCCCAGAGCCGGACTCACCCTTCCACACTGTCGCCGCCTGGGCAGCTAGGGGTGCCGCCGGTCATTCAGAGTGAGAGAAGTGGCAGGTCCTTCCGAGTTCCCGGTGACCTTCAAAGGCTCCTGGAGCCAAAACACTGGTGCCCATGCTTCCACTCCCCAGCGCCCTCACCTCGGCCCGCCCCTCCGCTCCCCGCACAGCAGGCGGATCGGGCCTGCCAGCCACCTGGGGGCTAACCCTAACCCTAGGTCGGACCCGAGGGGCCCCTCCCAAGGGGCCTGACGCCACAATGCCGGGGATTGGGGACCCCAAGCCTCAGCACCTGACTCACCTGCCGCCCAGCCGACAATCGGGGGCTTGGGGTACTGCCGTTCATTCAGGGCAGGAGAACGGGCAGGGCCCTCCGAGACATGGGGACCTTCAAAGGCCCCCCAGGCCAAAACGCCCAGGCCCACCCTCCCACTCACCAGCGCCCTCACCTAGGTCTGCCACTCTGCTCTCCACACAGCTGGCGAATAGGGCCTGTTTGCCTCCTAGGGGCTAAACCTAACTCTAGGTTGGCCCCCGAAGGGCCCCTCCCAAGGGGCCTGGTGCCGCAACACCAGGGATTGGGGACCCCCAAGCCCCAGCGCACGATGCACCCTGCGCCCCTCCCCACCTGGGCCGCTAGGGGCGCCGCTGTTCATTCACCTTGGAAGGATGGACAGGGCCCTCCGAATCCCCGCCAATTTTCAAAGGCGCCCCAAATCAAAACACTTGGGCCCAGGCTCATATTCACCAGCACCCTCACCTCAGCCCAACTCTCTTCTCGATGCCCAGGTGGTGTATCGGGCTTGCCAGCCTCCTGGGGGCTAACCCTAACCATAGTTCGGCCCCCGAGGGGCACTTCCCAGGGGCCTGGTGTCACAACGCTGCGTATGGGGACCCCGAGCCCAAGTGCCGGTCTCACCCTGCTGCCCTTCAGCCACCCGAGCCGCTAGAGACCACTGGTCAATCAGGGTGGGAGAATGGGCAGGGCCCCCGGAATCCCCGCTGACCTTCAAAGACCCCCCGCGCAAAAAAATTGGCTCCATTCCTCCTGCTCCCCAGCGCCCTCAGCCCGGCCAGCCCCTCCGCTTGCTGCAGAGCCAGTGGATAGTGCCTGCCAGGCTCCTGGGGGCTAACTGAAATCCTAGGTAGGACCCGTGGGGCACAACCCAAGGGGCCTGGCTCTGCAACGCTGGGGATTGGTGACTCAGAGCCACAGAGCCAGACTCACCCTGCAGCACCATCACCACCCGGGCCGCTTGGGGCGCCGCCGCTCATTCAGGGCGGGAGAAGGGACAGGGACCTGGAGAAACTGGCGATATTTGAAGCCTCCTGCGCCAAAATGCAGGGGCCCAAGCTCCCGATCGCCAGCGCCTTTACCTCGGGCCGCCCACCTCTCGCCTACCAGCCAGAGGATTGGGCCTGCTGGCCTCCTGGGTGCTAACTCTAAACCTAGGTCCGCCCACGAGGAGCCCCTCCCAAGAGGCCTGGCCCCGCAACGCTGGGGATTGGGGATCCCCGAGCCGCAGCATGGACTCACCCTGCCGCTCCACCGCCAAGGGAGCTGCTAAGGGCGCCGCTGCTTATTCAGGGAAGGAGAACGGGCAGGGCCCTTTGAGCCATGGCATCAGTCAAACGCCCAGGGCGCCAAAACGCTGGGGCCCACGCTCCCGCTCGCCATCGCCCTCAACTCGGCCTGCATCTCCACTCCTCGCACAGCCGGCAGATAGGGCCTGCAGGCCTCCTGGGCGCTAACCCTAACCCTAGGACGGCCCCGAGGGTCGCTTCCTAAGGGGCCTGGTGCCCCAACGCCGGGGATTGGGAACCCCCAAGCCCCAGCGCTGGATGCACCCTGCCGCCCCGCCCCACACGTGCCGCTAGGGGCGCCGCCATTCATTCAGGGTGGGAGAACGGGCAGGGTCCTTCGAACCCCCGCTGACCTTCGAAGGCGCCCCGAACCAAAAGGCTTGGGCCCGGGCTCATGTTCACCAGCACACTCACCTCGGCCCAACTCTCCGCTCGATGCACAGGCGGTGTATCGGGCCTGCTGGCCTCCTGGGGGCTAACCCTAACTGTAGGTCGGCCACAGAGGGGCCCTTCCCAAGTGGCCTGGCGCCACAACGCCGGGAATACGGACCCGAACCCAAGTGCCGGACTCACCCTGCTGCCCTTCAGGCACCGGAGCCTCTAGGGGCCCCACCGGTCACTCAGAGCGGGAGAACGGACAGGTCCCTCCGAGCCCCCATCGACCTTCGAAGGCCCCCCACACTAAAACGCTTGGGCTCACGCTCACTCTCGCCACGACCTCACCTCGGCCTAACCCTCCACGTGCCACACAGCCGCAGATCGGGTCCACCGGCCTCCTGGGGGCTAACCGTAACCCTAGATAGACCCCCGAGGGGCCCCTCCCAAGGGATCTGGCGCCGCAACGCTGGGGATTGGGGACCCCCGAGCCTCAGCACTGGACTCACCCTGCCACCCAGCCGCCACCCGGGGGCTGGGGTGGTGCCGTTCATTCAGGGCGGGAGCACGGGCAGGGCCCTCCAAGACACAGCGACCTTCAAAGGCCCCCCGCGCCAAAACACCCGGGCCCACGCTCCCGCTCACCAGTGCCCTCACCTCGGTCCGCCACTCCAGTCTCCACACAGCTGGCAAATAGGGCCTGCCGGCATCCTAGGGGCTAAACCTAACCCTACGTCAGCCTCCGAGGGGCCCCTCCCAAGGGGCCTGGCGCCGCAACGCGGTGGACTGGGGACCCCCGAGCCCTATGCCCGGACTTACATGCCGCCCCGCCGCCACCTGGGCTGCTAGGGGCGCCGCCGGTCATTCAGGGAGGAGAATGGGCAGGGCCCGCCGAGTCCCCGGAGACATTCGAAGGCCCCCGGTGCCAAAACGCTTGGGCCCAGGCTCTTGCTCGCCAGCGCCCTCACCTTGGCCTGCCCCTCCGCTCCACGCACAGCAGGCGGATCCCGCCTGCCGGCCTCCCGGGTGCTAACCCTAACCCTAGGTCGGCCACCCAGGGGCCCTTCCAAGGATCCTGGTGCCGCTTCGCCGGGGATCGGGAACCTCAAGCCCCAGAGCCACACTCACCCTACCGCAACGCCGCCACCCAGGCAGCTAGGAGCACTGCGGGTCATTCAGGGCGAGAGAAGGGGCAGGGCCTTCCGAGCCCCCGGTGCCCTTCAAAGGCTCCCCGTGGCCAAACACTGGTGCCCACGCTCCCGCTCCCCAACGCCCTCACCTCGGACCCGCCCTCCGCTCCCCGGACAGTGGCCGGATCCCACCAACCGGCCTCCTGAGGGCTAACCCTAACCCTAGGTCAGCCACCCAGGGGCCCCTCCCAAGGGTCCTGGTGCCGCTACACTGGGGATCAGGGACCCCAAGACCCAGAGCCAGAATCACCCTGCCGCAACGTCGCCACCCGGGCGCTAGTGGCGCCGCCCGTCATTCAGGGCGGGAGAAGGGACAGGGCCCTTGAGAAACTGGCGATATTTGAAGCCTCCTGCACCAAAATGCAGGGGCCCACGCTCCCGATCGCCAGCGCCTTTACCTCGGGCCGCCCACCTCTCGCCGCCCAGCCAGAGGATTGGGCCTGCTGGCCTCCTGGGTGCTAACTCTAAACCTAGGTCCGCCCACGAGGAGCCCCTCCCAAGAGGCGTGGCCCCGCCACGCTGGGAATTGGGGATCCCCGAGCCGCAGCATGGACTCACCCTGCTGCTCCACCGCCAAGGGAGCTGCTAAGGGCGCCGCTGGTTATTCAGGGCAAGAGAACGGGCAGGGCCATTTGAGCCATGGCAACAGTCGAAGGCCCAGGGCGCCAAAACGCTGGGGACCACGCTCCCGCTCTGCATCACCCTCAACTCGGCCCGCACCTCCGCTCTTCGCAGAGCCAGCGACTCGGGCCTGCCAGCCTCCTGGGAGCTAAGCCTAACCATAGGACAGCCCCTGAAGGTCCCTTCCTAAGGGGCCTGGCGCCGCAACGCCAGGGATGGGAACCCCCAAGCCCCAGCGCCGGATGCACGCTGCCACCCCAACCCATACAAGCCGCTAGGGGTGCCGCCATTTATTCAGGGTGGGAGGACGGGCAGGGCCCTTCGAACACCCGCCGACCTTCGAAGGCGCCCCGAACCAAAAGGCTTGGGCTCGGGCTCATGTTCACCAGAACCCTCACCTCGGCCCAACTCTCCGCTCGACGCACAGGCGGTGTATCGGGCCTGCTGGCCTCCTGGAGGCTAACCCTAACCATAGGTCGGCCACCGAGGGGCCCTTCCCAAGGGGCCTGGCGTCGCAACGCTGGGGATGGGGACCCCGAGCTCACGTGCCGCACTCACCCTGCTGCCCTTCAGCCACCCGAGCCACTAGAGGCCCCGCCGGTCAATCAGGGCAACAGATCGGGCAGGGCCCTCCGAGCCCACGCTGACCTTTGAAGGCTCCCCGCGCAAAAACGTTGGCTCCCAGGATCCTGCTCGCCAGCGACTTCACCTCGGCCCGCCCCTCCGCTTGCTTCAGAGCCGGTGGATAGGGCCTGCCGGGCTCCTGGCAGCTAACCAAAACCCTAGGTCGGGCCTGAGGGGACATCGCAAGCAGCCTGGCTCTGCAATGCTGGGGATTGGTGACTCAGAGCCCCAGAGCCATACTCACCCTGCCGCACTGTCCCCCCTGGGCTGCTAGAGGCGCCGCGGGTCATAGAGGGCGAGAGAAGGGCAGGGCCTTCTGAGTCCCCGGTGACCTTCAAAGGCTCCCCGTGCCAACACGCTGGTGCCCACAGTCCGGCTCCCCAGCGCCTTCACCTCGGGCCGCACCTCAGCTCGCCGCACAGTGTGCGGTTGGGCCTGACGGTCTCCTGGGGGCTAACCCTAACCCTAGGTCAGCCACCCAGGGGCCACTCCCAAGGGTCCTGATGCCGCTACACTGGGGATCAGGGACCCCAAGACCCAGAGCCAGACTCACCCTGCCGCAACGTTGCCACCCGGGCCGCTAGTGGCGCCGCCCGTCATTCAGGGCGGGAGAACTGACAGGGCCCTGGAGAAACCGGCGATATTTGAAGCCTCCTGCGCCAAAATGCAGGGGCCCACGCTCCCGATCGCCAGCGCCTTTACCTCGGGCCGCCCACCTCTCGCCGCCCAGCCAGAGGATTGGGCCTGCTGGCCTCCTGGGTGCTAACTCTAAACCTAGGTCCGCCCACGAGGAGCCCCTCCTAAGAGGCCTGGCCCCGCAACGCTGGGGATTGGGGATCCCCGAGCCGCAGCATGGACTCACCCTGCCGCTCCACCGCCAAGGGAGCTGCTAAGGGCGCCGCTGGTTATTCAGGGCAGGAGAACGGGCAGGGCCTTTGAGCCATGGCAACAGTCGAAGGCCCAGGGCGCCAAAACGCTGGGGACCACGCTCCCGCTCTGCATCACCCTCAACTCGGCCCGCACCTCCGCTCTTCGCAGAGCTAGCGACTCGGGCCTGCCAGCCTCCTGGGAGCTTAGCCTAACTCTAGGACAGCCCCTGAAGGTCCCTTCCTAAGGGGCTTGGCGCCGCAACGCCAGGGATTGGGAGCCCCCAAGCCCCAGCGCCGGATGCACGCTGCCACCCCAACCCATACAGGCCACTAGGGGTGCCGCCATTCATTCAGGGTGGGAGGACGGGCAGGGCCCTTCGAACCCCCGCCGACGTTCGAAGGCGCCCCGAACCAAAAGGCTTGGGCCCGGGCTCATGTTCACCAGCACCCTCACCTCGGCCCAACTCTCCGCTCGACGCACAGGCAGTGTATCGGGCCTACTGGCCTCCTGGAGGCTAACCCTAACCATAAGTCGGCCACCGAGGGGCCCTTCCGAAGGGGCCTGGCGTCGCAACGCTGGGGATGGGGACCCCGAGCTCACGTGCCGCACTCACCCTGCTGCCCTTCAGCCCCCCGAGACGCTAGAGGCCCCGCCGGTCAATCAGGGCAAGAGATCGGGCAGGGCCCTCCGAGCCCACGCTGACCTTTGAAGGCTCCCCGCGCAAAAACGTTGGCTCCCAGGATCCTGCTCGCCAGCGCCCTCACTTAGGCCCACCCCACCGCTTGCTTCAGAGCCGGTGGATAGGGCCTGCCGGGCTCCTGGCAGCTAACCAAAACCCTGGGTGGGCCCTGAGGGGACATCGCAAGCGGCCTGGCTCTGCAATGCTGGGAATTGGTGACTCAGAGCCCCAGAGCCGGACTCACCCTGCCGCACTGTCCCCACATGGGCAGCTAGGGGCGCCGCGGGTCATAGAGGGCGAGAGAAGGGCAGGGCCTTCTGAGTCCCCGGTGACCTTCAAAGGCTCCCCGTGCCAAAACGCTGGTGCCCAGGATCCTGCTCCCCAGCGCCTTCACCTCGGGCCGCACCTCAGCTCGCCGCACAGTGTGCGGTTGGGCCTGACGGTCTCCTGGGGGCTAACCCTAACCCTAGGTCGGCCCCCCAGGGGCCCCTCTGAAGGGTTTTGGTGCCACTACGCCAGGGTTCTGGAAGCCCAAGCCCCAAAGCCAGACTCACCCTCCCACAAAGCTGCCACCCGGGCCGCGAGGGGAGCCTCCGGTCCTTCAGGGCGGGAGAACTGACAGGGCCCTGGAGAAACCGGCGACATTTGAAGCCTCCCACCCCAAAATGCAGGGGCCCACAATCCCGCACCCCAGCGCCTTTACCTCGGCCCGCCCACCTCTCACCGCCCAGCCAGAGGATCTGGCCTGCCGGCCTTATGGGGGCTAACTCTAACCCTGGGTCGGCCCACGAGGAGCCCCTCCCAAGGGGCCTGGCACCACAACGCCGGGGATTGGGGATCCCCGAGCCGCAGCCTGGGATTCACCCTGCCGCCCCACCGCCAACGGAGCCGCTAGGGGCCTTGCTGGTTCTTCAGGGCAGGAGAAAGGGCAGGGCCCTCCGAGCCATGGCAACATTCAAAGGCCCAGGACGCCAAAACGCTGGGGCCCAGCTCCCGCTCGCCATCGCCCTCAACTCGGCCTGCATCTCCACTCCTCGCACAGCCGGCGGATCAGGCCTGCCGGCCTCCTGGGCGCTAACCCTAACCCTAGGATGGCCCCGAGGGTCGCTTCCTAAGGGGCCTGGCGCCACAACGCCGGGGATTGGGAACCCCCAAGCCCCAGCGCTGGATGCACCCTGCCGCCCTGCCCCACAAATGCCGCTAGGGGCACCGCCATTCATTCAGGGTGGGAGAATGGGCAGGGCCCTTCGGACCCCGCTGACCTTCGAAGGCACCCCGAACCAAAACGCTTGGGCCCGGGCTCATGTTCACCAGCACCCTCACCTCGGCCCAACTCTCCGCTCGACGCACAGGCGGTGTATCGGGCCTGCTGGCCTCCTGGGGGCTAACCCTAACTGTAGGTCGGCCACGGAGGGGCCCTTCCCAAGTGGCCTGGCGCCACAACGCCGGGAATGGGGACCCCAACCCAAGTGCCGGTCTCACTCTGCTGCCCTTCAGGCACCGGAGCCTCTAGGGGCCCCGCCGGTCATTCAGAGCGGGAGAACGGGCAGGTCCCTCCGAGCCCCCACTGACCTTCGAAGGCCCCCCGCACTAAAACGCTTGGGCTCATGCTCAGTCTCGCCAGCGCCCTCACCTCGGCCCAACCCTCCGTGTGCTGCACAGCCGGTGATCGGGTCCACCGGCCTCCTGGGGGCTAACCGCAACCCTAGATCGACCCCCGAGGGTCCCCTCCCAAGGGATCTGGTGCCGCAACGCTGGGGATTGGGGACCCCCGAGCCTCAGCACTGGACTCACCCTGCCACCCAGCCGCCACCCGGGGGCTTGGGGTGGTGCCGTTCATTCAGGGCGGGAGCACGGGCAGGGCCCTCCAAGACACGACGACCTTCAAAGGCCCCCTGCGCCAAAACACCCGGGCCCATGCTCCCGCTCACCAGTGCCCTCACCTCGGTCCGCCACTCCAGTCTCCACACGGCTGGCGAATAGGGCCTGCCGGCACCCTAGGGGCTAAACGTAACCATAGGTCAGCCTCCGAGGGGCCCCTCCCAAGGGGCCTGGCGCCGCAACGCGGTGGACTGGGGACCCCCGAGCCCTATGCCCGGACTTCCATGCCGCCCCGCCGCCACCTGGGCTGCTAGGGGCGCCGCCGGTCATTCAGGGAGGAGAATGGGCAGGGCCCGCCGAGTCCCCGGAGACATTCGAAGGCCCCCGGTGCCAAAACGCTTGGGCCCAGGCTCTTGCTCGCCAGCGCCCTCACCTCGGCCCGCACCTCTGCTCCACGCACAGCGGGCGGATCCCGCCTGCTGGCCTCCCGGGTGCTAATCCTAACCCTAGGTCGGCCACCCAGGGGCCCCTCCCAAGGGTCCTGGTGCCGCTTCGCCGGGGATCGGGAACCTCAAGCCCCAGAGCCACACTCACCCTACCGCAACGCCGCCACCCAGGCCGCTAGGAGCACTGCGGGTCATTCAGGGCGAGAGAAGGGGCAGGGCTTTCCGAGCCCCCGGTGGCCTTCAAAGGCTCCCCGTGCCAAAACGCTGGTGCCCACGCTCCTGCTCCCCAACGCCCTCACCTCGGCCCCGCCCTCCGCTCCCCGGACAGTGGCGGGATCCCACCTGCCGGCCTCCTGGGGGCTAACCCTAACCCTAGGTCAGCCACCCAGGGTCCCCTCCCAGGGTCCTGGTGCCGCTACACTGGGGATCAGGGACCCCAAGACCCAGAGCCAGACTCACCCTGCCGCCACGTCATCACCCGGGACGCTAGTGGCGCCGCCCGTCATTCAGGGCGGGAGAAGGGACAGGGCCCTGGAGAAACCGGCGATATTTGAAGCCTCCTGCGCCAAAATGCAGGGGCCCACGCTCCCGATCCCCAGCGCCTTTACCTCGGGCTGCCCACCTCTCGCCGCCCAGCCAGAGGATTGGGCCTCCTGGCCTCCTGGGTGCTAACTCTAAACCTAGGTCCGCCCAGGAGGAGCCCCTCCCAAGAGGCCTGGCCCCACAACGCTGGGGATTGGGGATCCACGAGCCGCAGCATGGACTCACCCTGCTGCTCCACCGCCAAGGGAGCTGCTAAGGGCGCCGCTGGTTCTTCAGGGCAGGAGAACGGGCAGGGCCCTTTGAGCCATGGCAACAGTCGAAGGCCCAGGGCGCCAAAACGCTGGGGACCACGCTCCCGCTCTGCATCACCCTCAACTCGGCCCGCACCTCCGCTCTTCGCAGAGCCAGCGACTCGGGCCTGCCGGCCTCCTGGGAGCTCACCCTAACCCTAGGACAGCCCCTGAAGGTCCCTTCCTAAGGCGCCTGGCGCCGCAACGCCAGGGATTGGGGGCCCCCAAGCCCCAGCGCCGGATGCACGCTGCCACCCCAACCCACACAGGCCGCTAGGGGCGCCGCCATTCACTCATGGTGGGAGAACTGCCAGGGCCCTCCGAACCCACGCCCACCTTCGAAGGCGCCCGGAACCAAAACGCTTGGGCCCAGGCTCATGTTCACCAGCACTCTCACCTCGGCCCAGCTCTCCCGTCGATGCACAGGTGGTGTATCGGGCCTGCGGGGCTCCAGGAGGCTAACCCTAACCATAGGTCGGCCCCGAGGGGCCCTTCCCAAGGGGCCTGGCGTCGCAACGCTCGGTATGGGGACCCCGAGCGCATGTGCTGGACTCACCCTGCTGCCCTTCAGCCACCCGAGCCGCTAGAGGCCCCGCTGGTCAATCAGGGCAGGAGATCGGGCAGGGCCCTCCGAGCCCACGCTGACCTTTGAAGGCTCCCCGCGCAAAAACGTTGGCTCCCAGAATACTGCTCACCAGCGCCCTCACCTCGGCCCGCCCCTCCGCTTGCTTCAGAGCCGGTGGATAGGGCCTGCCGTGCTCCTGGCAGCTAACCAAAACCCTAGGTCAGCCTTGTGGGGACATCCCAAGCGTCCTAGCTCTGCAATGCTGGGGATTGGTGACTCAGAGCCCCAGAGCCAGACTCACCCTGCCGCACTGTCCCCACCCAGGCCGCTAGGGGCGCCGCCGGTCATAGAGGGTGAGAGAAGGGCAGGGCCTTCCAAGCCACCAGTGACCTTCAAAGGCTCCCCGCGCCAAAACGCTGCTGCCCACGCTCCCGCTCCCCAGTGCCCTCACCTCAGCCCACACCTCTGCTCACCTCACAGCGTGCCAATTAGGCCTCACGGTCTCCTTGGGGTAACCCTAACCCTACGTCGGCCCCCCAGGGGCCCCTCCCAAGGGTCCTGGTGCCACTACGCCGGGGATCTGGGACCCCAAGCCCCAGAGCCAGACTCACCCTCCCACAACGCTGCCACCCGGGCCACTAGGGGCGCCGCCAGTCATTTAGGGCGGGAGAACTGACAGGGCCCTGGAGAAACCAGCAACATTTGAAGCCTCCTGCGCCAAAATACAGGGACCCATGCTTCTGCTCGCCAGAGCCTTTACCTGGGCCCGCGCACCTCTCGCCGCCCAGCCAGAGGATTGGGCCTGCCGGCCTCCTGGGTGCTAACTCTAACCCTAGGTCGGCCCAGGAGGAGCCCCTCCCAAGGGGCCTGACTCCGCAACAGTGGGGATTGGGGACCCCAAGGCTCAGCACAGGACTCACCCTGGCACCCAGCCACCACCCGGGGGCTTGGGGTGCTGCCGTTCATTCAGGGTGGGAGAATGGGCAGGGCGCTCTGAGACACGGCGACCTTCAAAGGCCCACCGCGCCAAAACGCCCGGGCCCACGCTCCCGCTCGCCAGTGCCCTCACCTCGGACCACGTCTCCGCACACCGCACAGCCAGCCGATCAGGCCTTCTGGCCTCCTGGGGGCTAACCCTAAGCATAGGTCGGCCCCCGACGGGCCCTTCCCAAGGGGCCTGGCATCGCAACGCCAGGGATTGGGGACCCACAAGCCCCAGCACAGGATGCACCCTGCCGCCCCGCCTCAGACGGGCCGCCAGGGGCGCCGCCATTCACTCATGGTGGGAGAACTGCCAGGGCCCTCCGAACCCCCGCCCACCTTCGAAGGCGCCCCGAACCAAAACGCTTGGGCCCAGGCTCATGTTCACCAGCACCCTCACCTTAACCCAACTCTCCGCTCGACGCCCAGGTGGTGTACCGGGACTGCTGGCCTCCTGGGGGCTAAACCTAACTGTAGGTCGGCCCCCCGAGGGGCCCTTCCCAAGTGGCCTTGTGCCGCAACGCCGGGGATGGGGACCCCAAGCCCAAGTGTGGACTCACCCTGCTGCCCTTCATCCACCCCTGCCGCTAGGGGCCCCACCGGTCATTCTGAGTGGGAGAACGGGCAGGTCCTCGGAGCCCCTGCAGACACTAACTCTTTGCTCATGCTCAGTCTCGCCAGTGCCCTCACCTCGTCCCAAACCTCCGCGTGCCGCACAGCAGCTGATCAGGTCCACCGGCCTCCTGGGGTTAACCATAACCCTACATGATCCCCAAGGGTCCCCTCCCAAGGGGCTTGGCGACGCAACGCCGGGGATTGGGGACCCCGAACCTCAGCACCTGACTCACCCTGCTGCCCAGCCGCCACCCGGGGGCCTGGGGTGTTGCCGTTCATTCAGGTCGGGAGAACAGGCAGGGCCCTTGGAGACACAGCGACCTTCGAAGGCCCCCCCCGCGCAAAAACACCCAGGCCCACCCTCCCACTCACCAGCGCCCTCTCCTCGGTCCGCCACTCCACTCTCCACACAGCTGGCGAATAGGGCCTGCTGGCCTCCTGGGGGCTAAACCTAACCCTAGGTTGCACCAGAGGGGCCTCTCCCAAGGGGCCTGGCGCCACAACGCCGGGGATTGGGGACCCCCAAGCCCCAGCGCCAGATGCACGCTGCTGCTCCGCCCCACACGGGCCGCTAGGGGCGCCACCGTTCATTCAGGGTGGGAGAAGGGGCAGGGATCTCCGAGCCCCCACCTATGTTCCAAGTCTCCCCGAATCAAAACACTTGGGCCCAGGCTCATGTTCACCAGCACCCTCAACTCGGCCCGCACTTCCGCTCCTCGCACAGCCAGCGACTCGGGCCTGCCGGCCTCCTGGGCGCTAACCCTAACCCTAGGACGGCCCCTGAGGGTCTCATCCTAAGAGGCCTGGAGCCACAACGCCTGGGATTGGGGACCCCTAAGCCCCAGCGCCGGATGCACGCTGCCGCTCCACCCCACACGGGGCGCTAGGGGCGCCGCCATTCATTCAGACTGGGAGAACTGGCAGGGCCCTCTGAACCCCCGCCGACCTTCAAAGGCGCCCAGAACAAAAACGCTTGGGCCCAGGCTCATGTTCACCAGCACCCTCACCTCGGCCCAACTCTCCGCTCGATGCACAGGTGGTGTATCCGGCCTGCGTGGCTCCTGGGGGCTAACCCTAACCATAGGTCGGCCCCCGAGGGGCCCTTCCCAAGGGGCCTGGCGTCACAACGCTGGGGATGGGGACCCCGTGTTCAAGTGCCGGACTCACCCTGCTGCCCTTCAGGCACCCAAGCCACTAGGGGACCACCGGTCAATCAGGACAGGAGAACGGGCAGGGACCTCCGAGCCCCCGCTGACCTTCGAAGGCCCCCCACGCAAAAACGTGGGCTCCCAAGCTCCCGCTCCCCAGCACCCTCACCTTGGCCCGCCCCTCCACTCCATGCACAGCGGGCGGATCGGGCCTGCCGGCCTCCTGGGGGCTAACGCTAACCCTAGGTCGGACCCCATGGGGCCCCTCCCAAGGGTCCTCGTGCCGCAACGCTTGGGATTGGGGACCCCCGAGCCCCAGCCAGGACTCACTTTGCCGACCCGCCGCCACCCGGGCTGCTAGGGGCGCCGCCGTTCATTCAGGGTGGGAGAACGGGCAAGGCCCTCCTAGCCCCCAGAGACCTTCAGAGGCCCCCCGCGCCAAAATTCTTGGGCTCACATTCCAGCACGCCGGCGCCTTCACCTTGATCCAGGCCTCCGCTACCACACAGATGGTGGATCATGCCTGCTGGACTCCTGGTTGCTAACACTAACCCTAGGACGGCCCAGAGGGGCCACTCCCAAAGGGCCTTGCGCTACAACACACGGCATTGGGAACCCCCAAACCGCAGTGCCAGACTCACACTGCCACCCCGCCACCACCCGGGCTGCTAGGGGCTCCACTGGTCATTCAGGGCGGGAGAAAGGGCAGGGCCCTCCGAGCCTCTAGCGACGTTAAAAGGCCCCCGGCGCCAAAACACTGGATACCATACTCCCACTCGCCAGCACCCTCACCTCGGCCCACTCCTCCGCTCGCCGCACAGCCGGCGCATCAGTCCTGCTGGCCTACTGGGGTCTAACCCTAACCCTAAACCCTAACGCCTAACCTTAAACCCTAAACCTTAACCCCTAACTTAAACCTAACCCTAACCCCTAATCCTTACCCTAACCCTAACCTAACCCTAAACCTAACACTAACCCGGACCCTAACCCATACTCTAACCCTAACTCTAACCCGTACCCTAACCCTAACCCTAACCTGTACCCTAACCCTAACCATAACCCTAACACGTACTCTAACCCGTACCCTTAACCCGTACCCTAACCTTAACCGTAAACTGTACCCTAACCTGTAACTTAAACCATACCCTAAACCTAAACGTAACCCTAACAAGTACCCTAACCCGAACCCTAACCTTAACCCTAAATCCTGACCTTAACCCATACCCTAACTCGTACCATAACCCGTACCCTAACCCTACGCGAAACCTAACCCTAACCCATACCCTAACTGTAACCCTAAACCCTAAACCGTAACCCGTACCCTAACCCTAACCAGTACCTTTACCTTAACCTTAACCCATACCCTAACCCGTACCATAACCCATACCCTAACCCATCCCTTATCCCTAACTCAGACACTAACCCATACCCTAACCCTAACCCGTACCCTATACCTATCCCTAACACGTTCCCTAACCCGTACCCTAACCCTAAACCTACACCGTAACCTAACCTGTACCATAACCCTAAACTGTACCCTAACCCTAATCCGTACCCTAAACCATACACAAATCGGTACGCCAACACTTACCCTAAACCGTACCCTAACCTGTACCCTAAACTGTACCCTAATGCGCACCCTAACCCGTACCCTAAACCTAACCCGTACCCTAAACCTAACCCGTACTCCAACCCTAACCCTAACCCTAAACCCAAACCCTAAACCCTAACCCATACCCTAAACCCTAATCTGTACCCTAACCCATAACCTCCAACCTGTAACCCCTAAACCCAACCCTAATCAGTACCCTCTCCTTACCCTATCCCTAACCCCTACCCTCACCCATACCCTAACCGTAACCCATACCCTAACCTTAACCCATACCCTAATCCGTACCCTAACCCCAGGGATTGGGTACACCTGAGCCCCACCACGGGACTCAGCCTGCCACCCCTCAGGAAACCATGCCCCTTGGGGCGCCACAGAGCATCCCCTGCATGAGAACTGGTAGGGCCCCCCTGAGCCCCCAGTGATCCTCGGCGACCCCCTACACCCCAACCCTGAGGCCCACGCTCATCCCGCCCCACGCCTTCCCTTCAGCTTGCCACTGAGCTCGTCGCAGAGCCGGCAGATCAGGCCTGCCGGGTTCCTGGGACCTAGACCTGACCCTAGTTCGGCTGGGTAGGGCCCCTCCCCTGGGGCCCGGTGCCGCAGCCCCAGGGACTGGGGACACCTGACTCCCATTGCAAGACAAAGCCTGCCAGCCCGCAGGAAACCGTGCCCCTTGGGAGGCTGTGGAGCATTCAGGGTGGGAGAACCAGGAGGGCCCCCAGAGCCCCCGGCGAACTTCGGCGATCCCTAAACTCAACCTTGAAGCCCATGCTCACCCCACCCCGCACCCTCACCTCAGCCCGCGGCAGAGCTCACCACATAGTGGGCAGATCTGGCCTGCGGGGTTCCTGGGCCCCAACCATAACCCTAGTTCATCTGTGGAGGGGCCCCTCCCCAGGAGCCTGGAGCCACAGTTGCGGGGACTCAGTACACCTGAGCCCCACAGCAGGACTCAGTCTGCCACCCTCCAGGAAACCGTGCACCTTGGGAGGCCATAGAACATTCAGGGCGGGAGAACCAGGAGGGCCCTCCTGAGCCACCAGCGAACATCGGCGGCCACCCGCACCCCAACCCTGAGGCCCACGCTCACCCTCCCCACACCCTCACCTAAGCCTGTGTAGCTCGACATACAGCCAGCAGATTGGGCCTGAGGGGCTCCTGGGGCCTAACGCTAGCCCTAGCCTGGCCGCAGGTTTGGGGGTCTCCCCAGGAGCCTTACACCGCAGACCTGGGGAATTGGGATATCTGTGCCCCACCGCAGGACTCAGCTTGCCACCCGACAGGAAAACGTGCCCCTTGGGGCTCTACGGAGCCTACAGGGCACGAGAACTTGGGGAGGCCCCCGGAGCCCATCCCTACCTTTGGCAGCCCCCCCCCGTTCCCCAACCCTGAGGCCCATTCTCACCCTCGCCCATGGCCTCCTCTCAGCCCTCCACAGAGCTCGCCGCACAGCTTGCAGATTGTCCCTGCCGGGCTCCTGGACCCTAACCCTTACCCTAGGTTGGCCACAGAGGGGTCCCTCCCTAGGGTCCTGGCACCACACTCCGGGGGATTGGGGACACCCAAGCCCCACCGTAGGACTCAGCCTGCAGCCCACAGTTAACTCCACCATTTTGGGGAACAACAGAGCATTCAGGGCAAGAGAATTGGGGCACCTGCTGAGAGCCCCTTCAGGTGTACCCCGAACTTTGTGGGCCCTTCCAGATGAAACCCCAAGGCTCACACTCACCGGCCATTGTGCCGTCATGTCACTCGGCCGGGGAGTTCTCTGAGCACTGGGCAGTTCGGACCTGCTGTCTCTTGAGGCCTAATCTAACCCTGGGTCCTCAGCTGAGGGTCCCTCCCCGTTTGCCTGCCTCCAAGGCACCAGGCATTGGGCTCACCTCTGCACGACTAGAGGAATCAGCCTGCCCCACGGCAGGAAACTGTCCATTTGGGGCTGTAGAAAGGATTCATTGGAAAATCGGAGGGCCCCCCTCAGCCCATCCCAGGCAACCCCCACTTTCAGAGATCTCCCCGGATCCAATTAGTAGCTTCACACTGACCTTTAAACTTGCTCTCCATGGAGATCTTTTGAAATTCTCCACACTTCCAACCAATGGCATCATCCAGCTTCAGAGCCTTACCCAGCTTTAGGTTTTGAGATGGATTAAAATGGGAAGTCCCTTCACTGATGACGACGTACTGGTGACCAAAAGATACATGCAGAAATGCTTCATATCACTTGGCTTTAGGGAAATGCAAATCTAAACCCCTATAAATGCCATATAACACGAGGCTGAATATCTAAAAATAAGAAGACATGAAACTATACATGTTGGAGAGGATGTGGAGAAATGGGAACCCTCTTACACCCCTATACGAATGCAGTCCGGTACAACCACTATTGAAAATGGTACAGAGTTTCCTCAAGAAGTTATAAATATAGCTACCCTATGTCCCAGGAATTGCACTACTGGGTATTTACCCCAAAGAGACAGAGGTAGTGAAGAAGGGACACATGCACCCCAGTGTTCATAGCAGCAATATCCATAATAGACAAGCTGTGGAAGGAGTGCAGATGAGCATGGATAGATGAATGGATAAAGAAGATGTGGATCATATATATAATGGAATATTACTCAGCCATCAGAAAGGATGAATACTTACCATCACACCGACCTGGGTGGAGCTGGAGGGTATTATGCTGAGTGGAATAAGTCAATGAAAGAAAGACAATGATCATATGCTTTCACTCCTATGTGGAATATCAGAAACAAGGAAGAAGACCATAGGGGAAGGAAGGGAAAATAGAATGGGAAGTCATCAGAGAGGGAGAAAACCCATGATAGACTCATAACTATCGCAAGAAACTGATGAATGTGGGAGGAGAAGTTGGGGGGGGATGTAACTGGGTGAGTAGCATTAAGGAGGTCACACGATACAATGAGCACTGGGTGTTACACACAACTGAAAATTTATTGAAGACTACATTTGAAACTAATGATGTACTGTAAGTTGGCTAACTGAATTTAAATTAAAGAACAAAAGACTTCGAATAAACAATCCTAAACATTTGTATGGAACCACTAAAGATTCCGAACAGCCAGTGCAATGTGGAAAAGAAAAACAAAGCTGGAGGACTCACAATTTCAGATTTCACGTTATACTACAAAGCTGCAGTCATCCTAACAAGACAGTACGGCACAAAAATAGACACAGCGACCAAAGGAACAGGATACAAGTTCAGACAGAAACCCACAATTATGTGGTCCATGAATCTTCCACAAAGCAAGCAACGATATCAAAAGGGAAAAGGACATTCTCTACAACTAATGGTGTTGGGAAAACTAGACAGCTACGCACAAAAGAATGAAATTAGACTGCTTTCTTACACAATAAAGACAAACACAAAACAGTTTCAAGACCTCAATATGAGACCTGAATCCATAAAAATCCTACAGGAGGGAAGACAGTAACTTCTTGACATGGACCATACCAACGTTTTTCTAGACTGTGACCTGAGGCAAAGGAAATGAAAGCAAAAATAAACTATTGGGAATACAGCAAAATAAAAAGTTTCCACACGGCAGAAGAACAATGAAAACGTAAAAATAATAAGACAACCTACTCAAATGGAGAAGATATTTGCAAAGATCATATGCAATAAAGGGATAGTGTCCAAAACATATACAACTGATACTACTCGACCCCCCAAAAAACAAATAATCCAGTTAAAAAATAGGCAGAGGACATGGACAGACATTTCTCCAAAGAAGAAATACAAATGGCCAACAGTCCCGTGAAAAGATGTTCACCATCACCCATCATCAGGAAAATGTAAATCCAAAGGACAATGAGGTAATATCTCAAACCTGTCAGAATGGCTAACATCAAAAGCACAACAAAGAGCAGGTGTTGGGAGGATGTGGATAAAGGGGAATCCTCGCAAACTGTGGGTGGGAATGCAAACTGTGGTGGCCACCGTGGAAAACAGTATGAAGGTTCCTCAAAAAATTAAATATAGAACTACCCTACGATCCAACAATCACACTACTCGTATTTACCCAAAGAATAGGAAAAGAGTAACTTAAAAGGATACGTGCACCCCTATGTTTCTTGCACCATTATTTACAATATCACAATATGGAAGCAACCCAAGTGTCTGTAGAAAAATTGACAAATGAGAGGATAGATGTGATTATTCACACACACACACACACACACACACACACACACACACACACTGGAGTATTACTCGGCTTGAAAAAGAATGAAACCTTGCCATTTGCAGACACATGGATGGAGCTAGAGAGTATTATCCTAACTAAAATCAGTCAGTCAGAGAAAGACAAATCCCATACGATGTCACTCTAATGGGGAATTTAAGAAACAAACAAAAATAAATAACTAAAAGAGAAAAAGGAGACACACCAAAATACAAACTCTTAACAATAGAGAAGAAACGGATGGTTACCAGAGAGGAGGTGGATAGAGGGATGAGTGAAATAGATGAAGGGGATTAAGAGGACGCTTTTCTTGACGACCACTGAGTAATATATGGAATTACTGAATCACTATTGGACACCTGAAACGAATGTAACACTGTATGTTAGCTCTACTGGAATTAAAATAAATTTTAACAAAAGATTTTTCTTTCAGGAACCTCTTTGAAAAAGCTTTTCCTGTGCAATGTGCATAAGCCCTACTTGGGAGGATTCACTCTACAATAATTATTCACTCCATGCCTCAAATTCAGATTTCACTGAGTTCTTACCATGGATTCCAGCCCACGGGAGCCATGGTCCTTTTCAGTCCAGGCTCAGCACCTATGCATTCAAGATTGGAAGTAGAGACACATGTCACTTCACAGTCCAGAAAGCTATTATTGTTTCTGTTTCAGTGTGAGAGAGTCACAGACTTTGGGACAGGTTTCCGAGCAGGTTTATTATGGATCCTGGATCTCTACTTCAATGTTCATTGCCTGGATCCATTTGGGTAATAGGTTCCCTATGGATGGGCTTGCTTCCAAGCACATACATGGAAGATGCAAATGTGAATGGGCTTGGTGCGGGACAGGAAGAAGACCAGAAACAGACAAGGGTCCGACCTCTCCCCTGATCCAGGAACTGCTATGGGAGAGGGTACGGGAGGTAGAATCCATGCAAAACTCCAAGGTCACCAGCTGAACACAGGAGGCATAAGTCAAGGGATCTGGAGATGCAGGGGTTGAAGGCTGCTCTGAGCTACCTCTGGGAGGAAGGGAGGGAAGGAATGAGAAGGAGACACTGCCTACCCCTGGCCCATGCCACCTGCCCACCAACATGCATCAGTCTATGAGCTGCCACAGCCTGGGCTCAGGATGGGCTGGCTCGGGTTCCACAATCCTCACTGGGACAGCTGGCCCCAGGGCTCAGAGACATGCTGAGGGAGATGAGAGGGAAAGCTGCCCCACCCAGGTCATCCCCTCCTTGACCAGACAGCACTTCAGAACTGCTAAAAAAGAAAAAACCCACTAACGGGGTTGAAAGACATGCCATGGATGAATTAAGGCACAGAGATATGTAAAATAACATTCATTTTTAAGTTCAGAGCTGTCATCTCAGGAAGTGGGGAGAGCTTCCCTGAAGAAGACTGAGGGGAGGGCAGGCCATGCTGAAGAGGGAGACATGGCTCTACTGATTGGGGACCTGCAGCCCCCTTCCAGGGCAGGGCATCATCCTCGCATCACAGGAGATCCATGGAAGTGTTCCATCAGGGCCAGATATTTGTCTCAAGAAGGCTACCCTGGCATCGGACTGCACAGGGCACGAGGGACAAGGGCCAGATGGAGCACGGACAATACGCCGGAGGCCATGGGGCAAGAGCAGAGGCACATGACCTTGAAGATGATGATGAAAAGCAGGAGGTGGCTGCATTGAGCTGGCCCGAAAGTACCATGGGAGCAGTGCCCACAGCTACACTGACTGGGTGCCTTCTGTGCCCGCTGTGGCTGACTTTTTGTGCTCCAGACTAGTCCTGACCACAACTCTAGGAAGTGTGCACGACCCCCGGCAGCCTCTCCCCTTGCAGCTGTTAGGAATCATGGTCACAGACCCTGGTCAGCTTTCCTGGAAACCAAGCAGTGGCTCCCCCTCACGCTGCACCACTGGTGGTGGTCCAGTGCAACCCTCGTGCCTGGCCAGACACTGATGTCTACCTGTCTCCACACAAATCCACAGACAGGAGGGTGTCCCTGAATTCCACAGCACCTGATGAGACAGATCCATAGAACCCAACACCAAATGGGACACTCGGGACCTCACCTATGGTCATGGAGCTCACCATACCTTATTTCTGTCACTTCCCACAGAAAGCCTGGTTCTGATCCCCCACAATACCATACATCCTGGTTGCTGACCTGGGGTCATGCCATGAACACACATGGCATCTTTCTTTAAGTGAAGGCTATGCCTACACCTCCTAGAAAATATTTCTAATGAAGTACAAGTCCATCAGGACTATGGTGTGAACGGTAGCACACAGCCTGCATGGTAGTAGTCAGTAATTCTAACAAGGGTTATCCCCACCCCCAATCTCATAAAACCTTCCTCCTGCCCACTGAACTCATGGTCTGCCCACAGAAAACCCTCCAGGAAACAAACCTTTCATCTGAATGCTCTCTTCACCTTCTGCTTCAAATCTTGTCCAACCACAATGATATGAAACTAGAAATCAGTCTCAAGAAAAAAATGGGACAGTCAAAAATAGGTGGAGATTTTTGGGGCCTGGGTGGCTCAGTCGTTAAGGATGTGCTTTCAGCTCAGGTCGTGAACCCAGGATCCTGGGATCTAGCCCCGAATCAGGCTCCTTGCTCAGTGGGAAGCCCGCTTCTCCCTCTCCCACCCCGCTGCTTGCGTTCCCTCTCTCGCTGTCTCACTCTCTGTCAGATACTTAAATAATCTTAAAAAAATATGTGGAGATTTAACAACATGCTACTGAACCAACAGTCAAAGAAGAAATCAAAAAAATTTTAGAAGTACCTTGACACTGATGAAAAAGACAACCTATAAAAACTTATGGGATGCAGCAAAAGTAGCTTTATGGGGGATATTCATAGAAATTCAAGTCTTCATCAATCCATGAGAATGCTCTCCAATAAACAACCTGATTTATGTGGTAAAGAATTAAAAAAAAAACAACCAACAAAGCCCCAAATTAGTAGAAATAAGGACATAACAAAAAGGAAGGCATAAATAAATCCAACAGAGATGAAAAAGACAAAAAAAAAAAAAAACAATGAAAATGAGAGCTGCCTTTTTTGGAAAGAAAAACAAACTGACAAACTTAGCTAGACTCACCAAGAAAGACAGAGGACTCGAATACAATCAGGAAAGAAAGATAATGGATTCCTGTATCATATCAAAATCAAAAGAACTCTTCAACTTTGGACACAATAACTTCTTGCAAGCCACATCTCTAAAGGCAAAGGAAATAAAAGCAAAAATGAATTATTGGCACTTCATCAGGATAAAAACTTCTGCTCGGCAAAGCAAACAATCAACAAAACAAAAAGGCAACCTATGGAATTGAAGAAGATATCTGCAAATGATATTACAGATAAAGGGCTGGTATCCAAGATCTATAAAGAACTCCTCAAACTCGACACCCAAAAAATGGGCAGAAGACACAAAGAGATTCTTCTCCAGAGAAGACATACAAATGGCCAACAGACACATGAAAAAATGCTCCACATCACTTGCCATCAGGCAAATACAAATCAAAACGACAATGAGATACCACCTTACACCAGTTAGAATGGTTAAAATTAACAAGGCAGGGGGCACCTGGGTGGAACACCGGTTAAGCGTCTGCCTTCAGCTCAGGGCATGATCCTGGCGTTATGGGATCGAGTCCCACAACAGGCTCTCTGCTGTGAGCCTGCTTCTTCCTCTCCCACTCCCCCTACTTGGGTTCCCTCTCTCGCTGGCTGTCCCTATCTCTGTTGAATAAATAAATAAATTCTTAAAAAAAAAGGAGGGCACTTGTCATAATGAGCACTAGGTGTTATATGCAAACAATGAATCATGGAACACTACATCAAAAACAAATGAAGTTCTGTAGGGTGAATAACAATTTTAAAAAAAGAGAAAGATATGAAATCCATACAGAAAAACTGGCACAATTTGCAAATGACATGAAATCTCGAAAGATTCCACAAAAAAAACCTGTTAGAATAAAAAAAATCAAGAAAGCTGCAGGATATAAAGTCAATATGCAGAGACCTGTTGTCATTATTTTTTTCAAATTTTATTTATTTATTTGACAGGAAGAGAAAAAGCACGAACAGGGGGAGTGTCAGAAAGAGGGAAAAGCAGACCCTTGCTAAGCAGGGAGCCCAACACGGGGCTCGATCCCAGAACTCTGGGATCATGACCTGAGCTGAAGGTAGACGCTTCCATTATGGAGCCACCCAGATGACCCAACTTCTTGCATTTCTGTATACTGATGACACACTTTCGCAAAGAGAAATTAAAAAAGCAACGCCATTTACAATTCCATAAAAAAAATCTAGGAATAAAAGTAACCAAGAATGAGAAAGACATAGTACACTCAACACATGGCAGAAAAGAAATGAAAAATATGTGTGTCGAGGGGGGCAGAATGTATGGGTCAAAGATTTGGAAGGCAACACAAACAAATGGTAGCATACGCCATGCTCCTTAACTGGAAGAGTTAATTATGTGAACATGTCCATCGTACCCAAAGCAATCGACAGATGTGATGAAATGCCTATCTGAATTCCTGTGTCATTATTCAAGGAAATAGAAAACAGTCCTCAAACTTATATGGAATCACAAAAGACACCAAATCCACAAAGCAACCTGGAGAAAGAGGTGCAGTCAACACACTCCTGGATTTCAAGCAGGATTATAAAGCTGTTGTCATCAAAACAGGATGGTACTGGCATAAACACAGACACCAGGTCAGTGGAACAGTACAGAAAGCTCAGAAACTTACCCACATGTAGATGATCCTAACTTACGACACAGCAGCAGAAGATATGCCATGAGGGAAGGACTGTCTCTTCAGTGAGCGGTAACAGGCAAATGGACACTAAATGCAGAAGAATATAACTGGGTCACTTTCTTACACCACACACAAAATTTTTAATGGATGAATGATTTGAACATAAGACCTGAATCCATAAACCTCCAAGAAGACACAGGTACTAAGTCTCTCGACATTGGTTTTGGCAAAGAGTCTTCAGATCGGACACCAAATGCAAAGGCAACAAAAGCAAAAATAAACAAGTGGAACAACATTAAACTGAAATCTTCCACACAGCAACAGAAACCAGCAAAAACTTAAAAGGCCACTGACCCAATAAGAAAAAAATATCTGCGAATCATATGTGTGAGAAGAGGCTAATATCCAAAATACACACAACACTCATGCAAATCAAAACAAAAAAAAAACTATATAAAAAATGGGAGGAATATGTGAATAGATACTTTCCAAAGATGGCACACAGGTGCCAACAGACAGAAAAAGTTGTTCGACATCACTAATCATCGTCAGAGAAACATCAGTCAAACCCACAATCGGCTATCCTCTCACAACTGTTGGAACAGCAATTGTCCCAGAGACAGACACCATGTGGGGTCAAGGGTGTGCAGACGAGGAGACACTGTGCACTGTTGGTGGGAATGGAAATTGGTGCAGCCACTGTGACAAACGGTATGGAGGTTCCTGAAAAAATAAATACAACTACCCCATGACTCAGTAATGGCTCTATTGAGTATTGATTTGAAGAACACAAAAATGCTGCCTCAAAAAGACAGATGCACTCCCACGTTCACTGCAGCATTATTCACAAGAACCAGACATGGAAACACAGACCTTGGGGGCCTTATGCCAAGTAACTCAGACACAGAAAGACCAATACCAGATTCTCTCATGTACATTCCACGTGGAATAAACAAATACTGAACGCATAGATACTGAGAGCAGGTTGGTAGGTGCCAGATTTGGGGATGGGGTGGTAGAAACGGGTGAAGGTGGTCAAAGTCTCAATGTTTGAGTGAGAAAATCCTACAGTCATGAAATGTTCTGTCAGGCATGGAGACTAAAACTAATCCCGCAGCATGGGGTATAGGTTTCCCTGCTCTTTGAAAGTACAGGGCTTCTGAGAAACCTTGCACAGCAGAAATGGTGTCAAGAAGGAATGACCATTAATTTAAACGAACAATTAGACAGTGTGCTCAGACTCCAAAATTCCTTCTCTTTGGCTTTTCATAGGCCTCAGCACACAAGTTTCTAACAGAGGCCCAGCATAAATGAAGATGAAGCACAGCAGAAGCTTACAGACACAATTCAAAGTGCTGGTGGCTGGATGCGGAGAGCGGTTCCCAGAGGAAGGAGCTGGTTGGGGTGCACGCCGCCTCTGTTGTGCTTCTCCCCAAAACAGATGCTGAACACGATTCTCACTGTTCACCTTTTTTCATAAGAGGGAAATCCTCTTCAGGTCTCTTCCTCTTACTGAAGCTGGGTAATAACATAGTTCTTTCAAGAAAGCCCAGTGTCTTACTGTGAACGTTTAAAAAGTGGGGTATACTTGTACTTGAGCATTGCTGAGGGAGGAGATGTGAAAGGTTCTCCCAGACACAAACCTCAGCAGATCCACCGGGAAAGGCACCTTCCTCAGCATGCAGAACACGGACTACCTCCTACCCCCTGAGAAACCCTCTCCTTCCTCTCGATCAGGACAACCCACAACACCTGAGAGTTACCCCAATTCCTCTGTTCTCCTGCTCCTAATAGTTATCCCATCAGCAAATCCTGTGAGCTCCATCTTCAAAATGGACCCAGAATAGTTCTAACCACTCCATCCAAGGCCACCTGTCTGGTCCCAAGTGCCTGAGTTCCTGGAAAAGCTTCGTCATTGACCTGCCTTGCCATCTTCAACCCTCTGTCATCTGTTCTCAACACTGTAGCCAGGATGGCACAGTGAAACAGCATCTCAAGGGGTTATAGCCCTGGAATAGCTTTCTGTCACACTCTTTCACCTCTCTGAGCTCATGTCCTAAGCTGTCTCCTGTGGCCACAGGGTCTTCTTGTTGCTCCTGGACATAACAGGAATTCTCCTGCCCCAGAGACTTTGCACATGCTTTCCCTTCTCTTCAGAATGCTCTTCATGTGTTCTCACTCACCTTTCGAGAAGTGTGAATTGGAGTGACAGGGACAGAAGATGAGGCTGTGTGTTGGGTGAGGCTGGTGGCCCAGAAGAAGGTTCTCTGCCAGCTCTCCGCCTGTGCCTCACTTGTCCTCAACCAGGAACTTGCACACAGCCCTCACCTGCCACAACTCTCATCCAGGAGACCAACATCCACCCCTGGAGCCCACCCTGCCCACACCCTGCTGCAGAATGCATTCAGCTCTCCTCTGAGACCCCTGTCAGCTTTACCCAGACCTGGAACTCCCCTGTCTCCTGCAAAGCTCCCGGATTCCTCCTCTTCTTCCAAAATAACACTGGCACAAGGCTTTCATGAGAAAGCTATAATGCTAACTAATGAAAGGTTCACACCTACTTTCCCCTTCTGTTGCCTTTCTCTCCACCTTCTTTCCTACCTGTGCAAACTGTAACATACCAGTGGAACATGAACATGCTCTGAGATATGAATCTTTCATTGCAGCTTTCTGAGGACTCCTTATGTGATAAGAAACTAGTGTATCCTACAACAGGGTGTTTTCCATCTATCCTCTATAGAATAGTACAGCCCAAATCACTACAATTTTACCTCACTCTTCATGAAGCAGAACACTTTTTTGCTTTCTTCTCTTACTTATATTCCAGTTAGTTCACATGCCATGGAATATTCGCTTCAGGGGTAGGATTTAGTGATTCCTCATCTGCATACAGTACCCAGTGCTCATCACAAGTGCCCTCCTTAATACCCCTCACCCATTTAACTCTTCCTCCCATGTCCCTGTCCTGCAGCAACACTCAGTTTCTTCTCCAAGGTTGAGTCTATTTCCTTGTTTGCCTCTCTCATCACCCCTCAACTCTGTTCATCTATTTTCTGTCTGAAATTCCACAAGTGTGAGAGATAGGATATTTGTCTTTCCTCACTGATTTTGCTTAGCTTAATATACTCTAGATCCATCCACATCCTTGCAAATGGTAAGATTTCATTCTTTTTGAAGCTGGGTCATAATCCATTATATATATATGTATCCCACATCTGCTTTATCCAATCATCAGTGCATGGACTTTGGGTTTCTCTCCATAGTTTGGCTACTGTGGACATTGGTGCTATAAACATCATAGTGCATGTTCCCCCTTTGAATCTGCATTTCTGTATCCTTTGGGTAAATACCTAGGAGAGCAATTGCTGGATCATGTGGTTGTTCAATGTTTAACTTTTTGAGGAACCCCCACACTGTTTCCCAGACTGGCTGCACAACTTTGCATTCCCACCAACAGGATGGGAGGGTTCCCCTTTAAGCAGAACATTATCTGCCGGCAATTTCATAAGAGGAAACAAAACCTCTGGGAGATGCACCCAGGGTCAGGCAAGCAGTTGCAGACTTCACCCCAAGGCTCCTGACGCCAAGCCCCTTGAAGCCACCAGCATGCCACTATTCAAAAGAATTCCCAGACTCTCCTTCTGACTCCACCGCCAAAGAAACTACAGAGAGAATATGGCACCTCAAAATATTGAGATAATACATTTAGTAAAACTAGAAAGTCAAGCTCAACTTTTAAACAGGAATAGGCCGCCTTGGATAATTTTCAATTTTCCCACCACCCTAATTTTAACTCTTCTGATGAATAAACTAATCAATGATGAAACATCACCTTTCTCAAATGACATCATCCAAGTCTGTATCAGATGAAAAAAAGCCACCTAACCCTAGATGCTGGCCACTCAACCATATCTTAGGCCCAACTGAATAAACACTGTTAGATGAAGGAAGAAATTAGATGTTACAAACAGGCACAGAGTGAATCTCACCTCCCCTTTCTAATAAAAGAGGGTTCTTAGGAAACAGATGGTCAAAATACATTTGTAAGCAATAAATGGACAGAGAAATTGTGATTCCCTGCAAAGTTCTACCAGCACGGAAACTAAGTAATTCTTGCACCAAACCCAGAATGCTGACAGCTACTTCAATTTTACTTTGTGGCTCCACTAGAGAAAAGAGAAAAGCCCAGGAGGTTTTGGGATAATGAGAGGTTTTACCTCCAGCCCTGACATAGTTAGGACATTTTGCTAAACATACCTGTGCTTTCTCTAAACACTGGCGTCCTGTGACAAGCTGCCTCGCTGACTCTGATGCTGACCTTCAAAACCTCGGGTGTCTTGGAGCCAGAGCAAGAAGTGCTGTCAGCTGGGAGAAGAAGGCACCTCTGACCTAAAGCCTGCACACCTGCTTTGGTTTCTGGGCGAAGGGGCAACACATACTTGTTGTTTAGCAGTAATTATCTTCATTCTCAATAGACCAATGAGCTTGCCTTTTCTGGAAGGCAGACTTACTCTTCTAAAGAAACCCTCAATTCGTCTATTCCCAATGCAACTAGAGTGAAACATTTATTTCTCACTTAAATAGAAAACACTGTTATTGTCGACACTGCGTGAATGAACTTTTAAAAACATTTTAGAGAGAAAGGAAGAGACCTTTATTCAAACCCAAGTCAGGACAACTGTCTGGGAGACACAATCTTCACCAAGAAGGGAGTGCTCCGGGGAAGGAACATTTGGGGCAGGCTTATATATTTTTTTCTGTTTTGTTTTACATACAGAGTTACACACCACAATGAGGATCTTCTTAGATCCAGAAAGTGACAGATTCTTTCTTATGTTTTCAGTATGTACATGTCAGTATGACCTTAATCTTATGGGAGCCAAAGAGGTTCTTTATTTTTTCTTATATTTATGTTGGCATTTTTTGGTTATTGTTTTCTCCTCGAAGCAGATGTACAACATGTGCTTGGGGTAGAAATAGGGCCCATGCTTTGAGGTTTTTGCCCAGCCATTTTGAGCTGGTAAAATGTTGAAGGATAGCTTCCCTGGGAGCCCAGGATCAGGGCCCAAAGATGATATAAGATAAAAATTCCTTTTATCATTGTAATTACTCCTAAATGGAGGAATTTGAGACAAAAACACCTTTCACAAGAGTACCAAGAAATCAAAATGATACCCACAAAAGCCTGCCTGCTCCATGGTCAGCACAGGTAACAGAAATGTTCACAGTCTCTGGACTCCTGCCCTTCTCCTGCCCAAATCGCTGAAGCACACAGACCACTTAAAATCAGAATTGTAGAACTGCTAGACACCTTAGAGATGTCTGGCACCATTCCCTTGGACTGCAGAATAAAACACAGTAGCTCGTTGTCACAAACTAATTTCAACATGAAGTGCCCCCTGGATGCCCTAAGTTCTTTCTCTGCAAATGTTGACTAATGTAAGTCACAGTCATACCATATAAACACTACGATGGCTGTGAAGTCATCATAGATAAGACAATATTTTAGCCATGTTTATAAGCATTGGCTCCTGTTGTAAAGAGGCTGAGCTGAGTGTTTTTAAACACTATTTCAGACCAGTTTTACAGCACCCTCTGAACATACCAGAGCCTGAATCGACTAAAAAAGATAGTTGTTTTCAGTAACTTTAATACCAGAAAAATATTATACTGTCTCTATCCCTAAGGATCTTTGAGTATCTTACCCAGAGGTCCTCCACTGAGATAATGATCTTAATGATCACCATGGGCAGAGGTGAAAAGGCCCGCTGAATTTGTTCCAGTTGTCCACATGACAAGAAAATCCTGATACTTGATAGGTTTCCAGATCGAGAAGACCAGAGATAAGAGGGAAATAGTACCCTGTATGGAACAACAAGGGATTTGGAGTCAATTTGGGGATCCCACTTAGGTTTCTGACACTAAAATCCTCTGTGACTCATATCATCCGAGTCCCTGTCTAACCACCTGAAAATGTGCCTAAAAATATCTATACCTAGTTTGAAGTTTAAGAGGCAGAATGCTACAAAGAGCCAGTATGATGTCTCTCAAGATCAGGTGCTCAGGAAGCCAAAATTGCTATTGGGTCTATTTCTTTTCCAGAAGAAAGAACACATGTTGAATCCACATTCCTAATAGATGACTCACCAGATGATTTTCAAACCTGAAGGAAGGACAAGAAGTCACTCTTGTGTCATAGTTCACTCAGAAATCATGTTGGACTGGTGAGTATGATACGATAGCAACGTCATCACTAAGAGTGGGGAGCTTCTAATTTCCATACGGCCATGTTGACCCCCTTAGCTCAGAGCCACCAAAAAAGGGCAGCTGGGAAGGGGGCACCGTCATCACTATGAGTGGGGAGCTTCCCATTTCCATATGGCCATGTTGACCCCCTTAGCTCAGGGCCACCAGAAAGGACAGCTGAGGGGGACCACAGGCCAATGCGGCCAGGTGTGGCTGGGGCAGGCAGAACTCTGACTTAAGGCTCAACTCCTATCTAGATTATTATAATGCTCTTCACAAATAAAGTATCATTGTGTGTGAGCCCTCATGTAGAAAAGGTTCAGAATTTCCATTGAGATTCCCTCTCTGACATTTAGGATATGTAGAAAAGTTCCATTTAATTTTAAACATTGAAGGACTTCTTGGTTTTCTTTTCTCTATGACTGTGGCTCAATTCCCCTGTGGTCTAAGAATAGAATCTAGTTAATTTCAGGGTTTAACATTTGTAGACTTGATTCGTGGCCCCACCTATCATCTATTTGGGTAAAGAGTCTATGACCACTTGAAAATAATGTATTCTGCACTTATTATGGAATGTTCCCTATATGTCAATTAGGTCACATTTTTTACCAATGTTTTGTCTGCTTTTTCTGTCAGATATTGAGAAAGGTATATTAAAATCTTCAAACAATGCTGCTCTATTCAACGGTGCATCGGAGAATTTACCAGTGTTAGAAGGCAAGAAAAACAAAAAGTATAAGAATTGAGGGGATAATTGTGATTATTCACAGATAATACGATTGTGTACATAGAAAATCCAAAACAGTCTATAAATACCCTATTAGAATTAAAAATGCAATTTATAAATTTGAGATGGATTGTAGCTTCCCATTGGACAGTTTCTGAAAGAAAACGTAGAACCTGTCAATCTTTGGGTAGGACATAGGGTGCACTAACCATTTAAAAGAATTCAGTGGGACTTCATAAAAATGTGACATTTCTCCTTATCTTATGACCATAAGAAAATGAAAAAGTGAACCGCATTCTGGGAAGTAAAGATTTGCAATACACACACTGACAAAGACTTGTCAATAAAGAATTCCTGCTCATCAACCATAGAAAGTCTATTTATAAACGAATATTTCACAAAAGATTGACTGATGGCCAATAAGAACAGGAAAGGGTGCTCTGCAGTATTATTTTCAGGAACAGCAAGGCCTTTCCTAAAATGAAAACATACACACAAACCAGTATTCCCTAGATGGATGACGTCCTTATTTCTGAGGAAGCTTGAAGAACAGACTAGCATCAAAGTAAAGTGATGGAATTCCTGACACTCAGAGGGTGGACAATTGACCTCAAACTACAGTACAATTTCTAGGCATCATTCGGTTCTCTGAAGGCAGACAACTACCACACCCCTTCCTACACCACACAGGTTGCTTCCCAACCCCTACCATAAAAGAAGAAGATGAGAAACAGATAGGACTAGTAGGAAATAGCAAAACTCACATGTGGGGATTATCCTGAAACACACTGATCACATAACTAGTGTAAGGAAGTGTAGGGAACTGACAAGGACAGAGACTCAAGAGGTACTTCTTTGGGAAATGCTGTCTGACATCGTCACACCGTGGTACCAGCTAATGAGGGCTCTGAGCATACCCTAGGGTTTGCTCACAAGGGTCTGCAACACCATCGCTGAGGACTGAAACTCTTCAAGACCTCAAAGCTTGCCTGATTGACTATTGGACTAAGAGATTCCCATGTTCTGAAAACAGATACCAACCCATTGAAAGGTTCACCTGGGCTCTCTCGGAGGTCCTACAAGAAGCTGAACCATTCACTGAAAATCAATTACACACACACACACACACACACACACACACACACACTCACACACACACCTGTCATTTCACCAATTACTTAAACATTCAAGGTTCTTCCTACCTTTTCTTTTACACATTGATATTTATACTCCCATGAAATGTCATCATTTCTAATGAACACTGATGTCAAAATAGAGATCCATTGACACAATATTCACAAAATTGAACTTCCCTGCTGTAATTTTCAATATAGCATTTTTTAAAGTTCATACATATTTTAGGTTTTTGGTAACTTTTACAGGAGAAGATCAGCATTGAAAAACTCTGAATACTGACAATGAGGTTTAGGCCTAGAGAACAAAAATTGTCCAATTTCATAGATAATAAGGAACCAAAGGGAAAGCATGGAAGCTGTAGTCGAATAATTTTACACATGTGCATCCTCTATTATTCTACTACTGAGGGGCGTGTTTTATTACCACTCTACATGCATCAATTGTCTTCCACGTGCACCTGCACAGGTATAATGAATTACTACAGTAGAATGAAATGTCTGGGAACTACTTGGCGGCATCTATAATGAACAATGAAATTTCGATCTTATATTTGGTGAACTTCCACTGTCTGTCCCTTTAGACAATGGACCCTAAACAGAAGGGGGAATGAACCACGAGAGACTATGGACTCTGGGAAACAAACTGAGGGCTTCAGAGGGGAGAGGGGTGGGGGATTGGGATGGGCCAGTGATGGGTATTAAGGAAGGTACATATTGCATGGAGCACTGGGTGTTATATGCAAATAATGAATCAGGGAACACTACATCAAAAACTAAGGAAATACTGTATAGTGACTAACATATCAAAATAAAAAATTATTATTAGAAAAAAATTAAAGGTAAAAAAAAAACCAATACAGCTTTTCAGTTTCAAGAACAATCACAATTGAGAAAAAACTAACTTCCAATCCCTAAAGCAAAACACAGACCAAGTTCCATCTCACTCCCGTTTATTAACATTCTCTGTGGGTTTTAAGCTATTTCCCTACCTCCTTTCCTGCTGAGCAGGGAGCCCGGGCTCGATCCCAGAACCCTGGGATCATAACCTGAGCCAAAGGCACATGCTTAACTGGCTGAGTCAGCCAGGAGCCCCAGTCATGTTTTCCTTAAGCAAAAGGACACTTTCTCACAATGCCTTCACATGACTTCACATGGTACCAGAGACCTGCATTTGCTTCTAGGAGGTTGCAGATGAAGGCCATTGCAAACTCTCACAGTGGTTTATCAAATACAATGACCTGCCTGGTGACAGTGAAACTCTTATGAGCCCACGAGAGGGTGCTGTGACACTCAGCTGTGGCTGGGCTGGCACAGAGAACCAAATCCATTTCCCTGCCTGATGTCTGTGAGGAACAGATGCCCCCACTGTGAATGAGACCCTGCCACTGAGCTGTCCAGAGATGGCCATCCTCACGGAGGATGAGGATAAAGGACAATGCCTGAGGAGACCTCATCTGTCTCTTTTATCTTTTCATATTTTTGACAGTGGACAAATCACTGCCTAGGAGTCCCCAACTACCTTAGTCTCATCTGTGAATGACCAAGAGGTTTTACAAAACACTTAAGATTTTGACCTCACAAATGCCCACAACCACTTACCATAGGGATTCAACATTAAGCAAAGATACTGTTCGTTGGAAGAGAGGTCCTGCCCACTGTTGTTTCTCACTTATATGCTCATCTTCCTTACCTCATGGTAACATAACCACCTTGATTCCTGCTTCCGTCTTCAGGAAGGCTGAGGTGACTTGAAGGGCATTACCCTGACATCGTTTTTCTTAGCAATAAGATGTGGACATTTCCCTAGTCCTACACACCCAAAGTTGAATCGGAATCAGGATTGAGGAGGCTGATGAGAGTTGAAGGTGTTTTCCTGTACACGATGGTTTATTACCAATAAGGATGGGTCAGAGTCCTCGAAATTCCAGAACGTTTTCATTAATGCTTCCTACTCGTGAAAGATGATGTACATTGGTCTTTCCCTGTACAGTGTGGTAACTCAGAGAAAAGTGCTTAGCCCTTTCGTCAGACTTCCACGAGCACTTTGGGGTTGGCTTCCATATTCACAAAGGATGATGTTAGGGCTAAGAGGGTTCCTGTACACTGTTATTTCTTTCAGATAAGTGTATGGCATTTTTGTTACATTGCCAGAGCCTCTTAGCGCCGGGCTTGCCGGCCTCCTGTGGAAGAACCCTAACCCGAGGTCGGCCCCCGAGGGGCCCCTCCCAAGGAGCCTGGCACCACAATGCCGGGGATTTGGGACCCCCGAGCCCCAGTGCTGGACTCACTCTGCCACCCCGCAAGCACCCAGGGCGCTACGGGTGTTGCCAGTCATTCAAGAAGGGAGAACGGGCAAGGCCCTCCGATCCCCCTGTGACCTTCAAAGGCCCCTGTGCAAAAACTCTGGCTCCTTCGCTCCTGCTCCCCAGCGCCCTAACCTCGGCCCACCCGTCCTCTCGCGGCAGAGCTGGCGGATCGGGCCTGCGGGCTTCCTGGGGGCTAACCCTATGCCAAGTTGCCCCCGAAGGGCCCCTCCCAAGTGGCCTGGCGCTGCATGCCAGGGATTGGGGACCCCCAACTCCCACCGCCGGATGCACCGTGCCACCCTGCCGCCACATGGGGCACTAGGGGCGTCACCAGTCCTTCAGGGCGACAGAACGGGCAGGACCCTCCAAGCCTCCTGCGACCTTCGAAGGCACCCCAAGACAAAGCGTAAATGCTCTGGCCCATGCCCCCACTCGCCAGCTACCTCACCTCAACCCACACCTCCATTCACCGCACATGGGCGGAACGAGCCTGGCAGCCTCCTGGGGGCTAACCCTAACCCTAGGTCTGCCACCGAGGGGCCCGTCCCAAGGGGCCCGAGGCTGCAACGCCGGGTATTAGGGAGCCCTGATCCCCAGCGCCGGAGTCTCCCTGCCGTCCCATCACCACCCGGGCCGCTAGGGGTGCCGCTGGTCATTCAGGGCGGTAGAACGGGCAGGGCCCTCTGAACCCGTGGCGAACTTCGAAGGCCCCCCCATCCAAAACGCTCGAGCCCACGCTCCTGCTCCTCAGCGCCCTCACCTCGGCCCACCCCTCCGCTCGCCACAGAGCCGGCGGATGAGGCCTGCACTCCTCCTGGTGGCTACACAGAACCCTAGGTTGTCCCCTTAGGTGCCCCTCCGAAGGGGCCTGGCACCGCAATGCCTGGGATTGGGGACCCCCGAGCCCCAGCGCCGGACTCACCATGTCGCTCCCCCGCCACCCGGGCCGCTAGGAGCACCGTCGGTCATTCAGGGAGGGAGAACGGGCAGATTCCTCCGAGCCCCTGGTGACATTCGAAGGCCCCCCGTGCCAAAATGCTTGGGCCCATGCTCCCGCTCGCCTGCGCCCTCACCTCGGTCCGCCCCTCCACTCGCTGTAGAGCCAGTGGATCTGGACTGAAGCCCTCCTGGGTGTTACCCTAACCATTGGTGGGCCCCCGAGGGGCCCATCCAGGTTCCTATTGCCGCAACACCAGGGATTGGGGAATCCCGAGCCCAAGCGCCGGACTCACCCTCCCGCTCTACCGCCACCTGGGCCGCTAGGGGCGCCGCCGTTCATTCAGGGAGGGAGAACAGGCAGGGCCCTCCTAGCGACCTGCGACCTTCGAAGGCCCCCCGCACCAAAACGCTTGGCCCCACGCTCCCGCTGGCCAGCGCCCTTACCTCGGCCCTCCCCTCCGCTCGCCGCACAGCTGGCGGATCGGGCCTGTGGGCCTTCTGGGGGCTAACCCTAAACCTATGTCGGCCCCCTAGTGGCCCCTCCCAAGGGGCCTGGTGCCGCAACGACGGGGAAAGGGGACTCCTGAGCCCCAGCGCCGGACTCACCATGCCCCCCGCTGCCACCCGGGTCACTATGGGCACCGCCGGTCATTCAGGGCGGGAGAATGGGCAGGGCCATCCGAGCCACCGGTGACATTTGAAGGCCCCCCGTGCCAAAATGCTTCGGCCCACGCTTCTGCTCACCAGTGCCCTCACCTCGGCCAGCCCCTCCGCAAGCTGCACAACCAGCAGATCGGGCCTGGCGGCCTCCTGGGGTCTAACCCTAACCCTAGGTTGGCTGTCAAGGGGCCCCTCCGAAGGGGTCTGGCACCAACACGCTGGGGATTGGGGACCCCCGAACACCAACGCCGGACTCACCCTGCTGCCCTGCCGAGACCCGGCCCGCTAGGGTCGCCATCCTCATTCAGAGTGGGAGAACTTGCAGGGCCCTCCGTGCCCCCTGCGACCTTCGAAGGCAACCCACGCCAAAATGCTAGGGCCCACGCTCCCGCTCACCATTGCCCTCACCTGGGACCCACCCTCCGCTCGCCACACAGCCGTCAGATCGGGCCTGCCAGCCTCCTGGGGGCTAACCCTAACCCTAGTTCAGCCCCTGAGGAGCCCCTCCCAAGGGGACTGGCGCCATCACGCCGGGGATTGGGGACAATCCAGCCCCAGTGCTGGACTTTCACTGCCACCCTGCCGCCACCCGGGTTGCTAGGGGCGCTGCCGGTCCTTCGGGGCAGGAGAAGGGGTAGGGCCCTCTGAGCCCCCCGTGACCTTCGAAGGCCCCCTGTGCCAAAAGGCTTGGGCCCACGCTCCCGCTCACCATTGCCCTCACCTCATCCCGCCCCTCCGCTCGAACACACAGCTGGCGGATAGGGCCTGCTGGGCTCCTGGGGGCTAACCCTAAACCTAGGTCGGCCCCTGAGGGGCCCTTTCCAAGGGTCCTGGCTCCGCCACGCCGGGGATTGGGGACCCACGAGCATGAGCACCAGACTCACCCAGCTGCCCCGCCGCCACCCGGGCTGCTAGGGGCACCGCCACTTATTCAGGGCAGGAGAAGGGGCATGGATCTCTGAGCCCCCGGCGACTTTCGAAGGCCCCCCACACCAAAACGCTTGGGCCCACGCTCCCGCTCGCCAACACCCTCACCTCTGCCCACCACTCCTCTCGCCGCACAGCTGGCAGAATGGGCCTGCCGGCCTCCTTTGGGCTAACCCTAACCCTAGGTAGGCCCCCAAGGTACCACTCCCAAGTGCCTGGCGACACCACGCTGGGGATTGGGGACCCACGAGCCCTAGCTCCAGACTCACCCTGCCACCCCGCCATGACCCGGCCCGGTAGGGGCAACGTCCTCACAGGGCGAGAGAATAGGCAGGGCCCTCTGAGCCCCCAGTGACCTTCGAAGGCTCCCCGCGCCAAAACGCTTGGGCCCACACTCCCGCTCGCCAGCGCATTCACGTCGGCCCGCCCCTCCGCTCAATGCACAGCCAGCGGATCAGGCCGCCGGACTCCTGGGGGTAACCCTAAAGCTAGGCAGGAACCAGAGGGGCCCCTCCCAAGGGGCCTGGTGCCACCAAGCCTGGGACTAGGACCATAGGCCCCATCGCCAGACTCACCCTGCCTCCCTGCTGCCACTCGGGCCACTAGGGGCGCCGCTGGTCATTCAGGGCGCAAGAATGGACAGGGTCCTCCGAGCCACTGGCGACCTTCGAAGGCTCTCCGCGCCAAAACCCTGGTGCCCACGCTCCCGCTCGCCAGCGCCCTCACCTTGGCCCGCCCCTCTGCTCCCTGCACAGAGGGCGGATCCGGCCTGCCGGCCTTGTGTGGGCTAACCCTAACCATAGGTCGGCCCTCCAGGGTCCCTCCCAAGGATTCTGGTGCCTATACGCCAGGGATGTGGGACCCCAAGCCCCAGAACCAGACTCACGCTGCCGCAACGCCGCCACCCGGGCCGCTAGGGGCGTGGCCGCTCATTCAGGGCGGGAGAATGGACAGGGCCCTGGAGAAACCGGCGACATTTGAAGCCTCCCGCGCCAAAATGCAGGGGCCCATGCTCCCACTCACCAGCGCCTTTACCTCGGCCCGCCCACCTCTTGCCGCCCAGCCAGAGGATTGGGCCTGCTGGCCTCCTGGGTGCTAACTCTGACCCTAGGTCGGCCCATGAGAAGCCCCTCCCAAGAGGCCTGGCCCTACAATGCTGGGGATTGGGGATCCCTGAGCCACAGCTCAGGACTCACCCTGCAGCCCCACTGCCAATGGAGCCGCTAGGGGCGCCGCTGGTTATTCAGGGCAGGAGAATGGGCAGGGCCCTTCGAGACATGGCAACATTCGAAGGCCCAGGGTGCCAAAACGCTGGGGCCCACGCTCCCGCTCTGCATCCCCCTCAACTCAGCCCACACCTCCACTCCTCGCACAGCCGGTGGATCGGGCCTGCCAGCCTCCTGGGCACTAACCCTAACCCTAGGACGGCCCCTGAGGGTCCCTTCCTAAGGAGTCTTGCAGCGCAATGCCGGGGATTGGCGACCCCCAAGCCCCAGGGCCGAGTGCACCCTGCCACCCTGCCCCACAGGGCCCGCTAGGGGCGCCGCCATTCATTCTGGGTGGGAGAACTGGCAGGGGCCTCCGAACCCCCGCCCACCTTCGATGGCGCCCAGAACCAAAATGCTTGTGCCCAGGCTCATGTTCACCAGCGTCCTCACCTCGGCCCAACTCTCCGCTCCAGGCACAGGTGGTGTATAGGGCCTGCCAGCCTCCTGGGTGCTAACCGTAACTGTAGGTCGGCCCCCGAGGGGCCCTTCTCAAGTGGCCTGGCGTCCCAACGCCGGGGATGGGGCAACTGAGCCCAAGTGCTGGACTCACCCTGCTGCCCTTCAGCCACCTGAGCCACTAGGGGCCCCGCTGGTCATTCAGAGCGGGTGAATGGGCAGGTCCCTCCAAGCCACCACCGACCTTCGAAGGCCCCCCACGCTAAAACGCTTGGGCTCATGCTCAGGCTCGCCAGCGCCCTCACCTCGGCCCACCCTGCCGTGTGCCGCACAGACGCTGATCGGGTCCACCGGTCTCCGGGGGGCTAACTGTAACCCTAGATCGACCCCCGAGGGGCCCATCCCAAGGGGCCTGGCGTTGCAACGCTGGGGATTGGGGACCCTGAGCCTCAGCACCCGACTCACCCTGCCACCCAGCCGCCACCCAGGGGCTTGGGGTGCTGCCATTCAATCAGGGCGGGAGAACGGGCAGGGCCCTCCGAGACACGGTGAACTTCGAATCTCCCCCGCTCAAAACGCCCGAGCCCACGCTCCCAAACACCAGTGCCCTCACCTGGGTCCGCCACTCCACTCTCCACACAGCTGGCGAATAGGACCTGCCGAGATCCTAGGGGGTAAACCTAAACCTAAGTTGTCATCCAAGGGGCCCCTCCCAAGGGGCCTGGCGCCGCATCGCTGGGGATTGGAGATACCTGAGCCGCAGGGCCTGACTCACCCTGCCACCCCTCACGACCCGGGCTGCTAGGGGCGCCGCCGTTCGTGCAGGGTGGGAGAACGGGCAGAGCCCTTTGAACCCCCGCCGACCTTTGAAGGTGTTCTGAACCAAAACGCTTGGGCCCAGGCTCATGATCACCAGCATCCTCACCTTGGCCCAACTCTCCCCTTGATTCAGACCCATTGGATAGGGCCTGCCGGGCTCTTGGTTCTAATGAAAACCCTAGGTCAGCCCCGTGGGGCACATCCCAAGGGGCCTGGCTCTGCAACGCTGGGGATTGGTGACTCAGACCCCAGAGCCAGACTCACCCTGCCGCACTGTCGCCACCCGGGCCTCTAGGGGCACCGCCGGTCATTCAGGGCGAGAGAAGGGAAGGGCCTTCGGAGTCCCCGGTGACCTTCAAAGGCTCACCTCGCCAAAATGCTGGTGCCCACGCTCCCGCTCCCCAGCGCCCTCACCTCGGCCCGCCCCTCCGTTTGCTGCAGAGCCAGTGGATAGTGCCTGCCGGGCTCCTGGGGGCTAACTGAAAACCTAGGTCAGCCCTGTGGGGCACATCCCAAGGGTTCTGGCTCTGCAATGCTTGGGATTGGTGACTCAGAGCCCCAGAGCCGGACTCACCCTTCCACACTGTCGCCACCTGGGCAGCTAGGGGCGCCGCCGGTCATTCAGAGTGAGAGAAGTGGCAGGTCCTTCCGAGTTCCCGGTGACCTTCAAAGGCTCCTGGAGCCAAAACACTGGTGCCCATGCTTCCACTCCCCAGCGCCCTCACCTCGGCCCGCCCCTCCGCTCCCCGCACAGCAGGCGGATCGGGCCTGCCAGCCACCTGGGGGCTAACCCTAACCCTAGGTCGGACCCGAGGGGCCCCTCCCAAGGGGCCTGACGCCACAATGCCGGGGATTGGGGACCCCAAGCCTCAGCACCTGACTCACCTGCCGCCCAGCCGACAATCGGGGGCTTGGGGTACTGCCGTTCATTCAGGGCAGGAGAATGGGCAGGGCCCTCCGAGACATGGGGACCTTCAAAGGCCCCCCAGGCCAAAACGCCCAGGCCCACCCTCCCACTCACCAGCGCCCTCACCTAGGTCTGCCACTCTGCTCTCCACACAGCTGGCGAATAGGGCCTGTTTGCCTCCTAGGGGCTAAACCTAACTCTAGGTTGGCCCCCGAAGGGCCCCTCCCAAGGGGCCTGGTGCCGCAACGCCAGGGATTGGGGACCCCCAAGCCCCAGCGCCCGATGCACCCTGCCGCCCCTCCCCACCTGGGCCGCTAGGGGCGCCGCTGTTCATTCACCTTGGAAGGATGGACAGGGCCCTCCGAATCCCCGCCAATTTTCAAAGGCGCCCCAAATCAAAACACTTGGGCCCAGGCTCATATTCACCAGCACCCTCACCTCAGCCCAACTCTCTTCTCGATGCCCAGGTGGTGTATCGGGCTTGCCAGCCTCCTGGGGGCTAACCCTAACCATAGTTCGGCCCCCGAGGGGCACTTCCCAGGGGCCTGGTGTCACAACGCTGCGGATGGGGACCCCGAGCCCAAGTGCCGGTCTCACCCTACTGCCCTTCAGCCACCCGAGCCGCTAGAGACCACTGGTCAATCAGGGTGGGAGAATGGGCAGGGCCCCCGGAATCCCCGCTGACCTTCAAAGACCCCCCGCGCAAAAAAATTGGCTCCATTCCTCCTGCTCCCCAGCGCCCTCAGCCCGGCCAGCCCCTCCGCTTGCTGCAGAGCCAGTGGATAGTGCCTGCCAGGCTCCTGGGGGCTAACTGAAATCCTAGGTAGGACCCGTGGGGCACAACCCAAGGGGCCTGGCTCTGCAACGCTGGGGATTGGTGACTCAGAGCCACAGAGCCAGACTCACCCTGCAGCACCATCACCACCCGGGCCGCTTGGGGAGCCACCGCTCATTCAGGGCGGGAGAAGGGACAGGGACCTGGAGAAACTGGCGATATTTGAAGCCTCCTGCGCCAAAATGCAGGGGCCCACGCTCCCGATCGCCAGCGCCTTTACCTCGGGCCGCCCACCTCTCGCCGCCCAGCCAGAGGATTGGGCCTGCTGGCCTCCTGGGTGCTAACTCTAAACCTAGGTCCGCCCACGAGGAGCCCCTCCCAAGAGGCCTGGCCCCGCAACACTGGGGATTGGGGATCCCCGAGCCGCAGCATGGACTCATCCTGCTGCTCCACCGCCAAGGGAGCTGCTAAGGGCGCCGCTGCTTATTCAGGGAAGGAGAACGGGCAGGGCCCTTTGAGCCATGGCATCAGTCAAACGCCCAGGGCGCCAAAACGCTGGGGCCCACGCTCCCGCTCGCCATCGCCCTCAACTCGGCCTGCATCTCCACTCCTCGCACAGCCGGCAGATAGGGCCTGCAGGCCTCCTGGGCGCTAACCCTAACCCTAGGACGGCCCCGAGCGTCGCTTCCTAAGGGGCCTGGTGCCGCAACGCAGGGGATTGGGAACCCCCAAGCCCCAGCGCTGGATGCACCCTGCCGTCCCGCCCCACACGTGCCGCTAGGGGCGCCGCCATTCATTCAGGGTGGGAGAACGGGCAGGGTCCTTCGAACCCCCGCTGACCTTCGAAGGCACCCCGAACCAAAAGGCTTGGGCCCGGGCTCATGTTCACCAGCACACTCACCTCGGCCCAACTCTCCGCTCGATGCACAGGCGGTGTATCGGGCCTGCTGGCCTCCTGGGGGCTAACCCTAACTGTAGGTCGGCCACAGAGGGGCCCTTCCCAAGTGGCCTGGCGCCACAACGCCGGGAATACGAACCCGAACCCAAGTGCCGGACTCACCCTGCTGCCCTTCAGGCACCGGAGCCTCTAGGGGCCCCACCGGTCACTCAGAGCGGGAGAACGGGCAGGTCCCTCCGAGCCCCCATCGACCTTCGAAGGCCCCCCACACTAAAACGCTTTGGCTCACGCTCAGTCTCGCCACGACCTCACCTCGGCCTAACCCTCCGCGTGCCACACAGCCGAAGATCGGGTCCACCGGCCTCCTGGGGGCTAACCGTAACCCTAGATAGACCCCCGAGGGGCCCCTCCCAAGGGATCTGGCGCCGCAACGCTGGGGATTGGGGACCCCCGAGCCTCAGCACTGGACTCACCCTGCCACCCAGCCGCCACCCGGGGGCTGGGGTGGTGCCGTTCATTTAGGGCGGGAGCACGGGCAGGGCCCTCCAAGACACAGCGACCTTCAAAGGCCCCCCGCGCCAAAACACCCGGGCCCACGCTCCCGCTCACCAGTGCCCTCACCTCGGTCCGCCACTCCAGTCTCCACACAGCTGGCAAATAGGGCCTGCCGGCATCCTAGGGGCTAAACCTAACCCTAAGTCAGCCTCCGAGGGGCCCCTCCCAAGGGGCCTGGCGCCGCAACGCGGTGGACTGGGGACCCCCGAGCCCTATGCCCGGACTTACATGCCGCCCCGCCGCCACCTGGGCTGCTAGGGGCGCCGCCGGTCATTCAGGGAGGAGAATGGGCAGGGCCCGCCGAGTCCCCGGAGACATTCGAAGGCCCCCGGTGCCAAAACGCTTGGGCCCAGGCTCTTGCTCGCCAGCGCCCTCACCTTGGCCTGTCCCTCCGCTCCACGCACAGCAGGTGGATCCCGCCTGCCGGCCTCCCGGGTGCTAACCCTAACCCTAGGTCGGCCACCCAGGGGCCGTTCCAAGGATCCTGGTGACACTTCGCCGGGGATCGGGAACCTCAAGCCCCAGAGCCACACTCACCCTACCGCAACGCCGCCACCCAGGCAGCTAGGAGCACTGCGGGTCATTCAGGGCGAGAGAAGGGGCAGGGCCTTCCGAGCCCCCGGTGGCCTTCAAAGGCTCCCCGTGGCCAAACACTGGTGCCCACGCTCCCGCTCCCCAACGCCCTCACCTCGGACCCGCCCTCCGCTCCCTGGACAGTGGCCGGATCCCACCTGCCGGCCTCCTGAGGGCTAACCCTAACCCTAGGTCAGCCACCCAGGGGCCCCTCACAAGGGTCCTGATGCCGCTACACTGGGGATCAGGGACCCCAAGACCCAGAGCCAGAATCACCCTGCCGCAACGTCGCCACCCGGGCGCTAGTGGCGCCGCCCGTCATTCAGGGCGGGAGAAGGGACAGGGCCCTTGAGAAACTGGCGATATTTGAAGCCTCCTGCACCAAAATGCAGGGGCCCACACTCCCGATCGCCAGCGCCTTTACCTCGGGCCGCCCACCTCTCGCCGCCCACCCAGAGGATTGGGCCTGCTGGCCTCCTGGGTGCTAACTCTAAACCTAGGTCCGCCCACGAGGAGCCCCTCCCAAGAGGCGTGGCCCCGCAACGCTGGGAATTGGGGATCCCCGAGCCGCAGCATGGACTCACCCTGCCGCTCCACCGCCAAGGGAGCTGCTAAGGGCGCCGCTGGTTATTCAGGGCAAGAGAACGGGCAGGGCCATTTGAGCCATGGCAACAGTCGAAGGCCCAGGGCGCCAAAACGCTGGGGACCACGCTCCCGCTCTGCATCACCCTCAACTCGGCCCGCACCTCCGCTCTTCGCAGAGCCAGCGACTCGGGCCTGCCAGCCTCCTGGGAGCTAAGCCTAACCCTAGGACAGTCCCTGAAGGTCCCTTCCTAAGGGGCCTGGCGCCGCAACGCCAGGGATGGGAACCCCCAAGCCCCAGCGCCGGATGCACGCTGCCACCCCAACCCATACAGGCCGCTAGGGGTGCCGCCATTCATTCAGGGTGGGAGGACGGGCAGGGCCGTTCGAACCCCCGCCGACCTTCGAAGGCGCCCCGAACCAAAAGGCTTGGGCTCGGGCTCATGTTCACCAGCACCCTCACCTCGGCCCAACTCTCCGCTCGATGCACAGGCGGTGTATCGGCCCTGCTGGCCTCCTGGAGGCTAACCCTAACCATAGGTCGGCCACCGAGGGGCCCTTCCCAAGGGGCCTGGCGTCGCAACGCTGGGGATGGGGACCCCGAGCTCACGTGCCCCACTCACCCTGCTGCCCTTCAGCCACCCGAGCCACTAGAGGCCCCGCCGGTCAATCAGGGCAAGAGATCGGGCAGGGCCCTCCGAGCCCACGCTGACCTTTGAAGGCTCCCCGCGCAAAAACGTTGGCTCCCAGGATCCTGCTCGCCAGCGCCCTCACCTAGGCCCACCCCACCGCTTGCTTCAGAGCCGGTGGATAGGGCCTGCCGGGCTCCTGGCAGCTAACCAAAACCCTGGGTGGGCCCTGAGGGGACATCGCAAGCGGCCTGGCTCTGCAATGCTGGGGATTGGTGACTCAGAGCCCCAGAGCCATACTCACCCTGCCGCACTGTCCCCCCTGGGCCGCTAGAGGCGCCGCGGGTCATAGAGGGCGAGAGAAGGGCAGGGCCTTCTGAGTCCCCGGTGACCTTCAAAGGCTCCCCGTGCTAACACGCTGGTGCCCACAGTCCCGCTCCCCAGCGCCTTCACCTCGGGCCGCACCTCAGCTCGCCGCACAGTGTGCGGTTGGGCCTGACGGTCTCCTGGGGGCTAACCCTAACCCTAGGTCAGCCACCCAGGGGCCACTCCCAAGGGTCCTGGTGCCGCTACACTGGGGATCAGGGACCCCAAGACCCAGAGCCAGACTCACCCTGCCGCAACGTTGCCACCCGGGCCGCTAGTGGCGCCGCCCGTCATTCAGGGCGGGAGAACTGACAGGGCCCTGGAGAAACCGGCGATATTTGAAGCCTCCTGCGCCAAAATCCAGGGCCCCACGCTCCCGATCGCCAGCGCCTTTACCTCGGGCCGCCCACCTCTCGCCGCCCAGCCAGAGGATTGGGCCTCCTGGCCTCCTGGGTGCTAACTCTAAACCTAGGTCCGCCCACGAGGAGCCCCTCCCAAGAGGCCTGGCCCCGCAACGCTGGGGATTGGGGATCCCCGAGCCGCAGCATGGACTCACCCTGCCGCTCCACCGCCAAGGGAGCTGCTAAGGGCGCCGCTGGTTATTCAGGGCAGGAGAACGGGCAGGGCCTTTGAGCCATGGCAACAGTCGAAGGCCCAGGGCGCCAAAACGCTGGGGACCACGCTCCCGCTCTGCATCACCCTCAACTCGGCCCGCACCTCCGCTCTTCGCAGAGCCAGCGACTCGGGCCTGCCAGCCTCCTGGGAGCTTAGCCTAACTCTAGGACAGCCCCTGAAGGTCCCTTCCTAAGGTGCTTGGTGCCACAACGCCAGGGATTGGGAGCCCCCAAGCCCCAGCGCCGGATGCACGCTGCCACCCCAACCCATACAGGCCACTAGGGGTGCCGCCATTCATTCAACGTGGGAGGACGGGCAGGGCCCTTCGAACCCCCGCCGACCTTCGAAGGCGCCCCGAACCAAAAGGCTTGGGCCCGGGCTCATGTTCACCAGCACCCTCACCTCGGCCCAACTCTCCGCTCGACGCACAGGCAGTGTATCGGGCCTCCTGGCCTCCTGGAGGCTAACCCTAACCATAGGTCGGCCACCGAGGGGCCCTTCCCAAGGGGCCTGGCGTCGCAACGCTGGGGATGGGGACCCCGAGCTCACGTGCCGCACTCACCCTGCTGCCCTTCAGCCACCCGAGCCGCTAGAGGCCCCGCCGGTCAATCAGGGCAAGAGATCGGGCAGGGCCTTCTGAGTCCCCGGTGACCTTCAAAGGCTCCCCGTGCCAAAACGCTGGTGCACAGGATCCCGCTCCCCAGCGCCTTCACCTCGGGCCGCACCTCAGCTCGCCGCACAGTGTGCGGTTGGGCCTGACGGTCTCCTGGGGGCTAACCCTAACCCTAGGTCGGCCCCCCAGGGGCCCCTCCGAAGGGTTTTGGTGCCACTACGCCAGGGTTCTGGAAGCCCAAGCCCCAAAGCCAGACTCACCCTCCCACAACGGTGCCACCCGGGCCGCGAGGGGCGCCTCCGGTCCTTCAGGGCGGGAGAACTGACAGGGCCCTGGAGAAACCGGCGACATTTGAAGCCTCCCACCCCAAAATGCAGGGGCCCACAATCCCGCACCCCAGCGCCTTTACCTCGGCCCGCCCACCTCTCACCGCCCAGCCAGAGGATCTGGCCTGCCGGCCTTATGGGGGCTAACTCTAACCCTGGGTCGGCCCACGAGGAGCCCCTCCCTAGGGGCCTGGCACCACAACGCCGGGGATTGGGGATCCCCGAGCCGCAGCCTGGGATTCACCCTGCCGCCCCACTGCCAACGGAGCCGCTAGGGTCGTTGCTGGGGATTCAGGGCAGGAGAAAGGGCAGGGCCCTCCGAGCCATGGCAACATTCAAAGGCCCAGGACGCCAAAACGCTGGGGCCCACGCTCCCGCTCGCCATCGCCCTCAACTCGGCCTGCATCTCCACTCCTCGCACAGCGGGCGGATCGGGCCTGCAGGCCTCCTGGGCGCTAACCCTAACCCTAGGACGGCCCCGAGCATCGCTTCCTAAGGGGCCTGGCGCCGCAACGCCGGGGATTGGGAACCCCCAAGCCCCAGTGCTGGATGTACCCTGCCGCCCCACCCCACACGTGCCGCTAGGGGCGCCGCCATTCATTCAGGGTGGGAGAACGGGCAGGGCCCTTCGAACCCCCGCTGACATTCGAAGGCGCACCGAACCAAAAGTCTTGGGCCCAGGCTCATGTTCACCAGCACCCTCACCTCGGCCCAACTCTCCGCTCGACGCACAGGCGGTGTATCGGGCCTGCTGGACTCCTGGAGGCTAACCCTAACCATAGGTCGGCCACCGAGGGGCCCTTCCCAAGGGCCCTGGCGTCGCAACGCTGGGGATGGGGACCCGAGCTCACGTGCCGCACTCACCCTGCTGCCCTTCAGCCACCCGAGCCACTAGAGGCCCCGCCGGTCAATCAGGGCAAGAGATCGGGCAGGGCCCTCCGAGCCCACGCTGACCTTTGAAGGCTCCCCACAAAAAACGTTGGCTCCCAGGATCCTGCTCGCCAGCGCCCTCACCTCGGCCAACCCCACCGCTTGCTTCAGAGCCGGTGGATAGGGCCTGCCGTGCTCCTGGCAGCTAACCAAAACCCTAGGTCGGGCCTGAGGGGACATCCCAAGCGGCCTGGCTCTGCAATGCTGGGGATTGGTGACTCAGAGCCCCAGAGCCGGACTCACCCTGCCGCACTGTCCCCACCTGGGCCGCTAGGGGCGCCGCGGGTCATAGAGGGCGAGAGAAGGGCAGGGCCTTCTGAGTCACCTGTGACCTTCAAAGGCTCCCCGTGCCAAAACGCTGGTGCCCAAGCTCCCGCTCCCCAGCGCCTTCACCTCGGGCCGCACCTCAGCTCGCCGCACAGTGTGCGATTGGGCCTGACGGTCTCCTGGGGGCTAACCCTAACCCTAGGTCGGCCCCCCAGGGGCCCCTCCCAAGGCTTCTGGTGCCACTACGCCAGGGTTCTGGAAGCCCAAGCCCCAAAGCCAGACTCACCCTCCCACAACGCTGCCACCCGGGCCGCGAGGGGCGCCTCCGGTCCTTCAGGGCCGGAGAACTGACAGGGCCCTGGAGAAACCTGCAACATTTGAAGCCTCCCACCCCAAAATGCAGGGGCCCACAATCCCGCACCCCAGCGCCTTTACCTCGGCCCGCCCACCTCTCACCGCCCAGCCAGAGGATCTGGCCTGCCGGCCTTATGGGGGCTAACTCTAACCCTGGGTCGGCCCACGAGGAGCCCCTCCCAAGGGGCCTGGCACCACAACGCTGGGGATTGGGGATCCCCGAGCCGCAGCCTGGGATTCACCCTGCGGCCCCACCACCAACGGAGCCGCTAGGGGCGTTGCTGGGGATTCAGGGCAGGAGAAAGGGCAGGGCCCTCCGAGCCATGGCAACATTCAAAGGCCCAGGACGCCAAAACGCTGGGGCCCACGCTCCCGCTCCCCAGCGTCTTCACCTCGGGCCGCACCTCAGCTCGCCGCACAGTGTGCGGTTGGGCCTGACGGTCTCCTGGGGGCTAACCCTAACCCTAGGTCAGCCACCCAGGGGCCACTCCCAAGGGTCCTGGTGCCGCTACACTGGGGATCAGGGACCCCAAGACCCAGAGCCAGACTCACCCTGCCGCAACGTTGCCACCCGGGCCGCTAGTGGCGCCGCCCGTCATTCAGGGCGGGAGAACTGACAGGGCCCTGGAGAAACCGGCGATATTTGAAGCCTCCTGCGCCAAAATGCAGGGGCCCACGCTCCCGATCGCCAGCGCCTTTACCTCGGGCCGCCCACCTCTCGCCGCCCAGCCAGAGGATTGGGCCTGCTGGCCTCCTGGGTGCTAACTCTAAACCTAGGTCCGCCCACGAGGAGCCCCTCCCAAGAGGCCTGGCCCCACAACGCTGGGGATTGGGGATCCCCGAGCCGCAGCATGGACTCACCCTGCCGCTCCACCGCCAAGGGAGCTGCTAAGGGCGCCGCTGGTTATTCAGGGCAGGAGAACGGGCAGGGCCCTTTGAGCCATGGCAACAGTCGAAGGCCCAGGGCGCCAAAACGCTGGGGACCACGCTCCCGCTCTGCATCACCCTCAACTCGGCCCGCACCTCCGCTCTTCGCAGAGCCAGCGACTCGGGCCTGCCAGCCTCCTGGGAGCTAAGCCTAACCCTAGGACAGCCCCTGAAGGTCCCTTCCTAAGGGGCCTGGCGCCGCAACGCCAGGGATTGGGAGCCCCCAAGCCCCAGCGCCGGATGCACGCTGCCACCCCAACCCATACAGGCCGCTAGGGGTGCCGCCATTCATTCAGGGTGGGAGGACGGGCAGGGCCCTTCGAACCCCCGCCGACCTTCGAAGGCGCCCCGAACCAAAAGGCTTGGGCCCGGGCTCATGTTCACCAGCACCCTCACCTCGGCCCAACTCTCCGCTCGACGCACAGGCGGTGTATCGGGCCTGCTGGCCTCCTGGAGGCTAACCCTAACCATAGGTCGGCCACCGAGGGGCCCTTCCCAAGGGGCCTGGCGTCGCAACGCTGGGGATGGGGACCCCGAGCTCACGTGCCCCACTCACCCTGCTGCCCTTCAGCCACCCGAGCCACTAGAGGCCCCGCCGGTCAATCAGGGCAAGAGATCGGGCAGGGCCCTCCGAGCCCACGCTGACCTTTGAAGGCTCCCCGCGCAAAAACGTTGGCTCCCAGGATCCTGCTCGCCAGCGCCCTCACCTAGGCCCACCCCACCGCTTGCTTCAGAGCCGGTGGATAGGGCCTGCCGGGCTCCTGGCAGCTAACCAAAACCCTGGGTGGGCCCTGAGGGGACATCGCAAGCGGCCTGGCTCTGCAATGCTGGGAATTGGTGACTCAGAGCCCCAGAGCCAGACTCACCCTGCCGCGCTGTCCCCACCTGGGCCGCTAGGGGCGCCGCGGGTCATAGAGGGCGAGAGAAGGGCAGGGCCTTCTGAGTCCCCGGTGACCTTCAAAGGCTCCCCGTGCCAAAACGCTGGTGCCCACGCTCCCGCTCCCCAGCGCCTTCACCTCGGGCCGCACCTCAGCTCGCCGCACAGTGTGCGGTTGGGCCTGACGGTCTCCTGGGGGCTAACCCTAACCCTAGGTCGGCCCCCCAGGGGCCCCTCCCAAGGCTTTTGGTGCCACTATGCCAGGGTTCTGGAAGCCCAAGCCCCAAAGCCAGACTCACCCTCCCACAACGCTGCCACCCGGGCCGCGAGGGGCGCCTCCGGTCCTTCAGGGCCGGAGAACTGACAGGGCCCTGGAGAAACCGGCGACATTTGAAGCCTCCCACCCCAAAATGCAGGGGCCCACAATCCCGCACCCCAGCGCCTTTACCTCGGCCCGCCCACCTCTCACCGCCCAGCCAGAGGATCTGGCCTGCCGGCCTTATGGGGGCTAACTCTAACCCTGGGTCGGCCCACGAGGAGCCCCTCCCAAGGGGCCTGGCACCACAACGCCGGGGATTGGGGATCCCCGAGCCGCAGCCTGGGATTCACCCTGCCGCCCCACCGCCAACGGAGCCGCTAGGGGCGTTGCTGGGGATTCAGGGCAGGAGAAAGGGCAGGGCCCTCCGAGCCATGGCAACATTCAAAGGCCCAGGACGCCAAAACGCTGGGGCCCACGCTCCCGCTCCCCAGCGCCTTCACCTCGGGCCGCACCTCAGCTCGCCGCACAGTGTGCGGTTGGGCCTGACGGTCTCCTGGGGGCTAACCCTAACCCTAGGTCAGCCACCCAGGGGCCACTCCCAAGGGTCCTGGTGCCGCTACACTGGGGATCAGGGACCCCAAGACCCAGAGCCAGACTCACCCTGCCGCAACGTTGCCACCCGGGCCGCTAGTGGCGCCGCCCGTCATTCAGGGCGGGAGAACTGACAGGGCCCTGGAGAAACCGGCGATATTTGAAGCCTCCTGCGCCAAAATGCAGGGGCCCACGCTCCCGATCGCCAGCGCCTTTACCTCGGGCCGCCCACCTCTCGCCGCCCAGCCAGAGGATTGGGCCTGCTGGCCTCCTGGGTGCTAACTCTAAACCTAGGTCCGCCCACGAGGAGCCCCTCCCAAGAGGCCTGGCCCCGCAACGCTGGGGATTGGGGATCCCCGAGCCGCAGCATGGACTCACCCTGCCGCTCCACCGCCAAGGGAGCTGCTAAGGGCGCCGCTGGTTATTCAGGGCAGGAGAACGGGCAGGGCCCTTTGAGCCATGGCAACAGTCGAAGGCCCAGGGCGCCAAAACGCTGGGGACCACGCTCCCGCTCTGCATCACCCTCAACTCGGCCCGCACCTCCGCTCTTCGCAGAGCCAGCGACTCGGGCCTGCCAGCCTCCTGGGAGCTAAGCCTAACCCTAGGACAGCCCCTGAAGGTCCCTTCCTAAGGGGCCTGGCGCCGCAACGCCAGGGATTGGGAGCCCCCAAGCCCCAGCGCCGGATGCACGCTGCCACCCCAACCCATACAGGCCGCTAGGGGTGCCGCCATTCATTCAGGGTGGGAGGACGGGCAGGGCCCTTCGAACCCCCGCCGACCTTCGAAGGCGCCCCGAACCAAAAGGCTTGGGCCCGGGCTCATGTTCACCAGCACCCTCACCTCGGCCCAACTCTCCGCTCGACGCACAGGCGGTGTATCGGGCCTGCTGGCCTCCTGGAGGCTAACCCTAACCATAGGTCGGCCACCGAGGGGCCCTTCCCAAGGGGCCTGGCGTCGCAACGCTGGGGATGGGGACCCCGAGCTCACGTGCCCCACTCACCCTGCTGCCCTTCAGCCACCCGAGCCACTAGAGGCCCCGCCGGTCAATCAGGGCAAGAGATCGGGCAGGGCCCTCCGAGCCCACGCTGACCTTTGAAGGCTCCCCGCGCAAAAACGTTGGCTCCCAGGATCCTGCTCGCCAGCGCCCTCACCTAGGCCCACCCCACCGCTTGCTTCAGAGCCGGTGGATAGGGCCTGCCGGGCTCCTGGCAGCTAACCAAAACCCTGGGTGGGCCCTGAGGGGACATCGCAAGCGGCCTGGCTCTGCAATGCTGGGAATTGGTGACTCAGAGCCCCAGAGCCAGACTCACCCTGCCGCGCTGTCCCCACCTGGGCCGCTAGGGGCGCCGCGGGTCATAGAGGGCGAGAGAAGGGCAGGGCCTTCTGAGTCCCCGGTGACCTTCAAAGGCTCCCCGTGCCAAAACGCTGGTGCCCACGCTCCCGCTCCCCAGCGCCTTCACCTCGGGCCGCACCTCAGCTCGCCGCACAGTGTGCGGTTGGGCCTGACGGTCTCCTGGGGGCTAACCCTAACCCTAGGTCGGCCCCCCAGGGGCCCCTCTGAAGGGTTTTGGTGCCACTACGCCAGGGTTCTGGAAGCCCAAGCCCCAAAGCCAGACTCACCCTCCCACAACGCTGCCACCCGGGCCGCGAGGGGCGCCTCCGATCCTTCAGGGCCGGAGAACTGACAGGGCCCTGGAGAAACCGGCGACATTTGAAGCCTCCCACCCCAAAATGCAGGGGCCCACAATCCCGCACCCCAGCGCCTTTACCTCGGCCCGCCCACCTCTCACCGCCCAGCCAGAGGATCTGGCCTGCCGGCCTTATGGGGGCTAACTCTAACCCTGGGTCGGCCCACGAGGAGCCCCTCCCAAGGGGCCTGGCACCACAACGCCGGGGATTGGGGATCCCCGAGCTGCAGCCTGGGATTCACCCTGCCGCCCCACCGCCAACGGAGCCGCTAGGGGCGTTGCTGGGGATTCAGGGCAGGAGAAAGGGCAGGGCCCTCCGAGCCATGGCAACATTCAAAGGCCCAGGACGCCAAAACGCTGGGGCCCACGCTCCCGCTCCCCAGCGCCTTCACCTCGGGCCGCACCTCAGCTCGCCGCACAGTGTGCGGTTGGGCCTGACGGTCTCCTGGGGGCTAACCCTAACCCTAGGTCAGCCACCCAGGGGCCACTCCCAAGGGTCCTGGTGCCGCTACACTGGGGATCAGGGACCCCAAGACCCAGAGCCAGACTCACCCTGCCGCAACGTTGCCACCCGGGCCGCTAGTGGCGCCGCCCGTCATTCAGGGCGGGAGAACTGACAGGGCCCTGGAGAAACCGGCGATATTTGAAGCCTCCTGCGCCAAAATGCAGGGGCCCACGCTCCCGATCGCCAGCGCCTTTACCTCGGGCCGCCCACCTCTCGCCGCCCAGCCAGAGGATTGGGCCTGCTGGCCTCCTGGGTGCTAACTCTAAACCTAGGTCCGCCCACGAGGAGCCCCTCCCAAGAGGCCTGGCCCCGCAACGCTGGGGATTGGGGATCCCCGAGCCGCAGCATGGACTCACCCTGCCGCTCCACCGCCAAGGGAGCTGCTAAGGGCGCCACTGGTTATTCAGGGCAGGAGAACGGGCAGGGCCCTTTGAGCCATGGCAACAGTCGAAGGCCCAGGGCGCCAAAACGCTGGGGACCACGCTCCCGCTCTGCATCACCCTCAACTCGGCCCGCACCTCCGCTCTTCGCAGAGCCAGCGACTCGGGCCTGCCAGCCTCCTGGGAGCTAAGCCTAACCCTAGGACAGCCCCTGAAGGTCCCTTCCTAAGGGGCCTGGCGCCGCAACGCCAGGGATTGGGAGCCCCCAAGCCCCAGCGCCGGATGCACGCTGCCACCCCAACCCATACAGGCCGCTAGGGGTGCCGCCATTCATTCAGGGTGGGAGGACGGGCAGGGCCCTTCGAACCCCCGCCGACCTTCGAAGGCGCCCCGAACCAAAAGGCTTGGGCCCGGGCTCATGTTCACCAGCACCCTCACCTCGGCCCAACTCTCCGCTCGACGCACAGGCGGTGTATCGGGCCTGCTGGCCTCCTGGAGGCTAACCCTAACCATAGGTCGGCCACCGAGGGGCCCTTCCCAAGGGGCCTGGCGTCGCAACGCTGGGGATGGGGACCCCGAGCTCACGTGCCCCACTCACCCTGCTGCCCTTCAGCCACCCGAGCCACTAGAGGCCCCGCCGGTCAATCAGGGCAAGAGATCGGGCAGGGCCCTCCGAGCCCACGCTGACCTTTGAAGGCTCCCCGCGCAAAAACGTTGGCTCCCAGGATCCTGCTCGCCAGCGCCCTCACCTAGGCCCACCCCACCGCTTGCTTCAGAGCCGGTGGATAGGGCCTGCCGGGCTCCTGGCAGCTAACCAAAACCCTGGGTGGGCCCTGAGGGGACATCGCAAGCGGCCTGGCTCTGCAATGCTGGGAATTGGTGACTCAGAGCCCCAGAGCCAGACTCACCCTGCCGCGCTGTCCCCACCTGGGCCGCTAGGGGCGCCGCGGGTCATAGAGGGCGAGAGAAGGGCAGGGCCTTCTGAGTCCCCGGTGACCTTCAAAGGCTCCCCGTGCCAAAACGCTGGTGCCCACGCTCCCGCTCCCCAGCGCCTTCACCTCGGGCCGCACCTCAGCTCGCCGCACAGTGTGCGGTTGGGCCTGACGGTCTCCTGGGGGCTAACCCTAACCCTAGGTCGGCCCCCCAGGGGCCCCTCTGAAGGGTTTTGGTGCCACTACGCCAGGGTTCTGGAAGCCCAAGCCCCAAAGCCAGACTCACCCTCCCACAACGCTGCCACCCGGGCCGCGAGGGGCGCCTCCGGTCCTTCAGGGCCGGAGAACTGACAGGGCCCTGGAGAAACCGGCGACATTTGAAGCCTCCCACCCCAAAATGCAGGGGCCCACAATCCCGCACCCCAGCGCCTTTACCTCGGCCCGCCCACCTCTCACCGCCCAGCCAGAGGATCTGGCCTGCCGGCCTTATGGGGGCTAACTCTAACCCTGGGTCGGCCCACGAGGAGCCCCTCCCAAGGAGCCTGGCACCACAACGCCGGGGATTGGGGATCCCCGAGCCGCAGCCTGGGATTCACCCTGCCGCCCCACCGCCAACGGAGCCGCTAGGGGCGTTGCTGGGGATTCAGGGCAGGAGAAAGGGCAGGGCCCTCCGAGCCATGGCAACATTCAAAGGCCCAGGACGCCAAAACGCTGGGGCCCACGCTCCCGCTCCCCAGCGCCTTCACCTCGGGCCGCACCTCAGCTCGCCGCACAGTGTGCGGTTGGGCCTGACGGTCTCCTGGGGGCTAACCCTAACCCTAGGTCAGCCACCCAGGGGCCACTCCCAAGGGTCCTGGTGCCGCTACACTGGGGATCAGGGACCCCAAGACCCAGAGCCAGACTCACCCTGCCGCAACGTTGCCACCCGGGCCGCTAGTGGCGCCGCCCGTCATTCAGGGCGGGAGAACTGACAGGGCCCTGGAGAAACCGGCGATATTTGAAGCCTCCTGCGCCAAAATGCAGGGGCCCACGCTCCCGATCGCCAGCGCCTTTACCTCGGGCCGCCCACCTCTCGCCGCCCAGCCAGAGGATTGGGCCTGCTGGCCTCCTGGGTGCTAACTCTAAACCTAGGTCCGCCCACGAGGAGCCCCTCCCAAGAGGCCTGGCCCCGCAACGCTGGGGATTGGGGATCCCCGAGCCGCAGCATGGACTCACCCTGCCGCTCCACCGCCAAGGGAGCTGCTAAGGGCGCCGCTGGTTATTCAGGGCAGGAGAACGGGCAGGGCCCTTTGAGCCATGGCAACAGTCGAAGGCCCAGGGCGCCAAAACGCTGGGGACCACGCTCCCGCTCTGCATCACCCTCAACTCGGCCCGCACCTCCGCTCTTCGCAGAGCCAGCGACTCGGGCCTGCCAGCCTCCTGGGAGCTAAGCCTAACCCTAGGACAGCCCCTGAAGGTCCCTTCCTAAGGGGCCTGGCGCCGCAACGCCAGGGATTGGGAGCCCCCAAGCCCCAGCGCCGGATGCACGCTGCCACCCCAACCCATACAGGCCGCTAGGGGTGCCGCCATTCATTCAGGGTGGGAGGACGGGCAGGGCCCTTCGAACCCCCGCCGACCTTCGAAGGCGCCCCGAACCAAAAGGCTTGGGCCCGGGCTCATGTTCACCAGCACCCTCACCTCGGCCCAACTCTCCGCTCGACGCACAGGCGGTGTATCGGGCCTGCTGGCCTCCTGGAGGCTAACCCTAACCATAGGTCGGCCACCGAGGGGCCCTTCCCAAGGGGCCTGGCGTCGCAACGCTGGGGATGGGGACCCCGAGCTCACGTGCCCCACTCACCCTGCTGCCCTTCAGCCACCCGAGCCACTAGAGGCCCCGCCGGTCAATCAGGGCAAGAGATCGGGCAGGGCCCTCCGAGCCCACGCTGACCTTTGAAGGCTCCCCGCGCAAAAACGTTGGCTCCCAGGATCCTGCTCGCCAGCGCCCTCACCTAGGCCCACCCCACCGCTTGCTTCAGAGCCGGTGGATAGGGCCTGCCGGGCTCCTGGCAGCTAACCAAAACCCTGGGTGGGCCCTGAGGGGACATCGCAAGCGGCCTGGCTCTGCAATGCTGGGAATTGGTGACTCAGAGCCCCAGAGCCAGACTCACCCTGCCGCGCTGTCCCCACCTGGGCCGCTAGGGGCGCCGCGGGTCATAGAGGGCGAGAGAAGGGCAGGGCCTTCTGAGTCCCCGGTGACCTTCAAAGGCTCCCCGTGCCAAAACGCTGGTGCCCACGCTCCCGCTCCCCAGCGCCTTCACCTCGGGCCGCACCTCAGCTCGCCGCACAGTGTGCGGTTGGGCCTGACGGTCTCCTGGGGGCTAACCCTAACCCTAGGTCGGCCCCCCAGGGGCCCCTCTGAAGGGTTTTGGTGCCACTACGCCAGGGTTCTGGAAGCCCAAGCCCCAAAGCCAGACTCACCCTCCCACAACGCTGCCACCCGGGCCGCGAGGGGCGCCTCCGGTCCTTCAGGGCCGGAGAACTGACAGGGCCCTGGAGAAACCGGCGACATTTGAAGCCTCCCACCCCAAAATGCAGGGGCCCACAATCCCGCACCCCAGCGCCTTTACCTCGGCCCGCCCACCTCTCACCGCCCAGCCAGAGGATCTGGCCTGCCGGCCTTATGGGGGCTAACTCTAACCCTGGGTCGGCCCACGAGGAGCCCCTCCCAAGGGGCCTGGCACCACAACGCCGGGGATTGGGGATCCCCGAGCTGCAGCCTGGGATTCACCCTGCCGCCCCACCGCCAACGGAGCCGCTAGGGGCGTTGCTGGGGATTCAGGGCAGGAGAAAGGGCAGGGCCCTCCGAGCCATGGCAACATTCAAAGGCCCAGGACGCCAAAACGCTGGGGCCCACGCTCCCGCTCCCCAGCGCCTTCACCTCGGGCCGCACCTCAGCTCGCCGCACAGTGTGCGGTTGGGCCTGACGGTCTCCTGGGGGCTAACCCTAACCCTAGGTCAGCCACCCAGGGGCCACTCCCAAGGGTCCTGGTGCCGCTACACTGGGGATCAGGGACCCCAAGACCCAGAGCCAGACTCACCCTGCCGCAACGTTGCCACCCGGGCCGCTAGTGGCGCCGCCCGTCATTCAGGGCGGGAGAACTGACAGGGCCCTGGAGAAACCGGCGATATTTGAAGCCTCCTGCGCCAAAATGCAGGGGCCCACGCTCCCGATCGCCAGCGCCTTTACCTCGGGCCGCCCACCTCTCGCCGCCCAGCCAGAGGATTGGGCCTGCTGGCCTCCTGGGTGCTAACTCTAAACCTAGGTCCGCCCACGAGGAGCCCCTCCCAAGAGGCCTGGCCCCGCAACGCTGGGGATTGGGGATCCCCGAGCCGCAGCATGGACTCACCCTGCCGCTCCACCGCCAAGGGAGCTGCTAAGGGCGCCGCTGGTTATTCAGGGCAGGAGAACGGGCAGGGCCCTTTGAGCCATGGCAACAGTCGAAGGCCCAGGGCGCCAAAACGCTGGGGACCACGCTCCCGCTCTGCATCACCCTCAACTCGGCCCGCACCTCCGCTCTTCGCAGAGCCAGCGACTCGGGCCTGCCAGCCTCCTGGGAGCTAAGCCTAACCCTAGGACAGCCCCTGAAGGTCCCTTCCTAAGGGGCCTGGCGCCGCAACGCTGGGGATGGGGACCCCGAGCTCACGTGCCCCACTCACCCTGCTGCCCTTCAGCCACCCGAGCCACTAGAGGCCCCGCCGGTCAATCAGGGCAAGAGATCGGGCAGGGCCCTCCGAGCCCACGCTGACCTTTGAAGGCTCCCCGCGCAAAAACGTTGGCTCCCAGGATCCTGCTCGCCAGCGCCCTCACCTAGGCCCACCCCACCGCTTGCTTCAGAGCCGGTGGATAGGGCCTGCCGGGCTCCTGGCAGCTAACCAAAACCCTGGGTGGGCCCTGAGGGGACATCGCAAGCGGCCTGGCTCTGCAATGCTGGGAATTGGTGACTCAGAGCCCCAGAGCCAGACTCACCTGCCGCGCTGTCCCCACCTGGGCCGCTAGGGGCGCCGCGGGTCATAGAGGGCGAGAGAAGGGCAGGGCCTTCTGAGTCCCCGGTGACCTTCAAAGGCTCCCCGTGCCAAAACGCTGGTGCCCACGCTCCCGCTCCCCAGCGCCTTCACCTCGGGCCGCACCTCAGCTCGCCGCACAGTGTGCGGTTGGGCCTGACGGTCTCCTGGGGGCTAACCCTAACCCTAGGTCGGCCCCCCAGGGGCCCCTCTGAAGGGTTTTGGTGCCACTACGCCAGGGTTCTGGAAGCCCAAGCCCCAAAGCCAGACTCACCCTCCCACAACGCTGCCACCCGGGCCGCGAGGGGCGCATCCGGTCCTTCAGGGCCAGAGAACTGACAGGGCCCTGGAGAAACCGGCGACATTTGAAGCCTCCCACCCCAAAATGCAGGGGCCCACAATCCCGCACCCCAGCGCCTTTACCTCGGCCCGCCCACCTCTCACCGCCCAGCCAGAGGATCTGGCCTGCCGGCCTTATGGGGGCTAACTCTAACCCTGGGTCGGCCCACGAGGAGCCCCTCCCAAGGGGCCTGGCACCACAACGCCGGGGATTGGGGATCCCCGAGCCGCAGCCTGGGATTCACCCTGCCGCCCCACCGCCAACGGAGCCGCTAGGGGCGTTGCTGGGGATTCAGGGCAGGAGAAAGGGCAGGGCCCTCCGAGCCATGGCAACATTCAAAGGCCCAGGACGCCAAAACGCTGGGGCCCACGCTCCCGCTCCCCAGCGCCTTCACCTCGGGCCGCACCTCAGCTCGCCGCACAGTGTGCGGTTGGGCCTGACGGTCTCCTGGGGGCTAACCCTAACCCTAGGTCAGCCACCCAGGGGCCACTCCCAAGGGTCCTGGTGCCGCTACACTGGGGATCAGGGACCCCAAGACCCAGAGCCAGACTCACCCTGCCGCAACGTTGCCACCCGGGCCGCTAGTGGCGCCGCCCGTCATTCAGGGCGGGAGAACTGACAGGGCCCTGGAGAAACCGGCGATATTTGAAGCCTCCTGCGCCAAAATGCAGGGGCCCACGCTCCCGATCGCCAGCGCCTTTACCTCGGGCCGCCCACCTCTCGCCGCCCAGCCAGAGGATTGGGCCTGCTGGCCTCCTGGGTGCTAACTCTAAACCTAGGTCCGCCCACGAGGAGCCCCTCCCAAGAGGCCTGGCCCCGCAACGCTGGGGATTGGGGATCCCCGAGCCGCAGCATGGACTCACCCTGCCGCTCCACCGCCAAGGGAGCTGCTAAGGGCGCCGCTGGTTATTCAGGGCAGGAGAACGGGCAGGGCCCTTTGAGCCATGGCAACAGTCGAAGGCCCAGGGCGCCAAAACGCTGGGGACCACGCTCCCGCTCTGCATCACCCTCAACTCGGCCCGCACCTCCGCTCTTCGCAGAGCCAGCGACTCGGGCCTGCCAGCCTCCTGGGAGCTAAGCCTAACCCTAGGACAGCCCCTGAAGGTCCCTTCCTAAGGGGCCTGGCGCCGCAACGCTGGGGATGGGGACCCCGAGCTCACGTGCCCCACTCACCCTGCTGCCCTTCAGCCACCCGAGCCACTAGAGGCCCCGCCGGTCAATCAGGGCAAGAGATCGGGCAGGGCCCTCCGAGCCCACGCTGACCTTTGAAGGCTCCCCGCGCAAAAACGTTGGCTCCCAGGATCCTGCTCGCCAGCGCCCTCACCTAGGCCCACCCCACCGCTTGCTTCAGAGCCGGTGGATAGGGCCTGCCGGGCTCCTGGCAGCTAACCAAAACCCTGGGTGGGCCCTGAGGGGACATCGCAAGCGGCCTGGCTCTGCAATGCTGGGAATTGGTGACTCAGAGCCCCAGAGCCAGACTCACCTGCCGCGCTGTCCCCACCTGGGCCGCTAGGGGCGCCGCGGGTCATAGAGGGCGAGAGAAGGGCAGGGCCTTCTGAGTCCCCGGTGACCTTCAAAGGCTCCCCGTGCCAAAACGCTGGTGCCCACGCTCCCGCTCCCCAGCGCCTTCACCTCGGGCCGCACCTCAGCTCGCCGCACAGTGTGCGGTTGGGCCTGACGGTCTCCTGGGGGCTAACCCTAACCCTAGGTCGGCCCCCCAGGGGCCCCTCTGAAGGGTTTTGGTGCCACTACGCCAGGGTTCTGGAAGCCCAAGCCCCAAAGCCAGACTCACCCTCCCACAACGCTGCCACCCGGGCCGCGAGGGGCGCATCCGGTCCTTCAGGGCCAGAGAACTGACAGGGCCCTGGAGAAACCGGGGACATTTGAAGCCTCCCACCCCAAAATGCAGGGGCCCACAATCCCGCACCCCAGCGCCTTTACCTCGGCCCGCCCACCTCTCACCGCCCAGCCAGAGGATCTGGCCTGCCGGCCTTATGGGGGCTAACTCTAACCCTGGGTCGGCCCACGAGGAGCCCCTCCCAAGGGGCCTGGCACCACAACGCCGGGGATTGGGGATCCCCGAGCCGCAGCCTGGGATTCACCCTGCCGCCCCACCGCCAACGGAGCCGCTAGGGGCGTTGCTGGGGATTCAGGGCAGGAGAAAGGGCAGGGCCCTCCGAGCCATGGCAACATTCAAAGGCCCAGGACGCCAAAACGCTGGGGCCCACGCTCCCGCTCCCCAGCGCCTTCACCTCGGGCCGCACCTCAGCTCGCCGCACAGTGTGCGGTTGGGCCTGACGGTCTCCTGGGGGCTAACCCTAACCCTAGGTCAGCCACCCAGGGGCCACTCCCAAGGGTCCTGGTGCCGCTACACTGGGGATCAGGGACCCCAAGACCCAGAGCCAGACTCACCCTGCCGCAACGTTGCCACCCGGGCCGCTAGTGGCGCCGCCCGTCATTCAGGGCGGGAGAACTGACAGGGCCCTGGAGAAACCGGCGATATTTGAAGCCTCCTGCGCCAAAATGCAGGGGCCCACGCTCCCGATCGCCAGCGCCTTTACCTCGGGCCGCCCACCTCTCGCCGCCCAGCCAGAGGATTGGGCCTGCTGGCCTCCTGGGTGCTAACTCTAAACCTAGGTCCGCCCACGAGGAGCCCCTCCCAAGAGGCCTGGCCCCGCAACGCTGGGGATTGGGGATCCCCGAGCCGCAGCATGGACTCACCCTGCCGCTCCACCGCCAAGGGAGCTGCTAAGGGCGCCGCTGGTTATTCAGGGCAGGAGAACGGGCAGGGCCCTTTGAGCCATGGCAACAGTCGAAGGCCCAGGGCGCCAAAACGCTGGGGACCACGCTCCCGCTCTGCATCACCCTCAACTCGGCCCGCACCTCCGCTCTTCGCAGAGCCAGCGACTCGGGCCTGCCAGCCTCCTGGGAGCTAAGCCTAACCCTAGGACAGCCCCTGAAGGTCCCTTCCTAAGGGGCCTGGCGCCGCAACGCTGGGGATGGGGACCCCGAGCTCACGTGCCCCACTCACCCTGCTGCCCTTCAGCCACCCGAGCCACTAGAGGCCCCGCCGGTCAATCAGGGCAAGAGATCGGGCAGGGCCCTCCGAGCCCACGCTGACCTTTGAAGGCTCCCCGCGCAAAAACGTTGGCTCCCAGGATCCTGCTCGCCAGCGCCCTCACCTAGGCCCACCCCACCGCTTGCTTCAGAGCCGGTGGATAGGGCCTGCCGGGCTCCTGGCAGCTAACCAAAACCCTGGGTGGGCCCTGAGGGGACATCGCAAGCGGCCTGGCTCTGCAATGCTGGGAATTGGTGACTCAGAGCCCCAGAGCCAGACTCACCCTGCCGCGCTGTCCCCACCTGGGCCGCTAGGGGCGCCGCGGGTCATAGAGGGCGAGAGAAGGGCAGGGCCTTCTGAGTCCCCGGTGACCTTCAAAGGCTCCCCGTGCCAAAACGCTGGTGCCCACGCTCCCGCTCCCCAGCGCCTTCACCTCGGGCCGCACCTCAGCTCGCCGCACAGTGTGTGGTTGGGCCTGACGGTCTCCTGGGGGCTAACCCTAACCCTAGGTCGGCCCCCCAGGGGCCCCTCTGAAGGGTTTTGGTGCCACTACGCCAGGGTTCTGGAAGCCCAAGCCCCAAAGCCAGACTCACCCTCCCACAACGCTGCCACCCGGGCCGCGAGGGGCGCCTCCGGTCCTTCAGGGCCGGAGAACTGACAGGGCCCTGGAGAAACCGGCGACATTTGAAGCCTCCCACCCCAAAATGCAGGGGCCCACAATCCCGCACCCCAGCGCCTTTACCTCGGCCCGCCCACCTCTCACCGCCCAGCCAGAGGATCTGGCCTGCCGGCCTTATGGGGGCTAACTCTAACCCTGGGTCGGCCCACGAGGAGCCCCTCCCAAGGGGCCTGGCACCACAACGCCGGGGATTGGGGATCCCCGAGCCGCAGCCTGGGATTCACCCTGCCGCCCCACCGCCAACGGAGCCGCTAGGGGCGTTGCTGGGGATTCAGGGCAGGAGAAAGGGCAGGGCCCTCCGAGCCATGGCAACATTCAAAGGCCCAGGACGCCAAAACGCTGGGGCCCACGCTCCCGCTCCCCAGCGCCTTCACCTCGGGCCGCACCTCAGCTCGCCGCACAGTGTGCGGTTGGGCCTGACGGTCTCCTGGGGGCTAACCCTAACCCTAGGTCAGCCACCCAGGGGCCACTCCCAAGGGTCCTGGTGCCGCTACACTGGGGATCAGGGACCCCAAGACCCAGAGCCAGACTCACCCTGCCGCAACGTTGCCACCCGGGCCGCTAGTGGCGCCGCCCGTCATTCAGGGCGGGAGAACTGACAGGGCCCTGGAGAAACCGGCGATATTTGAAGCCTCCTGCGCCAAAATGCAGGGGCCCACGCTCCCGATCGCCAGCGCCTTTACCTCGGGCCGCCCACCTCTCGCCGCCCAGCCAGAGGATTGGGCCTGCTGGCCTCCTGGGTGCTAACTCTAAACCTAGGTCCGCCCACGAGGAGCCCCTCCCAAGAGGCCTGGCCCCGCAACGCTGGGGATTGGGGATCCCCGAGCCGCAGCATGGACTCACCCTGCCGCTCCACCGCCAAGGGAGCTGCTAAGGGCGCCGCTGGTTATTCAGGGCAGGAGAACGGGCAGGGCCCTTTGAGCCATGGCAACAGTCGAAGGCCCAGGGCGCCAAAACGCTGGGGACCACGCTCCCGCTCTGCATCACCCTCAACTCGGCCCGCACCTCCGCTCTTCGCAGAGCCAGCGACTCGGGCCTGCCAGCCTCCTGGGAGCTAAGCCTAACCCTAGGACAGCCCCTGAAGGTCCCTTCCTAAGGGGCCTGGCGCCGCAACGCTGGGGATGGGGACCCCGAGCTCACGTGCCCCACTCACCCTGCTGCCCTTCAGCCACCCGAGCCACTAGAGGCCCCGCCGGTCAATCAGGGCAAGAGATCGGGCAGGGCCCTCCGAGCCCACGCTGACCTTTGAAGGCTCCCCGCGCAAAAACGTTGGCTCCCAGGATCCTGCTCGCCAGCGCCCTCACCTAGGCCCACCCCACCGCTTGCTTCAGAGCCGGTGGATAGGGCCTGCCGGGCTCCTGGCAGCTAACCAAAACCCTGGGTGGGCCCTGAGGGGACATCGCAAGCGGCCTGGCTCTGCAATGCTGGGAATTGGTGACTCAGAGCCCCAGAGCCAGACTCACCTGCCGCGCTGTCCCCACCTGGGCCGCTAGGGGCGCCGCGGGTCATAGAGGGCGAGAGAAGGGCAGGGCCTTCTGAGTCCCCGGTGACCTTCAAAGGCTCCCCTTGCCAAAACGCTGGTGCCCACGCTCCCGCTCCCCAGCGCCTTCACCTCGGGCCGCACCTCAGCTCGCCGCACAGTGTGCGGTTGGGCCTGACGGTCTCCTGGGGGCTAACCCTAACCCTAGGTCGGCCCCCCAGGGGCCCCTCTGAAGGGTTTTGGTGCCACTACGCCAGGGTTCTGGAAGCCCAAGCCCCAAAGCCAGACTCACCCTCCCACAACGCTGCCACCCGGGCCGCGAGGGGCGCATCCGGTCCTTCAGGGCCAGAGAACTGACAGGGCCCTGGAGAAACCGGCGACATTTGAAGCCTCCCACCCCAAAATGCAGGGGCCCACAATCCCGCACCCCAGCGCCTTTACCTCGGCCCGCCCACCTCTCACCGCCCAGCCAGAGGATCTGGCCTGCCGGCCTTATGGGGGCTAACTCTAACCCTGGGTCGGCCCACGAGGAGCCCCTCCCAAGGGGCCTGGCACCACAACGCCGGGGATTGGGGATCCCCGAGCCGCAGCCTGGGATTCACCCTGCCGCCCCACCGCCAACGGAGCCGCTAGGGGCGTTGCTGGGGATTCAGGGCAGGAGAAAGGGCAGGGCCCTCCGAGCCATGGCAACATTCAAAGGCCCAGGACGCCAAAACGCTGGGGCCCACGCTCCCGCTCCCCAGCGCCTTCACCTCGGGCCGCACCTCAGCTCGCCGCACAGTGTGCGGTTGGGCCTGACGGTCTCCTGGGGGCTAACCCTAACCCTAGGTCAGCCACCCAGGGGCCACTCCCAAGGGTCCTGGTGCCGCTACACTGGGGATCAGGGACCCCAAGACCCAGAGCCAGACTCACCCTGCCGCAACGTTGCCACCCGGGCCGCTAGTGGCGCCGCCCGTCATTCAGGGCGGGAGAACTGACAGGGCCCTGGAGAAACCGGCGATATTTGAAGCCTCCTGCGCCAAAATGCAGGGGCCCACGCTCCCGATCGCCAGCGCCTTTACCTCGGGCCGCCCACCTCTCGCCGCCCAGCCAGAGGATTGGGCCTGCTGGCCTCCTGGGTGCTAACTCTAAACCTAGGTCCGCCCACGAGGAGCCCCTCCCAAGAGGCCTGGCCCCGCAACGCTGGGGATTGGGGATCCCCGAGCCGCAGCATGGACTCACCCTGCCGCTCCACCGCCAAGGGAGCTGCTAAGGGCGCCGCTGGTTATTCAGGGCAGGAGAACGGGCAGGGCCCTTTGAGCCATGGCAACAGTCGAAGGCCCAGGGCGCCAAAACGCTGGGGACCACGCTCCCGCTCTGCATCACCCTCAACTCGGCCCGCACCTCCGCTCTTCGCAGAGCCAGCGACTCGGGCCTGCCAGCCTCCTGGGAGCTAAGCCTAACCCTAGGACAGCCCCTGAAGGTCCCTTCCTAAGGGGCCTGGCGCCGCAACGCCAGGGATTGGGAGCCCCCAAGCCCCAGCGCCGGATGCACGCTGCCACCCCAACCCATACAGGCCGCTAGGGGTGCCGCCATTCATTCAGGGTGGGAGGACGGGCAGGGCCCTTCGAACCCCCGCCGACCTTCGAAGGCGCCCCGAACCAAAAGGCTTGGGCCCGGGCTCATGTTCACCAGCACCCTCACCTCGGCCCAACTCTCCGCTCGACGCACAGGCGGTGTATCGGGCCTGCTGGCCTCCTGGAGGCTAACCCTAACCATAGGTCGGCCACCGAGGGGCCCTTCCCAAGGGGCCTGGCGTCGCAACGCTGGGGATGGGGACCCCGAGCTCACGTGCCCCACTCACCCTGCTGCCCTTCAGCCACCCGAGCCACTAGAGGCCCCGCCGGTCAATCAGGGCAAGAGATCGGGCAGGGCCCTCCGAGCCCACGCTGACCTTTGAAGGCTCCCCGCGCAAAAACGTTGGCTCCCAGGATCCTGCTCGCCAGCGCCCTCACCTAGGCCCACCCCACCGCTTGCTTCAGAGCCGGTGGATAGGGCCTGCCGGGCTCCTGGCAGCTAACCAAAACCCTGGGTGGGCCCTGAGGGGACATCGCAAGCGGCCTGGCTCTGCAATGCTGGGAATTGGTGACTCAGAGCCCCAGAGCCAGACTCACCCTGCCGCGCTGTCCCCACCTGGGCCGCTAGGGGCGCCGCGGGTCATAGAGGGCGAGAGAAGGGCAGGGCCTTCTGAGTCCCCGGTGACCTTCAAAGGCTCCCCGTGCCAAAACGCTGGTGCCCACGCTCCCGCTCCCCAGCGCCTTCACCTCGGGCCGCACCTCAGCTCGCCGCACAGTGTGCGGTTGGGCCTGACGGTCTCCTGGGGGCTAACCCTAACCCTAGGTCGGCCCCCCAGGGGCCCCTCTGAAGGGTTTTGGTGCCACTACGCCAGGGTTCTGGAAGCCCAAGCCCCAAAGCCAGACTCACCCTCCCACAACGCTGCCACCCGGGCCGCGAGGGGCGCCTCCGGTCCTTCAGGGCCGGAGAACTGACAGGGCCCTGGAGAAACCGGCGACATTTGAAGCCTCCCACCCCAAAATGCAGGGGCCCACAATCCCGCACCCCAGCGCCTTTACCTCGGCCCGCCCACCTCTCACCGCCCAGCCAGAGGATCTGGCCTGCCGGCCTTATGGGGGCTAACTCTAACCCTGGGTCGGCCCACGAGGAGCCCCTCCCAAGGGGCCTGGCACCACAACGCCGGGGATTGGGGATCCCCGAGCTGCAGCCTGGGATTCACCCTGCCGCCCCACCGCCAACGGAGCCGCTAGGGGCGTTGCTGGGGATTCAGGGCAGGAGAAAGGGCAGGGCCCTCCGAGCCATGGCAACATTCAAAGGCCCAGGACGCCAAAACGCTGGGGCCCACGCTCCCGCTCCCCAGCGCCTTCACCTCGGGCCGCACCTCAGCTCGCCGCACAGTGTGCGGTTGGGCCTGACGGTCTCCTGGGGGCTAACCCTAACCCTAGGTCAGCCACCCAGGGGCCACTCCCAAGGGTCCTGGTGCCGCTACACTGGGGATCAGGGACCCCAAGACCCAGAGCCAGACTCACCCTGCCGCAACGTTGCCACCCGGGCCGCTAGTGGCGCCGCCCGTCATTCAGGGCGGGAGAACTGACAGGGCCCTGGAGAAACCGGCGATATTTGAAGCCTCCTGCGCCAAAATGCAGGGGCCCACGCTCCCGATCGCCAGCGCCTTTACCTCGGGCCGCCCACCTCTCGCCGCCCAGCCAGAGGATTGGGCCTGCTGGCCTCCTGGGTGCTAACTCTAAACCTAGGTCCGCCCACGAGGAGCCCCTCCCAAGAGGCCTGGCCCCGCAACGCTGGGGATTGGGGATCCCCGAGCCGCAGCATGGACTCACCCTGCCGCTCCACCGCCAAGGGAGCTGCTAAGGGCGCCGCTGGTTATTCAGGGCAGGAGAACGGGCAGGGCCCTTTGAGCCATGGCAACAGTCGAAGGCCCAGGGCGCCAAAACGCTGGGGACCACGCTCCCGCTCTGCATCACCCTCAACTCGGCCCGCACCTCCGCTCTTCGCAGAGCCAGCGACTCGGGCCTGCCAGCCTCCTGGGAGCTAAGCCTAACCCTAGGACAGCCCCTGAAGGTCCCTTCCTAAGGGGCCTGGCGCCGCAACGCCAGGGATTGGGAGCCCCCAAGCCCCAGCGCCGGATGCACGCTGCCACCCCAACCCATACAGGCCGCTAGGGGTGCCGCCATTCATTCAGGGTGGGAGGACGGGCAGGGCCCTTCGAACCCCCGCCGACCTTCGAAGGCGCCCCGAACCAAAAGGCTTGGGCCCGGGCTCATGTTCACCAGCACCCTCACCTCGGCCCAACTCTCCGCTCGACGCACAGGCGGTGTATCGGGCCTGCTGGCCTCCTGGAGGCTAACCCTAACCATAGGTCGGCCACCGAGGGGCCCTTCCCAAGGGGCCTGGCGTCGCAACGCTGGGGATGGGGACCCCGAGCTCACGTGCCCCACTCACCCTGCTGCCCTTCAGCCACCCGAGCCACTAGAGGCCCCGCCGGTCAATCAGGGCAAGAGATCGGGCAGGGCCCTCTGAGCCCACGCTGACCTTTGAAGGCTCCCCGCGCAAAAACGTTGGCTCCCAGGATCCTGCTCGCCAGCGCCCTCACCTAGGCCCACCCCACCGCTTGCTTCAGAGCCGGTGGATAGGGCCTGCCGGGCTCCTGGCAGCTAACCAAAACCCTGGGTGGGCCCTGAGGGGACATCGCAAGCGGCCTGGCTCTGCAATGCTGGGAATTGGTGACTCAGAGCCCCAGAGCCAGACTCACCCTGCCGCGCTGTCCCCACCTGGGCCGCTAGGGGCGCCGCGGGTCATAGAGGGCGAGAGAAGGGCAGGGCCTTCTGAGTCCCCGGTGACCTTCAAAGGCTCCCCGTGCCAAAACGCTGGTGCCCACGCTCCCGCTCCCCAGCGCCTTCACCTCGGGCCGCACCTCAGCTCGCCGCACAGTGTGCGGTTGGGCCTGACGGTCTCCTGGGGGCTAACCCTAACCCTAGGTCGGCCCCCCAGGGGCCCCTCTGAAGGGTTTTGGTGCCACTACGCCAGGGTTCTGGAAGCCCAAGCCCCAAAGCCAGACTCACCCTCCCACAACGCTGCCACCCGGGCCGCGAGGGGCGCCTCCGGTCCTTCAGGGCCGGAGAACTGACAGGGCCCTGGAGAAACCGGCGACATTTGAAGCCTCCCACCCCAAAATGCAGGGGCCCACAATCCCGCACCCCAGCGCCTTTACCTCGGCCCGCCCACCTCTCACCGCCCAGCCAGAGGATCTGGCCTGCCGGCCTTATGGGGGCTAACTCTAACCCTAGGTCGGCCCCCGAGGGCCCCCTCCCAAGGAGCCTGGCACCACAATGCCGGGGATTTGGGAACCCGAGCCCCAGTGCTGGACTCACTCTGCCACCCCGCAAGCACCCATGGCGCTAGGGGCGTTGCCAGTCATTCAGGAAGGGAGAACGGGCAGGGCCCTCCGATCCCCCTGTGACCTTCGAAGGCCCCCTGCGCAAAAACTCTGGCTCCCTCGCTTCTGCTCGCCAGCGCCCTAACCTCGGCCCACCCCTACGCTCGGTGCAGAGCTGGCGGATCGGGCCTCCTGGCTTCCTGGGGTCTAACCCTAACCCTAGGTCACCACCGAGGGGCCCCTCCCAAGTGGCCTGGCGCCGCATGCCATTGATTGGGGACCCCCAAGTCCCAGCGCCGGATGCACCCTGCCGCCCCACCGCCACATGGGGAGCTAGGGGCGTTGCCAGTCCTTCAGGGCGACAGAACGGGCAGGACCCTCCGAGCCACCTGTGACTTTTGAAGGCACCCCAAGGCAAAGCCAAAATGCTCTGGCCCACGCTCCCGCTCGCCAGCTATCTCACCTCGACCCACACCTCCATTCACTGCACATGGGCTGATCGAGCCTGCCAGCCTCCTGGGGGCTAACCCTAACCCTAGGTTGGCCACCGAGGGGCCCGTCCCAAAGGGCCTGGCGGGGCAACGCCAGGTATTAGGGACCCCCGAGCCCCAGCGCCGGATTCACTCTGCCGCCACGCTGACAACCGGGCCGCTAAGGGTGCCGTTGGTCATTCAGGGCGGGAGAACGGGCAGGGCCCTCCGAGCCCGCGGCGACCTTCGAAGGCCGCCCCATTCAAAATGCTTGAGCTCACGCTCCTGCTCCTCAGCGCCCTCACCTCGGCCCGCCCCTCTGCTCGCCGCAGAGCCGGTGGACGAGGCCTGCCCTCCATCTGGGGACTACCCATAACCCTAGGTTGGCCCCTGAGGGGCCACTCCAAAGGGGCCTGGCACCGCAATGCCTGGGATTGGGGACCCCCGAGCCCCAGCGCCGGACTGAAGGTCTCGCCCCGCCGCCACCTGGGTCGCTAGGAGTACCGTCGGTCATTCAGGGAGGGAGAATGGGCAGATCCCTCCGAGCCCCTGGTGACCTTCGAAGGCCCCCCGCGCCAAAACGCTTGGGCCCTTGCTCCCGCTCGCCTGCGCCCTCACCTCGGTCCGCCCCTCCGCTCGCTGCAGAGCCAGTGGATCGGGACTGCCGGCCTCCTGGGTGTTACCCTAACCGTTGGTGGGCCCCCGAGTGGGCCATCCCAGGTTCCTATTGCTGCAACACCGGGGATTGGGGACCCCCGAGCCCCAGCGCCAGACTCACCCTGCAGCCCCGCCACCACCCGGGCCGCTACAGGTGCCGCCGGTCATTCAGGGAGGGAGAACAGGCAGGGACCTCCGAGGCCCCTGGGGCCTTCGTAGGCCCCCCGCGCCAAAACGCTTGGGCCCACGCTCCCGTTCGCCAGCGCCCTCACCTCGGCTCGCCCATCTGCTCGCCACACAGCTGGCGTTTTGGGCCTGCCGGCCTCCTGAGGTCTAACTCTAACCCTAGGTCAGCCCCCGAGGCGTACCTCCCAAGGCGCTTGGTGCCACAATGCCGGAGATTGGTGACCCCCGAGCCACAGCGCCGGACTCACATTGCCACCCCACCGCCACCCGGGCTTCTAGGGCCGCTGCCAGTCAGTCAGGACGGGAGAACGGGCAGGGCCCTCCGAGCCCACAGCGACCATCGAAGCCCCCCTGCGCCAAACGCCTGGGCCCATGTTCCTGCTCGCCAGCACCCTTGCCTCGGCCCACCCCTCCGCTCGCTGCACAGCCGGCATACAGGCCTGCCGACTCCTGGGAGCTAACCCTAACGCTAGGTCGGTGCCCGAGGGGCCCCTCCCAAGGGGCCTGGTGCCGCAAGCCAGGGATTCAGGACGCCCAAGCCTCAGCACTGGACTCACCCTGCTGACCCACCGCCACCCTGGCCGCTAGGAGCGCTGTCAGTCATTCAGGGCGGGAGAATGGGCAGGGCCCTCTGAGCCCCCTGCGACTTTCGAAGGCCCCCCTCGCCAAAACGCTTGGGCCCATGCTCCCGCTCGCCAGCACCCTCACCTCGCCCCCCCCCCTCCGCTAGTCGCATAGCCAGCGGATTGGGCCTGCTGGCCTCCTGGGGACTATTGGTATCCCTAGTTCAGCCCACTAGGGGCCCTTCCCAAGGGGCCTGGCGCCGCAACGCTGGGGATTGGGAATCCACGATCCCCAGCGCTGGACTCACCCTACTGCCCCGCTGCCACCCGGGCTGGTAGGGGCGCCGCCGATCATTCAGGGCGGGAAAACGGGCAGGGCCCTCCGAGCCCCTGCCGACCATCAAAGTCCCCCCACGCCAAAACGCTTGGGCCCTCACTCCCGCTTGCCAGCTCCTTCACCTCGGCCCGCCACTCCACTCGACGCACACCTGGCGGATAGGGTCTGCCGGCCTCCCGGGGGCTAACCCTAACACTAGTTCGGTCCCCAAAGGGCCCCTCCAAAGGGGCCTGGCACCACAACGCCGGGGATTGGGGACCCCCATGCCCCAGCGCCGGACTCACCCTGCCGTCCTGCCGCCACCTGGGCCGCTAGGGGTGCGGCCGGATATTCAAGGCTGGAAAACGGGCAGGGCCCTTGGAGCCCCCGGCGACCTTCAAAGGGCCCCTGCGCCAAAACGCTTGAGCCCAGGCTCCCGCTCGCCAGCGCCCTCACCTTGGCCTGCCCCTCCGCTCACCGGATAGCTGGCGGATCGGGCCAGCCTGCCTTCTGGTGGCTAAACCTAACCGTAGGTCGGCCACCGAGGGGCCCCTCCGATGGATGGGGCCTGGCGCCACATCGCCTGGGATTGCTGACCCCGAGCCCCAGCGCGGGATTCACCTTGCCGCCCCACCGCCAACTGGGCTGCTAGGAGTGCCGTCAGTCATTCAGGGCGGGAAAATGGGCAGGGCCCTCCGAGCCCCTGGCGACCTTCGAAGACCCCCCGCGCCAAAACGATTGGGCCCAAGCTCCTGCTCACCTGCGCCCTCACCTCGGACCACCCCTCCGCTCACTGCACAGCCGGTGGATCGGGCCTGTGGGCCTCCTGGGGGCTAACCCTAACCCTAGGTCTGCCCCCAAATGGCCCTTCCCAAGGGGCCTGGCGCCGCAAAGCCGGGCATTGGGGACCCCCGAGACCCAGCACCGGACTCAACCTGCCGCCCCGCTGCCACCAGTGCCGTGAGGAGCGCCATCGGTCATTCAGGACGGAAGAACGGGCAGGACCCTCTGAGTCCCTGGCAAAATTCGAAGGCCCCTCACGCCGAAACTTTGGGCCCATGTTACCACTCGACAAATCGCTCATCTCAACCTGCCCCTCTGCTCGCCGCACAGCTGGAGGATCGGGCCTGCCGGCCTCCTTTGGGCTAACCCTACCCTAGGTCGGCCCCCGAGGGACCACTTCCAAGTGTCCGGTGCAGCCACGCCGGGGATTGGGGACCCCCCCCAGTGCTGGACTCACCTTGCCGTCCCGTCGCCAACCGGGCCGCTACGGGCACCGCCGGTCATTCAGGGCGGGAGAACGGGCAGCGCCCTCTGAGCCTCTGGCGACTACGAAGGCCATCCGCGCCAAAACGCTTGGGCCGACGCTCCCGGTCGCCAGCGACCTCACCTCAGCACACCACTCCAATCGCCGCAGAGCTGGCGGATCGCGCCTGCCACCCTCCTGGGGGCTAACCTTAACCCAAGCTGGGCCCCAGAGGGGCCCCTCCCAAGGGGACTGGCGCCGCAACGCCAGGGATCGGGGAACCCGAGCCCCGGCTGCGAACTAACCCTGCCCCCGTGCCATCACCCGGGCTGCTAGGGGCACCCTCGGTCATTCAGGGCGGCAGAACTGGCAGGCCCCTCCGAGCCCCCAGCGACCTTTGAAGGCCCCCCGCGCCAAAACGCTTGGGCTCACGCTCCTGTTTGTCAGCGCACTCACTTCGACCCACCCCTCCTCTCGCCACACAGCTGGCAGATCCCGCCTGCCGGGCTTCTGGGTGTAACCCTAACCCTAGGTCTGTCCCCATGGGGCCCCTCCTAATGGGCCTGGCATCGCAATGCCGGGGATTGGGGAACCCCAGGCCCAGCGCCGGACTCACCCTGCTGCCCCACCACCACCCAGGCCGCTAGGGGCGTTGCCAGAATTTCAGGGCGGAAGAAAGGGCAGGGCCCTCTGAGCCCCCGCTGACCTTAGAAGGCCTCCCGCACCAAAACATTTGGGCCCACGCTCCCGTTCGCCAGCGCCCTCTTCTCAGGTCGCCCTTCCGCTCACCGAACATCTAGCGGATCAGGCCAGCCTGCTTCCTGGGGGCTAACGCTAACCCTAGGTCGGACCCCGAGGGGCCCCTTCCAAAGGCCTGGTGCCACAACGTCGGGGATTGGGGACCCCTGAGCCACAGTGCCAGACGCACTCTACCGCCCCTCCCCTACTGGCCCCTAGGGGCGCCGCCGGTCATTCAGGGCGGGAGAATGGGCAGGGCCCTCCGAGCCATGGCAACATTCGAAGGCTCAGGGCACCAAAACACTGGGGCCCACGCTCCCGCTCGCCATCGCCCTCAACTCGACCCGCACCTCCGCCCATCGCACAGTGGGCAGATCGGGCCTGCCGGACTCCTGGGAGATAACCCCAAACCCTACTTCGGCCCCCGAGGGGCCCCACCAAGGGGCCTGGCACCGCCACGCCGGGGCTTGGGGAATCCTGAGCCCCAGCTCCGGACTCACGCTGCCTCCCCACCGCCACCCTGGCCGCTAGGGTGCCGCCGGTCATTAAGGGCGGGGGAACGGGCAGGGCCATCAGAGCTCACGGCGACCATCGAAGGCCCCCCGCGCCAAAACGCTTGGGCCCACGCTCCCGCTCCCCAGTGCCCTCACCTCAGCTTGCCCCTCCGCTTGCCGCAGAGCTGGCGGATCGGGCCTGCCGTCCTCCTGGGGAATCTCCCTAAGCCTAGGTCGGCCATCGACGGACCCCTCCCAAGGGCCCTGGTGCCGCAACGCCGGGGATGGGGGACCCCCGATCCCCAGCGCTGGACTTAACCTGCCCCCCTGCCACCACCCTGGCGACTAGGGGCGCTGTCGTTCATTAAGGGCAGGAAAACGGGCAGCGCCCTCCGAGGCCCCAGCGACCTTCGAAGCCCTCCGCGAAAAAACGCTTGGGCCCAAGCTCTTGCTCGCCAGCGCCCTCACCTCAGCCCGCCCCTCCGCTCGCCGCACAGCGGGTGGATCGGGCCTGCCGGCCTACTGGGGGCTAACCCTATCCCTAGGTCTGTCCCCGAGGGCCCCCACCCAAGGGGCCTGGCGCCGCAAACTGGGGATGGGGGACCCCCAAGCCCCAGCGCCGGACTCACCCTGCCACCCCTCCGACATCCGGGCAGCTAGGGGCGCCGCAGGTCATTGAGGGCGGGAGAATGGGCAGGGCCCTCGAGCCCCCGGCGAACTTCGAAGACCCCCTCGCCAAAACGCTTGGGCTCACGCACCCGCTCACCAGAGCCCTCACCTCGGTTTGCCCCTCCGCTCTCTGCACAGCCAGCAGATCGGCCTGCCGGCCTCCTTGGGGCTAACCGTAACCCTAGGTCGGCCACTTAGGGGCCCCTCCCCAGGGGCCTAGCACCACAACGCCGGGGGTTGGGGATCCCTGAGCCCCAGCGCCAGATTCACCCTGCTGCCCCACCGCCAACCGGGCCGGTAGGGGTGCCGCTGGTCATTCAGTGCGGGAGGACATGTAGGGCCCTCCGAGCTATCGGTGACTTTTGAAGGCCCCCAGAGCCAAAACGCTTGGGCCCATGCTCCCGTTCGCCAGCACCCTCACTTCGGCCAGGCCCTCTGCTTGCCGCACAGGAGGCGGATAGTGCCTGTCAGCCACCTGGGGGCTAACCCTAAACATAGGTCGGCCCCCTAAGGTCCCCTCCTAAGTGGCCTGGACCCACAACGCCGGCGATAGGGTACCTCCCAGCCCCAGCGCCGGATTCACCCTGCCGCCCTTCTGCCAACTGGGTCGGTAGGGGCAACACCGGACATTAAGGGCGGGAGAACGGGCAGGGCCCTCTGAGCCCCCGGCGACCTTCGAAGGCCCCGGGCACCAAGGAACTTGGGTCCACGCTTCCGCTCGCAGCGCCCGTACCTCGACCCCCCGTCCGCTCACCACAAGCTGGCGGATCGGGTCGGCTGGCCTCCTGGGGGCTAACGCTGACCCTGGGTCGGCCCCCGAGGGGCCCCTCCCAAGGGACCTGGCACCGCAACACCAGGGATTGGGCCCCCACAGCCCCAGCTCCGGACTCACCCTGCTGCCCCGCCACCACCTGGGCCACTAGGGGCGTCGCCCATCATTCAGGGCTGGAGAACAGGCAGGGTCTTCCGAGGCCCCTGCGACCTTAGTAGGCCCCCCGTGCCAAAAAGCTTGGGCCCATGCTCCTGCTCGCTAGCGCCTTACCTCAGCTGCCCCTCCGCTCGCCGCGAGCTGGCGGATCGGGCCTGCCGGCCTTCTGGGGGCTAACCCAAACACCAGGTCGGCCCCCAAGGGGCCCCTCCCAAGGGGCCTATCGCTGCAATGCCTGGGATTGGTGACCCCCGAGTCCCAGCGCCGGACTCACCGTGCCGCCCCGCCGCCACCCGGGCCGGTAGGAGAGCCATCGGTCATTCAGGGCAGAACAACGGACAGGGCCCTCCGAGCCCCCGGCGCCATTTGAAGGCCCTCTGCACCAAAACCCTTGGGCCCACGCTCCCGCTCGCCAGCACCATCACTTCGGCCCACCCTCCGCTCGCTGCACAGCTGGCGGATTGGGCCTGACGGTCTCCTGGGGGCTAACCCTAACCCTAGGTCGGCCCTTGAGGGGCCCCTCCCAAGGGGCCTGGTGCCGCAACGCCAGGGATTTGGGACCCACAAGCCCCAGCGCCGGATTCACCCTCCCGCCCCGCTGCCACCTGGGCCTCTAGGGGCACTGCCGGTCATCCAGGGCGGGAGAACGGGCAGGGTCCTCCGAGCCCCTGGTGACCTTTGAAGGCCCCCACACCAAAACGCTTGGGCCCACGCTTCTTGCTAGTAAGCGCCCTCACCTCGGTCCGCCCCCCCTCTCGCCGCACAGACAGCGGATTGTGCCTGCCAGCCTCCTGGGAACTAACCCTAACTCTAGGTCTGCTCACGAGGGGTCCCTCCCAAGGGGCCTGGCAATGTCACGCCGGGGATTGGGGACCCTCAAGCCCAGTGCATTACTTACCCTGCTGCCCTGCCACCACCCAGGCTGCTAGGGGCGCCGCCGGTTATTTAGGGTGGGAGAACGGGCAGGGCTCTCCGAGCCCCGGCGACCTTCGAAGACCCTCGCTCCAAAACGCTTGGGCCTATGCTCCTGCTCGCCAGCACCCTCTCCTCAGCCCGCCCCTCCGCTCGCTGCACAGCCGGCAGATCGGGACTGCCGGCCTCCTGGGGCTAACCCTAACCCTAGGTCGGCTCCCGAGGGGCCCATCCCAAGGGGCCTGGTGCCGCCACGCGGGTGATTGGGGACCCCCGAGCACCAGGGCCGAAGTCACCCTGCCGCCCTGCTGCGACCCGGCTCACTAGGGGCACCGTCCTCATTCGGGGCTGGGGAACGTGTAGGGCCCTCCGAGCCCCCGGCGACTTTTGAAGGCCCACCGCGCCAAAACGCTTGGGCCCAAGCTCCCGTTCGCAAGCGCCCTCACCTCGGCCCGTCCCTCCACTTGCCACACAGCTGGCGGATCGGGCCTGCAGGCCTCCTGGGGGATAACCCTAAACCTAGGTTGGCCCCCAAGGGCCCCTCCCAAGGTGCCTGGCGCCACCACACCTGGGATTGGGGTCCCCTGAGCCCCATCGACTGACTCACCCTGCCGCCCCGCCACCACCCGGGCTGCTAGGGGCGCCGCCGGTCATTCAGGGCGTTAGAACGGGCAGGGCTCTCCGAGCCCCCGGCAAGCTTCGAATGCCCGCTCGCCAAAATGCTTGGGCCCATGCTCCCACTCGCCAGTGCATTCACATCGACCCACCCTCCGCTCACAGTACAGCCGACGGATAGGTCCTGCCGGCCTCCTGGAGCTAACACAAACCCTACGTCGGCGCCCGAGGGGCCCCTCCCAAACGGCCTGGCTCCGCCACGCCGGGGCTTGGGGACCCCCGAGCACCAGCGGCAGTCTCACCCTGCCTCCGCGCTGTGACCCGGCCCGCTAGGGGCGCTGTCCTCATTCAGGGCGGGAGAACGGGCAGGGCCCTCAGAGCCCCGGGCGACATTTGAAGACCCCCGCGCCAAAACGCTTGGACCCACAGAACCGCTCGCCAGCGCCCTCACCTAGACTAGCCCCTCCGCATGGCACACAGCCAGCGGATCAGGCCTGCCAGCCTCCTGGGGGCTAAACCAAACCCTACGTCAGCCCCCGAGGGGCCCCTCCCAAGGGGCCTGGCTCCGCCACGCTGGGGCATGGGGACCCTCGAGCACCAGCGCTGGACTCACCCTGCCGCCCCACCACGACCCGGGGCGCTAGGGGCGCTGCTGGTCATTCAGGGCGGGAAAGCGGCCAGGGCCCTGTGAGCCCCTGGTGACCAGCGAAGGCCCCCTGCGCCAAAACGCTTGGGCCCACGGTCCCGCATGCCAGCGTGCTCACCTCATCCCACCCCCCCTCTTGCCGCACAGACAGCGGATCGGGCCTGCCAGCCTCCTGGGAACTGACCCTAACTCTAGGTCTGCTCACGAGGGGCCCCTCCCAAGGGGCCTGGCGATGCCACGCCGGGGATTGGGGACCCTCGAGCCCCAGCGCATTACTTACCCTGCCGCCCTGCCGCCACCCGGGCTGCTAGGGATGCTACCAGTTATTTAGGGCGGGAGAACGGGCAGGGCCCTCCAAGCCCCCAGTGACCTTCAAAGGCCCCCCGCGCCAAAACACTTGGGCCTACGCTCCTGCTCGCCAGCACCCTCTCCTCAGCCCGCCCCTCCGCTCACTGCACAGCTGGCAGATCGGGACTGCCGGCCTCCTGGGGCTAACCCTAACCCGAGGTCGGATCCCGAGGGGCCCATCCCAAGGGGCCTGGCACCGCCACGTGGGTGATTGGGGACCCCCAAGCACCAGGGCTGAACTCACCCTGCTGCCCCGCTGCGACCCGGCTCGCTAGGGGCACCGTCCTCATTCGGGGCTGGGGAACGGACAGGGCCCTCTGAGCCCCCGGTGACATTCGAAGGCCCGACACGCCAAAACGCTTGGGCTCATGCTCCCGCTCGCCAGCGCCCTCACCTCGCCCCACCCGTCCGTTCTCTGCACAGCCGGCGGATCAGGCCCCGGCCTCCATTGGGCTAACCCTAACCCTAGGTCAGCCCCCGAGGGACCCCTCCCAAGGGGCCAGGCGCCACCACGCCGGGGCATTTGGATCCCTGAGCCCTACTCCAGACTCACCCTGCCGCCCCGCCGCCACCCGGGATGCTAGGGGCGCCACCGGTCATTCAGGGAGGGAGTACCAGCAGGGCCCTCTGAGCCCACGATGACCTTTGAAGGCCCCCCGCACCAAAACGCTTGGGCCTAAGCTCCTGCTCACCAGCGCCCTCACCTCGGCTCACCCCTCCCCTCGCCACACAGCGGGCGGATCGGGCCCCGGCCTCCTTTGGGCTAACCCTAACCCTAGGTCGGCCCCCGAGAGACCCCTCCCAAGTGCCTGGAGCCACCACGCCGGGGATCGGGGACCACTGAGCCCCAGCTCCAGACTCATCTTGCTGACACGCCGCCACTCTGGCCGCTAGGGGTGCCACCGGTCATTTAGGGTGTGAGAATGGGCAGGGCCCTACAAGCCCCCAGCGAAAAAGGAAGGCCCTCCATGCCAAAACGCCTGGGCCCACGCTCCCGCTTGCCAGCGCCCTCACCTTGGCCCGCCCCTCTGCTCACCGCACAGCCGGCGGTTCGGGCCTGCTGGCCTCCTATGGGCTAACCCTAAACCTAGGTCGTCCCCAGAGGAGCCCCTCCCAAGGGGCCTGGCGCCGCCATGCTGGGGATTGGGGACACCTGAACCCCACCGCCGGACGCACGCTGCCGCTCCTCACCACCCGGCCCGCTAGGGGCGCCGTCCTCATTCAGGGCGTTAGAACGGGCAGGGCCTGCGGAGCCCCCGGCAACCTTCGAAGGTCCCCCGCGACAAAACGCTTGGGCCCATGCTCCCGCTCACCAGCGCCCTCACCTCGGCTAGCCCCTCCGCATGCGGCAGAGCCGGCGGATCGGGTCTGCCAGCCTCCTGGGGGCTAACCCTAACGCTAGGTCGGCCCCAGAGGGGCCCCTCCCAAGGGGCCTGGCGCCACCACGCCAGGGATTTGGGATCCCCAAGCCCCACCGCCGGACACACCCTGCCACCCCGGCGCCACCCAGGCTGCTAGGAGCGCCGCCGTTCATTCAGGGAGGGAGAACGGGCAAGGCCCTCTGAGCCCCCGCCGATATTCGAAGTCTCCTGGCGCCAAAACCCTAGGGTCCACGGTCCCGCTCGCCAGTGCCCTCACCTCGGCCAGCCCCTCTGCATGCTGTAGAGGCGGCGGATCGGGCCTGCCGGCCTCCTTGGGGCTAACGAAAACCCTAGCTCGGCCCCCGAGGGACCCCTCCCAAGGGGCCTGGCAATGCCACGCCGGGTATTGGGGACCCCCGAGCCCGAGCTCTGGACTCACCCTGCCTCCCCGCCACCACCCTGGCCGCTAGTGCGCCGCCGGGCATTCAGGGCGGGAGAACTTGCTGGGCTCTCCAAGCCCCTGGTGAGCTTCGAAGGCCCCCCATGCCAAAACGCTTGGGCCCACGCTCCCGCTTGCCAGCGCATTAACGTCAGCCCACCCCTCTGCTCGCTGCACAGCCGGCGGATCAGGCCGGCCGGCCTCCTTTGGGCTAACACTAACCATATGTCAGCCCCCGAGGAACCACTCCCAAGTGCCTGGCGCTGCCACGCCGGGGATTGGGGACCCCCGAGCCCCAGCTCCAGACTCACCCTGCCGGCCTGCCATCACACCGGCCACTAGGGGTGCCACCGGTCATTCAGGGCGGGAGAACGGGCAGGGCCTTCTGAGCCCCCGGTGACATTCGAAGGCCCCCTGCGCCAAAATGCTTGCGCCCATGCTCCCGCTTGCGAGCGTGCTCACCTCAGCCCGCCCCTCGATCGTTGCACAGCCGGCAGATAGGGCCTGCCAGCCAACTGGGGGCTAACCCTATCCAAAGGTCAGCCCCCGAGGGGCCCATCCCAAGGGTCCTATCGCCGCAACGCTGGGGATTGGGGAACCCCGAGCCCCAGTGCCAGGCTCACCCTTCCACCCCGCCCCCACCGGGCTGCTAGTGGTGCCGCCGATCATTCAGGGCGGGAGAATGGGCAGGGCCCTCCGAGCCCCCGACGACTTTCGAAGGCCCCCCGTGCCAAAACGCTTGGGCCCACGCTCCCACTCTCCAGCACCCTCACCTTGGCCCGCCCCACCGCTCACCGCACAGCCGACGAATCGGGCCTGCCGGCCTCCTAGGGTCTAAACCTAACCCTAGGTCGGCCCACGAGGGGCTCCACCCAAGGTGCCTGGCGCAGCTACGCCGGGGATTGGGGTCCCCCGAGCACCATCACCGGACTCACCCTGCCGCCCCTCCGTGACCCGGCCCACTAGGGGCGCCGTCCTCATTCAGAGCGGAAGAACGGGAAGGGCCATCCAAGGCCCGGTGACCTTCGAAGGACCCCCGGTCCAAAACGCTTGGGCCTACGCTCCCGCTCGCCAGCGCATTCACGTCGGCCCGCCCCTACGCTTGCTGCACAGCCAGCAGATCGGGCCTGCCAGCATCCTTTGGGCTAACCCTAAACCTAGGTCGGCCCCAGACGAGTCCCTCCCAAGGGGCCTGGCGTCACCATGCCAGGGATTGGGGATGCCCGAGCCCCAGTGCCGGACTCACTCTGCCGCCACGCCACCACCCAGGCCGCTAGGGGCGCCTCAGGTCATTCAGGATTGGAGAACGGGAAGGGCCCTCCGAGCCCCTGGCGACCTTTGAAGGCCCCCTGTGCCAAAATGCTAGGGCCCACGCTCCCGCTTGCCATTACCCTCACCTTGGCCCTCCCCTCCACTTGCCACTCAGCTGGCAGATCGGTCCTGCCAGCCTCCTGGGGGCTAACCCTAACCCTACATCGGGCCCGAGGGGCCCCTACGAAGGGGACTGGCGCCGCCACGCCGGCGATTGGAAACCCTCGAGCCCCAGCGCAGGACTTACCCTGCTGCCCCGCCGCCACCCAGGCCTCTAGGGGCGCCACCAGTCATTCAGGATGGGAGAACGGGCAGGGCCCTCCGAGCTCCTGGCGACATTTGAAATCCCCCTGCGCCAAAACGCTTGGGCCCACACTCCTGCTGCCCAGCGCCCTCACCTCGGCCCGCCCTTCTGCTCACCACACAGCCGGCGGATTGGGCCTGCAGGCCTCCTGGGGGCTAACCCTAACCCTAGGTCGGCCCCCGAGGGGCCCCTCCATAGCGGCCTGGCGCCGCAACACCGGGGATTGAGGACCCCTGAGTCCCAGCGCCAGACTCACCCAGCTGCCCCGCCGCCTTGTAGGCCGCCTGGGGCGCCGCAGATCATTCAGGGCGGGAGAAAGGGCAGTGCTCTATGAGCTCCTGGCGATCTTTAAAGGCCCCCCGCGCCAAACGCTTGGGCCCACGCTCCCGCTCGCCAGCGCCTTCACTTCGGCCCACCCCTCCGCTCGCCGCACCACTGGCGGATCAGGCCTGTCGGCCTCCTAGGAGCTAACACTAACCCTAGGTCGGCCCCAGAGGGGCCCGTCCGAGGGGCCTGGCGCTGCCACACCAAGGATTGGGGACTCCTGAGCCACAACGCCAGATGCAGCCTGCTGCCCTGCCACCACCCGGGCCACTAGGGGCGCTGCTGGTCATTCTGGGCTGGAGAACGTACAGGGCCTTCTGAGCCACCCTCGATCTTTGAAGGCCCCCACGCCAAAACGCCTGGGCCCACGCTCCCGCTTGCCAGCACTCTCACCTCGGCCTGCCCCTCTGCACGCCGCAAAGCTGGCAGATCAGGCCTGCCGAAATCCTGGGGGCTAACACAAACCCTGTGTCAGCCCCCGAGGGGCCCCTCACAAGGGTCCTGGAGCCGCCACTCCTGTGCTTGGGCACGCTCAGCAGCAGCGCCAGACTCACCCTGCCACCATACCACCACCCGGGCTGCTAGGGGCGGCGCCGGTCATTCAGGGCGGGAGAACGGGCTGGGATCTCCGAGCCCCTGATGACATTGGAAGGCCCCCCGTGCAAAAACGCTTCAGCCAACGATCCCGCTCCCCAGAGCCCTCACCTTGGCCCACCACTCCGCTCTCCACACAGCCGGCGTATCGGGCCTGCTGGCCTCCTTTGAGCTAACACTAACCCTAGGTCAGCCCCCAAGGGACCCCTCCCAAGTGCCTGGCGCCATCACGCCAGTGATTGAGACCCCCAAGCCCCAGCTGTGGACTCACCCTGCCGCTGCGTCTCACCTTGGCCCGCCACTCCACTCTCCACACAGCTGGTGGATCGGGCCTGTCGGCCACCTGGGAACTAACTCCAAACCCTACGTCGGCCCCCAAGGGGCCCCTCCCAAGGGGCCTGATGTCGCCACGCCAGGGATTGGGGATGCCCTAGCCCTAGCGCCAGACTCACCCTGCAGCCCCGCCTCCACCCTGGCCTCTAGGGGTGCCGCTGGTCATTCAGTGCGGGAGAACGTGCAGTGCCCTCCGAGCCCCCAGCAAACTTCGAAAGCCCCCTTGCCAAAACTCTTGGGCCCACGCTCCCACTCGCCAGTGCCCTCACCTCGGCCCACCCCTCCGCTCACCGCACAGCTGGCAGATCTGGCCTGCCGGCCCCCTTGGGGCTAACTCTACACCTAGGTCAGCCCCGGTGGGCCCCCTCCCAAGGTGCCTGGTGCCACCTCGCTGGGGACTGGGGTCCCCGGAGCCCCTTCGCCACACTCACACTGCCACCCCACCGCCAACCGGGACACTAGGGGTGCCGCCGGTTATTCAGGTTGGGAGAACGGGTAGGGCCCTCCGAAACATCGGCGACATTCGAAGGCCCCCCGCACCAAAAGGCTTAGGCCCATGCTCTTGCTCCCCAGTGCCCTCACCTCGGCCCACCCCACTGCTTGCTGCACAGCTGGCGGATTGGGCCTGCCGGCCTCCTGAGGGCTAACCCTAACCCTAGGTCAACCCCTGAGGGGCCCCTCCCAAGGGGCCTGGCGTCACCACGCCACGGATTGGGGACCCCCGAGCCCCAGGTCTGGACTAACCCTGCCGCCCTGCGTCCATCTGGGCTGCTATCGGCACCACCGGTCATTCAGCGCGGGAGAATGAGCAGGGCCCTCAGAGACCCCGGCAACATTTGAAGTTACCCTGCGCCAAAACGCTTGGGTGCACGCACCCGCTCCCCAGCACCCTCACCTTGGCCCACCGCTCCACACCCCGCTCAGCCGGGGGATCAGGCCTGCCTGCCTCCTGGGGGCTAAACCTATTCCAGGTCGGCCCCGAGGGGCCCCTCCCAAGGGGCCTGTCGCCACAACACCGGGGATTGATGACCCCCAGCCCCAGCGCCGGACTCACCCTGCCGCCCCGGCACCACCCGGGCCGCTAGGGGCGCCGCCGGTCATTCACGGAGGGAGAACATGCAGGGCCTTCCAAGCCTCCGTCGACCTTTGAAGGACCCCGCGCCAAAACTCCTGGGCCGATGCTCCCGCTCGCCAGCGCCATCACCTCGGCCTGCACCTCTGCAAACTGCACAGCCGGCGGATTGCGCATGTCGGCCTCCTGGGGGCTCCTCCCAAGGGACCTGGCACTGCCACACCGGTGCTTGGGGACCCCCAGCACCAGCGCCAGACAAACCCTGCCGCCTTGCTGCCAACCCGGCCGCTAGGGACGCCGCCACTCATTCAGGTCGGTAGAATGGGCAGGGCCCTCTGAGCCCCCGGCGACCTTTGAAGGCCCCCCGTACCAAATCGCTTGGGCCCATGTTCCTGCTCGCCAGCTTGCTCACCTTGGCCCGCCCTCTGCTCAACACACAGCTGTCGGATCAGGCCTACCGGCCTCCTGGGGGCTAACCCTAACCCTAGGTTGGCCCCCAAAGGGCCCCTCCCAAGGGGCCTGTCGCCACAACACCGGGGATTGATGACCCCCAGCCCCAGCGCCGGACTCACCCTGCATCCCCGCCGGCACCCAGGCCGCTAGGGCACCACCGGTCATTCAGGGCGGGAGAATGGACAGGGCCCTCCCAGTCCCAGTGAACTTCTAAGGCCCCAGGAGCCAGAATGCTTGGGCCCATGCTCCCGCTGACCAGCGCCCTCACCTCAGCCAGCCCCTCTGCTGGCTGCACAGCCAGCGGATTGGGCCTGCCAGCCTCCTGGGGGCTAACCCTAACCCTAGGTTGGCCCCCGAGGGGAACCTCCCAAGGGGCCTGGCGCAGCAATGCCAGGGACTGGGGACCCCTGAGCTCCAGCGCCGGACTCACCCTGCTGCCCCGACGCCACCCGAGCTGCTAGGGGCGCTGCCGGTCATTCAGTGCGGGAGAACAGGCAGGGCCCTTCGAGCCCCTGGCGACCTTCGAAGGCCAACTTGCAAATACGCTTGGGCCCACACTCCTGCTCACTAGCACCCACATCTCAGCCCGCCCCTCCGCTTGCCGCACACCTGGCAGATCAGGCCTGCTGGCATCCTGGGGGCTAACTCTAACACTTGGTCGGCCCACGAGGGGCCCCTCCCAAGGGGCCTTGCACCACAACACCGGGGATTGGGGACACCCGAGCCCCAGTGCCAGACTCTCCCTGCCGCCCTGCCGCCAACTGGGCCAGTAGGGGCGCCGCTGATCATTCAAGGAGGGAGAAGGGGCAGGGCCCTCTGAGCCCCCAGCGACCTTCGAAGAACTCCTGCGCTAAAATGCTTGGGCCCACTTTTCCTCTCCCCAGCGCCCTCACCTCGGCCCGCACCTCCACTCGCCGCACAGTGTGCGGATTGGGCCTGACGGTCTTTTTGGGGCTAACCTTAACCCTAGGTCGTCGCCCCAGGGGCCCCTCCCAAGGGTCCTGGTGCCACTACGCCGGGGATGTGGTACCCCAAGCCCCAGAGCTGGACTCACCCTCCACAGTGCAGCCACCCGGGCCGCTAGGGGCACCACCGGTCATTCAGGGTGGGAGAACGGACAGGGCCGTGGAGAAACCGGCGACATTTGAAGCCTCCCACCCCAAAATGCTGGGGCCCACCATCACGCTCCCCAGCACCTCCACCTTGGCCCGCCCACCTCTAGCCGCCTAGCCAGAGGATCACGCCTGCTGGCCTCATGGGGGCTAAATCTAACCCTAGGTCGGCCCACAAGGAGCCCTTCCCAAGGGGCCTGGCACTGCAACGCCGGGGATTGGGGATCACCGAGCCGCAGCGTGGGACTCACCCTGCTGCCCAACCGTGAATGGAGCCGCTAGGGGCATCGCCGGTAATTCAGGGCGGGAGAACGGGCAGGGCCCTCCGAGCCTCTAGCGACGTTCAAAGGCCCCTACTCCAAAACGCTGGATACCATACTCCCGCTCGCCGGGACCCTCACCTAGGCCCACTCCTCTGCTTGCCGCACAGACGGTGCATCGGGCCTGCTGGCCTACTGAGGTCTAACCCTAACCCCTAACCTTAAACCCTAAACCTTAACCCCTAACCCTAACCCTAACCATAACCCCTAACCCTTGCCCTAACCCTAACCCTACCCTAAATCTAACCCTAAACCCTAATCCTTAAACCCTAAACCCTAACATTAACACTAAACCATAAACCTTAACCCTAATCCCGAAGCCCTAAACAATAAACCCTAACCTTAACCACTAACCCCAAACCCCAAACCCTAACCCTCCCCTTAACGCTACCCCTTCAGCTAACCCTACCCCTAACCTGTAAACTAACCCTAAACCTAAACCTAACCCGTACCCTAACCTGAACCCTAACCTTAACCCTAAACCCTAAACCCTGACCCTAACCCATACCTTAACTCATACCATAACCCGTACCCTAACCCAACCCGTAACCTAACCCTAACCCGTACCCTAACTATAACCCTAAACCCTAAACCGTAACCCGTACCCTAACCCTAACCAGTATCCTTCCCTTAACGTTAACCCATACCCTAACCCGTACACTAACCCATACCATAACCCGTACCCTATCCCAAACCCGGACCCTAACCCATACCCTAACCCATACCTAACCCTAACCTGTACCCTAACCCGTACCCTAACCCATACCCTAACCCTAAACCATACCCTATACCTATCCCTAACCCGTTCCCTAACCCGTACCCTAACCCCAACACTAAACCGTAACCCAACCTGTACCATAACCCTAAACTGTACCCTAACCCTAACCCATACCCTAACCCTAACCCGTACCCTAAACCGTACCCAAATCCGTACGCCAACACTTACCCTAAGCCGTACCCTAACACGTACCCTAAACCGTACCCTAATGCGTACCCTAACCCGTACCCTAACCCTAACCCATACCCTAAACGTAACCCATACTCCAACCCTAACCCCACCCTAACCCCAAACCCTAAACCCTAACCCGTACCCTAAACCCTTATCTGTACCCTAACGCATAACCTCTAACCTGTAACCCCTAAACCCAACCCTAACCCGTACCCTCTCCTTCCCCTAACTCTAACCCCTACCCTCACCCATACCCTAACCGTAACCCATACCCTAACCTTAACCCATACCCTAATCCGTACCCTAACCCCCGGGGTTGGGTACACCTGAGCCCCACCACGGGACTCAGCCTGCCACCCCTCAGGAAACCATGCCCCTTGCGGCGCCACAGAGCATCCCATGCAGGAGAATTGGTAGGGCCCCCCTGAGCCCCCAGCGATCCTCGGCGGCCCCCTATACCCCAACCCTGAGGCCCACGCTCATCCTGCCCCACACCTTCCGTTCAGCTTGCCACCGAGCTCATCGCAGAGCCGGCAGATCAGGCCTGCCGGGTTCCTGGGGCTTAGACCTGACCCTAGGTCGGCTGGGTACGGCCCCTCCCCTGGGGCCCGGTGCCGCAGCCCCAGGGACTGGGGACACCTGAGCCCCACTGCAGGACAAAGCCTGCCAGCCCGCAGGAAACCGTGCCCCTTGGGAGGCTGTAGAGCATTCAGGGCGGGAGAACCAGGAGGGCCCCCAGAGCCCCCAGGGAACTTCAGTGATCCCTAAACCCAACCTTGAAGCCCATGCTCACCCAACCCTGCACCCTCACCTCAGCCCGCGGCGGAGCTTGCCACATAGTGGGCAGATCTGGCCTGTGAGGTTCCTGGGCCCCAACCCTAACCCTAGTTCATCTGTGGAGGGGCCCCTCCCCAGGAGTCTGGAGCCACAGCCACGGGGATTCAGGACACCTGAGCCCCACAGCAGGACTCAGTCTGCCACCACACAGGAAACCGTGTGCCTTGGGAGGCCATAGAGCATTCAGGGCGGGAGAACCAGGAGGGCACTCCTGAGCCACCAGCGACCTTCGGCGGCCTCCCACACCCCAACCCTGAGGCCCATGCTCACCCTCCCCACACCGTCACCTCAGCCCGTGTAGCTCGACATACAGCCAGCAGATCGGGCCTGCGGGGCTCCTGGGGCCTAAACCTAGCCCTAGGTCGGCCGTGGGTGTGGGGGTCTCCCCAGGAGCCTTACACCACAGCCCCAGGGAATTGGGATACCTATACCCCACCGGGGGCTCAGCTTGCCACCCGATAGGAAACATTGCCCCTTGGGGCTCTATGGAGCCTACAGGGCACAAGAACTTGGGGAGGCCCTCGGAGCCCGTCCCCATCCTTTGGCAGCCCCCCGTGCCCCAACCCTGAGGCCCATGCTCACCCTCCCCCATGGCCTCCTCTCAGCCCTCCACAAAGCTCACCGCACAGCCTGCAGATTGTCCCTGCCGGGCTCCTGGACCCTAACCCTTACCCTAGGTTGGGCAGAGAGGGGCCCCTCCCCAGGGTCCTGGCACCACACTCCGGGGGATTGGGGACACCCAAGCCCCACCGTAGGACTCAGCCTGCAGCCCACAGTAAACTGTACCATTTTGGTGCACAAAGAGCAGTCAGGGCAAGAGAATTGGGGCACACCCTGAGAGCCCTTTCTGGTGAACCCCGACCTTTGTGGGCCCTTCCGGATGAAACCCCAAGGCTCACACTCACCCGCCCTTGTGCCCTCATCTCACTCGGCATGAGAGTTCTCTGAGCACTGGGCAGTTCAGACCTGCTGTCCTTGAGGCCTAACCTAACCCTGGGTCTTCTGCTGAGGGTCCCTCCCCGTTTGCCTGCCTCCAAGGCACCAGGCATTGGGCTCACCTCTGCACGACTAGAGGACTCAGCCTGCCCCACAGCAGGAAACTGTCATTTGGGGCTGCAGCAAGGATTCATAGTAAAATCAGAGGGTCCCCCTTCAGCCCATCCCAGGCAACCCCCACTTTCAGAGATGTCCCTGGATCCAATTAGTAGCTTCACACTGAACTTGGAACTTGCTCTCCACGGAGATCTTTTGAAATTCTCCACACTTCCAACTGATGGCATTATCCAGGTTCAATGCCTTACCCAGCTTTAGCTCTTGAGATGGATTAAAATGTGAAGTCACTTCACTGATGACGAAGTACTGGTGACCAAAAGATACATGCATAAATGCTTCATATCACCTCGCTTAAGGGAAATGCAAATCTAAACCCCTATACATGCCATATCACACGAGGCCAAATATCTATAAAAAAGGAGACATGAAACTATACATGTTGGAGAGGATGTGGAGAAACGGGAACCCTCTTACACCCCTGTACGAATGCAGTTCAGTGAAGCCACTCTTGAAAATGGTACGGAGTTTCCTCAAGAAGTTATAAATAAAGCTACCCTATATCCCAGCAATTGCACTAGTGGGTATTTACCCCAAAGAGACAGGTAGTGAAGACGGGACACATGCACCACAGAGTTCATAGCAGCAATATCCATAATAGACAAGCTGTGGAAGGAGTGCAGATGACCATGGATAGATGAATGGATAAAGAAGATGTGGATCATATATATAATGGAATATTACTCAGCCATCAGAAAGGATGAATACTTACCATCACACCGACCTGAGTGGAGCTGGAGGGTATTATGCTGAGTGGAATAAGCCAATGAAAGAAAGGCAATGATCATATGCTTTCACTCCTATGTGGAATATCAGAAAAAGGGAAGAAGACCATAGGGGAAGGGAGGGGAAATAGAATGGGAAGTCATCAGAGAGGGAGAAAACCCATGATAGACTCTTAACTATTGCAACAAACTGATGATTGCTGGAGGAGAAGTTGGGGGGGGGGGTGTAACTGGGTGAGTGGCATAATGAGGCCACACGATACAATGAGCACTGGGTGTTACACACGACTGATAATTTATTGAAGACTACATCTGAAACTAATGGTGTACTGCAAGTTGGCAAATTGAATTTAAATTAAAGAATAAAAGACCTCGAATAAACAATCCTAAACATTTGTATGGAACCACTAAAGATACTGAACAGCCAGTGCAATGTGGAAAAGAAAAACAAGGCTGGAGGACTCACAATTTCAGATTTCAGGTTATACTACAAAGCTGCAGTCATCCTAACAAGACAGTACGGCACAAAAATAGACACAGCGACCAAAGGAACAGGATACAAGTTCAGACAGAAACCCACAATTATGTGGTCCATGAATCTTCCACAAAGCAAGCAACGATATCAAAAGGGAAAAGGATAGTCTCTACAACAAATGGTGTTGGGAAAACTAGACAGCTACGCACAAAAGAATGAAATTAGACTGCTTTCTTACACAATACAGACAAACACAAAACAGTTTCAAGACCTCAATATGAGACCTGAATCCATAAAAATCCTACAGGAGGGAAGACAGTAACTTCTTGACATGGACCATACCAACGTTTTTCTGGACTGTCTCCTGAGGCAAAGGAAATGAAAGCAAAAATAAACTATTGGGAATACAGCAAAATAAAAAGTTTCCACATGGCAGAAGAACAATGAAAACGTAAAAGTAATAAGACAACCTACTCAAAGGGAGAAGATATTTGCAATGATCATATGCAATAAAGAGATAGTGTCCAAAACATATAGAACTGATACTACTCGACCCCAAATAAACAAATAATCCAGTTAAAAAATAGGCAGAAGACATGGACAGACATTTCTCCAAAGAAGAAATACAAATGGCCAACAGTCCCGTGAAAAGATGTTCACCATCACCCATCATCAGGAAAATGTAAATCCAAAGGACAATGAGGTAATACCTCAAACCTGTCAGAATGGCTAACATCAAAAGCACAACAAAGAGCAGGTGTTAGGAGGATGTGGATAAAGGGGATTCCTCGCGAACTGTGGGTGGGAATGCAAACTGCGGTGGCCACCGTGGAAAACAGTATGAAGGTTCCTCAAAAAATTAAATATAGGGGCGCCTGGGTGGCACAGTGGTTAAGCGTCTGCCTTCGGCTCAGGGCGTGATCCCGGTGTTCTGGGATCGAGTCCCACATCGGGCTCCTCTGCTATGAGCCTGCTTCTTCCTCTCCCACTCCCCCTGCTTGTTCCCTCTCTCGCTGGCTGTCTCTATCTCTGTCAAATAAATAAATAAAATCTTTAAAAAAAATTAAATATAGAACTAAGCTACGATCCAACAATCACTCTACTAGTATTTCTCCAAAGACTAGGAAAGCAGTAACTTAAAAGGATACGTGCACCCCTATGTTTCTTGCACCATTATTTACAATATCACAATATGGAAGCAAACCAAGTGTCTGTAGAAAAATTGACAAATGAGATGATAGATGTGTGTATTCACACACACATGCACACACACACACACACACACACACACAAGATGGAGTATTACTCGGCTTGAAAAAGAATGAATCCTTGCCATTTGCAGCCACATGGATGGAGCTAGAGAGTATTATCCTAACTAAAATCAGTCAGTCAGAGAAAGACAAATTCCATACGATGTCACTCTGATGGGGAATTTGAGAAACAAACAAAAATAAATCAATAAAATAGAAAAAGGAGACACACCAAAATACAAACTCTTAACAAGAGAGAACAAACGGATGGATACCAGAGAGGAGGTGGATAGAGGGATGAGTGAAATAGATGAAGCGGATTAAAAGGACACTTTTCTTGATGACCACTGAGTAATATAGAATATACTGAATTATAGATTCATATAGAATCACTGAATCACTCTATTGTACATCTGAAATGAATATAACACTGTATGTTAGCTCTACTGGAATTAAAATAAATTTTTAAAAAGATTGTTCTTTCAGGAACCTCTTTGAAAAAGCTTTTCCTGTGCAATGAGCATAAGCCCTACTTGGGAGGGTTCACTCTACAATAATTATTCACTCTATGTCTCGAATTCAGATTTCATTGAGTTCTTACTGTGGATCCCAGCCCACGGGAGCCATGGTCCTTTTCTGTCCAGGCTCAGCACCTATGCATTCAAGATTGGAAGTAAAGACACATGTCACTTCACAGTCCAGAAAGCTATTATTATTTCTGTTTCAGTGTGCTATAGTCACAGATTTTGGGACAGGTTTCAGAGCAGGTTTATTATGCATCCTGGATCTCTACTTCAATGTTTATTGCCTGGATCCATTTTGCTAATAGTTTCCCTGTGGATGGGCTTACTTCCAAGCACATACATGGAAGATGCAAAGGTGGGTGGGCTTGGTGCGGGACAGGAAGAAGACCAAAAGCAGACAAGGGTCCGACCCCTCCCCTGATCCAGGAACTGCCACAGGAGAGGGTACCGGAGGTAGAATCCATGCGAAACTCCAAGGTCACCAGCTGAACACAGGAGGCACAGGTCAAGGGATCTGGAGATGCAGGGGTTGAAGGCTGCTCTGAGCTACCTCTGGGAGGAAGGGAGGGAAGGAATGAGAAGGAGACACTGCCTGCCCCTGGCCCATGCCAGCTGACCACCGCTCCGACACGCATCAGTCTACACAGCTGACACAGCTTGGTCTCATGATGGGCTGTCTCGGGTCCCTCAATCCTCAGTGGGACAGCTGGCCCCAGGGCTCAGAGACGTGCTGAGGGAGATGAGAGGGAAAGCTGCCCCACCCTGGTCACCCCCTCTTTGAGCAGACAGCCCTTCAGAACTGCTAAAAAAAACCCACTAACGGGGTTGAAAGACTTGCCATGGATGAACTAAAGCATAGAGATATGTAAAATAACATTCATTTTTAAGTTCAGAGCTGTCATCTCAGGAAGTGGGGAGAGCTTCCCTGAACAAGACTGAGGGGAGGGCAGGCCATGCTGAAAAGGGAGACATGGCTCTCCTGATTGGGGACCTGCAGCCCCCTTCCAGGGCAGGGCATCATCCTCGCATCACACGAGATCCATGGAAGTGTTCCATCAGGGCCAGATGTTTGTCTCGAGAAGGCTACACTGGCATCGGACTGCACAGGGCACCAGGGACGAGGGCCAGATGGAGGACGGACAATACCCCGGAGGCCATGGGGCAAGAGCAGAGGCACAGGACCTTGAAGATGATGATGAAAAGCAGGAGGTGGCAGCATGGAGCCGGCCTGAAAGTGCCATGGGAGCAGTGCCCACAGCTACACTGACTGGGTGCCTTTTGTGCCCGGTGTGGCTGACTTCAGTCGGTTCCAGACTAGTCCTGACCACAAGTCTAGGAAGTGTGAACCACCCCCAGCCTCCTCTCCCCTTGCAGCTGCTAGGAATCATGGTCACAGACCCTGGTCAGCTTTCATGGAATCCAAGCAGTGCCCCCCCCCCCCGCACGCTGCACCTCTGGTGGTGGTCCAGTGCAACCCTCGTGCCTGGCCAGTGATGTCTACCTGTCTCCACACAAATCCACAGACAGGAGGGTGTCCCTGAATTCCACAGCACCTGATGAGACAGATCCACAGAACCCAACACCCAGTGGGTCACTTGGGACTTCACCTATGGTCATGGAGCTCCCCGTACCCAATTTCTGTCAATTCGCACAGAAAGCCTGGTTCTGATCCCCCACAATACCATACATCCTGGTTGCTGACCTGGGGTCATGCCATGAACTCATATGGCACCTTTCTTTAAAGAGAAGGCTATGCCTACACCTCCTAGAAAATATTTCTAATGAAGTACAAGTCCATCAGGATTACACTGTGAACGGTAGCACACAGCCTGCATGGTAGTAGTCAGTAATTCCAACAAGGGTTAACCCCATCCCCCGACTCACAAAACCTTCCTCCGTCCCCTCAGAACTCATGGTCTGCCCTCAGAAATCCCTCCAGGAAACAAACCTTTCATCTGAATGTACTCTTCACCTTCTGCTTCAAATCTTGTCCAAACACAATGATATGAAACTAGAAATCAGTCTCAAAAAAAAAAAAATAGGACAGCCAAAAATAGGTGGAGATTGAGGGGCCTGGGTGGCTCAGTCTTAAGGATCTGCCTTCAGCTCAGGTCGTGATCCCAGGATCCTAGAATCTAGCCCCGAATCAGGCTCCTTGCTCAGTGGGAAGCCCGCTTCTCCCTCTCCCACCCTCTGCTTGCATTCCCTCTCTCGCTGTCTCACTCTCTGTCAGATAATTAAATAATCTTAAAAAATATGTGGAGATTTAACAACATGCTACTGAACAACCATCAGTCAAAGAAGAAATAAAAAAAAATTTTGGAAGTACCTTGACACTGATGAAAAAGTCAACCTACAAAAACTTATGGGATGCAGCAAAAGTAGCTCTATGGGGACGTTCATAGAAATTCAAGTCTTCATCAATCCATGAGAATGCTCTCCAATAAACAACCTGATTTATGTGGTAAAGAAGTAGAAAATAAAACAACAAACAAAGCCCCAAATTAGTAGAAATAAGGAAATAACAAAAATGAATACATAAATAAATCCAAAGGAGACTAAAAAGACAAAAAAAAACAATAAAAATGAGAGTTGCCTTTTTTGGAAAGATAAAAAAAACTGACAAACTTATCTAGACTCACCAAGAAAGACAGAGGACTCCAACACAATGAGGAAAGGAAGATAATGGATTCCTGTCTCATATCAAAATCAAAAGAACTCTTCAACCTTGGACAAACAACTTCTTGCAAGCCACGTCTCTAAAGGCAAAGGAAATAAAAGCAAAAATGAACTATTGGCACTTCATCAAGATAAGAAGCTTCTGCTCGGCAAAGCAAACGATCAACAAAACAAAAAGGCAACCTTTGGAATCAAAGAAGATATCTGCAAATGATATTACAGAAAAAGGGCTGGTATCCAAGATCTATAAAGAACTCCTCAAATTCGACACCCAAAAAATGGGCAGAAGACACAAAGACGGGGTGCCTGGGTGGCACAGCAGTTAAGCATCTGCCTTCGGCTCAGGGAGTGATCCCAGCGTTATGGGATCGAGCCCCACATCAGGCTCCTCCACTATGAGCCTGCTTCTTCCTCTCCCACTCCCCCTGCTTGTGTTCCCTCTCTTGCTGCCTGTCTCCATCTCTGTGGAATAAATAAATAAAATTTTGAAAAGAAAATTAACAAGGCAGGAAATTTAAAAAAGTCAGAGAGGATGTGGAGAAAGGGGAACCCTCTTACACTACTCGTGAGAATTCAAGCTGGTACAGCCACTTTTGAAAACAATATGGACGTTCCTCAAGACGTTAAACACAGAGCTATCCTACGACCCACCTATTGCACTACTGGGTATTTACCCCATAGACACAGAGTAATGAAAAGAAGGGGCACCTGTATCCCAATGTTCATAGCAGCAATGTCCATAATAGCCAAACTGTGGAAGGAGCCAAGATGTCCTTCAGCAGATGAATGGACAAAGATGTGGTTCATCTATACAATGGAATGTTACTCAGTCATCAGAAAGGATGAATACCGACCATTTGCACCAAGGTGGATGGACAGGAGGGGATTATGCTAAGTGAAATTAAGTCAAGCAGAGAAAGACAATTATCATATGGTTTCACTCCTATGTGGAATGGAAGGAATAGCATGGAGGACATTAGAAGAAGGAAGGGAAAAGTGAAGAGGGGGAATGAGAGGGGGACATGAACCATGAGAGACTACTGACACTCGGAAACAAAATGAAGGTTGCAGAAAGGGAGGGGTAGGGGAATGGGTTATCCTGGTGATGGGTATTAAGGAGGGCACGTGTCATAATGAGCACTAGGTGTTATATGCAAACAATGAATCATGGAACACTACATCAAAAACAAAAGAAGTACTGTAGGGTGACTAACATAATTTTAAAAAAAGAGAAAGATATGAAATCCATACAGGAAAACTGTCACTATTTGCAACTGACACGAAATCCCGAAAGATTCCACAAAAATAATGTTAGAATAAACAAATTCAAGAAAGCTGCAGGATATAATATACAGAGACCTGTTGTCTTTATTTTTTTTTCAGATTTTATTTATTTATTTGACAGGAAGAGAAAAAGCACAAGCAGGGGGAGTGTCAGAAAGAGGGAGAAGCAGACCCTCGCTAAGCGGGGAGCCCAACACTGGGCTCGATCCCCGAACTCTGGGATCATGACCTGAGCTGAAGGCAGACGCTTCACCTATGGGGCCACCCAGATGAACCAACTTCTTGCATTTCTGTATACTGATGACACACTTTCGCAAAGAGAAATTAAGAAAGCAATGCCATTTACAATTGCATAAAAAAAATCTAGGAATAAAAGTAACCAAGAATGAGAAAGACATAGTACACTCAACACATGGCAGAAAAGAAATGAAAAACATGTGTGTCGAGGGGGCAGAATGTATGGGTCAAAGATTTGGAAGGCAACACAAACAAATGGAAGCATACGACATGCTCCTTAACTGGAAGAGTTAATTATGTGAACATGTCCATCGTACCCAAAGCAATTGACAGATGTGATGAAATGCCTATCTGAATTCCAGTGGCATTATTCAAGGAAATAGAAAACAGTCCTCAGACTTGTATGGAATCACAAAAGACCCCAAATACCCAATGCAACGTGGAGAAAGAAAGGTGCAGTCAACACACTCCTGGATTTCAAGTTAGATTACAAAGCTGTTGTCATCAAAACAGGATGGTACTGGCATAAACACAGACACCAGGTCAGTGGAACAGAACAAAAAGTTCAGAAACTTACCCACACGTAGATGATCCTAACTTATGACACAGCAGCAGAAGATATGCCATGAGGGAAGGACTGTCTCTTCAGTGAGTGGTAACAGGCAAACTGGACACTAAATGCAGAAGAATATAACTGGGTCACTTTCTTACACCACACACAAAATTTTTAATGGATGAATGATTTGAACATAAGACCTGAATCCATAAACCTCCAAGAAGACACAGGTACTAAGTCTCTCGACATTGGTTTTGGCAAAGAGTCTTCAGATCGGACACCAAATGCAAAGGCAACAAAAGCAAAAATAAACAAGTGGAACAACATCAAACTGAAATCTTCCACACGGCAAAAGAAACCAGCAAAAACTTAAAAGGCCACTGACTGAATAAGAAAAAAGTATCTGCGAATCATATGTGTTAGAAGACGCTAATATCCAAAATACACACAACACTCATACAAATAAAAAAAACTGTATAAAAAATGGGGGGAGGGGCGCCTGGATCGTGCAGTCATTAAGCGTCTGCCTTCAGCTCAGGGCGTGATCCCAGTTTTGGGATCGAGCCCCACATCAGGCTCCTCCACTGGGAGCCTGCTTCTTCCTCTCCCACTCCCCCTGCTTGTGTTCCCTCTCTCGCTGGCTGTCTCTATCTCTGTCAAATGAATAAATAAAAAAAATCTTTAAAAAAATGGGGGGAATATGTGAATAGAAACAATCCAAAGATGGCACACAGGTGTCAACAGACAGAAAAAGATGTTCGACATCACTAATCTTCGTCAGGGAAACATCAGTCAAACCCACAATCGGCTATCCCCTCACAACTGTTGGAACAGAAATTGTCCCAGAGACAGACACCATGTGGGGTCATGGGTGTGCAGACGAGGAGACACTGTGCACTGTTGGTGGGAATGGAAATTGGTGCAGCCACTGTGACAAACGATATGGAGGTTCCTGAAAAAATAAATACAACTACCACATGACCCAGTAATGGCTCTACTGAGTATTGATTTGGAGAACACAAAAATACTGCCTCAAAAAGACAGAAGCACTCCCACGTTCACTGCAGCATTATTCACAATAACCAGGCATGGAAACACAGACCTTGGGGGCCTTATTCCAAGTAACTCAGACACAGAAAGACCAATACCAGATGCTGTCATGTACATTCCACGTGGAATAAACAAATACTGAACGCATAGATACTGAGAGCAGATTGGTAGGTTCCAGATTCAGGGATGGGGTGGTAGAAACGGGTGAAGGTGTTCAAACTCTCAATGTTTGAGTGAGAAAATCTGACAGTCATGAAATGTTCTGTCCAGCATGGAGACTAAAACTAACCCCGCAGCATGGGGTATAGGTTTCCCTGCCCTTTGAAAGTACAGGGCTTCTGAGAAACCTTGCACAGCAGAAATGGTGTAAAGAAGGAATGGCCGTTAATTTACACGGAACAAGTAGACAGTGTGCTCAGACTCCAAAATTCCTTCTCTTTGGCTTTTCTTAGGCCTCAGCACACAAGTTTCTAAGGGAGGCCCGGCATAAATGAAGATAAAGCACAGAGGATCACGGACACCATTCAAAGTGCTGGTGGCTGGATGTGGAGAGTGGTTCCCAGCGGAAGGAGCTGGTTGGGGTGCACGCCGCCTCTGTCGTGCTTCTCCCCAAAACAGATGCTGACCGCGATTCTCACTGTTCACCTTTTTTCATAAGAGGAAAATCCTCTTCAGGTCTCTTCCTCTTACTGAAGCTGGGTAATAACGTAGTTCTTTCAAGAAAGACCAGTGTCTTACTGTGAACGTTTAAAAAGTGGGGGATACTTTTACTTGAGCATTGATGAGGGAGGAGATGTGAAAGGTTCTCCCAGACACAAACCTCAGCAGATCCACCTGGAAAGGCACCTTCCTCAGCATGCGGAACACGGACTACCTCCTACGCCCCGAGAAACCCTCTCCTTCCCCTCGATCAGGACAACCCACAACAGCTGGGAGTTACCCCAACTCCTCCATTCTCCTGCTCCTAATATCTAACTCATCAGCAAATCCTGTGAGCTTCATCTTCAAAATGGACCCAGAATAAGTCTAACCACACCATTCAAGGCCACCTGTCTCGTCCACAGTGCCTGAGTTCCTGGAAAAGCTTCATCATTGACCTGCCTTGCCATCTTCAACTCTCTGTCATCTGTTCTCAACACTGTAGCCAAGATGGCCTAGTGAAACAGCGTCTCATGGGGTTATAGCCCTGGAATGGCTTTCTGTCACCCTCTGTCACCTCTCTGAGCTCATGTCCTAAGCTGTCTCCTGTGGCCACAGGGGCTTCTAGCTGCTCCTGGACATACCTGGAATTCTCCTGCCCCAGAGCTTTTGCACATGGTTTCCCTTCTGTTTTGAATGCTCTTGATGTGTTCTAACTCACCTTCTGAGAAGTCTGAATTGGAGTGACAGGGACAGAAGTTGAGGCTGTGTGTGTTGGGTGAGGCTGGTGGCTCAGAAGAAGGTTCTCTGCCTGTGCCTCACTTGTCCTCAGCCAGGAATTTGCAGACAGCCCTCACCTGTCACAACTCTCATCCAGGAGACCCACAGCCACCCCTGGAGCCCACCCTGCCCACACCCTGCTTCAGAATGCATTCAGCTCTCATCTGGGACCCCTGTCAGCTTTACCCAGACCTGGAACTCCCCCGTCTCCTGCAAAGCTCCCGGATTCCCCTCTTCTTCCAAAATCACATGGCGCAAGGCTTTCATGAGAAAGCTATAATGCTAACTACTGAAAGGTTCACACCTACTTTCCCCTTCTGTTGCCTTTCTCTCCACCTTCTTTCCTACCTGTGCAAACTGTAACATATCAGTGGAACATGAACATGCTCTGAGACCTGAATCTTTCATTGCAGCTTTCTGAGGACTCCTTATGTGATAAGCAACTAGTGTATCCTACAACAGGGTGTTTTACAAATATCATCTATAGAAGACTACAGCCCAATTCACTACAATTTTACCTCACTCTTCATGAAGCAGAACACTTTTTCCTTTCTCCTCTTACTTAAATTCCAGTTAGTTCACATGCCATGGAATATTCGCTTCAGGGGTAGGATTTAGTGATTCCTCACCTGCATACAGTACCCGGTGCTCATCACAAGTGCCCTCCTTAATACCCCTCACCCATTTAACTCATCGCCCACGCCCCTGTCCTGCAGCAACACTCAGTTTGTTCTCCAAGGTTTAGTCTATTTCCTTGTTTGCCTCTCATCACCCCTCCACTCTGTTCATCTGTTTTCTTTCTGAAATTCCACAAGTGTGAGAGCATAGGATATTTGTCTTTCCTCACTGATTTTGCTTAGCTTAATACACTCTAGATCCATGCACATCCTTGCAAATGGTAAGATTTCATTCTTTTTGAAGCTGGGTCATATTCCAGTATATATATGTATCCCACATCTGCTTTATCCATTCATCAGTGCATGGACGTTGGGATTCTCTCCATAGTTTGGCTACTGTGGACATTGCTGCTATAAACATCATGGTGCATGTACCCCCTTTGAATCTGCATTTTTGTATCCTTTGGGTAAATACCTAGTACAGCAATTCCTGGATCATGTGGTTGTTCGATGTTTAACTTTTTGAGGAACCCCCACACTGTTTCCTAGACTGGCTGCACCACTTTGCATTGCCACCAACAGGATGGGAGGGTTCCCCTTTAAGCAGAACATTATCTGCTGGCAATTTCATAAGAGGAAACAAAACCTCTGGGAGATGCACCCAGGGTCAGGCAAGCAGTTGCAGACTTCACCCCAAGGCTCCTAACGCCAAGCCCCTTGAAGCCACCAGCATGCCACTATCCAAAAGAATTCCCAGACTCTCCTTCTGACTCCACCACCAAAGAAACTACAGAGAGAATATGGCACCTCAAAATATCGAGATAATACATTTAGTAAAACTAGAAAGTCAAACTGAACTTTTAAACAGGAACAGGCCGGTTTGGATAATTTTGAATTTCCCCTCCACCCTAATTTTAACTCTTCTGATGAATAAACTAATCAATGATGAAACATCACCTTTGTCAAATGACATCATCCAAGTTTGTATCAGATGAAAAAAGCCACCCAACTCTAGATGCTGGCCACTCAACCATATCTTAGGCCCAATTGAATAAACACTGTTAGATGAAGGAACAAATTAGATGTTACAAACAGGCACAGAGTGAATCTCACCTTCCCTTTCTAATAAAAGAGGGTTCCTAGGAAACAGATGGTCAAAATACATTTGTAAGCAATAAATGGACAGAGAAATTGTGATCCCCTGCAAAGTTCTACCTGCAGGGAAATTAAGTAATTCTTGCACCAAACCCAGAATGCTGACAGCTACTTCAATTTTTCTTTGTGGCTCAACTAGAGAAAAGAGAAAAGCCCAGGAGGTTTTGCGATAATGAGAGGTTTTACCTCCAGCCCTGACATAGATAGGACATTTTGCCAAACATACCTGTGCTTTCTCTGAACACTGGCGTCCTGTGACAAGCTGCCTCGCTGACTCCGATGCTGACGTTCAAAACCTCATGTTTCTTGGAGCCAGAGCAGAGAAGTGCTGTCAGGTGAGGAGAAGAAGGCATCTTTGACCTAAAGCCTGCACACCTGCTTCGGTTTCTGGGTGAAGGGGCAACACATACTTGTTGTTTATCAGTAATTATCTTCATTCTCAATAGACCAATGACCTTGCCTTTTCTGGAAAGCAGACTTACTCTTCTAAAGAAACCCTCAATTCATCTATTCCCAATGCAATTAGAGTGGGGTCTGGTTTACGCCCTCCTTCAGGCCCCGAATTGGAGGATTTTCCTGCATGATTCTAACAGCCAATTACCACTAACCTGCGGGCACACGGGCCATAATGCTGAAGTTGGGGGATGGCTCTGGGGCTTGCTACTGCCACACCTGTGCCTGGGGGACCAGGGCACCCCCTGCTGAACTTGGGGTACTGCTCAAGATGCATCACCTGCACTGTGTCAGAGAACCGGGGGACACATCACTGAAGGTGGGGACTCTGTGAGGTCCTTCCCCGCACTCTTCCCGGGGAACAGGGGAAACCCTGAAATTCTGCAACCAATCCCACAAAAGCTCAGGTGAGTGGGCGCCCTGGAGTTCACAGGTATGGGGATTAAGGCCAGTTGAGGACATGGGGCAGAAGAGACTTTAAAGGGATAAAGAAAACTCACCTGAGTTCCCACAATGAACCCTCTCCAGGTGCCCTTCCAGAACCCTGCCTCCCACCTGGGGCGCACCCTACCCCTGGACCCCCCCCCCCACCCTCGGTGCACGCTGCTCACTAACCAGCAGTGACTTCCACAGGGCTACTCTCTCTCTCCCAGTGCCCCTTCTTCTGTCCCAGGTCTGCACCCCACTGCAACTCTGGAACAGCCCACAGAGACGTTGCTCCACCCCCAAGCGGTGATTGGTCAGGCAACGTGGTACCCCAGCCCCTGGGATGCCAGGCAACCCGCCCTCAAGCCCCTGGAACCCTGAAAGTGCAGGGGGTCCAAAAGGCGCCTCCTCTACCCAACACCCAGCTCAGGCATGGGTGGGGTTCTGGGCCGGGCTCCCTCCACACACCTGGCCCCTTCCAGGAACCCCTCTGGCTGCAGACCACCCTCAGAGTCCTGCCCCTTCCCTTTCTGCACCAGCCCTCCCTGCTGGGGTGTGCCTGGTTCTGGGCAAGGTCAGTGGCTCTCCCAACATCCAAGGCTTGGGCTTTAGGAAATGCAATGATTTCATGCATTTTCAGTATGTACATGTCAGTATGACTTTAATCTTATGGGAGCCAAAGAGGTTCTTTATATTTTCTTAACTTCTTGTTGGCATTTTGGTTATTGTTTTCTTCTTGAAGCAGATGTAAAACATGTGCTTGGGGCAGAAATAGGGCCCATGCTTTGAGTTTTTGCCCAATCATTTTGAGCCGGGTAAAATGTTAAAGGATAGCTTCCCTGGGATCGCAGGATCAGGGCCCACAGATGATATAAGATAAAAATTACTTTCATCATTATAATTACTCCTAAATGGAGGAATTTGAGACAAAAGCACCTTTCACAAGAGTACCAAGAAATCAAAATGATGCCCACAGAAGGTTACCTGCTCCATGGTCAGCACAGGTAACAGAAGTGTTCACAGTCTCTGGACTCCTGCCCTTCTCCAGCCCAAATCGCTGAAGCACACAGACCACTTAAAATCAGAATTGTAGAACTGCTAGACACCTTAGAGATGTCTGGCACCATTCCCTTGGACTGCAGAATAAAACACAGTAGCTCATTGTCACAAACTAATTTCAACATGAAGTGCCCCCTGGATGCACTAAGTTCTTTCTCTGCAAATGTTGACTAATGTAAGACACAGTCATACCATATAAACACTAGGATGGCTGGGAAGTCATCGTAGGTAAGGGAATATTTTAGCCATGTTTATAAGCATTGGCTCACGTTGTAGAAGAGGCTGAGCTGAGTGTTTTTAAATACTATTTCAGACCTGTTTTACAGCACCCTCTGAACATACCAGAGCCTGAATCGACTAAAAAAGATAGTTGGTTTCAGTGACTTCAATACCAGAAAAATATTATACTGTCTCTACTCCTAAGGATCTTTGAGTATCTTACCCAGAGTCCTCCACTGAGATAATGATCTTAATGATCACCATGGGCAGAGGTGAAAAGGCCCGCTGAATTCGTTCCAGTTTTCCACATGACAAGAAAATCCTGATACTTGATAGGTTTCCAGATCGAGAAGACCAGAGATAAGAGGGAAATAGTACCCTGTATGGAACAACAAGGGATTTGGAGTCAATTTGGGGATCCCACTTAGGTTTCTGACACTAAAATCCTCTGTGACTCATATCATCTGAGTCCCTGTCTAACCACCTGAAAATGTGCCTAAAAATATCTACACCCTAGTTGAGAAGTTTAAGAGGCAGAATGCCACAAAGAGCCAGTATGATGTCTCTCAGGAACAGGGGCTCAGGAAGCCATAATTGCTATTGGGTCTATTTCTTTTCCAGAAGAAAGAACACATGTTGAATCCATATTCCTAATAGATGACTCACCAGATGATTTTCAAACCTGAAGGAAGGCCAAGAAGTCGCTCTTGTGTCATATTTCACTCAGAAATCATGTTGTTGGACTGGTGAGGACGATACCATAGCAACGTCATCACTAAGAGTGGGGAGCTTCTAATTTCCATACGGCCATGTTGACCCCCTTAGCTCAGAGCAACCAGAAAAGGCAGCTGGGGAGGGGGCACCGTCATCACTATGAGAGGGGAGCTTCCCATTTCCATATGGCCATGTTGACCCCCTTAGCTCAGGGCCACCAGAAAGGACAGCTGAGGGGGACCACAGGCCAAGGCTGCCAGGTGTGGCTGGGGCAGGCAGAACTCTGACTTAAGGCTCAACTCCTGTCTAGGTTATTATAATGCTCTTCACAAAGAAAGTGCCATTGTGTGTGAGCCCTCATGTAGAAAAGGTTCAGAATTTCCATTGAGATTCCTTCTCTGACCTTTAGGATATGTAGCAAAGTTCCATTTAATTTTTAAACATTGAAGGACTTCCTAGTTTTATTTTCGCTATGACTGTGGCTCAATTCCCCTGTGGTCTAAGAATAGACTCTAGTTAATTTCAGGGTTTAACATTTGTAGACTTGATTCGTGGCCCCACCTATCATCTATTTGGGTAAAGAGTCTATGACCACTTGAAATAATGTATTCTGCACTTATTATGGAATGTTCCCTATATTTCAATTAGGTCACATTTTTACCAATGTTTTGTCTGCTTTTTCTGTCAGATATTGAGAAAGGTATATTAAAATCTTCAAACAACGCTGCTCTATTCAACGTTGCATCAGAGAATCTACCAGTGTTAGAAGGCAAGAGAAACAAAAAGTATAACGAATTGAGGGGATAATTGTGACTATTCACAGATAATACGATTGTGTACATAGAAAATCCAAAACAGTCTATAAATACCCTATTAGAATTAAAAATCCAATTTATAAATTTGAGATGGATTGTAGCTTCCCATTGGACAGTTTCTGAAAGAAAACGTAGAACCTGTCAATCTTGGGGTAGGACATAGGGTGCACTAACCATTTAAAAGAATTCAGTGGGACTTCATAAAAATGTGACATTTCTCCTTATCTTATGACCATAAGAAAATGAAAAAGTGAACCGCAGGCTGGGAAGTAAAGATTTGCAATACACACACTGACAAGACTTGTCAATAAAGAATTCCTGCTCATCAACCATAAAAAGTCTATTTATAAACGAATAATTCACAAAAGATTGACTGATGGTCAATAAGAACAGGAAAGGGTGCTCTACAGTATTATTTTCAGGAACAGCAAGGCCTTTCCTAAAATGAAAACATACACACAAACCATTATTCCCTAGATGGTTGACGTCCTTATTTCTGAGGAAGCTTGAAGAACAGACTAGCATCAAAGTAAAGTGATGGAATTCCTGACACTCAGAGGATGGACAATTGACCTGAAACTACAGTACAATTTCTAGGCATTATTCGGTCCTCTGAAGGCAGACAACTACCACACCCCTTCCTCCACCACACATGTTGCTTCCCAACCCCTACCATAAAAGAAGAAGATGAGAAACACATAGGACTAGTAGGAAATAGCAAAACTCACATGTGGGGATTATCCTGAAACACACTGATCACATAACTAGTGTAAGGAAGTGTAGGGAACTGACAAGGACAGAGACTCAAGAGGTACTTCTTTGGGAAATGATGTCTGAAATCTTCACACTTTGGTACCTGCTAATGAGGGCTCTGAGCATACCCTAAGGTTTGCTCACAAGGGTCTGCAACACCATCGCTGAGGACTGAAACTCTTTAAGACCTCAAAGCTTGCCTGATTGACTATTGGACTAAGAGATTCCCATGTTCTGAAAACAGATACCAACTCATTGAAAGGTTCACCTGGGCTCTCTCGGAGGCCCTACAAGAAGCTGAACCATTCACTGAAAATCAATTACACACACACACACACACACACACACACACACACACACACACACAGACACCTGTCATTTCACCAATTACTTAAACATTCAAGGTTCTTCCTACCATTTCTTTTTCACATTGATATTTATACTCATATGAAATGTCATCATTTCTAATGAACACTGATGTCAAAATAGAGATCCATTGACACAATATTCACAAAATGGAACTTCTCTGCTGTCATTTTCAATATAGCGTTTTTTAAAGTTCATACATATTTTAGGTTTTTGGTAACTTATACAGGAGAAGATCAGCATTGAAAAACTCTGAATACTGACAATGAGTTTTAAGCCTAGAGAACAAAAATTGTCCAATTTCATAGATAATAAGGAACCAAAGGGAAAGCATGGAAGCTGTAGTCGAATGATTTTACACATATGCATCCTCTATTATTCTACTACTGAGGGGCGTGTTTTATTACCACTATGAATGTATCAATTGTTTTCCACGTGCACCTGCACAGGTGTAATGAATTACTGCAGTAGAATGAAATGTCTGGGAACTACTTGGCGGCATCTATCATGAACAATGAAATTTCGATCTTATATTTGGTGAACTTCCACTGTCTGTCCCTTTAGACAATGGACCGCAAACAGAAGGGGGAATGAACCACGAGAGACTATGGACTCTGGGAAACAAACTGAGGGCTTCAGAGAGGAGAGGGGTGGGGGATTGGGATGGGCCAGTGATGGGTATTAAGGAAGGTACATATTGCGTGGAGCACTGGGTGTTGTATGCAAATAATGAATCACGGAACAGTACATCAAAAACTAAGGAAATACTGTATAGTGACTAACATATCATAATAAAAAATTGTTATTAGAAAAAAATTAAAGGTAAAAAAAACAATATAGCTTTATTGTTTCAAGAACAATCACAATTGAGAAAAAACTAACTTCCAATCCCTAAAGCAAAACATAGACCAAGTTCCATTTCACTCCCCTTTATTCACATTCTCTGTGGGTTCTATTTCCCTACCTCCTTTCCTGCTGAGCAGGGAGCCTCGGCTCGATCCCAGAACCTGGGATCATAACCTGAGCCAAAGGCACATGCTTAACTGGCTGAGCCAGCCAGGAGCCCCAGCCATGTTTTTCTTAAGCAAAAGGACACTTTCTCATGATGCCTTCACATGACTTCACGTGGTACCAGAGACCTGCATTTGCTTCTTGGAGGTTGCAGATGAAGGCAATTGCAAACTCTCACAGTGGTTTATCAAATACAATGACCTGCCTGGTGACAGTTAAACTCTTATGAGCCCATGAGAGGGTGCTGTGACACTCAGCTGTGGCTGGGCTGGCACAGAGAACAAAATCCTTTTCCCTGCCTGATATCTGTGAGGAACAGATGCCCCCACTGTGAATGAGACCCTGCCACTGAGCTGTCCAAAGATGGCCATCCTCACGGAGGATGAGGATAAAGGACAATGCCTGAGGAGACCTCATCTGTCTCTTTTATCTTTTCATATTTTTGACAGTGGACAAATCACTGCCTAGTGGTCCCCAACTACCTTAGTCTCATCTATGAATGGCCAAGAGGTTTTTCAAATCACTTCAGATTTTGACCTCACAAATGCCCACAACCATTTACCATAGGGATTCAACATTAAGCAAAGATACTGTTCGTTGGAAGAGAGGTCCTGCCCACTGTTGTTTCTCACTTATATGCTCATCTTCCTTACCTCATGGTAACATAACAACCTTGATTCTTGATTCCATCTTCAGGAAGGCTGAGGTGACTTGAAGGGCATTACCCTGACATCGTTCTTTCTTAGCAATAAGATGTGGACATTTCCCTAGTCCTACACACCCAAAGTTGAATTGGAATCTGGATTGAGGAGGCTGATGAGAGTTGAAGGTGTTTTCCTGTACACGGTGGTTTATTACCAATAAGGATGGGTCAGAGTCCTCGAAATTCCAGAACCTTTTCATTAATGCTTCCTACTCATGAAAGATAATGTACATTGGTCTTTCCCTGTATATTGTGGTGACTCAGAGAAAAGTGCTTAGCGCGTTCGTCAGACTTCCACGACCACTTTGGGGCTGGCTTCCATATTCACAAAGGATGATGTTAGGGCTAAGAGGGTTCCTGTACACTGTTATTTCTTACAGATAAGTGTATGGCATTTTTGTTATATTACCAGAGCCACTTAGCGCCGGGTTTGCCGGCCTCCTGAGGGGCCCCTCCCAAGGGGCCTGGTGCCACAACGCCGGGGATTGGGGACCCCTGAGCCCAGTGCCGGAGTCACCCTGCTGCCCCGCAACAACGCGGGCGGCTAGGGGCGCCGCCAGTCTTTCAGGGCGAGAGAACAGGCAGGGCCCTCCAAGTCCCCAGTGACCTTTGAAGGCCCCCTGCGCCAAAACGCTTGGGCCCACACTCCCTCTTGCCAGCGCCCTCACCTCGGCCTGCCCTTCCACCTGCCTCAGAGCTGGCGGAACGGGCCTGCTGGACTCCTGGGGGCTAACACTTACCCTAGGTCGGCCCCCGAGGGCCCCCTCCCAAGGAGCCTGGCACCACAATGCCGGGGATTTGGGAACCCGAGCCCCAGTGCTGGACTCACTCTGCCACCCCGCAAGCACCCATGGCGCTAGGGGCGTTGCCAGTCATTCAGGAAGGGAGAACGGGCAGGGCCCTCCGATCCCCCTGTGACCTTCGAAGGCCCCCTGCGCAAAAACTCTGGCTCCCTCCCTTCTGCTCGCCAGCGCCCTAACCTCGGCCCACCCCTACGCTCGGTGCAGAGCTGGCGGATCGGGCCTGCTGGCTTCCTGGAGTCTAACCCTAACCCTAGGTCACCACCGAGGGGCCCCTCCCAAGTGGCCTGGCGCCGCATGCCATTGATTGGGGACCCCCAAGTCCCAGCGCCGGATGCACCCTGCCGCCCCACCGCCACATGGGGAGCTAGGGGCGTTGCCAGTCCTTCAGGGCGACAGAACGGGCAGGACCCTCCGAGCCACCTGTGACTTTTGAAGGCACCCCAAGGCAAAGCCAAAATGCTCTGGCCCACGCTCCCGCTCGCCAGCTATCTCACCTCGACCCACACCTCCATTCACTGCACATGGGCTGATCGAGCCTGCCAGCCTCCTGGGGGCTAACCCTAACCCTAGGTTGGCCACCGAGGGGTCCGTCCCAAAGGGCCTGGCGGGGCAACGCCAGGTATTAGGGACCCCCGAGCCCCAGCGCCGGATTCACTCTGCCGCCACGCTGACACCCGGGCCGCTAAGGGTGCCGCTGGTCATTCAGGGCGGGAGAACGGGCAGGGCCCTCCGAGCCCGCGGCGACCTTCGAAGGCCGCCCCATTCAAAATGCTTGAGCTCACGCTCCTGCTCCTCAGCGCCCTCACCTCGGCCCGCCCCTCTGCTCGCCGCAGAGCCGGTGGACGAGGCCTGCCCTCCATCTGGGGACTACCCATAACCCTAGGTTGGCCCCTGAGGGGCCACTCCAAAGGGGCCTGGCACCGCAATGCCTGGGATTGGGGACCCCCGAGCCCCAGCGCCGGACTGAAGGTCTCTCCCCGCCGCCACCTGGGTCGCTAGGAGTACCGTCGGTCATTCAGGGAGGGAGAATGGGCAGATCCCTCCGAGCCCCTGGTGACCTTCGAAGGCCCCCCGCGCCAAAACGCTTGGGCCCTTGCTCCCGCTCGCCTGCGCCCTCACCTCGGTCCGCCCCTCCGCTCGCTGCAGAGCCAGTGGATCGGGACTGCCGGCCTCCTGGGTGTTACCCTAACCGTTGGTGGGCCCCCGAGTGGGCCATCCCAGGTTCCTATTGCTGCAACACCGGGGATTGGGGACCCCCGAGCCCCAGCGCCAGACTCACCCTGCAGCCCCGCCACCACCCGGGCCGCTACAGGTGCCGCCGGTCATTCAGGGAGGGAGAACAGGCAGGGACCTCCGAGGCCCCTGGGGCCTTCGTAGGCCCCCCGCGCCAAAACGCTTGGGCCCACGCTCCCGTTCGCCAGCGCCCTCACCTCGGCTCGCCCATCTGCTCGCCACACAGCTGGCGTTTTGGGCCTGCCGGCCTCCTGAGGTCTAACTCTAACCCTAGGTCAGCCCCCGAGGCGTACCTCCCAAGGCGCTTGGTGCCACAATGCCGGAGATTGGTGACCCCCGAGCCGCAGCGCCGGACTCACATTGCCACCCCACCGCCACCCGGGCTTCTAGGGCCGCTGCCAGTCAGTCAGGACGGGAGAACGGGCAGGGCCCTCCGAGCCCACAGCGACCATCGAAGCCCCCCTGCGCCAAACGCCTGGGCCCATGTTCCTGCTCGCCAGCACCCTTGCCTCGGCCCACCCCTCCGCTCGCTGCACAGCCGGCATACGGGCCTGCCGACTCCTGGGAGCTAACCCTAACGCTAGGTCGGTGCCCGAGGGGCCCCTCCCAAGGGGCCTGGTGCCGCAAGCCAGGGATTCAGGACGCCCAAGCCTCAGCACTGGACTCACCCTGCTGACCCACCGCCACCCTGGCCGCTAGGAGCGCTGTCAGTCATTCAGGGCGGGAGAATGGGCAGGGCCCTCTGAGCCCCCTGCGACTTTCAAAGGCCCCCCTCGCCAAAACGCTTGGGCCCATGCTCCCGCTCGCCAGCACCCTCACCTCGCCCCCCCCCCCCTCCGCTAGTCGCATAGCCAGCGGATTGGGCCTGCTGGCCTCCTGGGGACTATTGGTATCCCTAGTTCAGCCCACTAGGGGCCCTTCCCAAGGGGCCTGGCGCCGCAACGCTGGGGATTGGGAATCCACGATCCCCAGCGCTGGACTCACCCTACTGCCCCGCTGCCACCCGGGCTGGTAGGGGCGCCGCCGATCATTCAGGGCGGGAAAACGGGCAGGGCCCTCCGAGCCCCTGCCGACCATCGAAGTCCCCCCACGCCAAAACGCTTGGGCCCTCACTCCCGCTTGCCAGCTCCTTCACCTCGGCCCGCCACTCCACTCGACGCACACCTGGCGGATAGGGTCTGCCGGCCTCCCGGGGGCTAACCCTAACACTAGTTCGGTCCCCAAAGGGCCCCTCCAAAGGGGCCTGGCACCACAACGCCGGGGATTGGGGACCCCCATGCCCCAGCGCCGGACTCACCCTGCCGTCCTGCCGCCACCTGGGCCGCTAGGGGTGCGGCCGGATATTCAAGGCTGGAAAACGGGCAGGGCCCTTGGAGCCCCCGGCGACCTTCAAAGGGCCCCTGCGCCAAAACGCTTGAGCCCAGGCTCCCGCTCGCCAGCGCCCTCACCTTGGCCTGCCCCTCCGCTCACCGGATAGCTGGCGGATCGGGCCAGCCTGCCTTCTGGTGGCTAAACCTAACCGTAGGTCGGCCACCGAGGGGCCCCTCCGATGGATGGGGCCTGGCGCCACATCGCCTGGGATTGCTGACCCCGAGCCCCAGCGCGGGATTCACCTTGCCGCCCCACCGCCAACTGGGCTGCTAGGAGTGCCGTCAGTCATTCAGGGCGGGAAAATGGGCAGGGCCCTCCGAGCCCCTGGCGACCTTCGAAGACCCCCCGCGCCAAAACGATTGGGCCCAAGCTCCTGCTCACCTGCACCCTCACCTCGGACCACCCCTCCGCTCACTGCACAGCCGGTGGATCGGGCCTGTGGGCCTCCTGGGGGCTAACCCTAACCCTAGGTCTGCCCCCAAATGGCCCTTCCCAAGGGGCCTGGCGCCGCAAAGCCGGGCATTGGGGACCCCCGAGACCCAGCACCGGACTCAACCTGCCGCCCCGCTGCCACCAGTGCTGTGAGGAGCGCCATCGGTCATTCAGGACGGAAGAACGGACAGGACCCTCTGAGTCCCTGGCAAAATTCGAAGGCCCCTCACGCCGAAACTTTGGGCCCATGTTCCCACTCGACAAATCGCTCATCTCAACCTGCCCCTCTGCTCGCCGCACAGCTGGAGGATCGGGCCTGCCGGCCTCCTTTGGGCTAACCCTACCCTAGGTCGGCCCCCGAGGGACCACTTCCAAGTGTCCGGTGCAGCCACGCCGGGGATTGGGGACCCCCCCCAGTGCTGGACTCACCTTGCCGTCCCGTCGCCAAGCGGGCCGCTATGGGCACCGCCGGTCATTCAGGGCGGGAGAACGGGCAGCGCCCTCCGAGCCTCTGGCGACTACGAAGGCCATCCGCGCCAAAACGCTTGGGCCGACGCTCCCGGTCGCCAGCGACCTCACCTCAGCACACCACTCCAATCGCCGCAGAGCTGGCGGATCGCGCCTGCCACCCTCCTGGGGGCTAACCTTAACCCAAGCTGGGCCCCAGAGGGGCCCCTCCCAAGGGGACTGGCGCCGCAACGCCAGGGATCGGGGAACCCGAGCCCCGGCTGCGAACTCACCCTGCCCCCGCGCCATCACCCGGGCTGCTAGGGGCACCCTCGGTCATTCAGGGCGGCAGAACTGGCAGGCCCCTCCGAGCCCCCAGCGACCTTTGAAGGCCCCCCGTGCCAAAACGCTTGGGCTCACGCTCCTGTTTGTCAGCGCACTCACTTCGACCCACCCCTCCTCTCGCCACACAGCTGGCAGATCCCGCCTGCCGGGCTTCTGGGTGTAACCCTAACCCTAGGTCTGTCCCCATGGGGCCCCTCCTAATGGGCCTGGCATCGCAATGCCGGGGATTGGGGAACCCCAGGCCCAGCGCCGGACTCACCCTGCTGCCCCACCACCACCCAGGCCGCTAGGGGCGTTGCCAGAATTTCAGGGCGGAAGAAAGGGCAGGGCCCTCTGAGCCCCCGCTGACCTTAGAAGGCCTCCCGCACCAAAACATTTGGGCCCACGCTCCCATTCGCCAGCGCCCTCTTCTCAGGTCGCCCTTCCGCTCACCGAACATCTAGCGGATCAGGCCAGCCTGCTTCCTGGGGGCTAACCCTAACCCTAGGTCGGACCCCGAGGGGCCCCTTCCAAAGGCCTGGTGCCACAACGTCGGGGATTGGGGACCCCTGAGCCACAGTGCCAGACTCACTCTACCGCCCCTCCCCTACTGGCCCCTAGGGGCGCCGCCGGTCATTCAGGGCGGGAGAATGGGCAGGGCCCTCCGAGCCATGGCAACATTCGAAGGCTCAGGGCACCAAAACACTGGGGCCCACGCTCCCACTCGCCATCGCCCTCAACTCGACCCGCACCTCCTCCCATCGCACAGTGGGCAGATCGGGCCTGCCGGACTCCTGGGAGATAACCCCAAACCCTACTTCGGCCCCCGAGGGGCCCCACCAAGGGGCCTGGCACCGCCACGCCGGGGCTTGGGGAATCCTGAGCCCCAGCTCCGGACTCACGCTGCCTCCCCACCGCCACCCTGGCCGCTAGGGTGCCGCCGGTCATTAAGGGCGGGGGAACGGGCAGGGCCATCAGAGCTCACGGCGACCATCGAAGGCCCCCCGCGCCAAAACGCTTGGGCCCACGCTCCCGCTCCCCAGTGCCCTCACCTCAGCTTGCCCCTCCGCTTGCCGCAGAGCTGGCGGATCGGGGCTGCCGTCCTCCTGGGGAATCTCCCTAAGCCTAGGTCGGCCATCGACGGACCCCTCCCAAGGGCCCTGGCGCCGCAACGCCGGGGATGGGGGACCCCCGATCCCCAGCGCTGGACTTAACCTGCCCCCCTGCCACCACCCTGGCGACTAGGGGCGCTGTCGTTCATTAAGGGCAGGAAAACGGGCAGCGCCCTCCGAGGCCCCAGCGACCTTCGAAGCCCTCCGCGAAAAAACGCTTGGGCCCAAGCTCTTGCTCGCCAGCGCCCTCACCTCAGCCCGCCCCTCCGCTCGCCGCACAGCGGGTGGATCGGGCCTGCCGGCCTACTGGGGGCTAACCCTATCCCTAGGTCTGTCCCCGAGGGCCCCCACCCAAGGGGCCTGGTGCCGCAAACTGGGGATGGGGGACCCCCAAGCCCCAGCGCCGGACTCACCCTGCCACCCCTCCGACATCCGGGCAGCTAGGGGCGCCGCAGGTCATTGAGGGCGGGAGAATGGGCAGGGCCCTCGAGCCCCCGGCGAACTTCGAAGACCCCCTCGCCAAAACGCTTGGGCTCACGCACCCGCTCGCCAGAGCCCTCACCTCGGTTTGCCCCTCCGCTCTCTGCACAGCCAGCAGATCGGCCTGCCGGCCTCCTTGGGGCTAACCGTAACCCTAGGTTGGCCCCTTAGGGGCCCCTCCCCAGGGGCCTAGCACCACAACGCCGGGGGTTGGGGATCCCTGAGCCCCAGCGCCGGATTCACCCTGCTGCCCCACCGCCAACCGGGCCGGTAGGGGCGCCGCTGGTCATTCAGTGCCGGGAGGACATGTAGGGCCCTCCGAGCTATCGGTGACTTTTGAAGGCCCCCAGAGCCAAAACGCTTGGGCCCATGCTCCCGTTTGCCAGCACCCTCACTTCGGCCAGGCCCTCTGCTTGCCGCACAGGAGGCGGATAGTGCCTGTCAGCCACCTGGGGGCTAACCCTAAACATAGGTCGGCCCCCTAAGGTCCCCTCCTAAGTGGCCTGGACCCACAACGCCGGGGATAAGGTACCTCCCAGCCCCAGCGCCGGATTCACCCTGCCGCCCTTCTGCCAACTGGGTCGGTAGGGGCAACACCGGACATTAAGGGCGGGAGAACGGGCAGGGCCCTCCGAGCCCCCGGCGACCTTCGAAGGCCCCCCGCACCAAGGAACTTGGGTCCACGCTTCCGCTCGCAGCGCCCGTACCTCGACCCCCCGTCCGCTCACCACAAGCTGGCGGATCGGGTCGGCTGGCCTCCTGGGGGCTAACGCTAACCCTGGGTCGGCCCCCGAGGGGCCCCTCCCAAGGGACCTGGCACCGCAACACCAGGGATTGGGCCCCCACAGCCCCAGCTCCGGACTCACCCTGCTGCCCCGCCACCACCTGGGCCACTAGGGGCGTCGCCCATCATTCAGGGCTGGAGAACGGGCAGGGTCCTCCGAGGCCCCTGCGACCTTAGTAGGCCCCCCGTGCCAAAAAGCTTGGGCCCATGCTCCTGCTCGCTAGCGCCTTACCTCAGCCGCCCCTCCGCTCGCCGCGAGCTGGCGGATCGGGCCTGCCGGCCTTCTGGGGGCTAACCCAAACACCAGGTCGGCCCCCAAGGGGCCCCTCCCAAGGGGCCTATCGCTGCAATGCCTGGGATTGGTGACCCCCGAGTCCCAGCGCTGGACTCACCGTGCCGCCCCGCTGCCACCCGGGCCGGTAGGAGAGCCGTCGGTCATTCAGGGCAGAACAACGGACAGGGCCCTCCGAGCCCCCGGCGCCATTTGAAGGCCCTCTGCACCAAAACCCTTGGGCCCACGCTCCCGCTCGCCAGCACCATCACTTCAGCCCACCCTCCGCTCGCTGCACAGCTGGCGGATTGGGCCTGACGGTCTCCTGGGGGCTAACCCTAACCCTAGGTCGGCCCTTGAGGGGCCCCTCCCAAGGGGCCTGGTGCCGCAACGCCAGGGATTTGGGACCCACAAGCCCCAGCGCCGGATTCACCCTCCCGCCCCGCTGCCACCTGGGCCTCTAGGGGCACCGCCGGTCATCCAGGGCGGGAGAACGGGCAGGGTCCTCCGAGCCCCTGGTGACCTTTGAAGGCCCCCACACCAAAACGCTTGGGCCCACGCTTCTTGCTAGTAAGCGCCCTCACCTCGGTCCGCCCCCCCTCTCGCCGCACAGACAGCGGATTGTGCCTGCCAGCCTCCTGGGAACTAACCCTAACTCTAGGTCTGCTCACGAGGGGTCCCTCCCAAGGGGCCTGGCAATGTCACGCCGGGGATTGGGGACCCTCAAGCCCAGTGCATTACTTACCCTGCTGCCCTGCCACCACCCAGGCTGCTAGGGGCGCCGCCGGTTATTTAGGGTGGGAGAACGGGCAGGGCTCTCCGAGCCCCGGCGACCTTCGAAGACCCCCGCTCCAAAACGCTTGGGCCTATGCTCCTGCTCGCCAGCACCCTCTCCTCAGCCCGCCCCTCCGCTCGCTGCACAGCCGGCAGATCGGGACTGCCGGCCTCCTGGGGCTAACCCTAACCCTAGGTCGGCTCCCGAGGGGCCCATCCCAAGGGGCCTGGTGCCGCCACGCGGGTGATTGGGGACCCCCGAGCACCAGGGCCGAAGTCACCCTGCCGCCCTGCTGCGACCCGGCTCACTAGGGGCACCGTCCTCATTCGGGGCTGGGGAACGTGTAGGGCCCTCCGAGCCCCCGGCGACTTTTGAAGGCCCACCGCGCCAAAACGCTTGGGCCCAAGCTCCCGTTCGCAAGCGCCCTCACCTCGGCCCGTCCCTCCACTTGCCACACAGCTGGCGGATCGGGCCTGCAGGCCTCCTGGGGGCTAACCCTAAACCTAGGTTGGCCCCCAAGGGCCCCTCCCAAGGTGCCTGGCGCCACCACACCTGGGATTGGGGTCCCCTGAGCCCCATCGACTGACTCACCCTGCCGCCCCGCCACCACCCGGGCTGCTAGGGGCGCCGCCGGTCATTCAGGGCGTTAGAACGGGCAGGGCTCTCCGAGCCCCCGGCAAGCTTCGAATGCCCGCTCGCCAAAATGCTTGGGCCCATGCTCCCACTCGCCAGTGCATTCACATCGACCCACCCTCCGCTCACAGTACAGCCGACGGATAGGTCCTGCCGGCCTCCTGGAGCTAACACAAACCCTACGTCGGCGCCCGAGGGGCCCCTCCCAAACGGCCTGGCTCCGCCACGCCGGGGCTTGGGGACCCCCGAGCACCAGCGGCAGTCTCACCCTGCCTCCGCGCTGTGACCCGGCCCGCTAGGGGCGCTGTCCTCATTCAGGGCGGGAGAACGGGCAGGGCCCTCAGAGCCCCGGGCGACATTTGAAGACCCCCGCGCCAAAACGCTTGGACCCACAGAACCGCTCGCCAGCGCCCTCACCTAGACTAGCCCCTCCGCATGGCACACAGCCAGCGGATCAGGCCTGCCAGCCTCCTGGGGGCTAAACCAAACCCTACGTCAGCCCCCGAGGGGCCCCTCCCAAGGGGCCTGGCTCCGCCACGCTGGGGCATGGGGACCCTCGAGCACCAGCGCTGGACTCACCCTGCCGCCCCACCACGACCCGGGGCGCTAGGGGCGCTGCTGGTCATTCAGGGCGGGAAAGCGGCCAGGGCCCTGTGAGCCCCCGGTGACCTGCGAAGGCCCCCTGCGCCAAAATGCTTGGGCCCACGGTCCCGCATGCCAGCGTGCTCACCTCATCCCACCCCCCCTCTTGCCGCACAGACAGCGGATCGGGCCTGCCAGCCTCCTGGGAACTGACCCTAACTCTAGGTCTGCTCACGAGGGGCCCCTCCCAAGGGGCCTGGCGATGCCACGCCGGGGATTGGGGACCCTCGAGCCCCAGCGCATTACTTACCCTGCCGCCCTGCCGCCACCCGGGCTGCTAGGGATGCTACCAGTTATTTAGGGCGGGAGAACGGGCAGGGCCCTCCAAGCCCCCAGTGACCTTCAAAGGCCCCCCGCGCCAAAACACTTGGGCCTACGCTCCTGCTCGCCAGCACCCTCTCCTCAGCCCGCCCCTCCGCTCACTGCACAGCTGGCAGATCGGGACTGCCGGCCTCCTGGGGCTAACCCTAACCCGAGGTCGGATCCCGAGGGGCCCATCCCAAGGGGCCTGGCACCGCCACGTGGGTGATTGGGGACCCCCAAGCACCAGGGCTGAACTCACCCTGCTGCCCCGCTGCGACCCGGCTCGCTAGGGGCACCGTCCTCATTCGGGGCTGGGGAACGGACAGGGCCCTCTGAGCCCCCGGTGACATTCGAAGGCCCGACACGCCAAAACGCTTGGGCTCATGCTCCCGCTCGCCAGCGCCCTCACCTCGCCCCACCCGTCCGTTCTCTGCACAGCCGGCGGATCAGGCCCCGGCCTCCTTTGGGCTAACCCTAACCCTAGGTCAGCCCCCGAGGGACCCCTCCCAAGGGGCCAGGCGCCACCACGCCGGGGCATTTGGATCCCTGAGCCCTACTCCAGACTCACCCTGCTGCCCCGCCGCCACCCGGGATGCTAGGGGCGCCACCGGTCATTCAGGGAGGGAGTACCAGCAGGGCCCTCTGAGCCCACGATGACCTTCGAAGGCCCCCCGCACCAAAACGCTTGGGCCTAAGCTCCTGCTCACCAGCGCCCTCACCTCGGCTCACCCCTCCCCTCGCCACACAGCGGGCGGATCGGGCCCCGGCCTCCTTTGGGCTAACCCTAACCCTAGGTCGGCCCCCGAGAGACCCCTCCCAAGTGCCTGGAGCCACCACGCTGGGGATCGGGGACCACTGAGCCCCAGCTCCAGACTCATCCTGCTGACACGCCGCCACTCTGGCCGCTAGGGGTGCCACCGGTCATTTAGGGTGTGAGAATGGGCAGGGCCCTACAAGCCCCCAGCGAAAAAGGAAGGCCCTCCATGCCAAAACGCCTGGGCCCACGCTCCCGCTTGCCAGCGCCCTCACCTTGGCCCGCCCCTCTGCTCACCGCACAGCCGGCGGTTCGGGCCTGCTGGCCTCCTATGGGCTAACCCTAAACCTAGGTCGTCCCCAGAGGAGCCCCTCCCAAGGGGCCTGGCGCCGCCATGCTGGGGATTGGGGACACCTGAACCCCACCGCGGGACGCACGCTGCCGCTCGTCACCACCCGGCCCGCTAGGGGCGCCGTCCTCATTCAGGGCGTTAGAATGGGCAGGGCCTGCGGAGCCCCCGGCAACCTTCGAAGGTCCCCCGCGACAAAACGCTTGGGCCCATGCTCCCGCTCACCAGCGCCCTCACCTCGGCTAGCCCCTCCGCATGCGGCAGAGCCGGCGGATCGGGTCTGCCAGCCTCCTGGGGGCTAACCCTAACGCTAGGTCGGCCCCAGAGGGGCCCCTCCCAAGGGGCCTGGCGCCACCACGCCAGGGATTTGGGATCCCCAAGCCCCACCGCCGGACACACCCTGCCACCCCGGCGCCACCCAGGCTGCTAGGAGCGCCGCCGTTCATTCAGGGAGGGAGAACGGGCAAGGCCCTCTGAGCCCCCGCCGATATTCGAAGTCTCCTGGCGCCAAAACCCTAGGGTCCACGGTCCCGCTCGCCAGTGCCCTCACCTCGGCCAGCCCCTCTGCATGCTGTAGAGGCGGCGGATCGGGCCTGCCGGCCTCCTTGGGGCTAACGAAAACCCTAGCTCGGCCCCCGAGGGACCCCTCCCAAGGGGCCTGGCAATGCCACGCCGGGTATTGGGGACCCCCGAGCCCGAGCTCTGGACTCACCCTGCCTCCCCGCCACCACCCTGGCCGCTAGTGCGCCGCCGGGCATTCAGGGCGGGAGAACTTGCTGGGCTCTCCAAGCCCCTGGTGAGCTTCGAAGGCCCCCCATGCCAAAACGCTTGGGCCCACGCTCCCGCTTGCCAGCGCATTAACGTCAGCCCACCCCTCTGCTCGCTGCACAGCCGGCGGATCAGGCCGGCCGGCCTCCTTTGGGCTAACACTAACCATATGTCAGCCCCCGAGGAACCACTCCCAAGTGCCTGGCGCTGCCACGCCGGGGATTGGGGACCCCCGAGCCCCAGCTCCAGACTCACACTGCCGGCCTGCCATCACACCGGCCACTAGGGGTGCCACCGGTCATTCAGGGCGGGAGAACGGGCAGGGCCTTCTGAGCCCCCGGTGACATTCGAAGGCCCCCTGCGCCAAAATGCTTGCGCCCATGCTCCCGCTTGCGAGCGTGCTCACCTCAGCCCGCCCCTCGATCGTTGCACAGCCGGCAGATAGGGCCTGCCAGCCAACTGGGGGCTAACCCTATCCAAAGGTCAGCCCCCGAGGGGCCCATCCCAAGGGTCCTATCGCCGCAACGCTGGGGATTGGGGAACCCCGAGCCCCAGTGCCAGGCTCACCCTTCCACCCCGCCCCCACCGGGCTGCTAGTGGTGCCGCCGATCATTCAGGGCGGGAGAATGGGCAGGGCCCTCCGAGCCCCCGACGACTTTCGAAGGCCCCCCGTGCCAAAACGCTTGGGCCCACGCTCCCACTCTCCAGCACCCTCACCTTGGCCCGCCCCACCGCTCACCGCACAGCCGACGAATCGGGCCTGCCGGCCTCCTAGGGTCTAAACCTAACCCTAGGTCGGCCCACGAGGGGCTCCACCCAAGGTGCCTGGCGCAGCTACGCCGGGGATTGGGGTCCCCCGAGCACCATCACCGGACTCACCCTGCCGCCCCTCCGTGACCCGGCCCACTAGGGGCGCCGTCCTCATTCAGAGCGGAAGAACAGGAAGGGCCATCCAAGGCCCGGTGACCTTCGAAGGACCCCCGGTCCAAAACGCTTGGGCCTACGCTCCCGCTCGCCAGCGCATTCACGTCGGCCCGCCCCTACGCTTGCTGCACAGCCAGCAGATCGGGCCTGCCAGCATCCTTTGGGCTAACCCTAAACCTAGGTCGGCCCCAGACGAGTCCCTCCCAAGGGGCCTGGCGTCACCATGCCAGGGATTGGGGATGCCCGAGCCCCAGTGCCGGACTCACTCTGCCGCCACGCCACCACCCAGGCCGCTAGGGGCGCCTCAGGTCATTCAGGATTGGAGAACGGGAAGGGCCCTCCGAGCCCCTGGCGACCTTTGAAGGCCCCCTGTGCCAAAATGCTAGGGCCCACGCTCCCGCTTGCCATTACCCTCACCTTGGCCCTCCCCTCCACTTGCCACTCAGCTGGCAGATCGGTCCTGCCAGCCTCCTGGGGGCTAACCCTAACCCTACATCGGGCCCGAGGGGCCCCTACGAAGGGGACTGGCGCCGCCACGCCGGCGATTGGAAACCCTCGAGCCCCAGCGCAGGACTTACCCTGCTGCCCCGCCGCCACCCAGGCCTCTAGGGGCGCCACCAGTCATTCAGGATGGGAGAACGGGCAGGGCCCTCCGAGCTCCTGGCGACATTTGAAATCCCCCTGCGCCAAAACGCTTGGGCCCACACTCCTGCTGCCCAGCGCCCTCACCTCGGCCCGCCCTTCTGCTCACCACACAGCCGGCGGATTGGGCCTGCAGGCCTCCTGGGGGCTAACCCTAACCCTAGGTCGGCCCCCGAGGGGCCCCTCCATAGCGGCCTGGCGCCGCAACACCGGGGATTGAGGACCCCTGAGTCCCAGCGCCAGACTCACCCAGCTGCCCCGCCGCCTTGTAGGCCGCCTGGGGCGCCGCAGATCATTCAGGGCGGGAGAAAGGGCAGTGCTCTATGAGCTCCTGGCGATCTTTAAAGGCCCCCCGCGCCAAACGCTTGGGCCCACGCTCCCGCTCGCCAGCGCCTTCACTTCGGCCCACCCCTCCGCTCGCCGCACCACTGGCGGATCAGGCCTGTCGGCCTCCTAGGAGCTAACACTAACCCTAGGTCGGCCCCAGAGGGGCCCGTCCGAGGGGCCTGGCGCTGCCACACCAAGGATTGGGGACTCCTGAGCCACAACGCCAGATGCAGCCTGCTGCCCTGCCACCACCCGGGCCACTAGGGGCGCTGCTGGTCATTCTGGGCTGGAGAACGTACAGGGCCTTCTGAGCCACCCTCGATCTTTGAAGGCCCCCACGCCAAAACGCCTGGGCCCACGCTCCCGCTTGCCAGCACTCTCACCTCGGCCTGCCCCTCTGCACGCCGCAAAGCTGGCAGATCAGGCCTGCCGAAATCCTGGGGGCTAACACAAACCCTGTGTCAGCCCCCGAGGGGCCCCTCACAAGGGTCCTGGAGCCGCCACTCCTGTGCTTGGGCACGCTCAGCAGCAGCGCCAGACTCACCCTGCCACCATACCACCACCCGGGCTGCTAGGGGCGGCGCCGGTCATTCAGGGCGGGAGAACGGGCTGGGATCTCCGAGCCCCTGATGACATTGGAAGGCCCCCCGTGCAAAAACGCTTCAGCCAACGATCCCGCTCCCCAGAGCCCTCACCTTGGCCCACCACTCCGCTCTCCACACAGCCGGCGTATCGGGCCTGCTGGCCTCCTTTGAGCTAACACTAACCCTAGGTCAGCCCCCAAGGGACCCCTCCCAAGTGCCTGGCGCCATCACGCCAGTGATTGAGACCCCCAAGCCCCAGCTGTGGACTCACCCTGCCGCTGCGTCTCACCTTGGCCCGCCACTCCACTCTCCACACAGCTGGTGGATCGGGCCTGTCGGCCACCTGGGAACTAACTCCAAACCCTACGTCGGCCCCCAAGGGGCCCCTCCCAAGGGGCCTGATGTCGCCACGCCAGGGATTGGGGATGCCCTAGCCCTAGCGCCAGACTCACCCTGCAGCCCCGCCTCCACCCTGGCCTCTAGGGGTGCCGCTGGTCATTCAGTGCGGGAGAACGTGCAGTGCCCTCCGAGCCCCCAGCAAACTTCGAAAGCCCCCTTGCCAAAACTCTTGGGCCCACGCTCCCACTCGCCAGTGCCCTCACCTCGGCCCACCCCTCCGCTCACCGCACAGCTGGCAGATCTGGCCTGCCGGCCCCCTTGGGGCTAACTCTACACCTAGGTCAGCCCCGGTGGGCCCCCTCCCAAGGTGCCTGGTGCCACCTCGCTGGGGACTGGGGTCCCCGGAGCCCCTTCGCCACACTCACACTGCCACCCCACCGCCAACCGGGACACTAGGGGTGCCGCCGGTTATTCAGGTTGGGAGAACGGGTAGGGCCCTCCGAAACATCGGCGACATTCGAAGGCCCCCCGCACCAAAAGGCTTAGGCCCATGCTCTTGCTCCCCAGTGCCCTCACCTCGGCCCACCCCACTGCTTGCTGCACAGCTGGCGGATTGGGCCTGCCGGCCTCCTGAGGGCTAACCCTAACCCTAGGTCAACCCCTGAGGGGCCCCTCCCAAGGGGCCTGGCGTCACCACGCCACGGATTGGGGACCCCCGAGCCCCAGGTCTGGACTAACCCTGCCGCCCTGCGTCCATCTGGGCTGCTATCGGCACCACCGGTCATTCAGCGCGGGAGAATGAGCAGGGCCCTCAGAGACCCCGGCAACATTTGAAGTTACCCTGCGCCAAAACGCTTGGGTGCACGCACCCGCTCCCCAGCACCCTCACCTTGGCCCACCGCTCCACACCCCGCTCAGCCGGGGGATCAGGCCTGCCTGCCTCCTGGGGGCTAAACCTATTCCAGGTCGGCCCCGAGGGGCCCCTCCCAAGGGGCCTGTCGCCACAACACCGGGGATTGATGACCCCCAGCCCCAGCGCCGGACTCACCCTGCATCCCCGCCGGCACCCAGGCCGCTAGGGCACCACCGGTCATTCAGGGCGGGAGAATGGACAGGGCCCTCCCAGTCCCAGTGAACTTCTAAGGCCCCAGGAGCCAGAATGCTTGGGCCCATGCTCCCGCTGACCAGCGCCCTCACCTCAGCCAGCCCCTCTGCTGGCTGCACAGCCAGCGGATTGGGCCTGCCAGCCTCCTGGGGGCTAACCCTAACCCTAGGTTGGCCCCCGAGGGGAACCTCCCAAGGGGCCTGGCGCAGCAATGCCAGGGACTGGGGACCCCTGAGCTCCAGCGCCGGACTCACCCTGCTGCCCCGACGCCACCCGAGCTGCTAGGGGCGCTGCCGGTCATTCAGTGCGGGAGAACAGGCAGGGCCCTTCGAGCCCCTGGCGACCTTCGAAGGCCAACTTGCAAATACGCTTGGGCCCACACTCCTGCTCACTAGCACCCACATCTCAGCCCGCCCCTCCGCTTGCCGCACACCTGGCAGATCAGGCCTGCTGGCATCCTGGGGGCTAACTCTAACACTTGGTCGGCCCACGAGGGGCCCCTCCCAAGGGGCCTTGCACCACAACACCGGGGATTGGGGACACCCGAGCCCCAGTGCCAGACTCTCCCTGCCGCCCTGCCGCCAACTGGGCCAGTAGGGGCGCCGCTGATCATTCAAGGAGGGAGAAGGGGCAGGGCCCTCTGAGCCCCCGGCGACCTTCGAAGAACTCCTGCGCTAAAATGCTTGGGCCCACTTTTCCTCTCCCCAGCGCCCTCACCTCGGCCCGCACCTCCACTCGCCGCACAGTGTGCGGATTGGGCCTGACGGTCTTTTTGGGGCTAACCTTAACCCTAGGTCGTCGCCCCAGGGGCCCCTCCCAAGGGTCCTGGTGCCACTACGCCGGGGATGTGGTACCCCAAGCCCCAGAGCTGGACTCACCCTCCACAGTGCAGCCACCCGGGCCGCTAGGGGCACCACCGGTCATTCAGGGTGGGAGAACGGACAGGGCCGTGGAGAAACCGGCGACATTTGAAGCCTCCCACCCCAAAATGCTGGGGCCCACCATCACGCTCCCCAGCACCTCCACCTTGGCCCGCCCACCTCTAGCCGCCTAGCCAGAGGATCACGCCTGCTGGCCTCATGGGGGCTAAATCTAACCCTAGGTCGGCCCACAAGGAGCCCTTCCCAAGGGGCCTGGCACTGCAACGCCGGGGATTGGGGATCACCGAGCCGCAGCGTGGGACTCACCCTGCTGCCCAACCGTGAATGGAGCCGCTAGGGGCATCGCCGGTAATTCAGGGCGGGAGAACGGGCAGGGCCCTCCGAGCCTCTAGCGACGTTCAAAGGCCCCTACTCCAAAACGCTGGATACCATACTCCCGCTCGCCGGGACCCTCACCTAGGCCCACTCCTCTGCTTGCCGCACAGACGGTGCATCGGGCCTGCTGGCCTACTGAGGTCTAACCCTAACCCCTAACCTTAAACCCTAAACCTTAACCCCTAACCCTAACCCTAACCATAACCCCTAACCCTTGCCCTAACCCTAACCCTACCCTAAATCTAACCCTAAACCCTAATCCTTAAACCCTAAACCCTAACATTAACACTAAACCATAAACCTTAACCCTAATCCCGAAGCCCTAAACAATAAACCCTAACCTTAACCACTAACCCCAAACCCCAAACCCTAACCCTCCCCTTAACGCTACCCCTTCAGCTAACCCTACCCCTAACCTGTAAACTAACCCTAAACCTAAACCTAACCCGTACCCTAACCTGAACCCTAACCTTAACCCTAAACCCTAAACCCTGACCCTAACCCATACCTTAACTCATACCATAACCCGTACCCTAACCCAACCCGTAACCTAACCCTAACCCGTACCCTAACTATAACCCTAAACCCTAAACCGTAACCCGTACCCTAACCCTAACCAGTATCCTTCCCTTAACGTTAACCCATACCCTAACCCGTACACTAACCCATACCATAACCCGTACCCTATCCCAAACCCGGACCCTAACCCATACCCTAACCCATACCTAACCCTAACCTGTACCCTAACCCGTACCCTAACCCATACCCTAACCCTAAACCATACCCTATACCTATCCCTAACCCGTTCCCTAACCCGTACCCTAACCCCAACACTAAACCGTAACCCAACCTGTACCATAACCCTAAACTGTACCCTAACCCTAACCCATACCCTAACCCTAACCCGTACCCTAAACCGTACCCAAATCCGTACGCCAACACTTACCCTAAGCCGTACCCTAACACGTACCCTAAACCGTACCCTAATGCGTACCCTAACCCGTACCCTAACCCTAACCCATACCCTAAACGTAACCCATACTCCAACCCTAACCCCACCCTAACCCCAAACCCTAAACCCTAACCCGTACCCTAAACCCTTATCTGTACCCTAACGCATAACCTCTAACCTGTAACCCCTAAACCCAACCCTAACCCGTACCCTCTCCTTCCCCTAACTCTAACCCCTACCCTCACCCATACCCTAACCGTAACCCATACCCTAACCTTAACCCATACCCTAATCCGTACCCTAACCCCCGGGGTTGGGTACACCTGAGCCCCACCACGGGACTCAGCCTGCCACCCCTCAGGAAACCATGCCCCTTGCGGCGCCACAGAGCATCCCATGCAGGAGAATTGGTAGGGCCCCCCTGAGCCCCCAGCGATCCTCGGCGGCCCCCTATACCCCAACCCTGAGGCCCACGCTCATCCTGCCCCACACCTTCCGTTCAGCTTGCCACCGAGCTCATCGCAGAGCCGGCAGATCAGGCCTGCCGGGTTCCTGGGGCTTAGACCTGACCCTAGGTCGGCTGGGTACGGCCCCTCCCCTGGGGCCCGGTGCCGCAGCCCCAGGGACTGGGGACACCTGAGCCCCACTGCAGGACAAAGCCTGCCAGCCCGCAGGAAACCGTGCCCCTTGGGAGGCTGTAGAGCATTCAGGGCGGGAGAACCAGGAGGGCCCCCAGAGCCCCCAGGGAACTTCAGTGATCCCTAAACCCAACCTTGAAGCCCATGCTCACCCAACCCTGCACCCTCACCTCAGCCCGCGGCGGAGCTTGCCACATAGTGGGCAGATCTGGCCTGTGAGGTTCCTGGGCCCCAACCCTAACCCTAGTTCATCTGTGGAGGGGCCCCTCCCCAGGAGTCTGGAGCCACAGCCACGGGGATTCAGGACACCTGAGCCCCACAGCAGGACTCAGTCTGCCACCACACAGGAAACCGTGTGCCTTGGGAGGCCATAGAGCATTCAGGGCGGGAGAACCAGGAGGGCACTCCTGAGCCACCAGCGACCTTCGGCGGCCTCCCACACCCCAACCCTGAGGCCCATGCTCACCCTCCCCACACCGTCACCTCAGCCCGTGTAGCTCGACATACAGCCAGCAGATCGGGCCTGCGGGGCTCCTGGGGCCTAAACCTAGCCCTAGGTCGGCCGTGGGTGTGGGGGTCTCCCCAGGAGCCTTACACCACAGCCCCAGGGAATTGGGATACCTATACCCCACCGGGGGCTCAGCTTGCCACCCGATAGGAAACATTGCCCCTTGGGGCTCTATGGAGCCTACAGGGCACAAGAACTTGGGGAGGCCCTCGGAGCCCGTCCCCATCCTTTGGCAGCCCCCCGTGCCCCAACCCTGAGGCCCATGCTCACCCTCCCCCATGGCCTCCTCTCAGCCCTCCACAAAGCTCACCGCACAGCCTGCAGATTGTCCCTGCCGGGCTCCTGGACCCTAACCCTTACCCTAGGTTGGGCAGAGAGGGGCCCCTCCCCAGGGTCCTGGCACCACACTCCGGGGGATTGGGGACACCCAAGCCCCACCGTAGGACTCAGCCTGCAGCCCACAGTAAACTGTACCATTTTGGTGCACAAAGAGCAGTCAGGGCAAGAGAATTGGGGCACACCCTGAGAGCCCTTTCTGGTGAACCCCGACCTTTGTGGGCCCTTCCGGATGAAACCCCAAGGCTCACACTCACCCGCCCTTGTGCCCTCATCTCACTCGGCATGAGAGTTCTCTGAGCACTGGGCAGTTCAGACCTGCTGTCCTTGAGGCCTAACCTAACCCTGGGTCTTCTGCTGAGGGTCCCTCCCCGTTTGCCTGCCTCCAAGGCACCAGGCATTGGGCTCACCTCTGCACGACTAGAGGACTCAGCCTGCCCCACAGCAGGAAACTGTCATTTGGGGCTGCAGCAAGGATTCATAGTAAAATCAGAGGGTCCCCCTTCAGCCCATCCCAGGCAACCCCCACTTTCAGAGATGTCCCTGGATCCAATTAGTAGCTTCACACTGAACTTGGAACTTGCTCTCCACGGAGATCTTTTGAAATTCTCCACACTTCCAACTGATGGCATTATCCAGGTTCAGTGCCTTACCCAGCTTTAGCTCTTGAGATGGATTAAAATGTGAAGTCACTTCACTGATGACGAAGTACTGGTGACCAAAAGATACATGCATAAATGCTTCATATCACCTCGCTTAAGGGAAATGCAAATCTAAACCCCTATACATGCCATATCACACGAGGCCAAATATCTAAAAAAAAGGAGACATGAAACTATACATGTTGGAGAGGATGTGGAGAAACGGGAACCCTCTTACACCCCTGTACGAATGCAGTTCAGTGAAGCCACTCTTGAAAATGGTACGGAGTTTCCTCAAGAAGTTATAAATAAAGCTACCCTATATCCCAGCAATTGCACTAGTGGGTATTTACCCCAAAGAGACAGGTAGTGAAGACGGGACACATGCACCACAGAGTTCATAGCAGCAATATCCATAATAGACAAGCTGTGGAAGGAGTGCAGATGACCATGGATAGATGAATGGATAAAGAAGATGTGGATCATATATATAATGGAATATTACTCAGCCATCAGAAAGGATGAATACTTACCATCACACCGACCTGAGTGGAGCTGGAGGGTATTATGCTGAGTGGAATAAGCCAATGAAAGAAAGACAATGATCATATGCTTTCACTCCTATGTGGAATATCAGAAACAAGGAAGAAGACCATAGGGGAAGGAAGGGAAAATAGAATGGGAAGTCATCAGAGAGGGAGAAAACCCATGATGGACTCTTAACTATCATAAGAAACTGATGATTGTTGGAGGAGAAGTTGGGGGGGGTAACTGGGTGAGTAGCATTAAGGAGGTCACACGATACAATGAGCACTGGGTGTTACACACAACTGAAAATTTATTGAAGACTACATCTGAAACTAATGGTGTACTGTAAGTTGGCTAATTGAATTTAAATTAAAGAACAAAAGACCTCGAATAAACAATCCTAAACATTTATATGGAACCACTAAAGATTCCAAACAGCCAGTGCAATGTGGAAAAGAAAAACAAAGCTGGAGGACTCACAATTTCAGATTTCAGGTTATACTACAAAGCTGCAGTCATCCTAACAAGAGAGTACAGCACAAAAATAGACACAGCGACCAAAGGAACAGGATACAAGTTCAGACAGAAACCCACAATTATATGGTCCATGAATCTTCCACAAAGCAAGCAACGATATCAAAAGGGAAAAGGACAGTCTCTACAACAAATGGTGTTGGGAAAACTACACAGCTACGCACAAAAGAATGAAATTAGACTGCTTTCTTACACAATAAAGACAAACACAAAACAGTTTCAAGACCTCAATATGAGACCTGAATCCATAAAAATCCTACAGGAGGGAAGACAGTAACTTCTTGACATGGACCATACCAACGTTTTTCTAGACTGTGTCCTGAGGCAAAGGAAATGAAAGCAAAAATAAACTATTGGGAATACAGCAAAATAAAAAGTTTCCACATGGCAGAAGAACAATGAAAATGTAAAAATAATAAGACAACCTACTCAAAGGGAGAAGATATTTGCAAAGATCATATGCAATGAAGGGATAGTGTCCAAAACATATACAACTGATACTACTCGACCCCCCAAAAAATAAATACTCCAGTTAAAAAATAGGCAGAAGACATGGACAGACATTTCTCCAAAGAAGAAATACAAATGGCCAACAGTCCCGTGAAAAGATGTTCACCATCACCCATCATCAGGAAAATGTAAATCCAAAGGAAAATGAGGTAATACCTCAAACCTGTCAGAATGGCTAACATCAAAAGCACAACAAAGAGCAGGTGTTGGGAGGATGTGGATAAAGGGGAATCCTAGCGAACTGTGGGTGGGAATGCAAACTGTGGTGGCCACCGTGGAAAACAGTATGAAGGTTCCTCAAAAAATTAAATATAGAACTACCCTACGATCCAACAATCACACTACTCGTATTTACCCAAAGAATAGGAAAACAGTAACGTAAAAGGATACGTGCACCCCTATGTTTCTTGCACCATTATTTACAATATCACAATATGGAAGCAACCCAAGTGTCTGTAGAGAAATTGACAAATGAGATGATAGATGTGTGTACTCACACACACACACACACACACACACACACACACACACACACACACACAATGGAGTATTACTCGGCTTGAAAAAGAATGAAACCTTGCCATTTGCAGACACATGGATGGAGCTAGAGAGTATTATCCTAAATAAAATCAGTCAGTCAGAGAAAGACAAATCCCATACGATGTCACTCTTATGGGGAATTGAAGAAACAAACAAAAATGAATAACTAAAAGAGAAAAAGGAGACGCACCAAAATACAAACTCTTAACAATAGAGAACAAACGGATGGTTACCAGAGAGGAGGTGGATAGAGGGATGAGTGAAATAGATGAAGGGGATTAAGAGGACGCTTTTCTTGATGACCACTGAGTAATATATAGAATTACTGAATCACTCTATTGTACACCTGAAGCGAATGTAACCCTGTATGTTAGCTCTACTGGAATTAAAATAAATTTTTTAAAAATATTTCTCTTTCAGGAACCTCTTTGAAAAAACTTTTCCTGTGCAATGTGCATAAGCCCTACTTGGGAGGATTCACTCTACAATAATTATTCACTCCATGCCTCAAATTCATATTTAACTGAGCTCTTACCGTGGATCCCAGCCCACGGGAGCCATGGTCCTTTTCTGTCCAGGCTCACCACCTATGCATTCAAGATTGGAAGTAGAGACACATGTCACTTCACAGTCCAGAAAGCTATTATTGTTTCTGTTTCAGTGTGAGAGAGTCACAGACTTTGGGACAGGTTTCAGAGCAGGTTTATTATGGATCCTGGATCTCTACTTCAATGTTCATTGCCTGGATCCATTTGGGTAATAGGTTCCCTGTGGATGGGCATGCTTCCAAGCACATACATGGAAGATGCAAAGGTGGGTGGGCTTGGTGCGGGACAGGAAGAAGATCAAAAACAGACAAGGGTCGGAACCCTCCCCTGATCCAGGAACTGCTACGGGAGAGGGTACGGGAGGTAGAATCCATGCGAAACTCCAAGGTCACCAGCTGAACACAGGAGGCACAGGTCAAAGGATCTGGAGATGCAGGGGTTGAAGGCTGCTCTGAGCTACCTCTGGGAGGAAGGGAGGAAAGGAATGAGAAGGAGACACTGCCTACCCCTGGCCCATGCCATCTGCCCACCGCTCCGACACGCATCAGTCTATGAGCTGACACAGCCTGGGCTCAGGATGGGCTGTCTCGGGTCCCTCAATCCTCAGTGGGACAACTGTCCCCAGGGCTCAGAGACATGCTGAGGGAGATGAGAGAGAAAGCTGCCCCACCCAGGTTATCCCCTCCTTGAGCAGACAGCCCTTCAGAACTGCTAAAAAAAAAAAACCACTAACGGGGTTGAAAGACATGCCATAGATGAACTAAGGCATAGAGATATGTAAAATAACATTCATTTTTAAGTTCAGAGCTGTTGTCTCAGGAATTGGGAGAGTTTCCCTGAAGAAGACTGAGGGGAGGGGAGGCCATGCTGAAAAGGGAGACATGGCTCTCCTGATTGGGAAACTGCAGCCCTCTTCCAGGGCAGGGCATCAACCTCGCATCACACGAGATCCATGGAAGTATTCCATCAGGGCCAGATGTTTGTCTCGAGAAGGCTACCTGGCATCGGACTGCACAGGGCACCAGGGACGAGGGCCAGATGGAGGACGGACAATACCCCGGAGGCCATGGGGCAAGAGCAGAGGCACATGACCTTGAAGATGATGATGAAAAGCAGGAGGTGGCAGCATTGAGCCAGCCTGAAGTACCATCGGAGCAGTGCCCACAGCTACACTGACTGGGTGCCTTCTGTGCCAGGTGTGGCTGACTTCAGTCGGTTCCAGACTAGTCCTGACCACAACTCTAGGAAGTGTGCACCACCTCCGGCCTCCTCTCCCCTTGCAGCTGCTAGGAATCACAGTCACAGACCCTGGTCAGCTTTCGTGGAAACCAAGCAGTGGCTCCCCCGCACGCTGCGCCTCTGGTGGTGGTCCAGTGCGACCCTCGTGCCTGGCCAGACACTGATGCCTACCTGTCTCCATACAAATCCACAGACAGGAGGGTGTCCCTGAATTCCACAGCACCTGATGAGACAGATCCACAGAACCCAACACCCAGTGGGTCACTCGGGACCTCACCTATGGTCATGGAGCTCACCATACCCCATTTCTGTCACTTCCCACAGAAAGCCTGTTTCTGATCCCCCACAATACCATACATCCTGGTTGCTGACGTGGGGTCATTCCATAAACCCACATGGCACCTTTCTTTTAGAGAAGGCTATGCCTACACCTCCTAGAAAATATTTCTAATGAAGTACAAGTCCATCAGGACTATGGTGTGAACAGTAGCACACAGCCTGCATGGTAGTAGTCAGTAATTCTAACAAGGGTTAACCCCAACCCCCGTCTCACAAAACCATCCTCCATCCCCAGTGAACTCATGGTCTGCCCTCAGAAAACCCTCCAGGAAAGAAACCTTTCATCTGAATGCTCTCTTCACCTTCTGCTTCAAATCTTGTCCAACCGCAATGATATGAAACTAGACATCAGTCTCAAGAAAAAAATGGGACAGTCAAAAATAGGTGGAGATTGGGGGGCCTGGGTGGCTCGGTCGTTAAGGATCTGCTTTCAGCTCAGGTCGTGATTCCAGGATCCTGAGATCTAGCCCCGAAGCAGGCTCCTTGCTCGGTGGGAAGCCCGCTTCTCCCTCTCCCTACCCCCTGCTTGCGTTCCCTCTCGCTGTCTCACTCTCTGTCAGATACTCAAATAATCTTAAAAAAATATGTGGAGACTTAACAACATGCTACTGAACAACCAACAGTCAAAGAAGAAATCAAAAAAATTTTTAGAAGTACCTTGACACTGATGCAAAAGACAAACTACAAAAACTTATGGGATGCAGCAAAAGTAGCTTTATGGGGGACATTCATAGAAATTCAAGTCTTCATCAATCCATGAGAATGCTCTCCAATAAACAACCTGATTTATATGGTAAAGAAGTAGAAAAAAAAAACAACAAACAAAGCCCCAAATTAGTAGAAATAAGGAAATAAGAAAAAGGAATGCATAAAGAAATCCAATGGAGACTAAAAAGACAAAAAAATAAACAATGAAAATGAAAGCTGCCTTTTTGGAAAGATAAACAAAACTGACAAACTTAGCTAGACTCACCAACAAAGACAGAAGACTCAAATACAATCAGGAAAATAAGATACTGGATTCCTGTCTCATATCAAAATCAAAAGAACTCTTCAACCTTGGACACAACAACTTCTTGCAAGCCACGTCTCTAAAGGCAAAGGAAATAAAAGCAAAAATGAACTATTGGCACTTCATCAGGATAAAAAGCTTCTGCTCGGCAAAGCAAACGATCAACGAAACAAAAAGGCAACCTATGGAATCGAAGAAGATATCTGCAAATGATATTACAGAGAAAGGGCTGGTATCCAAGATCTATAAAGAACTTCTCTAACTCAACGCCCAAAAAATGGGCAGAAGACACAAAGAGATACTTCTCCAGAGAAGACATACAAATGGCCAACAGACACATGAAAAAATGCATCACATCACTTGCCATCAGGCAAATACAAATAAAACGACAATGAGATACCACCTTACACCAGTTAGAATGGTTAAAATTAACAAGGCAGGGGGCACCTGGGTGGCACAGCGGTTAAGTGTCTGCCTTCAGCTAAGGGCGTGATCCTGGCATTATGCGATCGAGCCCCACATCAGGCTCCTCCACTATGAGCCTGCTTCTTCCTCTCCCACTCCCCATGCTTGTGTTCCCTCTCTCGCTGGCTTTCTCTATCTCTGTGGAATAAATAAATAAAATCTTGAAAAAAAATTAACAAGACAGGAAATAAAAGAAAGTCAGAGGTGATGTGGAGAAAGGGGAACCCTCTTACACTACTCATGAGAATTCAAGCTGGTACAGCCACTTTTGAAAGCAATATGGAGGCTCCTCAAGACGTTAAACACAGAGCTATCCTACGACCCACAAATTGCACTACTGGGTATTTACCCCATAGACACACAGTAATGAAAAGAAGGGGCACCAGTATCCCAATGTTCATAGCAGCAATGTCCATAATATCCAAACTGTGGAAGGAGCCAAGATGTCCTTCAGCAGATGAATGGACAAAGATGATGTGGTTCATCTGTCCAATGGAATATTACCCAGTCATCAGAAAGGATGAATACCCACCATTTGCACCAACGTGGATGGATCAGGAGGGGATTATGCTAAGTGAAATTAAGTCAAGCAGAGAAAGACAATTATCATATGGTTTCACTCCTATGTGGAATGGAAGGAATAGCATGGAGGACATTAGGAGAAGGAGAGGAAAAGTGAAGAGGGGGAATGAGAGGGGGACATGAACCATGAGAGACTACTGACACTGGGAAACAAACTGAAGGTTGCAGAAAGGGAGGGTAGGGGAATGGGTTATCCTGGTGATGGGTATTAAGGAGGGCACGTGTCATAATGAGCACTAGGTGTTATATGCAAACAATGAATCATGGAACACTACATCAAAAACAAATGAAGTACTGTAGGGTGACTAATATCATTTTAAAGAAAGAGAAAGATATGAAATCCATACAGGAAAACTGTCACTATTTGCAAATGACATGAAATCCCGAAAGATTCCACACACACACACACACACACACACACAAAAAACTGTTAGAATAAACAAATTCAAGAAAGCTGCAGGATATAATGTCAATATACAGAGACCTATTGTCTTTATTTCTTTTCAGATTTTATTTATTTATTTGACAGGAAGAGAAAAAGCACGAGCAGGGAGAGTGTCAGAAAGAGGGAGAAGCAGACCCTTGCTAAGCGGGGGCCCAACACGGGGCTCAATCCCATAACTCTGAGATCATGACCTGACCTGAAGGCAGACGCTTCACCTATGGGGCCACCGAGATGACCCAACTTCTTGCATTTCTGTATACTGATGACACACTATCGCAAAGAGAAATTTAAAAAGCAATGCCATTTACAATTGCATCAAAAATAATCTAGGAATAAAAGTAACCAGAAATGAGAAAGACATAGTACACTCAACACATGGCAGAAAAGAAACGAAAAACATGTGTGTCGAGGGGGGCGGAATGTATGGGTCAAAGATTTAGAAGGCAACACAAACAAATGGAAGCATACGCCATGCTCCTTAACTGGAAGAGTTAATTATGTGAACATGTCCATCATACCCAAAGCAATCGACAGATGTGATGAAATCCCTATCTGAATTCCAGTGGCATTATTCGAGGAAATCGAAAATAGTCCTTAAAATTGTATGGAGTCACTAAAGACCCCAAGTACCCAATGCAACCTGGAGAAAGAAAGGTGCAGTCAACACACTCCTGGATTTCAAGCTAGATTACAAAGCTGTTGTCGTCAAAACAGGATGGTACTGGCATAAACACAGACACCAGGTCAGTGGAACAGAACAGAAAGCTCAGAAACTTACCCACACGTAGATGATCCTAACTTACAACACAGCAGCAGAACATATGCCATGAGGGAAGGACTGTCCCTTCAGTGAGCGGTAACAGGCAAACTGGACACTAAATGCAGAAGAATATAACTGGGTCACTTTCTTACACCACACACAAAATTTTTAATGGATGAATGATTTGAACATAAGACCTGAATCCATAAACCTCCAAGAAGACACAGGTACTAAGTCTCTCGACATTAGTTTTGGCAAAGAGTCTTCAGATCAGACACCAAATGCAAAGGCAACAAAAGCAAAAATAAACAAGTGGAACAACATCAAACTGAAATCTTCCACACGGCAAAAGAAACCAGCAAAAACTTAAAAGGCCACTGACCCAATAAGAAAAAATATCTGTGAATCATGTGTGAGAAGACGCTAATATCCAAAATACACACAACACTCATACAAATCAAAACAATAAAAAAAAACGGTATAAGAAATGGGGGGAATATGTGAATAGATACTTTCCAAAGATGGCACACAGGTGCCAACAGACAGAAAAAGTTGTTCGACATCACTAATCATCGTCAGGGAAACATCAGTCAAACCCAAAATAAGCTATCCCCTCACAACTGCTGGAACACCAATTGTCCCAGAGACAGACAAAAAGTGGGGTCATGGGTGTGCAGACGAAGAGACACTGTGCACTGTTGGTGGGAATAGAAATTGGTGCAGGCATTGTGACAAACGGTATGGAGGTTCCTGAAAAAATAAATACAACTACCCCATGACCCAGTAATGGCTCTACTGAGTATTGATTCAGAGAACACAAAAATACTGCCTCAAAAAGACAGATGCACTCCCACGTTCACTGCAGCATTATTCACAAGAACCAGACATGGAAACACAGACCTTGGGGGCCTTATGCCAAGTAACTCAGACACAGAAAGACCAATACCGGATGCTCTCATGTACATTCCACATGGAATAAACAAATACTGAACACATGGATACTGAGAGCAGATTTGTAGGTGCCAGATTCGGGGATGGGGTGGTAGAAACGGGTGAAGGCGGTCAAAGTCTCAATGTTTGAGTGAGAAAATCCGACAGTCATGAAATGTTCTGTCCAGCATGGAGACTAAAACTAACCCCACAGCATGGGGTATAGGTTTCCCTGCTCTTTGAAAGTACAGGGCTTCTGAGAAACCTTGCACAGCAGAAATGGTGTCAAGAAGGAATGGCCATTAATTTACACGGAACAATTAGACAGTGTCCTCAGACTCCAAAATTCCTTCTCTTTGGCTTTTCTTAGGCCTCACGACACAAGTTTCTAACGGAGGACCAGCATAAATGAAGATAAAGCACAGCAGAGGCTCACAGACACAATTCAAAGTGCTGGTGGCTGGATGCGGAGTGCGGTTCCAAGCGGAAGGAGCTGGTTAGGGTGCACGCCTCCTCTGTCCTGCTTCTCCCCCAAACAGATGCTGAACGCGATTCTCACTGTTCACCTTTTTTCATAAGAGGGAAATCCTCTTCAGGTATCTTCCTTTTACTGACGCTGGGTAATAAACGTAGTTCTTTCAAGAATGCCCAGTGTCTTACTGTAAACGTTTAAAAAGTGGGGGATACTTGTACTTAAGCATTGCTGAGGGAGGATATGTGAAAGGTTCTCCCAGACAAAAACCTCAGCAGACCCACCGGGAAAGGCACCTTCCTCAGCATGCGGAACACGGACTACCTCCTACCCCCAGAAACCCTCTCCTTCCCCTAGATCAGGACAACCCACAACAGCTGGGAGTTACCCCAATTCCTCCATTCTCCTGCTCCTAATAGCAAACCCATCAGCAAATCCTGTGAGCTGTATCTTCAAAATGGACCCAGAATATGTCTAACCACTCCATCCAAGGCCACCTGTCTGGTCCACAGTGCCTGAGTACCTGGAAAAGCTTCGTCATTGACCTGCCTTGCCATCTTCAACCCTCTGTCATCTGTTCTCAACACTGTCGCCAGGATGGCCCAGTGAAACAGGGTCTTATGGGGTTATAGCCCTGGAATGGCTTTCTGTCACCCTCTGTCACCTTTCTGAGCTCATGTCCTAAGCTGTCTCCTGTGGCCACAGGGCCTTCTTGCTGCTCCTGGACATACCTGGAATTCTCCTGCCCCAGAGCCTTTGCACATGCTTTCCCTTCTGTTCAGAATGCTCTTGATGTGTTCTCACTCACCTTCGGAGAAGTCTGAATTGGAGTGTCAGAGACAGAAGTTGAGGCTGTGTGTGTTGGGTGAGGCTGGTGGCCCAGAAGAGGGTTCTCTGCCAGCTCTCCGCCTGTGCCTCACTTGTCCTCAGCCAGGAACTTGCACACAGCCCTCACCTGTCACAACTCTCACCCAGGAGACCCACAGCCACCCCTGGAGCCCACCCTGCCCACACCCTACTGTAGAATGCTTTCATCTCTCCTCTGGGACCCCTGTCAGCTTTACCCAGACCTGGAACTCCCCCGTCTCCTGCAAAGCTCCCGGATTACCTCTCTGCTTCCAAAATCACACTGGCGCAAGGCTTTCATGAGAAAGCTATAACACTAAGTAATGAAAGGTTCACACCTCCTTTCCCCTTCTGTTGCCTTTCTCTCTACCTTCTTTCCTACCTGTGCAAACTGTAACATATCAGTGGAACATGAACATGCTCTGAGACGTGAATCTTTCATTGCAGCTTTCTGAGGACTCCTTATGTGATAAGCAACTAGTGTATCCTACAACAGGGTGTTTTACAACTATCATCTAGAGAAGACTACAGCCCAAATCACTACAATTTTACCTCACTCTTCATGAAGCAGAACACTTTTTCCTTTCTTCTTTTATTAAATTCCAGTTAGTTCACATGCGATGGAATATTCGCTTCAGGGGTAGGATTTAGTGATTCCTCACCTGCATCGAGTACCCAGTGCTCATCACAAGTGCCCTCCTTAATACCCCTCACCCATTTAACTCTTACCCTATGCCCCTGTCCTGCAGCAACACTCAGTTTGTTCTCCAAGGTTGAGTCTATTGCCTTGTTTGCCTCTCTCATCACGCTTCAACTCTGTTCCTCTGTTTTCTTTCTGAAATTCCACAAGCGTGAGAGCATAGGATATTTGTCTTTCCTCAGTGATTTTGCTTAGCTTAATACACTCTAGATCCATCCACATCCTTGCAAATGGTAAGATTTCATTCTTTTTGAAGCTGGGTCATAATCCATTATATATATATATGTATCCCACATTTGCTTTATCCATTCATCAGTGCATGGACTTTGGGATTCTCTCCATAGTTTGGCTACTGTGGACATTGCTGCTATAAACATCATGGTGCATGTTCCCCCTTTGAATCTGCAATTTAGTATCCTTTGGGTAAATACCTAGGAGAGCAATTGCTGGATCATGGGGTTGTTCAATGTTTAACTTTTTGAGGAACCCCCAACTGGTTCCCAGACTGGCTGCACCACTTTGCATTGCCACCAACAGGATGGGAGGGTTCCCCTTCAAGCAGAACATTATCTGCCGGCAATTTCATAAAAGGAAACAAAACCTCTGGGAGATGCACCCAGGGTCAGGAAAGCAGTTGCAGACTTCACCCCAAGGCTCCTGACGCCAAGCCCCTTGAAGCCACCAGCATTTAACTATCCCAAAGAATTCCCAGACTCTTCTGACTCCACCACCAAAGAAACTACAGAGAGAATATGGCACCTCAAAATATCGAGATAATACATTTAGTAAAACTAGAAAGACAAGCTCAACTTTTAAACAGGAACAGGCCGCTTTGGATAATTTTGAATTTTCCCTCCACCCTAACTTTAACTCTTCTGATGGATAAACTAATCAATGATGAAACATCACCTTTGTCAAATGACATCACCCAAGTCTGTATCAGATGAATAAAGCCACCTAAGTCTAGATGCTGGCCACTCAACCATATCGTAGGCCCAATTGAATAAACACTGTTAGATGAAGGAACAAATTAGATGTTACAAACAGGCACAGAGTGAATCTCACCTTCCCTTTCTAATAAAAGAGGGTTCCTAGGAAACAGATGGTCAAAATACATTTGTAAGCAATAAATGGACAGAGAAATTGTGATCCCCTGAAAAGTTCTACCTGCAGGGAAACTAAGTAATTCTTGCACCAAACCCAGAATGCTGACAGCTACTTCAATTTTACTTTGTGGCTCAACTAGAGAAAAGAGAAAAGCCCAGGAGGTTTTGGGATAATGAGAGGTTTTACCTCCAGCCCTGACATAGTTAGGACATTTTGCCAAACATACCTGCGCTTTCTCTGAACACTGGCGTCCTGTGACAAGCTGCCTCACTGACTCAGATGGTGATGTTCAAAACCTCGGGTTTCTTGGAGCCAGAGCAGAGAATTGCTGTCAGCTGGGGAGAAGAAGGCACCTCTGACCTAAAGCCTGCACATCTGCTTCGGTTTCTGGGCGAAGGGGTAACACATATATGTTGTTTAGCAGTAATTATCTTCATTCTGATAGACCAATGACCTTGCCTTTTCTGGAAAGCAGACTTACTCTTCTAAAGAAACCCTCAATTCATCTATTCCCAATGCAACTAGAGTGGAACATTTATTTCTCACTTAAATAGAAAACACTGTTATTGTCGACATTGCGTGAATGAACTTTTAAAAACATTTTAGAGAGAAAGGAAGAGACCTTTATTCAAACCCAAGTCAGGACAGCTGCCTGGGAGACACAATCTTCACCAAGAAGGGAGTGCTCCGGGGAATGAACTTTTGGGGCAGGCGTATATATTTTTTTCTGTTTTGTTTTACATACAGAGTTACACACCACAATGAGGATCTTCTTAGATTCCAGAAAGTGACAGACTCTTTCTTATGTTTTCACTATGTACATGTCAGTATGACTTTAATCTTATGGGAGCCAGAGAGGTTCTTTATTTTTTCTTATCTTTATGTTGGCATTTTTGGTTATTGTTTTCTTCTCAAAGCAAATGTACAACGTGCTTGGGGCAGAAACAAGGCCCATGCTTTGAGGTGTTGCCTAGTCATTTTGAGCCAGGTAAAATGTTAAAGGATAGCTTCCCTGGGATCCCAGGATCAGGGACCACAGATGATATAAGATAAAAATTACTTTCATCATTATAATTACTCCTAAAAAGGAGGAATTTGAGACAAAAGCACCTTTCACAAGAGTACCAAGAAATCAAAATGATGCCCACAGAAGGCTACCTGCTCCATGGTCAGCACAGGTAACAGAAGTGTTCACAGTTTCTGGACTCCTGCCCTTTTCCTGCCCAAATCTCTGAAGCACACAGACCACTTAAAATCGGAATTGTAGAACTGCTAGACACCTTAGAGATGTCTGGCACCATTCCCTTGGACTGCAGAAGAAAACACAGTAGCTCGTTGTCACAAACTAATTTCAACATGAAGTGCCCCCTGAATGCACTAAGTTCTTTCTCTGCAAATGTTGACTAATGTAAGTCACAGTCATACCATATAAACACTAGGATGGCTGGGAAGTCATCGTAGGTAAGGGAATATTTTAGCCATGTTTATAAGCATTGGCTCACGTTGTAGAAGAGGCTGAGCTGAGTGTTTTTAAATACTATTTCAGACCTGTTTTACAGCACCCTCTGAACATACCAGAGCTTGAACGGACTAAGAAAGATAGTTGGTTTCAGTAACTTTAATACCAGAAAAATATTATACTGTCTCTATTCCTAAGGATCTTTGAATATCTTACCCAGAGGTCCTCCACTGAGATAATGATCTTAATGATCACCATGGGCAGAGGTGAAAAGGCCCGCTGAATTCGTTCCAGTTGTCCACATGACAAGAAAATCCTGATACTTGATAGGTTTCCAGATCGAGAAGACCAGAGATAAGAGGGAAATAGTACCCTGTATGGAACAACAAGGGATTTGGAGTCAATTTGGGGATCCCACTTAGGTTTCTGACACTAAAATCCTCTGTGACTCATATCATCCGAGTCCCTGTCTAACCACCTGAAAATGTGCCTACAAATATCTACACCCTAGTTGAGAAGTTTAAGAGGCAGAATGCTACAAAGAGCCAGTATGATGTCTCTCAAGAACAGGTGCTCAGGAAGCCCTAATTGCTATTGGGTCTATTTCTTTTCCAGAAGAAAGAACACATGTTGAATCCATATTTCGAATAGATGACTCACCAGATGATTTTCAAACCTGAAGGAAGGCCAAGAAGTCACGCTTGTGTCATAGTTCACTCAGAAATCATGTTGTTGGACTGGTGAGGACGATACAATAGCAACGTCATCACTAAGAGTGGGGAGCTTCTAATTTCCATACGGCCATGTTGACCCCCTTAGCTCAGAGCCACCAGAAAGGGCAGCTGGGGAGGGGGAACCGCCATCACTATGAGTGGGGAGCTTCCCATTTCCATATGGCCATGTTGACCCCCTTAGCTCAGGGCCACCAGAAAGGACAGCTGAGGGGGACCACAGGCCAAGGCTGCCAGGTGTGGCTGGGGCAGGCAGAACTCTGACTTAAGGCTCAACTCCTGTCTAGGTTATTATTATGCTCTTCACAAAGAAAGTGCCATTGTGTGTGAGCCCTCATGTAGAAAAGGTTCAGAATTTCCATTGAGATTCCCTCTCTGACCTTTAGGATATGTAGCAAAGTTCCATTTAATTTTTAAACATTGAAAGACTTCCTGGTTTTCTTTTCGCTAAGACTGTGGCTCAATTCCCCTGTGGTCTAGGAATAGAACCTAGTTAATTTCAGGGTTTAACATTTGTAGCCTTGATTCATGGCCCCACCTATCATCTATTTGGGTAAAGAGTCTATGACCCCTTGAAAATAATATATTCTGCACTTATTATGGAATGTTCCCTATATGTCAATTAGGTCACATTTGTTACCAATGTTTTGTCTGCTTTTTCTGTCAGATATTGAGAAAGGTATATTAAAATCTTCAAACAATGCTGCTCTATTCATCGTGGCATCGGAGAGTCTACCAGTGTTAGAAGGCAAGAGAAACAAAAAGTATAAGAATTGAGGGGATAATTGTGACTATTCACAGATAATACGATTGTATACATTGAAAATCCAAAACAGTCTATATACCCTATTAGAATTAAAAATGCAATTTATAAATTTGAGATGGATTGTGCTTCCCATTGGACAGTTTCTGAAAGAAAATGTAGAAACTGTCAATCTTGGGGTAGGACATAGGGTGCACTAACCATTTAAAAGAATTCAGTGGGACTTCATAAAAATGTGACATTTCTCCTTATCTTATGACCACAAGAAAATGAAAAGGTGAACCGCAGGCTGGGAAGTACAGATTTGCAATACACACACTGACAAAGACTTGTCAATAAAGAATTCCTGCTCATCAAACATAAAAAGTCTATTTATTAACAAATACTTCACAAAAGATTGACTGATGGCCAATATGAACAGGAAAGGGTGCTCTGCAGTATTATTTTCAGGAACAGCAAGGCCTTTCCTAAAATGAAAACATACACACAAATTAGTATTCCCTAGATGGATGACGTCCTTATTTCTGAGGACAGCTTGAAGAACAGACTAGCATCAAAGTAAAGTGATGGAATTCCTGACACTCAGAGGATGGATGGACAATTGACCTCAAACTACAGTACAATTTCTAGGCATCATTCGGTCCTCTGAAGGCAGACAACTACCACACCCCTTCCTCCACCACACAGGTTGCTTCCCAACCCCTATCATAAAAGAAGAAGATGAGAAACAGATAGGACTAGTAGGAAATAGCAAAAATCACATGTGGGGATTATCCTGAAACACACTGATCACATAACTAGTGTAAGGAAGTGTAGGGAACTGACAAGAACAGAGACTCAAGAGGTACTTCTTTGGGAAATGCTGTCTGAAATCGTCACACGTTGGTACCAGCTAATGAGGGCTCTGAGCATATCCTAGGGTTTGCTCACAAGGGTCTGCAACACCATCGCTGAGGACTGAAACTCTTCAAGACCTCAAAGCTTGCCTGATTGACTATTGGACTAAGAGATTCACATGTTCTGAAAACAGATACCAACTCATTGAAAGGTTCACCTGGGCTCCCTCGGAGGCCCTACAAGTAGCTGAACCATTCACTGAAAATCAATTACACACACACACACACACACACACACACACACACACACACACACACGTCATTTCACCAATTACTTAAACATTCAAGGTTCTTCCTACCTTTTCTTTTTCACATTGATATTTATACTCACATGAAATGTCATCATTTCTAATGAACACTGATGTCAAAATAGAGATCCATTGACACAATATTCACAAAATGGAACTTCCCTGCTGTCATTTTCAATATAGCGTTTTTTAAAGTTCATACATATTTTAGGTTTTTGGTAACTTATACAGGAGAAGATCAGCATTGAAAAACTCTAAATACTGACAATGAGGTTTAAGCCTAGAGAACAAGAATTGTCCAATTTCATAGATAATAAGGAACCAAAGGGAAAGCATGGAAGCTGTAGTCGAATAATTTTACACATATGCATCCCCTATTATTCTACTACTGAGGGGCGTGTTTTACTACCACTCTGCATGCATCAATTGTCTTCCACGTGCACCTGCACAGGTATAATGAATTACTACAGTAGAATGAAATGTCTGGGAACTACGTGGTGGCATCTATAATGAACAATTCAATTTCGATCTTATATTTGGTGAACTTCCATTGTTTGTCCCTTTAGACAATGGACCCTAAACAGAAGGGGGAATGAACCACGAGAGACTATGGACTCTGGGAAACAAACTGAGGGCTTCAGAGGGGAGAGGGGTGGGGGATTGGGATGGGCCAGTGATGGGTATTAAGGAAGGTACATATTGCATGGAGAACTGGGTATTATATGCAAATAATGAATCACGGAACACTACATCAAAAACTAAGGAAATACTGTATAGTGACTAACATATCATAATAAAAAATTATTAGAAAAAAATTAAAGGTAAAAAAAAATACAGCTGTTCTGTTTCAAGAACAATCACAATTGAGAAAAAACTAACTTCCAATCCCTAAAGCCAAACACAGACCAAGTTCCATTTCACTCCCCTTTATTCCCATTCTCTGTGGGTTCTAAGCTATTTCCCAACCTCCTTTCCTGCTGAGCAGGGAGCCCGGGCTCGATCCCAGAACCCTGGGATCATAACCTGAGCCAAAGGCACATGTTTAACTGGTGAGACAGCCAGGAGTCCCAGCCATGTTTTTCTTAAGCAAAAGGACACTTTCTCACAATGCCTTCACATGACTTCACATGGTACCAGAGATCTGAATGTGCCTCTAGGAGGTTGCAGATGAAGGCAATTGCAAACTCTCACAGTGGTTTATCAAATACAATGACCTGCCTGGTGACAGTGAAACTCTTATGAGCCCACGAGAGGGTGCTGTGACACTCAGCTGTGGCTGGGCTGGCACAGAGAACCAAATCCATTTCCCTGCCTGATGTCTGTGAGGAACAGATGCCCCCACTGTGAATGAGACCCTGCCACTGAGCTGTCCAGAGATGGCCATCCTCACAGAGGATGAGGATAAAGGACAATGCCTGAGGAGACCTCATCTGTCTCTTTTATCTTTTCATATTTTTGACAGTGGACAAATCACTGCCTAGGAGTCCCCAACTACCTTATTCTTATCTGTGAATGGCCAAGAAGTTTTACAAAACACTTAAGATTTTGACCTCACAAATGCCCACAACCACTTACCATAGGGATTCAACATTAAGCAAAGATAATGTTCCTTGGAAGAGAGGTCCTGCCCACTGTTGTTTCTCACTTATATGCTCATCTTCTTTACCTCATGGTAACATAACCACCTTGATTCCTGCTTCCGTCTTCAGGAAGGCTGAGGTGACTTGAAGGGCATTACCCTGACATCGTTCTTTCTTAGCAATAAGATGTGGACATTTCCCTAGTCCTACACACCCAAAGTTGAATCAGAATCAGGATTGAGGAGGTGATGAGAGTTGAAGGTGTTTTCCTGTACACGGTGGTTTATTACCAATAAGGATGGGTCAGAGTCCTCGAAATTCCAGAACCTTTTCATTAATGCTTCCTACTCATGAAAGATGATGTACATTGGTCTTTCCCTGTATATTGTGGTCGGACTCAGAGAAAAGTGCTTAGCGCGTTCGTCAGACTTCCACGACCACTTTGGGGCTGGCTTCCATATTCACAAAGGATGATGTTAGGGCTATGAGGGTTCCTGTACACTGTTATTTCTTACAGATAAGTGTATGGCATTTTTGTTACATTGCCAGAACCACTTAGTGTTGGGCTTGCCGGCCTCCTGGGGACGAACCCTAACCCTAGTCGGCCCCCGAGGGGCCCCTCCAAGGGGCCTGGTGCCACAACGCCGGGGATTGGGGACCCCCGAGCCCAGCGCCGGAGTCACCCTGCCGCCCCGCAGCAACCCAGGCTGCTAGGGGCGCCGCCAGTCTTTCAGGGCGAGAGAATGGGCAGGGCCCTCCAAGCCCCCGGTGACCTTCGAAGGCCCCCCGCGCCAAAATGCTTGGGCCCACACTCCCTCTCGCCAGTGCCCTCACCTCGGCCTGCCCCTCCGCCTGCCGCAGAGCTGGCAGAAGGGGCCTGCTGGACTCCTGGGGCCTAAAACTTAACCTAGGTCGGCCCCCGAAGGGCCCCTCCCAAGGATCCTGGCAGCGCAATGCCGGGGAATTTTGAACCCCCATGCCCCAGTGCTGGACTCACTCTGCCACCCCACAAGCACCCAGGGTGCTAGGGGTGTTGCCAGTCATTCAAGAAGGGAGAACAGGCAGGGCCCTCTGATTCCCCTGCTACCTTCAAAGGCCCCCCGCGCAAAAACTCTGGCTCCCACGCTCCTGCTCCCCAGCGCCCTAACCTCGGCCCACCCCTCCTCTCGCTGCAGAGCTGGTGGATCGGGCCTGCTGCCTTCCTGGGGGCTAAAACTATCCCTAGGTCGCCCCTAAGGGGACTCTCCCAAGTGGCCTGGCACCGCATGCCAGGGATTGGGGACCCCCAAGTCCCAGCACTGGAAGCACCCTGCCGCCCGGCCGCCACATGGGGCACTAGGGGCGTCACCAGTCCTTCAGGGCGACAGAACTGGCAGGACGCTCCAAGCCACCTGCGACCTTCAAATGCACCCTGAGCCAAAGCCAAAATATTCTGGCCCACGCCCCTGCTTGCCAGCTATCTCACCTCGACCCACACCTCCATTCACCGCACATGGGCGGCACGAGCCTGCCAGCCTACTGGGGGCTAACCCTAACCCTAAGTCGGCCCCCAAGGGGCCCGTCCCAACGGGCCTGAGGCCGCAACACCGGGTATTAGGGAGCCCCGATCCCCAGCGCCATACTCACCCTGCCGCCCCGCCGCCACCCGGGATGCTAGGGGTGCCACTGGTCATTCAGGGCGGGAGAACGGGCAGGGGCCTCCGAGCCCGCGGGACCTTCGAAGGCCCCCCCATCCAAAATGCTTGATCCCATGCTCCCGCTCCTCAGCACCCTCACCTCGGCCCGCCCCTCCACTCGCCGCAGAGCCTGCGGATGAGGCCTGCCCTCCTCCTGGGGGCTACCCAGAACCCTAGGTTGTCCCCTGAGGGGCCCCTCCGAAGGGGCCTGGCACTGCAATGCCTGGGATTGGGGACCCCCGAGCCCCAGCGCCGGACTCACCTTATCGCCCCACCGCCACCCGGGCCGCCAGGAGCACCGTCGGTCATTCAGGGAGGGAGAATGGGCAGATCCCTCCAAGCCCCTGGTGACCATCGAAGGCCCCCCGCGCCAAAACGCTTGGGCCCATGCTCCCGCTCACCTGCGCCCTCATCTCGGTCCGCCCCTCCGCTCACTGTAGAGCCAGTGGATCGGGACTGCAGGCTTCCTGGGTGTTACCCTAACTTTTGGTGGGCCCCCAAGGGGCCCATCCCAGGTTCCTATTGCCGCAACACTGGGGATTGGGGACTCCGGCGCCTCAGCGCCAGACTCATCCTCCCGCCCTACCGCCACCTGGGCCGCTAGGGGCACCACCGTTCATTCAGGAAGGGAGAACGGGCAGGGCCCTCCCAGCGACCGGCGACTTCGAAGGCCCCCCGCACCAAAATGCTTGGGCCCATGCTCCCGCTGGCCAGCACCCTTACCTCGGCCCTCCCCTCCGCTCGCCGCACAGCTGACGGATTGGGCCTGGGGGCCTTCTGGGGGCTAACCCTAAAGCTAGGTTGGCCCCCTCGTGGCCCCTCCCAAGGGGCCTGGCGCTGCAACGACGGGGAAAGGGGACTCCTGAGCCCCAGCGCTGGACTCACCATGCCCCCCGCCGCCACCCGGGCCACTAGGGGCACCGCCGGTCATTCAGGGCGGGAGAACGCGCAAGACCCTCCCAGCGAACGGCAACCTTCGAAGGCCCCCTGCACCAAAGCACTAGGGCCCATGCTCCCGCTCCCATCGCCCTTACCTCGGCCTGCCCCTCCGCTCGCCACACAGCCGGCGAATCAGGCATCCTATCCTCCTTGTGGCTAACCCTAACCCTAGGTAGGCCCCCTAGGGGCCCATCCCAAAGGGCCTGGCGCTGCAACACCGGGGATTGGGGACCCCCGAGCCCCAACGCCAGACTCTCCCTGCCGCCCCGCTGCTAAACGGGCCGCGAGGGGCACTGTCGGTCATTCAGGGCAGGAGAACAGGCAGGGCTCTCCGAGCCCCTGGCAACCTTTGAAGGCCCCTTACGCCAAAATGCTTGGGCCCACCTTCCCGCTCGCCAGCGCCCTCATCTCATCCCACCCGTCCGCTCGTGCACAGCCGGAGGATCGGGCCTGCCGGCCTCCTGGGGGCTAACCCTAACCCTAGGTCAGACCCAAGGGGCCCCTGCCAAGGGGCCTGGCGCCGCAACGCGGGGTTTGGGGACACCCAAGCTGCAGTGCTGGACTCACCCTGCCGCCCCGCCGCCATTCGGGCCGCTAGGGGTACAGCCTGTCATTCAGGGCGGGAGAATGGGCAGGGCCCTCCTAGCCCCCGGTGACATTCGAAGTCCCCCTGCACCAAAACATTTGGGCCCACACTCCCGGGCCTGCCGGCCTCCTGGGGGCTAACACTAACCCTATGTCGGCCCCCGTGGGGCCCCTACTAAGGGGCCTGGCCCCACAACGCCGGGGATTGGGGACCCCAGAGCCCCAGCGAGGACTCATTTTGTCGTCCCGTCGCCACCCGGGCTGCTAGGGGAGCCGCCCTTCATTCAGTGTGGGAGAACAGGCAGGGCCCTTCGAGCCCAAGGCGACATTCGAAAGTGCCCCGCCCCAAAATGCTCCCATGGTCCCCCTCGCCAGCGCCCTCACCTCAGAACACCGATCCGCTCGCCGCACAACTGACATTTCGGGATTGCCAGCCTCCTGAGGTCTAACCCTAACCCTAGGACAGCCCCTGAGGCGTACATCCCAAGGGGCCTGGCGCTGCACGCTGGAGATTGGTGACCCCCGAGCCGCAGCGCCGGACTCACCTTGCCGCCCCACTGCTACCCGGGCCGCTAGGGGCGCCGCCAGTCATTCAGTGTGGGAGAATGGGCAGGGCCCTCTGAGCCCCCGGAGACTTTTGAAGGCCCCCAGCGACAAAATGCTTCGGCCCACGCTCCCGCTTGCCAGTGCCCTTACCTCGGCCTGCCCCTCCACTCACCTCACAGCTGGCGGATCAGGCCTGTCAGCCTCCTGGGGGCTAACCCTAACCGTAGGTCGGCCCCCGAGGGGCCCTTCCGATGGGGCCTGGTGCCACAACGCCTGGGATTGCTGACACCCAAGCCCCAGCGCCGGACTCACCCTGCTGCCCCGCCGCCAACCCGGCCGCTGGGGGCGCCGCTGGTCATTCAGGGTGGGAGAATGGGCAGGGCCCTCCGAGCCCATGGCAATCTTCGAAGGCCCCCCATCCTAAACACTTGAGCCCTCGCTCCGGCTCCTCAGCGCCCTCACCTCGGCCCTCCCCTCCGCTCGCCGCAGAGCCGGCGGATGAGGCCTGCCCTCCTAGGGTGTCCCCTGAGGGGCCTAGGTTGTCCCCTGAGGGGCCCCTCCGAAGGGGCCTGGCACCGCAATGCCGGGGATTTGGGACCCCCGAGCCCCAGTGCTGGACTCACTCTGCCACCTCGCAAGCACCCAGGGCGCTAGGGGCGTTGCCAGTCATTCAGGAAGGGAGAACGGGCAGGGCCCTCCGATCCCCCTGCGACCTTCGAAGGCCCCCCGTGCAAAAACTATGGCTCCCATGCTCCTGCTCGCCAGCGCCCTAACCTCGGCCCATGCCTAAGCTTGCTGCAGAGCTGGCGGATCAGGCCTGCTGGCTTGCTGGGGGCTAACCCTATCCCTAGGTCGCCCCCGAGGGGCCCCTCCCAAGTGGCCTGGCGCGGCATGCCATTGATTGGGGACCCCCAAGTCCCAGCGCCAGACGCACCCTGCCACCCCGCCGCCACCTGGGTTGCTAGGGGCGTCGCCAGTCCTTCAGGGTGACAGAATGGGCAGGACCCTCTGAGCCACCTGCAATCTTCGAAGGCACCCCGAGCCAAAGCCAAATGCTATGGCCTACGCTCCCGATCACCAGCTACCTCACCTCGACCCACACCTCCATTCACTGCACATGGGCGGAACGAGCCTGCCAGTCTCCTGGGGGCTAACCCTACCCTAGGTCAGTCCCCGAGGGGCCCGTCCCAAGGGGCCTGGCGCCGCAGCGCTGGGTATCAGGGACTGCCGAGCCCCAGCGCCGGACTCACCGTGCTGCCCCACCACCACCCGGGCCGCTAGGGTGTCCCTGGTCATTCAGTGCGGGAGAACGGCAGGGCCCTCCGAGCCCACGGCGACCTTCGAAGGCCCCCACATCCAAAACGCTTGAGCCTATGCTCCCCATCCTCAGCACCCTCACCTTGGCCCACTCCTCCACTCCCTGCAGAGCTGGGGGATGAGGACTGCCCTCCTCCTGGGGCTACACATAACCCTAGGTTGGCCCCTGAGGGGCCCCTCCGAAGGGGCCTGGCACCGCAATGCCTGGGATTGGGGACCCTCGAGCCCCAGTGCCAGACTCACTATGTTGCCCCGCCACCACCCGGGCCCCTAGGAGCACCGTCGGTCATTCAGGGAGGGAGAATGGGCAGATCCCTCCGAGCCCCTGGCGACCTTCGAAGCCCCCCCCCCCGTGCCAAAGCGCTTGGGCCCATGCTCCCGCTCGCCTGCACCCTCACCTCGGTCTGCCCCTCCGCTCGCTGCACAGCTGGTGGATCTGGACTGCCAGCCTCCTGGGTGTTACCCTAACCGTTGGTGGGCCCCCGAGGGGCCCATCCCAGGTTCCTATTGCCGCAACACCGGGGATTGGGGACTCCCGAGCCCCAGCGCCCAACTCACCCTCCTGCCCTACCGCCACCTGGGCCGCTAGGGGCGCCGCTTTCATTCAGGGAGGGAGAATGGCAAGGGCCCTCCAAGTCACCGGCGACTTTCGAAGGCCCCCCGCACCAAAACGCTTGGGCCCACGCTCCCGCTGGCCAGCGCCCTTACCTCGGCCCTCCCCCCCGCTCGCCGCACAGCTGGCTGACTGGGCCTGCGGGCCTTCTGGGGGCTAACCCAAACCCTAGGTCGGCCCCCTAGTGGCCCCTCCCAAGGTGCCTGGAGCCTCAACGACGGGGATTGGGGACTCCTGAGCCCCAGCGCCGGACTCACCATGCCCCCCACCGCCACCTGGGCCACAAGGGGCACCCCCGGTCATTCAGGGCGGGAGAACAGGCAGGACCCTCTGAGCCCCTGGTGACCTTCGATGGCCCCTCGCTCCAAAACTTTGGGCCCACTTTCCCGCTCGCCAATACCCTCATCTCAACCCGCCCCTCCGCTCACCGCACAGCCGGGAGATTGGGTCTCCTGGCCTCCTGGGGGTAACCCTAACCCTAGGTCAGCACCTGAGGGGGCCCTCCCAAGGGGCCTCGCGCCACAACGCCGGGGATTGGGGACCCCGAGCGCCAGCACCTGACTCACCTGCCGCCCAGCCGCCACTCGGAGGCTTGGGGTGCTGCCGTTCATTCAGGGCGGGAGAAGGGGCAGGGCCCTCCGAGACACGGTGAACTTCGAAGGCCTCCCGCGCCAAAATGCCCAGGCCCACCCTCCCACTCACCAGCGCCCTCACGTAGGTCTGCCACTCCTCTCTTCACACAGCTGGCGAATAGGGCCTGCTGGCCTCCTAGGGGCTAAACCTAACCCTAGGTTGGGCCCCGAAGGGCCCCTCCCAAGGGGCCTGGTGCCACAACGCCGGGGATTGGGGACCCCCAAGCCCCAGTGCCGGATGCACCCTGCCGCCCCTCCCCACCCAGGCCGCTAGGGGCGCCGCCATTCATTCACCATGGGAGGATGGACAGGGCCCTCCGAATCCCCACCAACTTTCGAAGGCACCCCGAACCAAAATGCTTGGGCCCAGGCTCATATTCACCAGAACCCTCACCTCAGCCCAACTCTCCGCTCAACGCCCAGGTGGTGTATCGGGCCTGCCGGCCTCCTGGGGGCTAACCCTAACCATAGTTCGGCCCCCTAGGGGCACTTCCCAGGGGCCTGGCATCACAACACTGGGGATGGGGACCCCGAGTCCAAGTGCCAGACTCACCCTGCTGCCCTTCAGCCACCTGAGCTGCTAGAGACCACTGGTCAATCAGGGTGGGAGAATGGGCAGGGCCCTCGGAGCCCCCGCTGACCTTCGAAGCCCCCCCGTGCAAAAACATTGGTTCCCATCCTCCTGCTCGCCAGCGCCCTCACCTCAGCCCGCCCCTCCGCTTGCTGCAGAGCCAGTGGATAGTGCCTGCCAGGATCCTGGGGGCTAACTGAAATCCTAGGTCGGCCCCGTGGGGCACAACCCAAGGGGCCTAGCTCTGCAACGCTGGGGATTGGTGACTCAGAGCCCCAGAGCCAGACTCACCCTGCCGCACTGTTCCCACCCAGGCCGCTAGGGGCGCCGCCGCTCATTCAGGGTTGGAGAAGGGACAGGGCCCTGGAGAAACCATCGACATTTGAAGCCTCCTGCGCCAAAATGCAGGGGCCCACGCTCCTGCTCGCCAGAGTCTTTACCTCGGCCCGTGCACCTCTCGCCGTCCAGCCAGAGGATTGGGCCTGCCGGCCTCCTGGGTGCTAACTCTAACCCTAGGTCCGCCCATGAGGAGCCCCTCCCAAGGGGCCTGGCCCCTCAATGCTGGGGATTGGGGATCCCTGAGCCGCAGTGCGGAACTCACACTGCCGCCCCACCTCCAACGGAGCCGCAAAGCGCGCCGCTGGTTATTCAGGGCAGGAGAATGGGCAGGGCCCTCTGAGACATGGCAACATTCAAAAGCCCAGGGTGCAAAAACGCTGGGGACCACGCTCCCACTCTGCATCACCCTCAACTTGGCCCGCACCTCCGCTCTTCGCAGAGCCAGCGACTCGGGCCTGCTGGCCTCCTGGGCGCTAACCCTAACCCTAGGACAGCCCTTGAAGGTCCCTTCCTAAGGGGCCTGGTGACGCAACACCAGGGATTGGGGACCCCCAAGCCCCAGCGCCAGATGCATGCTGCCGCCCGCCCCACACATGCTGCTAGGGGCGCCGCCATTCATTCAGGGTGGGAGAACTGGAGGTCCCTCCGAACCCCTGCCGACATTCGAAGGCGCACCAAACCAAAAAGCTTGGACCCAGGCTCATGTTCACCACCACCCTCACCTCGCCTCAATTCTCTGCTCGATGCACAGGTGGTGTATCGGGCCTGTGGGGCTCCTTGAGGCTAACCCTAACCATAGGTCGGCCCCCGAGGGGCTCTACCCAAGGGGCCTGGCATCACAACGCTGGGGATGGGGATCCTGAGCCCATGTGCCGGACTCACCCTGCTGCCCTTCAGCCACTGGAGCCGCTAGAGGCCCCGCCGGTCAATCAGGGCAGATCGGGCAGGGCCCTCCGAGCCCACGCTGACCTTTGAAGGCTCCCTGCGCAAAAACGTTGGCTCCCAGGATCCTGCTCACCAGCGCCCTCGCCTCGTCCCGCCCCTCTGCTTGCTTCAGAGCTGGTGGATAGGGCCTGCTGGGCTTCTGGCAGCTAACCAAAACCCTAGGTTGGCCCTGTGGGGACATCCCCAGAGGCCTGGCTCTGCAATGCTGGGGATTGGTGACTCAGAGCCCCAGAGCCAGACTCACCCTGCCGCACTGTCCCCACCCGGGCCGCTAGGGGCGCCACAGGTCATAGAGGGCGAGAGAAGGGCAGGGCTTTCTGAGCCACCAGTGACATTCAAAGGCTCCCCGTGCCAAAACACTGGTGCCCACGCTCCCCCTCCCCAGCGCCCTCACCTGGGCCTGCACCTCCGCTCGCCGCACAGTGTGCGGATTGGGCCTGAAGGTCTCCTTGGGGCTGACCCTAACCCTAGGTCGGCGCCCCAGGGGCTCCTCCCAAGGGTCCTGGTGCCACTACACTGGGGATCTGGGACCCCAAGCCCCAGAGCCAGACTCACCCTCCCACAACGCTGCCACCCGGGCCGCGAGGGGCGCCGCCGGTCATTCAGGGCGGGAGAATGGACAGAGCCCTGGAGAAACCGGGACATTTGAAGCCTCCAGCGTCAAAATGCAGGGGCCCACAATCCCGCTCCCCAGCGCCTTTAGCTCGGCCCACCCACCTCTCGCCGCCCAGCCAGAGGATCGGGCCTGCCATCCTCATGGGGGCTAACTCTAACCCTAAGTCGGCCCAGGAGGAGCCCCTCCCAAGGGGCCTGGCACCGCAACACCAGGGATTGGGGATCCCTGAGCCACAGCGTGGGATTCACCCTGCCACCCCACTGCCAACAGAGCCGCTAGGGGTGTCACTGGTTATTCAGAACAGGAGAATGGGCAGGGCCCTCCGAGACATGGCACATTCGAAGGCCCAGGGCGCCAAAACGCTGGGGCCCACGCTCCCGCTCTGCATCCCCCTCAACTCAGCCCACACCTCCGCTACTCGCACAGCCGGTGACTCGGGCCTGCCGGCCTCCTGGGCGCTAACCCTAACCCTAGGACGGCCCCTGAGGGTCCCTTCCTAAGGAGCCTTGCGGTGCAACACCAGGGATTGGCGACCCCCAAGCCCCAGCGCCGGGTGCACCCTGCAATCCCGCACCACACGGGCCGCTAGGGGCGCCGCCATTCATTCTCGGCGGGAGAACTGGCAGGGGCCTCCGAACCCCCACCCACCTTCAATGGCTCCCAGAACCAACATGCTTGTGCCCAGGCTCATGTTCACCAGCACCCTCACCTCGGCCCAACTCTCCGCTCCACGCACAGGCGGTGTATAGGGCCTGCCGGCCTCCTGGGGGCTAACCCTAACTGTAGGTCGGCCCCTGAGGGGCCCTTCTCAAGTGGCCTGGCGCCCCAACGCCGGGGATGGGGCAACCGAGCCCAAGTGCCAGACTCACCCTGCTGCCCTTCAGCCACCTGAGCCACTAGGGACCCCGCTGGTCATTCAGAGCGGGAGAACGGGCAGGTCCCTCCGAGCCCCCACTGACCTTCGAAAGCCCCCCACGCTAAAATGCTTGGGCTCATGCTCAGGCTCGCCAGCGCCCTCACCTCAGCCCACCCTGCTGCGTGCCGCACAGACGCTGATCGGGTCCACCGGCATCCGGGGGGCTAACCGTAACCCTAGATCGACCCCTGAGGGGCCCCTCCCAAGGGGCCTGGCGCTGCAACACAGGGGATTGGGGACCCTGAGCCTCAGCACCTGACTCACCCTGCCACCCAGCCACCACCCAGGGGCTTGGGGTGCTGCCGTTCATTCAGGGCGGGAGAACGGGCAGGGCCCTCCGATACACGGTGTCCTTCGAATCCCCCCCGCGCCAAAATGCCTGGGCCCACGCTCCCAAACACCAGCACCCTCACCTAGGTCCGCCACTCCACTCTCCACACAGCTGGCGAATAGGAACTGCCGAGTTCCTAGGGGCTAAACCTAACCCTAAGTTGTCATCCGAGGGGCCCCTCCCAAGGGGCCTGGCGCCGCATCGCTGGGGATTGGAGATACCTGAGCCTCAGGGCCTGACTCACCCTGCCACCCCTCACCACCCGGGCCGCTAGGGGCACCGCCGTTCATGCAGGGTGGGAGAACAGGCAGGGCCCTCGAGACCCCGGCGACCTTTGAAAGCCCCAAGTCAAAACGCTGGTGCCCAGGCTCCTGCTCGCCAGCACCTTTACTTTGGCCCGCCCCTCCTCTCACAGTCTAGCTGGCATATCGGGCCTGCCGGCCTCCTGGGGGCTAACCCTAACCCTAGGTTGGCCCAGAGGGGCCCCTCCCAAGGGGACTTGTGACCAAAGCCGGGGATTGGGGACAGCCGAGCCGCAGCGCCGGACTCACCCTGCCGTCCTGTCGACATCAGGCTCTCTGGGGCATCACTGGTCCTTCAGGGTGGGAGAATGGGCAGGGCCCTCGAGACTCCGGTCAATTTTGAAGGCCATCCGCGCCAAAATGCTGGGGCCCACGCTGGAGCTCGCCAGCGCCTTCACCTCAGCCTGCCCCTCCGCCCTCTGCACAGCTGGCAGATCAGGCCTGCCGGCCTCCTGGGGGCTAACTCTAATCCTAGGTTGGCCCCAGAGGGGCCCCTCTGAAGGGGCCTGCCGCCACAACGCCGGGGATTGGGGACCCTCGAGTCGTAATGCCGGACTCACCCTGCTGCCCCGCTGACACCAGTGGTGCTAGGGCGCCACAGATCGTTTTGGGCGGGAGAACGGGCAGGGCCCTCTGAGCCCCGGTGAACTTTGAAGGCCCCAGCACCAAAACGCTGGGGCCCACGCTCCGCTCGCCAGCGGCCTCACCTCGGACCGTGACTCCATTCACCTCAAGATGGTGGATCGAGCCTGACGGCCTCCTGAGGGCTAACTCTAACCCTACCTTGGCCCCAGAGGGGCCCTTCCCAAGGGGCCTCGCACTGCAACGTCGGGTATAGGGAAGCCCGAGCCTCAGCACTGGACTCACCCTGCCGCCCCGCCATCACCCGGGCCGCTAGGGGCGCCGCCGGTCATCCAGGTGAGGGAACGAGCAGGGCCCTCCGAGCCCCCAGTGACTTTCGAAGGCCCCCTGCTCCAAAACGCTTGGGACCACGCTCCCGCTCGCCAGCGCACTCACCTCGGCCCGCCCCACTGCTCGCCACTCAGCAGGTGGATCGGGCCTGCCGGGCTACTGGGGGCTAAACCTAACCCTAGGTTGGCCCCCAAGGGGCCCCTCCCAAGGGGCCTGTCGCCGCAACACCGGGGATTGATGACCCCTAAGCCCCAGCGCTGGACTCACCCTGCTGCCCCGCTGGCACCCAGGCCACTAGGGGCGCCACTGGTCATTCAGGGCGGGAGAATGGGCAGGGCCCTCTGAGTCCTGGTGAACTTCTAAGGGCCCATGTTCCAAAATGCTTGGGCCCATGCTCCCGCTAAGCAGCGCCCTCACTTCGACCCGCCCCTCTGCTCGACGCACAGCCAGCTGATCAGGTCTGCCAGCCTCCTGGGGGCTAACCCTAACCTTAGGTTGGCCCCCAAGGGGAACCTCCCAAGGGGCCTGGCGCAGCAACGCCAGGGATTGGGGACCCCCGAGCCCTAGCACCATACTCTCCGTGCCGCCCCGCTGACACCGGGCACGCTGGGGCATTACTGTTCATTCAGGGTGGGAGAACAGGCAGGGCCCTCGAGACCCCAGCGACCTTCCAAGGCCCCCCGTGACAAAATGCTTGGGCCCACGCTCCAGTTCGCCGGCGCCCTCACCTCGGCCTGGCCCTCCGCTACCGCACAGCTGGCAGATAATGTCTACTGGAATCCTGGGTGCTAACAGTAACCCTAGGATGGTCCCAGAGGGGCCCCTCCCAAGGGGCCTTGCGCTGCAATGCATGGCATTGGGGACCCCCAAACCGCAAAGCCAGACTCACACTGCCAACCTGCCACCACCCAGGCGCTAGGGGCGCCGCCGGTCATTCAGGGCGGGAGAACGGACAGGGCCCTCCGAGCCTCTAGCGACTTTCAAAGGCCCCCTGCGCCAAAACGCTAGATACCATACTCCTGCTCGGCAGCGCACTCACCTCATCCCACTCCTCCACTCCCCGCACAACTGGCACATGGGTCCTGCTGGCCTACTGGGGCTAACCCTAACCTTAAACCCTAACCCCTAACCTTAAACCCTAAACCTTAACCCCTAAACCTAACCCTAACTCTAACCTCTAACCCTTACCCTAACCACAACCCTACTCTAAACCTAACAATAAACCCTAATCCTTAAACCCTAAACCCTAACATTAACACTAAACCCTAAACCCTAACCCCTAACCCTAATCACGAAACCTTAAACTCTAAACCCTAACCTTAACCACTAACTCCAAACCCCAAACCCTAACCCTAAACCCTAACCCTACCCGGCCCTACCATACCCCTAACCCTACCCCTAAACCTACCCCTTCAGCTAACCCTACCCCTAACCCGTAACCTAACCCTAAACCTAACCCTAATCCTACCCTAACCTGTACCCTAACCCTAAACGTAACCCTAACACATACTCTAATCTGTACCTTAACCCGTACCCTAACCCTAACCCTAACCCGTACCCTAAGCCGTACCCAAATCCGTACACCAACACTTACCCTAAACCGTACCCTAACCCGTACCCTAAACTGTACCCTAATGTGTACACTAACCCATACCCTAACCCTAACCCGTATCCTAAACCTAACCCGTACTCCAACCCTAACCCTAACCCTAAACCCTAACCCTTACCCTAAACCCTAATCTGTACCCTAACTCGTAACCTCTAAACTGTAACCCCTAAACCCAACCCTAACCCGTACCCTCTCCTTACCCTAACCCTAACCCTTACCCTCAATCATACCCTAACCGTAACCCATACCCTAACCTTAACCCATACCCTAAACCGTACCCTAACCCCGGGGATTAGTAAACCTGAGCCCCACCATGGGACTCAGCCTGCCACCCCTCAGGAAACCATGCCCCTTGGGGCGCCACAGAGCATCCCGTGCAGGAAAACTGGTAGGGCCCCCCTGAGCCCCCAGCGATCCTCGGCGGCCCCATACACCCCAACCCTGAGGCCCACGCTAATCCCGCCCCACACCTTCCCTTCAGCTTGCCACCGAGCTCGTCGCAGAGCCAGCAGATCAGGCCTGCCGGGTTCCTGGGGCCTAGAACTGACCCTAGGTCAGCTGGGTAGGGCCCCTCCCCTGGGGCCCGGTGCCGCAGCCCCAGGGACTGGGGACACCTGAGCCCCACTGCAGGACAAAGCCTGTCAGCCCGCAGGAAACCGTGCCCCTTGGGAGGCTGTAGAGCATTCAGGGCGGGAGAACCAGGAGGGCCCCCAGAGCCCCCAGCGAACATCGGCAATCCCTAAACCCAACCTTGAAGCCCATGCTCACCCCACCCCACACCCTCACCTCAGCCCATGGCGGAGCTCGCCAATAGTGGGCAGATCTGGCCTGCGGGGTTCCTGGGCGCCAACCCTAACCCTAGTTCATCTGTGGAGGGGCCCCTCCCCAGGAGCCTGGAGCCGCAGCTGCGGGCATTTGGGACACCTGAGCCCCACAGCAGCACTCAGTCTGCCACCCCGCAGGAAACCGTGCCCCTTGGGAGGCCATAGAGCATTCAGGGCAGGAGAACCAGGAGGGCCCTCCTGAGCCACCAGCGAACTTCGGCGGCCTCCCGCACCGGAACCCTGAGGCCCATGCTCACCCTCCCCACACCCTCACCTCAGCCCGTGTAGCTCGCCATACAGCCAGCAAATCGGGCCTGCGGGGCTCCTGGACCTAACCCTAGCCCTAGGTCGGCCGTGGGTATGGGGGCCTCCCCAGGAGCCTTACACCGCAGTCCCGGGGAATTGGGATACCTGTGCCCCACTGCAGGTCTCAGCTTGCCACCCGACAGGAAACATTGCCCCTTGGGGCTCTAAGGAGCCTACAGGGCACGAGAACTTGGGGAGGCCCCCGGAGCCCATCCCCATCCTTTGGCAGCCCCCCATGCCCCAACCCTGAGGCCCATGCTCACCCTCCCCCATGGCCTCCTCTCAGCCCTCCACAGAGCTCGCCTAACAGCCTGCAGATTGTCCCTGCTGGGCTCCGGGACCCTAACCCTTACCCTAGGTTGGGCAGAGAGGGGCCCCTCCCCAGGGTCCTGGCAACCAACTCCAGGGGATGGGGACACCAAAGCCCCACCGCAGGACTCAGCCTGCAACCCACAGTAAACTGTACCATTTTGGGACACAACAGAGCATTCAGGGAAAGAGATTTGGGGCACCCCCTGAGAGCCCCTTCTGGTGAACCCCGACCTTTGTGGGCCCTTCCAGATGAAACCCCAAGGCTCACACTCACCCGCCCTTGTGCCCTCATCTCACTCGGCATGAGAGTTCTCTGAGCACTGGGCAGTTCAGATCTGCTGTCTCTTGAGGCCTAACCTAACCCTGGGTCTTCTGCTGAGGGTCCCTCCCCGTTTGCCTGCCTCCAAGGCACCAGGCATTGGGCTCACCTCAGCACGACTAGAGGACTCAGCCTGCCCCACAGCAGGAAACTGTCCATTTTGGGCTGCAGCAAGAATTCATAGGAAAATCGGAGGGCCCCCTTCAGCCCATCCCAGGCAACCCCCAATTTCAGAGATCTCCCCGGATCCAATTAGTAGCTTCACACTGAACTTGGAACTTGCTCTCCACGGAGATCTTTTGAAATTCTCCACACTTCCAACCGATGGCATCATCCAGCTTCAGTGCCTTACCCAGCTTTAGGTCTTGAGATGGATTAAAATGGTAAGTCACTTCACTGATGACGACGTACTGGTGACCAAAAGATACATGCATAAATGCTTCATATCACTTGGCTTTAGGGAAATGCAAATCTAAACCACTATAGATGCCATATCACACGAGGCTGAATATCTAAAAATAAGAAGACATGAAACTATACATGTTGGAGAGGATGTGGTGAAACAGGAACCCTCTTACACCCCTGTACGAATGCAGTCCGGTACAGCCACTCTTGAAAATGGTACGGAGTTTCCTCAAGAAGTTATAAATAAAGTTACCCTATGTCCCAGCAATTGCACTACTGGCTATTTACCCCCAAAGAGACAGAGGTAGTGAAGACGGGACACATGCACCCCAGTGTTCATAGAAGCAATAACCATAATAGACAAGCTGTGGAAGGAGTGCAGATGACCATGGATAGATGAATGGATAAAGAAGATGTGGATCATATATATAATGGAATATTACTCAGCCATCAGAAAGGATGAGTACTTACCATCACACCGACCTGGGTGGAGCTGGAGGGTATTATGCTGAGTGGAATAAGCCAATGAATGAAAGACAATGATCATATGCTTTCACTCCTATGTGGAATATCAGAAACAAGGAAGAAGACCATAGGACAAGGAAGGGAAAATAGAATGGGAAGTCATCAGAGAGGGAGAAAACCCATAATGGACGCTTAACTATCGCAAGAAACTGATGATTGTTGGAGGAGAAGTTGGGGGGGGGGTAACTGGGTGAGTAGCATTAAGGAGGTCACACGATACAATGAGCACTGGGTGCTACACATGACTGAAAATTTATTGAAGACTACATCTGAAACGAATGATGTACTGTAAGTTGGCTAATTGAATTTAAATTAAAGAACAAAAGACCTCGAATAAACAATCCTACACATTTGTATGGAACCACTAAAGATTCCGAACAGCCAGTGCAATGTGGAAAAGAAAAACAAAGCTGGAGGACTGACAATTTCAGATTTCAGGTTATACTACAAAGCTGCAGTCATCCTAACAAGACAGTACGGCACAAAAATAGACACAGCGACCAAAGGAACAGGATACAAGTTCAGACAGAAACCCACAATTATGTGGTTCGTGAATCTTCCACAAAGCAAGCAACGATATCAAAAGGGAAATGGACAGTCTCTACAACAAATGGTGTTGGGAAAACTAGACAGCTATGCACAAAAGAATGAAATTAGACTGCTTTCTTACACAATACAGACAAACAGAAAACAGTTTCAAGACCTCAATATGAGACCTGAATCCATAAAAATCCTACAGGAGGGAAGACAGTAACTTCTTGACATGGACCATACCAACGTTTTTCTAGACTGTGTCCTGAGGCAAAGGAAATGAAAGCAAAAATAAACTATTGGGAATACAGCAAAATAAAAAGTTTCCACATGGCAGAAGAACAATGAAAACGTAAAAATAATAAGACAACTTACTCAAAGGGAGAAGATATTTGCAAAGATCATATGCAATAAAGGGATAGTGTCCAAAACATATACAACTGATACTACTCGACCCCCCAAAAAACAAATACTCCAGTTAAAAAATAGGCAGAAGACATGGACAGACATTTCTCCAAAGAAGAAATACAAATGGCCAACAGTCCCGTGAAAAGATGTTCGCCATCACCCATCATCAGGAAAATGTAAATCCAAAGGACAATGAGGTAATACCTCAAACCTGTCAGAATGGCTAACATCAAAAGCACAACAAAGAGCAGGTTTTGGGAGGATGTGGATAAAGGGGAATCCTAGCGAACTGTGGGTGGGAATGCAAACTGTGTTGGCCACCGTGGAAAACAGTATGAAGGTTCCTCAAAAAATTAAATATAGAACTACCCTACGATCCAACAATCACACTACTCGTATTTACCCAAAGAATAGGAAAACAGTAACATAAAAGGATACGTGCACCCCTATGTTTCTTGCACCATTATTTACAATATCACAATATGGAAGCAACCCAAGTGTCTGTAGAAAAATTGACAAATGAGATGATAGGTGTGTGTATTCACACACACACACACACACACACACACACACACACACACACACAGACACACACAATGGAGTATTACTCGGCTTGAAATAGAATGAAACCTTGCTATTTGCAGACACATGGATGGAGCTAGAGAGTATTATCCTAACTAAAATCAGTCAGTCAGAGAAAGACAAATCCCATACGATGTCATTCTAATGGGGAATTTACAAAAAAAACAAAATAAGTAACTAAAAGAGAAAAAGGAGACACACCAAAATACAAACTCTTAACAATAGAGAACAAACGGATGGTTACCAGAGAGGAGGTGGATAGAGGGTTGAGTGAAATAGATGAAGGGGATTAAGAGGACGCTTTTCTTGATGACCACTGAGTAATATATAGAATTATTAATCACTCTCTTGTACACCTGAAATGAATGTAACATGTATGTTAGCTCTACTGGGATTAAAATAAATTTTAAAAAAGATTTTTCTTTCAGGAACCTCTTTGAAAAAGCTTTTCCTGTGCACTGTGCATAAGCCCTACTTGGGAGGATTCACTCTACAGTAATTATTCACTCCATGCCTCAAATTCATATTTCACTGAGTTCTTACCGTGGATTCCAGCCCACGGGAGCCATGGTCCTTTTCTGTCAAGGCTCAGCACCTATGCATTCAAGATTGGAAGTAGAGACACATGTCACTTCACATTCCAGAAAGCTATTATTGTTTCTGTTTCAGTGTGAGAGTCACAGACTTTGGGACAGGTTTCAGAGCAGGTTTATTATGGATCCTGGATCTCTACTTCAATGTTCATTGCCTGGATCCATTTGGCTAATAGGTTCCCTGTGGATGGGCTTGCTTCCAAGCACTTACATGGAAGATGCAAAGGTGGGTGGGCTTGGTGCGGGACAGGAAGAAGACCAAAAACATACAAGGGTCCGACCCCTCCCCTGATCCAGGAACTGCTATGGGAGAGGGTACAGGTGGGAGAATTCATGCGAAACTCCAAGGTCACCAGCTGAACACAGGAGGCACAGGTCAAGGGATCTGGAGATGCAGCGGTTGAAGGCTGCTCTGAGCTACCTCTGGGAGGAAGGGAGGGATGGAATGAGAAGGAGACACTGCCTGCTCCTGGCCCATGCCAGCTGCCCACCGCTCCGACACGCATCAGTCGACACAGCTGACACAGCCTGGGCTCAGGATGGGCTGGCTCGCGTCCCTCAATCCTCAGTGGGACAGCTGTCCCCAGGGCTCAGAGACATGCTGAGGGAGATGAGAGGGAAAGCTGCCCCACCCTGGTCACCCCCTCTTTGAGCAAACAGCCCTTCAGAACTGCTAAAAAAACCCACTAACGGGGTTGAAAGACTTGCCATGGATGAACTAAAGCATAGAGATATGTAAAATAACATTCATTTTTAAGTTCAGAGCTGTCATCTCAGGAAGTGGGGAGAGCTTCCCTGAAGAAGACTGAGGGGAGGGCAGGCCATGCTGAAAAGGGAGACATGGCTCTCCTGATTGGGGACCTGCAGCCCCCTTCCAGGGCAGGGCATCATCCTCACATCAAAAGAGATCCATGGAAGTGTTCCATCAGGGCCAGATGTTTGTCTCGAGAAGGCTACCTTGGCATTGGACTGCACAGGGCACCAGGGACGAGGGCCAGATGGAGGACGGACAATACCCCGGAGGCCATGGGTAAGAGCAGAGGCACAGGACCTTGAAGATGATGATGAAAAGCAGGAGGTGGCAGCATGGAGCCGTCCCAAAAGTATCATGGGAGCAGCGCCCACAGCTTCACTGAATGGGTGTCTTCTGTGCCAGGTGTGGCTGACGTCAGTGGGCTCCAGAGTAGTCCTGACCACAACTCTAGGAAGTGTGCACCACCCCCAGCCTCCTCTCCCCTTGCAGCTGCTAGGAATCACGTTCACAGACCCTGGTCAGCTTTTGTGGAAAGCAAGCAGTGGCTCCCGCACACGCTGCACCTCTGGTGTTGGTCCAGTGCGACCCTTGTGCCTGGCAAGACACTGATGTCTACCTGTCTCCATACAAATCCACAGACAGGAGGGTGTCCCTGAATTCCACAGCACATGATGAGACAGATCCACAGAAACCAACACCCAGTGGATCACTCGGGACCTCACCTATGGTCATGGAGCTCACCATACCCTATTTCTGTCACTTACTACAGAAAGCCTGGTTATGATCCCCCACAATACCATACATCCTGGTTGCTGACCTGGGGTCATGCCATGAACCCACATAGCACCTTTCTTTAAGTGAAGGCTATGCCTACACCTCCTAGAAAATATTTCTAATGAAGTACAAGTCCATCAGGACTATGGTGTGAACGGTAGCACACAGCCTGCATGGTAGTAGTCAGTAATTCTAACAAGGGTTAACCCCACTCCCTGTCTCACAAAAACTTCCTCCATCCCCACTTAACTCATGGTCTGCCCTCAGAAAGCCCTCCAGGAAACAAACCTTTCATCTGAATGCTCTCTTCACCTTCTGCTTCAAACCTTGTCCAACCACAAAGATATGAAACTAGAAATCAGTCTCAAGAAAAAAATGGGACAGTCAAAAATAGGTGGAGATTTTTGGGGCCTGGGTGGCTCAGTCGTTAAGGAACTGCTCTCATCTCTGGTCTTGATCCCAGGATCCTGGGATCTAGCCCCATATCAGGCTCCTTGCTCAGTGGGAAGCCCACTTTTCCCTCTCCCACCCCCTTGCTTGTGTTCACTCTCTCGCTGTCTCACTCTATGTCAGATACTTAAATAATCTTAAAAAAATATGTGGAGATTTAACAACATGCTACTGAACAACCAACAGTCAAAGAAGAAATCAAAAAAATTTTAGAAGTACCTTGACACTGATGAAAAAGACAACCTACAAAAACTTATGGGATGCAGCAAAAGTAGCTTTATGGGGGACATTCATAGCAATTCAAGTCTTCATCATTCCATGAGAATGGTCTCCAATAAACAACCTGATTTATGTGGTAAAGAAGTAGAAAAAAAAACAACAAACAAAGCCCCAAATTAGTAGAAATAAGGAAATAACAAAAAGGAATGCATAAATAAATCCAATGGATACTAAAAAGACAAAAAAAAAAAACAATGAAAATGAGAGCGGCCTTTTTTGGAAAGATAAACAAAACCGACAAACTTAGCTAGACTCACCAAGAAAGACAGAGGACTCGAATATAATCAGGAAAATAAGATAATGGATTCCTGTCTCATATCAAAATCAAAAGAACTCTTCAACCTTGGACACAACAACTTCTTGCAAGCCACGTCTCTAAAGGCAAAGGAAATAAAAGCAAAAATGAACTATTGGCACTTCATCAGGATAAAAAGCTTCTGCTTGGCAAAGCAAATGATCAAAAAACAAAAAGGCAACCTATGGAATCGAAGAAGATATCTGCAAATGATATTACAGATAAAGGGCTGGTTTCCAAGATCGATAAAGAACTCCTCAAACTCGACACCCAAAAAATGGGCAGAAGGCACAAAGAGATACTTCTCCAGAGAAGACATACAAATGGCCAACAGACACATGAAAAAATGCTCCACATCACTTGCCATCAGGCAAATACAAATCAAAACGACAATGAGATACCACCTTACACTAGATAGAATGGTTAAAATTAACCAGGCAGGGGGCACCTGGGTGGCACAGCGGTTAAGCGTCTGACTTCGGCTCAGGGCATGATCCTGGCATTATGGGATCGAGCCCCACATCAGGCTCCTCCGTTATGATGCTGCTTCTCCCTCTCCCACTCCCCCTGCTTGTGTTCCCTCTCTCGCTGGCTGTCTCTATCTCTGTGGAATAAATAAATAAAATCTTGAAAAAAAATTAACAAGACAAAAAAAAAATGTCAGAGAGGATGTGGAGAAAGGGGAGCCCTCTTACACTACTCGTGAGAATTCAAGCTGGTACAGCCACTTTTGAAAACAATATGGATGTTCCTCACGACGTTAACCACAGAGATATCCTACGACCCACCAATTGCACTACTGGGTATTTACCCCATAGACACAGAGTAATGAAAAGAAGCGGCACCTGTATCCCAATGTTCATAGCTGCAATGTCCATAATAGCCAAACTGTGGAAGGAGCCAAGATGTCCTTCAGCAGATGAATGGACAAAGAAGATGTGGTTCATCTATACAATGGACTATTACTCAGTCGTCAGAAGGATGAATACCCACCACTTGCACAAACGTGCATGGACCAGGAGGGGATTATGCTAAGTGAAATTAAAGCAAGCAGAGAAAGACAATTATCATATGGTTTCACTCCTATGTGGAATGGAAGGAATAGCATGGAGGACATTAGAAGAAGGAAGGGAAAAGTGAAGTGAGGTAATGAGAGGGGAAATGAAACATGAGAGACTACTGACACTGGGAAACAAACTGAAGGTTGCAGAAAGGGAGGGTAGGGGAATGGGTTATCCTGGTGATGGGTATTAAGGAGGGCACGTGTTGGGGCACCTGGGTGGCACAGCGGTTAAGCATCTGCCTTCGGCTCAGGGCGTGATCCCGGCATTAGGGGATCGAACTCCACAACAGGCTCCTCCGCTGTGAGCCTGCTTCTTCCTCTCCCACTCCCCCTGCTTGAGTTCCCTCTCTCGCTGGCTGTCTCTATCTATCGAATAAATAAATAAATTCTTTAAAAAGAAGGAGGGCACGTGTCATAATGAGCACTAGGTGTTATATGCAAACAATGAATCATCGAACACTTCATCAAAAACAAATGAAGTACTGTAGGGTGATTAACATCATTTTAAAAAAATAGAAGGATATGAAATTCATACAGGAAAAATGTCACTATTTGCAAATGACATGAAATCCCAAAAGATTACACACACACACACACACACACAAAACTGTTAGAATAAACAAATTCTAGAAAGCTGCAGGATATAAAGTCAATATACAGAGACCTGTTCTCTTTTTTTTTCATATTTTATTTATTTATTTGAGAGGAAGAGAAAAAGCAAGGGTAGGGGGAGTGTCCAAAAGAGGGAGAAGCAGACCCTCGCTAAACGGGGAGCCCAACACAGGGCTCAATGTCAGAACTCTGAGTTCATGACCTGAGATGAAGGCAGAAGCTTCACCTATGGGGCCACCCAGGTGACCCAACTTCTTGCATTTCTGCATACTGATGACGCACTTTTGCAAAGAGAAATTCAAAAAGCAATGCCATTTATAATTGCATCAAAAAAAAAATCTAGGAATAAAAGTAACCAAAAATGAGAAAGACATAGTACACTCAACACATGGCAGAAAAGAAATGAAAAACATGTGTGTCGAGGGGGGCAGGATGTATGGGTCAAAGATTTGGAAGGCAACACAAACAAATGGAAGCTTACGCCATGCTCCTTAACTGGAAGATTTAATTATGTGAACATGTCCATCGTACCCAAAGCAATCTACAGATATGATGAAATCCCTATCTGAATTCCAGCGGCATTATTCGAGCAAATAGAAAACAGTCCTCAAACTTGTATGGAATCACAAAAGACCCCAAATACCCAAAGCAACCTGGAGAAAGAAATGTGCAGTCAACACACTCCTGGATTTCAAGCTAGATTACAAAGCTGTTGTCATCAAAACAGGATGGTACTGGCAGAAACACAGACACCAGGTCAGTGGAACAGAACAGAAAGCTCAGAAACTTACCCACACGTAGATGATCCTAACTTACGACACAGCAGCAGAAGATATGCCATGAAGGAAGGACTGTTTCTTCAGTGAGCGGTAACAGGCAAACTGGACACTAAATGCAGAAGAATATAACTGGTCCACTTTCTTACACCACACACAAAATTTTTAATGGATGAATGATTTGAACATAAGACCTGAATCCATAAACCTCCAAGAAGACACAGGTACTAAGTCTCTCGACATTAGTTTTGGCAAAGTGTCTTCAGATCGGACACCAAATGCAAAGGCAACAAAAGCAAAAATAAACAAGTGGAACAACATCAAACTGAAATCTTCCACACGGCAAAAGAAACCAGCAAAAACTTAAAAGGCCACTGACCCAATAAGAAAAAAAATATCTGCGAATCATATGTGTGAGAAGAGGCTAATATCCAAAATACACACAACACTCATACAAATCAAAACAAAAAAATTGTATAAAAAATGTGGGGAATATGTGAATAGATACTTTCTAAAGATGGCACACAGGTGCCAACAGACAGAGAAAGTTGTTAGACATCACTCATCATAATCAGGGAAACATCAGTCAAACCCACAATCGGCTATCCACTCACAACAGTTGGAACAGCAATTGTCCCAGAGACAGACACCAGGTGGGGTCAAGGGTGTGCAGAGGAGGAGACACTGTGCACTGTTGGTGGGAATGGAAATTGGTGCAGCCACTGTGACAAACGGTATGGAGGTTCCTGAAAAAATAAATGCGACTACCACATGACCCATTAATGGCTCTACTGAGTATTGATTTGGAGAACACAAAAATACTGCCTAAAAAAGACAGATGCACTTCCACGTTCACTGCAGCATTATTCACAAGAACCAGACATGGAAACACAGACCTTGGGGGCCTTATTCCAAGTAACTCAGACACAGAAAGACCAATCCCAGATGCTCTCATGTACATTCCACGTGGAATAAACAATTACTGAATGCATAGATACTGATAGCAGATTGGTAGGTGCCAGATTCGGGGATGGGGTGTTAGAAATGGGTGAAGGTGGTCAAAGTCTCAATGTTTGAGTGAGAAAATCCGACAGTCATGAAATGTTCCGTCCAGTATGGAGACTAAAACTAACCCCGCAGCATGGGGTATAGGTTTCTCTGCTCTTTGAAAGTACAGGGCTTCTGAGAAACCTTGCACAGCAGAAATGGTGTTCAAGAAGGAATGGCCATTAATTTACACGGCACAATTAGATAGTGTCCTCAGACTCCAAAATTCCTTCTCTTTGGCTTTTCTTAGGCCTCAGGACACAAGTTTCTAATGGAGGCCCAGCATAAATGAAGACAAAGCAGAGCAGAGGCTCACAGACACCATTCAAAGTGCTGGTGGCTGGATGCGGAGAGCAGTTCCCAGCGGAAGGAGCAGGTTGGGGTGCACGACGCCTCTGTCGTGCTTCTCCCCAAAACAGATGCTGAACGCGATTCTCACTGTTCACCTTTTTTCATGAGGGAAATCCTCTTCAGGTCTCTTCCTCTTACTGAAGCTGGGTAATAACGTAGTTCTTTCAAGAAAGCCCAGTGTCTTACTGTGAACGTTTAAAAAGTGGGGGATACTTGTACTTGAGCATTGCTGAGGGAGGAGATGTGAAAGGTTCTCCCAGACACAAACCTCAGCAGATCCACTGGGAAAGGCACCTTCCTCAGCATGTGGAACACGGACTACCTCCTACCACCCGAGAAACCCTCTCCTTCCCCTCGATCAGGACAACCCACAACAGCTGGGAGTTACCCCAATTCCTCTGTTCTCCTGCTCCTAATAGCTAACCCATCAGCAAATCCTGTGAGCTCCATCTTCAAAATGGACCCAGAATAGGTCTAACCACTCCATCCAAGGCCACCTGTCTGGACCACAGTGCCTGAGTTCCTGGAAAAGCTTCGTCATTGACCTGCCTTGCCATCTTCAACCCTCTGTCATCTGTTCTCAACACTGTAGCCACGATGGCCCAGTGAAACAGGGTCTCATGGGGTTATAGCCCTGGAATGGCTTTCTGTCACCTCTCTGAGGTCATGTCCTAAGCTGTCTCCTGTGGCCACAGGGCCATCTTGCTACTCCAGGACATAGCTGGAATTTTCCTGCCCCAGAGCTATGCACATGCTTTCCCTTCTGTTCAGAATGCTCCTGATGTGTTCTCACTCACCTTCGGAGAAGTCTGAATTGGAGTGACAGGGACAGAAGATGAGGCTGTGTGTGTTGGGTGAGGCTGGTGGCCCAGAAGAAGGTTCTCTGCCAGCTCTCCGCCTGTGCCTCACTTGTCCTCAGCCAGGAACTTGCACACAGCCCTCACCTGTCACAACTCTCACCCAGGAGACCCACAGCCACCCCTGGAGCCCACCCTGCCCACACCCTGCTGCAGAATGCATTCAGCTCTCCTCTGGAACCCCTGTCAGCTTTACCCAGTCCTGGAACTCCCCCATCTCCTGCAAAGCTCCCGGATTACCTCTCTGCTTCCAAAATCACACTGGCGCAAGGCTTTCATGAGAAAGCTATAACGCTAACTAATGAAAGGTTCACACCTACTTTCCCCTTCTGTTGCCTTTCTCTCCACCTTCTTTCCTACCTGTGCAAACTGTAACATATCAGTGGAACATGAACATGCTCTGAGACCTGAATCTTTCATTGCAGCTTTCTGAGGACTCCTTATGTGATAAGCAACTAGTGTATCCTACAACAGGGTGATTTACAACTCTCATCTATAGAATAGTACAGCCCAAATCACTACAATTTTACCTCACTCTTCATGAAGCAGAACACTTTTACCTTTCTCCTCTTACTTAAATTCCAGTTAGTTCACATGCCATGGAATATTCGCTTCAGGGGTAGGATTTAGTGATTCCTCACCTGCAAGGAGTACCCGGTGCTCATCACAAGTGCCCTCCTTAATACCCCTCACCCATTTAACTCTTCCCCCCATGCCCCTGTCCTGCAGCAACACTCAGTTTGTTCTCCAAGGTTGAGTCTATTTCCTTGTTTGCCTCTCTCATCACTCCTCAACTCTGTTCATCTGTTTTCTTTCTGAAGTTCCACAAGTGTGAGAGCATAGGATATTTGTCTTTCCTCAATGATTTTGCTTAGCTTAATACACTCTAGGTCCATCCACATCCTTGCAAATGGTAAGTTTTCATTCTTTTTGAATCTGGGTCATATTCCAGTGTATATATATGTATCCCACATCTGTTTTACCCATTCATCAGTGCATGGACGTTGGGATTCTCTCTATAGTTTGGCTACTGTGGACATTTCTGCTATAAACATCATGGTGCATGTACCCATTTCGAATCCACATTTTTGTATCCTTTGGGTAAATACCTAGAAGAGCAATTGCTGGATCATGGGGTTGTTCAATTTTTAACTTTTTGAGGAACCCCCACACTGTTTCCCAGACTGGCTGCACCACTTTGCATTCCCACCAACAGGATGGGAGGCTTCCCCTTTAAGCAGAACATTATCTGCCAGCAATTTCATAAGAGGAAACAAAACCTCTAGGAGATGCACCTAGGGTCAGACAAGCAGTTGCAGAGTTCACCCCAAGGCTCCTGACGCCAAGCCCCTTGAAGCCACCAGCATGCCACTATCCAAAAGAATTCCCAGACTCTCCTTCTGACTCCACCACCAAAGAAACTACAGAGAGAATATGGCACCTCAAAATATCGAGATAATACATTTAGTAAAACTAGAAAGTCAAGCTCAACTTTTAAACAGGAACAGGCCGCTTTGGAAAATTTTCAATTTTCCCTCCACCCTAATTTTAACTCTTCTGATGAATAAATTAATCAATGATGAAACATCACCTTTGTCAAATGACATCATCCAAGTCTGTATCAGATGAAAAAAGTCACCTAACTCTAGATGTTGGCCACTCAACCATATCCTAGGCCCAATTGAATAAACACTGTTAGATGAAGGAACAAATTAGATGTTACAAACAGGCACAGAGTGAATCTCACCTTCCCTTTCTAATAAAAGAGGGTTCCTAGGAAACAGATGGTCAAAATACATTTGTAAGCAATAAATGGACAGAGAAATTGTGATCCCCTGCAATGTTCTACCTCCAGGGAAACTAAGTAATTCCTGCCCCAAACCCAGAATGCTGACAGCTACTTCAATTTTACTTTGTGGCTCAACTAGAGAAAAGAGAAAAGCCCAGGAGGTTTTGGGATAATGAGAGGTTTTACCTCCAGCCCTGACATAGATAGGACATTTTGCCAAACATACCTGTGCTTTCTCTGAACACTGGCGTCCTGTGACAAGCTGCCTCGCTGACTCTGATGCTGACGTTCAAAACCTCGGGTTTCTTGGAGCCAGAGCAGAGAATTGCTGTCAGGTGGGGAGAAGAAGGCACCTCTGACCTAAAGCCTGCACACCTGCTTCGGTTTCTGTGCAAAGGGGCAACACATACTTCTTGTTTAGCAGTAATTATCTTCATTCTCAATAGACCAATGACCTTGCCTTTTCTGGAAAGCAGACTTACTCTTCTAAAGAAACCCTCAATTCGTCTATTCCCAATGCAACTAGAGTGGGGTCTGGTTTACGCACGCCTCCAGGCCCCCACCTGGAGGATATTCCTGCATGATTCTAATAGCCAATACCACTACCCAGGTGCACACGGGGCATAATGCTGAAGTTGGGGGATGGCCCTGGGGCTTGCTACTGCCACATCTGTGCCTGGGGGACCAGGACACACCCTGCTGAACTCAGGGTACTGCTCAAGATGCATCACCTGCACTGTGTCAGAGAACTGAAAGTGGGGATTGTGTGAGGTCGTTACCCGCACTCTTCCAGGGGAACAGGGGAAACGCTGAAATTCTGCAACCCATCCCACAAAAGCTCAGGTGAGTGGGTGCCCTGGAGCTCCCGGGTATGGGGAATAAGGTCAGTTGAGGACATGGGGCAGAAGAGACTTTAAAGGGAAAAAGAAAACTCACCTGAGTACCCACAATGAACCCTCTCCACGTGCCCTTCCAAAACCTTGCCTCCCACCTGGGGCACACCCTACCCCCAGACCCCCACCCCAGTGCAAGCTGCTCACTCACCAGCAGGGATCTCCACAGGGCAACTCTCTCTCTCTCAGTGCCCCTTCTTCTGCCCCAATTCTGCAACCCACTGCAAATCTGGGACTGCCCACAGAGACATCTCCACCCCCAAGCAGTGAATGGTTGGGGAGGTTGGTGCCTGAGCCCCTTGGATGCTGGGCAACCCGCCCTCAAGCCCTTGGAACCCTGAAAGTGCAGGGGCCCCAAGAGGCGCCTCCTCTACCCAACACCCGGCACAGGAATGGGTGGGGTCGTGGGCCAGGGCACCCACACACACCTGGCCCCTTCTAGGGACCCCTCTAGCTGCAGACCACCCTCAGAGTCCTGCCCCTTCCCTTTCTGCACCAGCCCTCCCTGCTGGGGTGTGCCTGGTTCTGGGCAAGGTCAGTGGCTCTCAGACCCTCCAAGGCTTTGGCTTTAGGAAATGCAATGGTTTCATGCATTTTCAGTATGTACATGTCAGTATGACTTTAATCTTATGGGAGCCAAAGAGGTTCTTTATTTTTTCTTATCTTCATGTTGGCATTTTTGGTTGTTTTCTTCTCAAAGCAGATGTACAACATGTGTTTGGGGCAGAAATAGGGCCCATGCTTTGAGTTTTTGCCCAATCATTTTGAGCCAGTTAAAATGTTAAAGGATAGCTTCCCTGGGAGCCCAGGATCAGGGCCCACAGATGATATAAGATAAAAATTACTTTCATCATTATAATGACTACTAAATGGAGGAATTTGAGACAAAAGCACCTTTCACAAGAGTACCAAGAAATCAAAATGATGCCCACAGAAGGCTACCTGCTCCATGGTCAGCACAGGTAACAGAAGTGTTCACAGTCTCTGGACTCCTGCCCTTCTCCTGCCCAAATCTCTGAAGCACACAGACCACTTAAAATCAGAATTGTAGAACTGCTAGACACCTTAGAGATGTCTGGCACCATTCCCTTGGACTGCAGAATAAAACACAGTAGCTCGTTGTCACAAACTAATTTCAACATGAAGTGCCCCCTGGATGCACTAAGTTCTTTCTCTGCAAATGTTGACTAATGTAAGTCACAGTCACACCATTTAAACACTAGGATGGCTGGGAAGTCAACGTAGGTAAGGCAATATTTTAGCCAGGTTTATAAGCATTGGCTCACTTTGTAGAAGAGGCTGAGCTGAGTGTTTTTAAATACTATTTCAGGTACAAGAGAGGAGTTAAGATGGTGGAGGAGTAGGGGACTCCTTTTTCCGCAGATCCCCTGAGTCCTGCTGGATAGGTAGCAGGCCAGCCTAAACAACCACGGAATCAGCCTGAGAGGCAGGAAGATATATCTGGATCTCTACAAATGAACATCTCCAGCGCTGCGTATTGAGGTAGGAAGCGGGGAGTCCTGAAACCTGGCACAGATACTGGAAGATAAAAGGAAGGGGGAGGGAGCCACCGCATTTGGGCGCCAGGAAGTAGCAGCCACCTGCACAGGGGAGCTGGCAGATTCACAGAAGGCACCCCTAGAGAGAGGACTGAGACTGGTGAGCCCAGAGAGCACACCACTAGGCATCTCCCAGAACACAGGAATCCCAGTGTGCTCATGGGATCCAGAATGAGAATGAGAGCTCCTGGAGCGCGTGTGGGTCCACTGGAGGCTGGCAGGCCACCTGCACAGGGGAGAGGGCAGATTCATGGTCAGAACCCAGGAAACAGCAGACTGAGACCCTGAACCAGGTGCGCCCACCACCAGGCTTCTCACAGAACTCCGGAATCCCAGTGTGCTCACCGGGAATAGACAGACCCAGAGACCCGGGAGCACGCGGGGCGGCTGGCGGCTGGTGGGCCACCTGAATGGGGCAGCGGGCGAACTCGTGGTTGGCACCCAGGAAACAGCAGACTGAGACCCTGAAGGAGGTGGTATGCCACCAGGCTTCTCAGGAAACTCCGTAATCCTGGTGTGCTCACAGGATCCAGACTGAGACCTGGAGATCTGGGAGCTCCAGGGGGCGGCTGGTGGCTGGTGGCCTTAGAAACACAAAGGACAGAGATGCACCTGCCCTGGAAGTGAGGGCAGGGACACCAGGTGTGGAGCACACATCCAGGGACGCTATGGGGTTGAGCAGCACCAACAGTAACGGAGTTAAAGTGGCCAGAACATCCGTGAAGAACATGCCGCAATCCCTCTGTTCTGTGACAATTCAGCCTCTGCTGCTCTGACTCTCAGAAGAGGCACAGCAGACCGCCAGAGAAAGATGCCAGGGAACAAAAGCCTGGAAATACTGGCTCACAGCGTTCCCACACCAATCCCCCCTCGCAGGGGACAGGGCAACTCTACCCAAACAGGGTTGCCTGAGTATGGGTGTGGCAAAATACAAACTCTTAACAATAGAGAACAAACGGATGGATACCAGAGAGGAGGTGGATAGAGGGATGAGTCAAATAGATGAAGCGGATTAAGAGGACACTTTTCTTGATGACCACTGAGTAATATATAGAATTACTGAATCACTCTATTGTACACCTGAAACGAATGTAACACTGTAGGTTAGCTCTACTGGAATTAAAATAAATTTTTAAAAAAGATTTTTCTTTCAGAAACCTCTTTGAAAAAGCTTTTCCTGTGCATTGTTCATAAGCCCTACTTGGGAGGATTCACTCTACAATAATTATTCACTCTATGCCTTGAATTCAGATTTCACTGAGTTCTTACTGTGGATCCCAGCCCACGGGAGCCATGGTCCTTTTCAGTCCAGGCTCAGCACCTATGCATTTAAGATTAGAAGTAGAGACACATGTCACTTCACACTCCAGAAAGCTATTATTGTTTCTGTTTCAGTGTGAGAGAGTCACAGACTTTGGGACAAGTTTCCGAGCAGGTTTATTATGGATCCTGGATCTCTACTTCAATGTTCTTTGCCTGGATCCATTTGGCTAATAGGTTCCCTGTGGATGGGCTTGCTTCCAAGCACTTACATGGAAGATGCAAAGGTGGGTGGGCTTGGTGTGGGACAGGAAGAAGATCAAAAGCAGACAAGAGTCCCACCACTCCCCTGATCCAGGAACTGCTACAGGAGAGGGTATGGGAGGTAGAATCAATGCAAAACTCCAAGGTCACCAGCTGAACACAGGAGGCACAGGTCAAAGGATCTGGAGATGCAGGGGTTGAAGGCTGCTCTGAGCTATATCTGCGAAGAAGGGAGGGAAGGAATGAGGAGACACTGCCTGCCCCTGGCCCATGCCGCTGCCCACCACTCTGACACGCATCCGTCTACACAGCTGACAGAGCCTGGGCTCAGGATGAGCTGGCTCGGGTCCCTCAATCCTCAGTGGCACAGTTGGCCCCAGGGCTCAGAGACATGCTGAGGGAGATGAGAGGGAAAGCTGCCCCACCCGGGTCATCCCCTCCTTGAGCAGACAGCCCTTCAGAACTGCTAAAGAAAAACCCCACTAACGGGGTTGAAAGACATGCCATGGATGAACTAAGGCATAGAGATATGTAAAATAACATTCATTTTTAAGTTCAGAGCTGTCATCTCAGGAAGTGGGGAGAGCTTCCCTGAAGAAGACTGAGGGGAGGGCAGGCCATGCTGAAAAGGGAGACATGGCTCTCCTGATTGGGGACCTGCAGCCCCCTTCCAGGGCAGGGCTTCATCCTTGCATCACACGAGATCCATGGAAGTGTTCCATCAGGGCCAGATGATTGTCTCGAGAAGGCTATCCTGGCATCGGACTGCACAGGGCAACAGGGACGAGGGCCAGATGGAGGACGGACAATACCCCGGAGGCCATGGGGCAAGAGCAGAGGCACATGACTTTGAAGATGATGATGAAAAGCAGGAGGTGGCAGCATGGAGCCGGCCCGAAAGTACCATGGGAGCAGTGCCCACAGCTACACTGACTGGGGGCCTTCTGTGCCCAGTGTGGCTGACTTCAGTGGGCTCCAGACTAGTCCTGACCACAACTCTAGGAAGTGTGCACCACCCCCGGCAGCCTCTCCCCTTGCAGCTGCTAGAAATCACGGTCAAAGACCCTGGTCAGCTTTCGTGGAAAGCAAGCAGTGGCTCCCGCACACGCTGCACCTCTGGTGGTGGTCCAGTGCGACCCTTGTGCCTGGCCAAACACTGATGTCTACCTGTCTCCACACAAATCCACAGACAGGAGGGTGTCCCTGAATTCCACAGCACCTGATGAGACAGATCCACAGAACCCAACACCCAGTGGGTCACTCGGGACCTCACCTATGGTCATGGAGCTCACCATAAACTATTTCTGTCACTTCCCACAGAAAGCCTGTTTCTCATCCCCCACAATACCATACATCCTGGTTGCTGACCTGGGGTCATGCCATGAACCCACATGGCACCTTTCTTTAAGAGAAGGCTATGCCTAAACCTCCTAGAAAATATTCCTAATGAAGTACAAGTCCATCAGGACTACGGTGTGAACAGTAGCACACAGCCTGCATGGTAGTAGTCAGTAATTCTAACAAGGGTTAACCCCACCCCCGTCTCACAAAACCTTCCTCCGTCCCCACAGAACTCATGGTCTGCCCTCAGAAATCCCTCCAGGAAACAAACTTTTAATCTGAATGCTCTTCACCTTATGCTTCAAATCTTGTCCAACCACAAAGATATGAAACTAGAAATCAATCTCAAGAAAAAAATGGGACAGTCAAAAATAGGTGGAGATTGGGGAGCCTGGGTGGATCAGTTGTTAAGGATCTGCCTTCAGCTCAGGTCCCGATCCCAGGATCCTGGGATTTAGGTTGGAATCAGGCTCCTTGCTCAGTGGGAAGCCCGCTTCTCCCTCTCTCACCCCCCCTGCTTGCGTTCCCTCTCTCACTGTCTCACTCTCTGTCAGATACTTAAATAATCTCAAAAAAATATGTGGAGAATTAAAAACATGCTACCGAACAACCAACAGTCAAAGAAGAAATCAAAAAAGATTTTAGAAGTACCTTGACACTGATGAAAAAGACAACTTACAAAAACTTATGGGATGCAGCAAAAGTAGCTCTATGGGGGACATTCATAGAAACTCAAGTCTTCATCAATCCATGAGAAGGGTCTCCAATAAACAACCTGATTTATGTGGTAAAGAAGTAAAAAATAAAACAACAAAGACCCAATATAGTAGAAATAAGGAAATAACAAAAAGGAATGCATAAATAAATCCAACAGAGACTAAAAAGACCAAAAAAAAAAAAAAAACAAAAACAATGAAATTGAAAGGTGCCTTTTTTGGAAAGATAAATAAAACTGACAAACTTAGCTAGACTCACCAAGAAAGACAGAGGAATCGAATACATTCAGGAAAGAAAGATAATGGATTCCTGTATCATATCCAAATCAAAAGATCTCTTCAACCTTGGACACAACAACTTCTTGCAAGCCATGTCTCTAAAGGCAAAGGAAATAAAAGCAAAAATGAACTATTGGCACTTCATCAAGATAAAAACCTTCTGCACAGCAAAGCAAACGATCAACAAAACACAAAGGCAACCTATGGAAAAGAAGAAGATATCTGCAAATGATATTACAGATAAAGGGCTGGTATCCAAGATCTATAAAGAACTCCTCAAACTCGACACCCAAAAAATGGGCAGAAGACACAAAGAGATACTTCTAGAGAAGACATACAAATGGCCAACAGACACATGAAAAAATGCTCCACATCACTTGCCATCAGGCAAATACAAATCAAAACGACAATGAGATACCACCTTACACCAGTTAGAATGGTTAAAATTAACAAGGCAGGGGGCACCTGGGTGGCACAGAGGTTAAGGATCTGCCTTCGGCTAAGGGCGTGATCCTGGCATTATGGGATCGAGCCCCACATCAGGCTCCTCCGCTATGAGCCTGCTTCTTCCTCTCCCACTCCCCCTGCTTGTGTTCCCTCTCTCGCTGGCTGTCTCTATCTCTATCAAATAAATAAATAAAATCTTGAGAAAAAAATTAACAAGACAGGAAATTACAAAAAGTCAGAGATGATGTGGAGAAAGGGGAGCCCTCTTACACTACTCGTGAGAATTCAACTGGTATAACCACTTTTGAACAATATGGATGTTCCGCAAGACATTAAACACAGAGCTATCCTATGACCCAACAATTGCACTACTGGGTATTTACCCCATAGACACAGAGTAATGAAAAGAAGGGGCACCTGTATCTCAATGTTCATAGCAGCAATGTCCATAATAGCCAAACTGTATACGGAGCCAAGATGTCCTTCAGCAGATGAATGGACAAAGAAGATGTGGTTCATCTATACAATGGAATATTACTCAGTCATCAGAAAGGATGAATACCCACCATTTGCACCAAGGTGAATTGACCAGGAGGGGATTATGCTAAGTGAAATTAAGGCAAGCACAGAAAGAGAATTATCATAAGGTTTGACTCCTATGTGGAATGGAAGGAATAGCATGGAGGACATTAGAAGAAGGAAGGGAAAAGTGAAGGGGGGGAATGAGAGGGGGAGAGGAACCATGAGAGACTGTTGACACTGGGAAACAAACTGAAGGTTGCAGTAAGGGAGGGGTAGGGGAATGGGTTATCCTGGTGATGGGTATTAAGGAGGGCACGTGTCATAAGGAGCACTAGGTGTTATATACAAACAATGAATCATGGAACACTTCATCAAAAACAAATGAAGTACTGTAGGGTGACTAACATCATTTTAAAAAAAGAGAAAGATATGAAATCCATACAGGAAAACTGTCACTATTTGCAAATGACATGAAATCCCGAAAGATTACACACACACACACACAAAAAAACAGTTAGTTTAAACAAATGCAAGAAAGCTGCAGGATATAAAGTCAATATACAGAGACCTGTTGTCTTTATTTTTTTTCAGATTTTATTTATTTATTTGAGAGGAAGAGAAAAAGCACATGCAGGGGGAGTGTAGGAAAGAGGGAGAAGCAGACCCTCGCTAAGCGGGGAGCCCAAAATGGGGCTCGATCCAGGACTCTGGGATCATGACCTGAGCTGAAGGCACACGCTTCACCTATGGGGCCACCCAGATGACCCAACTTCTTGCATTTCTGTATACTGATGACACACGTTCGCAAAGAGAAATTAAAAAAGCAATGCCATTTACAATTGCATCAAAAAAAATCTAGGAATAAAAGTAACCAAAAATGAGAAAGACATAGTACACTCAACACATGGCAGAAAAGAAATGAAAAACATGTGTGTCGAGGGGGGCAGAATGTATGGGTCAAAGATTTGGAAGGCAACACAAACAAATGGAAGCATACGCCATGCTCCTTAACTGGAAGATTTAATTATGTGAACATGTCCATCGTACCCAAAGCAATCGACAGATGTGATGAAATCCCTATCTGAATTCCACTGGCATTATTCGAGCAAATAGAAAACAGTCCTCAAACTTGTATGGAATCACAAAAGACCCCAAATACCCAAAGCAACCTGGAGAAAGAAAGGTGCAGTCAACACACTCCTGGATTTCAAGGTAGATTATAGAGCTGTTGTCATCAAAACAGGATGGTACTGGCATAAACACAGACACCAGTTCAGTGGAACAGAACAGAAAGCTCAGAAACTTACCCACACGTAGATGATCCTAACTTACGACAGAGCAGCAGAAGATATGCCATGAGGGAAGGACTGTCTCTTCAGTGAGCGGTAACATGCAAACTGGACAGTAAATGCAGAAGAATATAACTGGGCCACTTTCTTACACCACACACAAAATTTTTAATGGATGAATGATTTGAACATAAGACCTGAATCCATAAACCTCCAAGAAGACACAGGTACTAAGTCTCTCGACATTGGTTTTGGCAAAGAGTCTTCAGATCGGACACCAAATGCAAAGGCAACAAAAGCAAAAATAAACAAGTGGAACAATATCAAACTGAAATCTTCCACACGGCAAAAGAAACCAGCAAAAACTTAAAAGGCCACTGACCCAATAAGAAAAAAATATCTGCGAATCATATGTGTGAGAAGAGGCTAATATAAAAAATACACACAACACTCATACAAATCAAAAGAAACAAAAAAAAAAAACTGTATAAAAAAACGTGGGGAATATGTGAATAGATACTTTCCAAAGATGGCACACAGGTGCCAACAGACAGAGAAAGTTGTTAGACATCACTAAAAATCGTCAGGGAAACATCAGTCAAACCCACAATCGGCTATCCCCTCACAACAGTTGGATCACCAATTGTCCAGAGACAGACACCAGTTGGGGTCAAGGGTTTGCAGAGGAGACACTGTGCACTGTTGGTGGGAATGGAAATTGGTGCAGCCACTGTGACAAATGGTATGGAGGTTCCTGAAAAAATAAATGCAACTACCACATGGCACAGTAATGGCTCTACTCAGTATTTATTCGGAGAACACAAAAATACTGCCTCAAAAAGACAGATGCACTCCCACGTTCACTGCAGCCTTATTCACAAGAATCAGACCTGGAAACACAGACCTTGGGGACCTTATTCCAAGTAACTCAGACACAGAAAGACCAATACCAGATGCTCTCATGTACATTCCACGTGGAATAAACAAATACTGAATGCATAGATACTGATAGCAGATTGGTAGGTGCCAGATTCGGGGATGGGGTGGTAGAAATGGGTGAAGGTGGTCAAAGTCTCAATGTTTGAGTGAGAAAATCTGACAGTCATGAAATGTTCTGTCCAGCATGGAGACTAAAACTAACCCCGCAGCATGGGGTATAGGTTTCCCTGCTCTTTGAAAGTGCAGGGCTTCTGAGAAACCTTGCACAGCAGAAATGGTGTCAAGAAGGAATGGCCATTAATTTACACGGAACAATTAGACAGTGTGCTCAGACCCCAAAATTCCTTCTTTTGGCTTTTCTTAGGCCTCAGGACACAAGTACCTAACGGAGGCCCAGCATAAATGAAGATAAAGCACAATAGAGGCTCACAGACACCATTCAAAGTGCTGGTGGCTGGATGCGGAGAGCGGTTCCCAACGGAAGGAGCTTCTCCCCAAAACAGATGATGAACGCGATTCTCACAGTTCACCTTTTTTCATAAGAGGAAAATCCTCTTCAGGTCTCTTCCTCTTACTGAAGATGGGTAATTACGTAGTTATTTCAAGAAAACCAAGTGACTTACTGTGAACGTTTAAAAAGTGGGGGATACTTGTACTTGAGCATTGCTGAGGGAGGAGAAGTGAAAGGTTCTCTCAGACACAAACCTCAGCAGATCCACTGGGAAAGGCACCTTCCTCAGCATGCAGAACACGGACTACCTCCTACCACCCGAAAAACCCACTCCTTCCCCTCGATCAGGACAACCCACAACAGCTGGGAGTTACCCCAATTCCTCTGTTCTCCTGCTCCTAATAGCTAACCCATCAGCAAATCCTGTGAGCTCCATCTTCAAAATGGACCCAGAATAGGTCTAACCACTCCATCCAAGGCCACCTGTCTGGACCACAGTGCCTGAGTTCCTGGAAAAGCTTCGTCATTGACCTGCCTTGCCATCTTCAACCCTCTGTCATCTGTTCTCAACACTGTAGCCACGATGGCCCAGTGAAACAGGGTCTCATGGGGTTATAGCCCTGGAATGGCTTTCTGTCACCCTCTGTCACCTCTCTGAGCTCATGTCCTAAGCTGTCTCCTGTGGCCACAGGGCCTTCTTGCTGCTCCTGGACATACCTGGAATTCTCCTGCCCCAGAGCCTTTCCACATGCTTTCCCTTCTGTTTCGAATGCTCTTGATGTGTTCTCACTCACCTTCGGAGAAGTCTGAATTGGAGTGAAAGGGACAGAAGATGAAGCTGTGTGTTGGGTGAGGCTGGTGGCCCAGAAGAAAGTTCTCTGCCAGCTCTCCACCTGTGCCTCACTTGTCCTCAGCCAGGAACTTGCACACAGCCCTCACCTGTTACAACTCTCACCCAGGAGACCCACAGCCACCCCTGGAGCCCACCCCGCCCACACCCTGCTGCAGAATGCATTCAGCTCTCCTCTGGGACCCTTGTCAGCTTTACCCAGATCTGGAACTCCCCCGTCTCCTGCAAATTTCCCGGATTCCCCTCTGCTTCCATAATCACATTGGCGCAAGGCTTTCATGAGAAAGCTATAACGCTAACTAATGAAAGGTTCACACCTACTTTCCCCTTCTGTTGCCTTTCTCTCCACCTTCTTTCCTACCTGTGCAAACTGTAACATATCAGTGGAACATGAACATACTCTGACACCTGAATCTTTCATTGCAGCTTTCTGAAGACTCCTTATGTGATAAGCAACTAGTGTATCCTACAACAGGGTGTTTAACAACTCTCATCTATAGAATAGTACAGCCCAAATTACTACAAGTTTACCTCACTCTTCATGAAGCAGAACACTTTTTCCTTTCTTCTCTTACTTAAATTCCAGTTAGTCACATGCCATGGAACATTTGCTTCAGGGGTAGGATTTAGCGATTCCTCACCTGCATACAGTACCCGATGCTCATCACAAACACCCTCCTTAATACCTCTCACCCATTTAACTCTTCCCCCCATGCCCCTGTCCTGCAGTAACACTCAGTTTGTTCTCCAAGGTTGAGTCTATTTCCTTGTTTGCCTCTCTCATCGCCCCTCCACTCTGTTCATCTGTTTTCTTTCCGAAGTTCCACAAGCGTATGAGCATAGGATATTTGTCTTTCCTCACTGATTTTGCTTAGCTTAATACACTCTAGATCCATCCGCATCCTTGCAAATGGTAAGATTTCATTCTTTTTGAAGCTGGGTCATATTCCATTATATATATGTATCCCACATCTGCTTTATCCATTCATCAGTGCATGGATGTTGGGATTCTCTCCATAGTGTGGCTACTGTGGACATTTCTGCTATAAACATCATGGTTCAGGTTCCCCCTTTAAATCTGCATTTTTGTATCCTTTGGGTAAATACCTAGGAGAGCAATTGCTAGATCATGGGGTTGTTCAATGTTTAACTTTTTGAGGAACCCCCACACTGTTTCCCAGACTGGCTGCACCACTTTGCATTCCCACCAACAGGATGGGAGGGTTCCCCTTTAATCAGAACATTATCTGCCGGCAATTTCATAAGAGGAAACAAAACCTCTGGGAGATGCTCCTAGGGTCAGACAAGCAGTTGCAGACTTCACCCAAGGCTCCTGACGCCAAGCCCCTTGAAGCCACCAGCATGCCACTATCCAAAAGAATTCCCAGACTCTCCTTCTGATTCCACCACCAAAGAAACTACAGAGAGAATATGGCACCTCAAAATATCGAGATAATACATTTAGTAAAACTAGAAAGTCAAGCTCAACTTTTAAACAGGAACAGGCCGCTTTGGAAAATTTTCAATTTTCCCTCCACCCTAATTTTAACTCTTTTGATGAATAAACTAATCAATGATGAAACATCACCTTTGTCAAATGACATCATCCAAGTCTGTATCAGATGAAAAAAGCCACCTAACTCTAGATGCTGGCCACTCAAACATGTCTTAGGCCCAATTGAATAAACATTGTTAGATGAAGGAACAAATTAGATGTTACAAACAGGCACAGAGTGAATCTCACCTTCCCTTTCTAATAAAAGAGGGTTCCTAGGAAACAGATGGTCAAAATACATTTGTAAGCAATAAATGGACAGAGAAATTGTGATCCCCTGCAATGTTCTACCAGCAGGGAAAATTGTAATTCTTGCACCAAACCCAGAATGCTGACAGTTACTTCAATTTTACTTTGTGGCTCAACTAGAGAAAAGAGAAAAGCCCAGGAGGTTTTGGGATAATGAGAGGTTTTACCTAAAGCCCTGACATAGTTAGGACATTTTGCCAAACATACCTGTGCTTTCTCTGAACACTGGCGTCCAGTGACAAGCTGCCTCGCTGACTCCGATACTGACGTTCAAAACCTCGGGTGTCTTGGAGTCAGAGCAGAGAAGTGCTGTCAGCTGTGGAGAAGAAGGCACCTCTGACCTAAAGCCTGCACACCTGCTTCGGTTTCTGGGCAAAGGGGCAACACATACTTCTTGTTTAGCAGTAATTATCTTCATTCTCAATAGACCAATGACCTTGCCTTTTCTGGAAAGCAGACTTACTCTTCTAAGGAAACCCTCAATTTGTCTATTCCCAGTGCAACTAGAGTGGGGTCTGGTTTACACCCGCTTCCAGGCCCCCACCTGGAGAATTTTCCTGCATGATTCCAACAGCCAATGACCACTAACCTGGGGGCACACGGGGCATAATGCTGAAGTTGGGTATGGCTCTGGGGCTTGCTACTGCCACACCTGTGCCTGGGGGACCAGGGCACACCCTGCTGAACTCGGGGTACTGCTCAAGATGCATCACCTGCACTGTGTCAGAGAACAGGGGGACACATCACTGAAGGTGGGGACTCTGTGAGGTCCTTACCCACACTTTTCCAGGGAACAGGGGAAACCCTGAAATTCTGCAACCCATCCCACAAAAGCTCAGGTGATTGGGCGCCCTGGAGTTCACGGGTATGGGGAATAAGGCCAGTTGAGGACATGGGGCAGAAGAGACTTTAAAGAGGAAAAGAAAACTCACCTGAGTCCCCACAATGAACCCTCTCCAAGTGCCCTTCGAGAACCCTGCCTCCCACCTGGGTTGCACCCTACCCCCGAACTCCCCCGCCCCTGGTGCATTCTGCTCACTCAGCAGCTGGGACCTCCACAGGGCAACTCTCTCTCTCCCAGTGCCCCTTCTTCTGCCCCAGGTCTGCACCCCACTGCAACTCTGGAACAGCCCACAGAGACGTAGCTCCACCCCCAAGGGGTGATTGGTCAGGGAGGGTGGTGCCCCAGCCCCTGGGATGCCAGGCAACCCTCCCTCAAGCCCCTGGAACCCTGAAAGTGCAGGGAGTCCAAGAGGCGCCTCCTCTACCCAACACCCAGCACAGGCATGGTTGGGGTCCTGGGCCGGGCTCCCCACACACACCTGGCCCCTTCCAGGGACCCCTCTAGCTGCAGACCTCCCTCAGAGTCCTGCCCCTTCCCTTTCTGCACCACCCCTCCCTGCTGGGGTGTGCCTGGTTCTGGGCAAGGTCAGTGGTTCTCAGACCCTCCAAGGCTTGGGCTTTAGGAAATGCAATGATTTCATGCATTTTCAGTATGTACATGTCAGTATGACTTTAATCTTATGGGAGCCAAAGAGGTTCTCTTTTTTTTCTTATTTTCATGTTGTCATTTTTGGTTATTGTTTTATTCTTGAAGCAGATGTACAACATGTACTTGGGGCAGAAATAGGGCTCATGCTTTGAGTTTTTGCCCAATCATTTTGAGCCAGTTAAAATGTTAAAGGATAGCTTCCCTGGGAGCCCAGGATCAGGGCCCACAGATGATATAAGATAAAAATTACTTTCATCATTATAATTACTCCTAAAAAGGAGGAATTTGAGACAAAAGCACCTTTCACAAGAGTACCAAGAAATCAAAATGATGCCCACAGAAGGCTACCTGCTCCATGGTCAGCACAGGTAACAGAAGTGTTCACAGTCTCTGGACTCCTGCCCTTCTCCTGCCCAAATCGCTGAAGCACACAGACCACTTAAAATCAGAATTGTAAAACTGCTAGACACCTTAGAGATGTCTGGCACCATTCCCTTGGACTGCAGAATAAAACACAGTAGCTCGTTGTCACAAACTAATTTCAACATGAAGTGCCCCCTGGATGCACTAAGTTCTTTCTCTGCAAATGTTGACTAATGTAAGTCACAGTCATACCATATAAACACTATGATGGCTGGGAGGTCATCGTAGGTAAGGGAATATTTTAGCCATGTTTATAAGCATTGGCTCACTTTGTAGAAGAGGCTGAGCTGAGTGTTTTTAAATACTATTTCAGACCTGTTTTACAGCACCCTCTGAACATACCAGAGCCTGAATCGACTAAAAAAGATAGTTGGTTTCAGGAACTTTAATACCAGAAAAATATTATACTGTCTGTATCCCTAAGGATCTTTGAATATCTTACCCAGAGGTCCTCCACTGAGATAATGATCTTAATGATCACCATGGGCAGAGGTGAAAAGGCCCGCTGAATTCGTTCCAGTTGTCCACATGACAAGAAAATCCTGATACTTGATTGGTTTCCAGATCGAGAAGACCAGAGATAAGAGGGAAATAGTACCCTGTATGGAACAACAAGGGATTTGGAGTCAATTTGGGGATCCCACTTAGGTTTCTGACACTAAAATCCTCTGTGACTCATATCATCCGAGTCCCTGTCTAACCACCTGAAAATGTGCCTACAAATATCTACACCCTAGTTGAGAAGTTTAAGAGGCAGAATGCTACAAAGAGCCAGTATGATGTCTCTCAAGAACAGGTGCTCAGGAAGCCATAATTGCTATTGGGTCTATTTCTTTTCCAGAAGAAAGAACACATGTTGAATCCTATTTCTAATAGATGACTCACCAGATGATTTTCAAACCTGAAGGAAGGCCAAGAAGTCGCTCTTGTGTCATAGTTCACTCAGAAATCATGTTGTTGGACTGGTGAGGATGATAAGATAGCAACGTCATCACTAAGAGTGGGGAGCTTCTAATTTCCATACGGCCATGTTGACCCCCTTAGCTCAGAGCCACCAGAAAGGGCAGCTGGGGAGGGGGCACTGCCATCACTATGAGTGGGGAGCTTCCCATTTCCATATGGCCATGTTGACCCCCTTAGCTCAGGGCCACCAGAAAGGACAGCTGAGGGGGACCACAGGCCAAGGCTGCCAGGTGTGGCTGGGGCAGGCAGAACTCTGACTTAAGGCTCAACTCCTGTCTAGGTTATTATTATGCTCTTCACAAAGAAAGTGCCATTGTGTGTGAGCCCTCATGTATAAAAGGTTCAGAATTTCCAATGAGATTCCTTCTCTGACCTTTAGGATATGTAGCAAAGTTCCATTTAATTTTTAAACATTGAAGGACTTCCTAGTTTTCTTTTCGCTATGACTGTGGCTCAATTCCCCTCTGGTCTAAGAATAGAATCCAGTTAATTTCAGGGTTTAACATTTGTAGCCTTGATTCGTGGCCCCACCTATCATCTATTTGGGTAAAGAGTCTATGATCACTTGAAAATAACGTATTCTGCACTTATTATGGAATGTTCCCTATATGTCAATTTGGTCACATTTGTTACCAATGTTTTGTCTGCTTTTTCTGTCAGATATTGAGAAAGGTATATGAAAATCTTTAAACAATGCTGCTCTATTCAACGTGGCATCGGAGAATCTACCAGTGTTTTAAGGCAAGAGAAACAAAAAGGATAAGAATTGAGGGGATAATAGTGACTATTCACAGATAACACGATTGTGTACATAGAAAATTCAAAACAGTCTATAAATACCCTTTTAGAATTAAAAATGCAATTTAAAATAATAATAATAATAATAATAATAATAATAATAACAAAAGAGGTTTCCTAGGAAACAGATGGTCAAAATACATTTGTAAGCAATAAATGGACAGAGAAATTGGATTGTAGCTTCCCATTGGACAGTTTCTGAAAGAAAACGTAGAACCTGTCAATCTTGGGGTAGGACATAGGGTGCACTAACCATTTAAAAGAATTCAGTGGGACTTCATAAAAATGTGAAATTTGTAAGCAATAAATGGACAGAGAAAATGGATTGTAGCTTCCCATTGGACAGTTTCTGAACGAAAACGTAGAACCTGTCAGTCTTGGGGTAAGACATAGGGTGCACAAACCATTTAAAAGAATTCAGTGGGACTTCATAAAAATGTGACATTTCTCCTTATCTTATGACCATAAGAAAATGAAAAAGTGAACCGCAGGCTGGGAAGTAAAGATTTGCAATACACACACTGACAAAGACTTGTCAATAAAGAATTCCTGCTCATCAACCATAGAAAGTCTATTTATAAACGAATACTTCACAAAAGATTGACTGATGGCCAATAAGAACAGGAAAGGGTGCTCTACAGTATTATTTTCAGGCACAGCAAGGCCTTTCCTAAAATGAAAACATACACACAAACCAGTATTCCCTAGATGGATGACGTCCTTATTTCTGAGGACAGCTTGAAGAACAGACTAGCATCAAAGTAAAGTGATGGAATTCCTGACACTCAGAGGATGGACAATTGACCTCAAACTACAGTACAATTTCTAGGCATCATTTGGTCCTCTGAAGGCAGACAACTACCACACCCCTTCCTACACCACACAGGTTGCTTCCCAACCCCTACCATAAAAGAACAAGATGAGAAACAGATAGGACTAGTAGGAAATAGCAAAAATCACATGTGGGGATTATCCTGAAACACACTGATCACATAACTAGTGTAAGGAAGTGTAGGGAACTGACAAGAACAGAGACTCAAGAGGTACTTCTTTGGGAAATGCTGTCTGAAATCGTCACACGTTGGTACCAGCTAATGAGGGCTCTGAGCATACCTAGGGTTTGCTCACAAGGGTCTGCAACACCATCGCTGAGGACTGAAACTCTTCAAGACCTCAAAGCTTGCCTGATTGACTATTGGACTAAGAGATTCCCATGTTCTGAAAACAGATACCAACTCATTGAAAGGTTCACCTGGGCTCTCTCGGAGGCCCTGCAAGTAGCTGAACCATTCACTGAAAATCAATTACACACACACACACACACACACACACACACACACACACACCTGTCATTTCAGCAATTACTTAAACATTCAAGGTTCTTCCTACCTTTTCTTTTTCACATTGATATTTATACTCACATGAAATGTCATCATTTCTAATGAACACTGATGGCAAAATAGAGATCCATTGACACAATATTCACAAAATGGAACTTCCCTGCTATAATTTTCAATATAGCATTTTTTAAAGTTCATACATATTTTAGGTTTTTAGTAACTTATACAGGAGAAGATCAGCATTGAAAAACTCTGAATACTGACAATGAGTTTTAAGCCTAGAGAACAAAAATTGTCCAATTTCATAGATAACAAGGAACCAAAGGGAAAGCATGGAAGCCGTAGTCGAATAATTTTACACATGTGCATTCTCTATTATTCTACTACTGTGGGGCGTGTTTTATTACCAGTATACATTCATCAGTTATCTTTCACGTGCACCTGCACAGGTATAATCAATTACTAGAGTAGAATGAAATGTCTGGGAACTACTTGGCGGCATCTATAATGAACAATGAAATTTCGATCTTATATTTGGTGAACTTCCACTGTCTGTCCCTTTAGACAATGGACCCTAAACAGAAGGGGGAATGAGCCACGAGAGACTATGGACTCTGGGAAACAAACTGAGGGCTTCAGAGGGGAGAGGGGTGGGGGATTGGGATGGGCCAGTGATGGGTATTAAGGAAGGTACATATTGCATGGAGCACTGGGTGTTATATGCAAATAATGAATCACGGAACACTACATCAAAAACTAAGGAAATACTGTATAGTGACTAACATATAATAATAAAAAATTGTTACTAGAAAAAAATTAAAGGTAAAAAAAAAACAATACAGCTGTTCTGTTTCAAGAACAATCACAATTGAGAAAAAACTAACTTCCAATCCCTAAAGCAAAACACAGACCAAGTTCCATTTCACTCCCCTTTATTCACATTCTCTGTGGGTTCTAAGCTATTTCCCTACTCCTTTCCTGCTGAGCAGGGACCCTCGGCTCGATTCCAGAACCCTGGGATCATAACCTGAGCCAAAGGCACATGCTTAACTGGCTGAGCCAGCCAGGAGCCCTAGCCATGTTTTTCTTAAGCAAAAGGACACTTTCTCACAAAGCCTTCACATGACTTCACATGGTACCAGAGATCTGCATTTGCCTCTGGAGGTTGCAGGTGAAGGCAATTGCAAACTCTCACAGTGGTTTATCAAATACAATGACCTGCCTGGTGACAGTGAAACTCTTATGAGCCCACGAGAGGGTGCTGTGACACTCAGCTGTGGCTGGGCTGGCACAGAGAACCAAATCCATTTCCCTGCCTGATGTCTGTGAGGAACAGATGCCCCCAATGTGAATGAGACTCTGACACTGAGCTGTCCAGAGATGGCCATCCTCACGGAGGATGAGGATAAAGGACAATGCCTGAGGAGACCTCATCTGTCTCTTTTATCTTTTCATATTTTTGACAGTGGACAAATCACTGCCTAGGAGTCCCCAACTACCTTAGTCTCATCTGTGAATGACCAAGAGGTTTTACAAAACACTTCAGATTTTGACCTCACAAATGCCCACAACCACTTACCATAGGGATTCAACATTAAGCAAAGATAATGTTCGTTGGAAGAGAGGTCCTGCCCACTGTTGTTTCTCACTTATATGCTCATCTTCCTTACCTCATGGTAACATAACCAGCTTGATTCCTGCTTCCGTCTTCAGGAAGGCTGAGGTGACTTGAAGGGCATTACCCTGACATTGTTCTTTCTTAGCAATAAGATGTGTACATTTCCCTAGTCCTACACACCAAAAGTTGAATCGGAATCAGGATTGAGGAGGCTGATGAGAGTTGAAGGTGTTTTCCCGTACACGGTGGTTTATTACCAATAAGGATGGGTCAGAGTCCTCGAAATTCCAGAACCTTCCATTCATGCTTCCTACTCGTGAATGATGATGTACATTGCTCTTTCCCTGTACAGTGTGGTGACTCAGAGAAAAGTGCTTAGCCCTTTCGTCAGACTTCCACGACCACTTTGGGGCTGGCTTCCATATTCACAAAGGATGATGTTAGGGCTAAGAGGGTTCCTGTACACTGTTATTTCTTTCAGATAAGTGTATGGCATTTTTGTTACATTGTCAGAGCCACTTAGCGCCGGGCTTGCCGGCCTCCTGTGGAAGAACCCTAACCCGAGGTCGGCCCCCGAGGGGCCCCTCCCAAGGAGCCTGGCACCACAATGCTGGGGATTTGGGACCCCCGAGCCCCAGTGCTGTACTCACTATGCCACCCCGCAAGCACCCAGGGCGCTACGGGCGTTGCCAGTCATTCAAGAAGGGAGAACGGGCAAGGCCCTCCGATCCCCCTTCGACCTTCAAAGGCCCCCCGCGCAAAAACTCTGGCTCCCTCGCTCCTGCTCCCCAGCGCCCTAACCTCGGCCCACCCCTCCTCTCGCTGCAGAGCTGGCGGATCGGGCCTGCTGGCTTCCTGGGGGCTAACCCTATGCCTAGGTCGCACCCGAGGGGCCCCTCCCAAGTGGCCTGGCGCCGCATGCCAGGGATTGGGGACCCCCGAGTCCCACCACCGGATGCACCCTGCCGCCCTGCCGCCACATGGGGCACTAGGGGCATCACCAGTCCTTCAGGGCGACAGAACGGGCAGGACCCTCTAAGCCTCCTGCAACCTTCGAAGGCACCCCAAGCCAAAGCCTAAATGCTCTGGCCCACGCCCCCACTCGCCAGCTACCTCACCTCAACCCACACCTCCATTCACCGCACATGGGCGGAACTAGCCTGCCAGCCTCCTGGGGGCTAACCCTAACCCTAGGTCGGCCTCCGAGGGTCCCATCCCAAGGGACCTGAGGCCACAACGCCGGGTATTAAGGAGCCCCGATCCCCAGCGCCGGAGTCTCCCTGCCACCCCATCACCACCCGGGCCGCTAGGGGTGCCGCTGGTCATTCAGGGCGGGAGAATGGGCAGGGCCCTCCGAGCCCCTGGCGAACTTCGAAGGCCCCCGCATCCAAAACACTTGAGACCACGCTCCTGCTCCTCAGTGCCCTCACTTCGGCCCGCCCCTCCGCTCGCCACAGAGCCAGCAGATGAGGCCTGCACTCCTCCAGAACCCTAGGTTGTCCCCTGAGATGCCCCTCTGAAGGGGCCTGGCACCGCAATGCCTGGGATTGGGGACTCCCGAGCCCCAGTGCCGGACTCACCCTCCTGCCCTACCGCCACCTGGGCCGCTAGGGGCGCCGCCATTCATTCAGGGAGGGAGAACGGGCAGGGCCCTCCGAGCGACCGGTGACCTTCGAAGGCCCCCCGCACCAAAACGCTTGGCCCCACGCTCCCGCTGGCCAGCGCCCTTACCTCGGCCCTCTCCTCCGCTCGCCTCACAGCTGGCGGATCGGGCCTGTGGGCCTTCTGGGGGCTAACCCTAAACCTAGGTCGGCCCTAGTGGCCCCTCCCAAGGGGCCTGGTGCCACAACGACGGGGAAAGGGGACTCCCGAGCCCCAGCGCCGGACTCACCATGCCCCCCGCCGCCACCCGGGCCACTAGGGGCACTGCCGGTCATTCAGTGCAGGAGAATGGGCAGGGCCCTCTGAGCCCCCAACGACCTTCGAAGGCCCCCTGCACCAAAGCACTAGGGCCCATGGTCCCGCTTGCCATCGCCCTTACCTCAGCCTGCCCCTCCGCTCGCCGCACAGCCGGCAGATCAGGCATCCTAGCCTCCTGGCGGCTAACCCTACCCTAGGTAGGCCCCCTAGGGGCCCATCCCAAAGGGACTGGCGCTGCAACGCCGGGGATTGGGGACCCCCGAGCCCCAGCACCAGACTCTCCCTGCCGCCCCGCTGCTAAACGGGCCACGAAGGGCGCCGTCAGTCATTCAGGTCAGGAGAACAGGCAGGGCCCTCCGAGCCCCTGGCAACCTTTGAAGGCCCCTCGCGCCAAAATGCTTGGCCCCACCTTCCCGCTCGCCAGTGCCCTCATCTCATCCCACCCCTCTGCTCCTGCACAGCTGGAGGATTGGGCCTGCCGGCCTCCTGGGGGCTAACCCTAACCCTAGGTCAGACCCGAGGGGCCCCTGCCAAGGGGCCTGGCGCTGCAACGCTGGGGATTGGGGACCAAGCTGCAGCGCCGGAGTCACCCTGCCGCCCCGCTGCCATTCGGGCCGCTAGGGGTGCAGCCGGTCATTCAGGGCGGGAGAACAGGCAGGGCCCTCCTAGCCCCCGGCGACATCAAAGGCCCCCTGCGCCAAAACGTTTGGGCCCAGGCTCCCGGGCCTGCCGGCCTCCTGGGGGCTGACCCTAACCCTAGGTCAGCCCCCGAGGGGCCCCTTCCAAGGGGCCTGGTGGCACAATGCTGGGGATTGGGAACCCCCGACCCCCAGCACCGGACTCAACCTGTAGCCCCGCCGCCACCAGGGCCGCTGCAGGTGACGCCGGTCATTCAGGGAGGGAGAACAGGCAGGGACCTCCCAGGCCCCTGCGGCCTTCGTAGCCCTCCCGTGCCAAAACGCGTGGGCCCACGCTCCCGCTCACCAGCGCCCTCACCTCGGCCCGCCCATCTGCTTTACGCACAGCTGGCGTTTCAGGCCTGCCGGCCTTCTGAGGTCTAACCCTAACCCTAGGTCAGCCCCCGAGTCATTCCTGCCAAGGGGCTTGGCGCTGCAACGTCGGAAATTGGTGACCCCTGAGCCGCAGCGCCAGACTCACATTGCCACCCCACCGCCACCCGGGCCTCTAGGGCCGCTTCCGGTCAGTCAGGGCAGGAGAACGGGGAGGGCCCTCCGAGCCACGGCGACCATTAGAGGCCCCCTGCGCCAAAATGCTTGGGCCCATGTTCCTGCTCACCAGCGCCCTCGCCAAGTCCCGCCCCTCCGCTCGCTGCACAGCCGGCATATGGGCCTGCCGGATTCCTAGGAGCTAACCCTAACCCTAGGTCGGCCCCCGAGGGGCCTCTCCCAAGGGGCCTGGCGCCACAAGCCAGGGATTCTGGACCCGCAAGCCTCAGCGCCGGACTCACACTTCCGCTCCGCCACCACCCGTGCCGCTAGGAGCGCTGTAGGTCATTCAGGCCGGAACAAAGGACAGGGCCCTCTGAGCCACTGGCGACCTTCAAAGGCCCCCTGCGCCACAATGCTTGCGCCCACGCTCCCACTAGTCAGCGCCCTCACCTCGGCCGGCCCCTCCGCTCCTCACACAGCTGGCAGATCGGGCCTCCCGGCCTCCAGGGGGCTAACCCTAACCCTAGGTCGGCCGCTGAGGGGCCCCTCCCAAGGGGCCTGGGACCGCAACGCCGGGTTGGGGACCCCCGAGCCCCAGCGCCGGACTCACCCTGCTGCCCCTCCACCACCCGGGCCGCTAGGGGTGTCGCTGGTCATTCAGTGTGGGAGAACAGGCAGGGCCCTCCGAGCCCACGGCGACCTTCCAAGGCCCCCCCATCCAAAACGCTTGAGCCCATGCTCCTGCTCCTCAGTGCCCTCACCTCGGCCCGTCCCTCCGCTTGCTGCAGAGCTGGTGGATGAGGCCTGCCCGACTCCTGGGGCTACCCATAACCCTAGGTTGGCCCCTGAGGGGCCCTTCCAAAGGGGCCTGGCACCGCAATGCCTGGGATTGGGGACCCCCGAGTCCCAGCGCCGGACGCACTGTGCCGCCCCGCCGCCACCCGGGCCGGTAGGAGAGCTGTCGGTCATTCAGCGCGGAACAACGGACAGGACCCTCAGAGCCCCCAGCGCCGTTTGAAGGCCCTCCGCGCCAAAACCCTTGGGCCCACGCTCCCGCTCGCCAGCACCATCACTTCAGCCCACCCTCCGCTCCCTGCACAACCGGCGGATTGGGCCTGACGGTCCCCTGGGGGCTAAACCTAACCCTAGTTCGATCCCTCGAGGGGCCCCTCCCAAGGGGCCTGGTGCCGCAATGCCCGGGATTCCGGACCCACAAGCCCCAGCTCCAGACTCACCCTCCCGCCCCGCTGGCACCCGGGCCTCTAGGGGCACCGCCGGTCATCCAGGGCGGGAGAACGGGCAGGGTCCTCCGAGCCCCTGGTGACCTTCAAAGGCCCCCCGCGCCAAAACTCATGGGCCTACGCTACCGCTCGACAGAGCCCTCACCTCGGCCCTCCCCTCTGCTCACCGCACAGCCGGTGGATTGGGCCTGCGGCCTCCTGGGGGCTAACCATAACCCTAGGTCAGCCTCCGAGGGGCCCCTGCAAAGGGGCCTGGTGCCGCAACACCGGGGATTGGGAACCCCCCAAACCCAGCGACGGACTCACCCTGTCGCCCTGCCGCCACCCAGGCCCCAGGGGCGCCGCAGGTCATTCAGGGCGGGAAAACGGGCAGGGTCCTCCGATCCCCCGGCGACCTTCGAAGGCTTCCCGCGCCAAAACGCTTCGGCCGAGCTCCCGCTCGCCCGCACCCTCACCTCGGCCCTCTCCTCCGCTCGCCACACAGCTGGCACATCGGGCCTGCCGGCCTCCTGGGGGCTAACTGTAACCTTAGGTCGGCCCCTGAGGGGCCACTACCAAGGGTCTGCCCCCGCAACGCCGGGGATTGGGGACCCCCAAGCCCCAGTGCTGGGCTCACCCTGCCGCTCCGCCCCCCCGGGCCGCTAGTAGCGCCGCTGGTCATTCAGGGCAGGAGGACGGGTTGGGCCCTCCGAACCCCCGATGACCTTCGAAGGCCCCCCGTGCCAAAACGCTTGGGTCCACATTCTTGCTCTCAAGCGCCCTCACCTGGGTCCACCCCTCCGCTCACCTCACAGCCGGCGGATCTGGCCTGCTGGCCCCCTGGGGGCTAACAATAACCCTTGGTCGGCCCCCTAGAGCCCTTCCAAAGGGGCCTGGCGCCCCAACGCCGAGGATTGGGGACCCCCAAGCCCCGGCGCCCAAGTCACCCTAACACCCCTCCTCCACCCGGGCCGCTAGGGGAGCCGCCGGTCATTCAGGGCAGAAGAACGTACAGGGCCCTCCAAGCCCCCAGCGACTTTCGAAGGACCCCCGCGCCAAAACGCCTGAGCCCACGCTCCCGCTCGCCAGCGGCCTCACCTCCGCCGGCCTCTCCGCTTGCCGCAGAGTTGGCGGATCGGGCTTCCGGCCTCCTGGGGGCTAAATCTAACCATAGGTCGGTCCCCTAGGGGCCCCAGCAAGGGGCCTAGAGCCGCAACACCGGGGATTGGAGAACCCCGAGCTCCAGCGCTGGACACAACCGGCTGCCCCGCTGCCACATGGGCCACTAGGGGCGCTGCCGGTCATTCAGGGCGGGACAAGGGGCAGGGCCCTCAGAGCCTCTGGCGACATTCGAAGGCCCCCCGCGCCAAAACGCTTGGGCTCACGCTCCCGCTCGCCAGCGCCCTCACCTCGCCCCGCCCCTCCGTTCTCTGCACAGCCGGCGGATCGGGCCCCGGCCTCCTTTGGGCTAACCTCAACCCTAGGTCGGCCCCCGAGGGACCCCTCCCAAGGGGCCAGGGGCCGCCTCGCCGGGGCATTTGGACCCCTGAGCCCTACTCCAGACTCACCCTGACGCCCCGCCGCCACCCGGGACGCTAGGGGCGCCACCGGTCATTCAGGGAGGGAGTACTGGCAGGGCCCTCCGAGCCCCCGATGACCTTCGAAGGCCCCCCGCACCAAAACGCTTGGGCCTAAGCTCCCGCTCGCCAGCGCCCTCACCTCGGCTCACCCCTCCCCTCGCCGCACAGCCGGCCAATCGGGCCTGCTGGCCTCCTTTGGGCTAACGATAACCCTAGCTCGCCCCCGAGGGACCCCTCCCAAGCGGCCTGGCAATGCCATGCCGGGTATTGGGGACCCCCGAGCCCGAGCTCCGGACTCACCCTGCCTCCCCGCCGCCACCCTGGCCGCTAGGGAGCCGCCGGGCATTCAGGGCGGGAGAACTTGCTGGGCCCTCCGAGCCCCCGGTGAGCTTCGAAGGCCCCCCATGCCAAAACGCTTGGGCCCACGCTCCCATTTGCCAGCGCATTAACGTCGGCCCACCCCTCCGCTCGCTGCACAGCCGGCGGATTGGGCCCGCCGGCCTCCTTTGGGCTAACACTCACCATATGTCGGCCCCCGTGGGACCCCTCCCAAGTGCCTGGAGCCACCGCGCCGGGGATCGGGGACCACTGAGCCCCAGCTCCAGACTCATCCTGCCGACACGCCGCCACCCTGGCCGACAGGGGCGCCACCGGTCATTTAGTGTGTGAGAATGGGCAGGGCCCTCCAAGCCCCCAGTGACAATCCAAGGCCCCCTGTGCCAAAACCCTGGGCCCACGCTCCCCCTCGCCAGCGCCCTCACCTCGGCCCGCCCCTCTGCTCGCCGCACAGCCGGCGGTTCGGGCCTGCCGGCCTCCTTTGGGCTAACCCTAAACCTAGGTCAGCCCCAGAGGAGCCCCTCCCAAGGGGCCTGGCGCCGCCACGCTGGGGATTGGGGACACCCGAACCCCACCGCCGGACGCACTCTGCCGCTCCTCACCACCCGGCCCGCTAGGGGCGCCGTCCTCATTCAGGGCGTTAGAACGGGCAGGGCCCCCCGGGCCCCCGGCGACCTTCGAAGGTCCCCCGCGACAAAACGCTTGGGGCCATGCTCCCGCTCGCCAGCGCCCTCACCTCGGCTAGCCCCTCCGCATGTGGCAGAGCCGGCGGATAGGGCCTGCCAGCCTCCTGGGGGCTAACCCGAACCCTAGGTCGGCCCCCAAGGGGCCCCTCCCAAGGGGCCTATCGCTGCAATGCCTGGGATTGGTGACCCCCGAGTCCCAGCGCCGGACGCACTGTGCCGCCCCGCCGCCACCCGGGCCGGTAGGAGAGCTGTCGGTCATTCAGGGCAGAACAACGGACAGGGCCCTCGGAGCCCCCAGCGCCGTTTGATGGCCCTCTGCGCCAAAACCCTTGGGCCCACGCTCCCGCTCGCCAGCACCATCACTTCAGCCCACCCTCCGCTCCCTGCACAACCGGCGGATTGGGCCTGACGGTCCCCTGGGGGCTAAACCTAACCCTAGCTCGATCCCTCGAGGGGCCCCTCCCAAGGGGCCTGGTGCCGCAATGCCCGGGATTCCGGACCCACAAGCCCCAGCTCCAGACTCACCCTCCCGCCCCGCTGGCACCCGGGCCTCTAGGGGCACCGCCGGTCATCCAGGGCGGGAGAACGGGCAGGGTCCTCTGAGCCCCTGGTGACCTTCAAAGGCCCCCCGCGCCAAAACTCATGGGCCTACGCTACCGCTCGCCAGCGCCCTCACCTCGGCCCTCCCCTCTGCTCACCGCACAGCCTGTGGATTGGGCCTGCGGCCTCCTGGGGGCTAACCATAACCCTAGGTCAGCCTCCGAGGGGCCCCTGCAAAGGGGCCTGGTGCCGCAACACCGGGGATTGGGAACCCCCCAACCCCAGCGACGGACTCACCCTGTCGCCCTGCCGCCACCCAGGCCCCAGGGGCGCCGCAGGTCATTCAGGGCGGGAGAACGGGCAGGGTCCTCCGAGCCCCTGGTGACCTTCAAAGGCCCCCGCACCAAAACGCTTGGGCCCACGCTTCTGCTCTTCAGCGCCCTCACCTCGGCCTGCCCCTCCGCTCGCCACACAGCTGGCAGATTGGGCCTGCCGGCCTCCTGGGGGCTAACCCTAACCCTAGCTCACCCTCGGAGGGGCTCATCCCAAGGTGCCTGGAGCGGCAATGCCGGGCATTGGAGACCCACGAGCCACAGTGCTGGACTCACCGTGCTGCCCCGCCGCCACACAGGCCGCTAGTGGCACCACCGGTCATTCAGGGCGGGAGAACGGGAAGGGCCCTTGGAGCCCCCGGCCTCTTTCGAAGGCCCCCCGCGCCAGAAAGCTTGCGCCCACTCTCCCGGTAGCCAGTGCCCTCACCTCGGCCCGCCCCTCCGCTCGCCGCACAGCCGGCGGATAGGGCCCGCCAGCCTCCTGGGGGCTAACCCTATCCCTTCGTCGGCCCCCGAGGGGCCCCTCCCAACGGGCCTGGCACCGCAACACCTGGGTTTGCGGACCGCTAGCCCCAGCATCCGACTCACCATGCTCCCCCGCCGGCAACTGAGCCGCTAGGGGCACCGCCGGACATTCACTGCGGGAGAACGGGCAGGGCTTCTTGAGCCCCGGCGACCTTCAAAGGCCCCCCGCGCCAAAACTCATGGGCCTACGCTACCGCTCGCCAGCGCCCTCACCTCGGCCCTCCCCTCTGCTCACCGCACAGCCGGTGGATTGGGCCTGCGGCCTCCTGGGGGCTAACCATAACCCTAGGTCAGCCTCCGAGGGGCCCCTGCAAAGGGGCCTGGTGCCGCAACACCGGGGATTGGGAACCCCCCAACCCCAGCGACGGACTCACCCTGTCGCCCTGCCGCCACCCAGGCCCCAGGGGCGCCGCAGGTCATTCAGGGCGGGAGAACGGGCAGGGTCCTCCGAGCCCCTGGTGACCTTCAAAGGCCCCCGCACCAAAACGCTTGGGCCCACGCTTCTGCTCTTCAGCGCCCTCACCTCGGCCTGCCCCTCCGCTCGCCACACAGCTGGCAGATTGGGCCTGCCGGCCTCCTGGGGGCTAACCCTAACCCTAGCTCACCCTCGGAGGGGCTCATCCCAAGGTGCCTGGAGCGGCAATGCCAGGCATTGGAGACCCACGAGCCACAGTGCTGGACTCACCGTGCTGCCCCGCCGCCACACAGGCCGCTAGTGGCACCACCGGTCATTCAGGGCGGGAGAACGGGAAGGGCCCTTGGAGCCCCCGGCCTCTTTCGAAGGCCCCCCGCGCCAGAAAGCTTGCGCCCACTCTCCCGGTAGCCAGTGCCCTCACCTCGGCCCGCCCCTCCGCTCGCCGCACAGCCGGCGGATAGGGCCCGCCAGCCTCCTGGGGGCTAACCCTATCCCTTCGTCGGCCCCCGAGAGGCCCCTCCCAACGGGCCTGGCACCGCAACACCTGGGTTTGCGGACCGCTAGCCCCAGCATCCGACTCACCATGCTCCCCCGCCAGCAACTGAGCCGCTAGGGGCACCGCCGGACATTCACTGCGGGAGAACAGGCAGGGCTTCTTGAGCCCCGGCGACCTTCAAAGGCCCCCCGCGCCAAAACTCATGGGCCTACGCTACCGCTCGCCAGCGCCCTCACCTCGGCCCTCCCCTCTGCTCACCGCACAGCCGGTGGATTGGGCCTGCGGCCTCCTGGGGGCTAACCATAACCCTAGGTCAGCCTCCGAGGGGCCCCTGCAAAGGGGCCTGGTGCCGCAACACCGGGGATTGGGAACCCCCCAACCCCAGCGACGGACTCACCCTGTCGCCCTGCCGCCACCCAGGCCCCAGGGGCGCCGCAGGTCATTCAGGGCGGGAAAACGGGCAGGGTCCTCCGATCCCCCGGCGACCTTCGAAGGCTTCCCGCGCCAAAACGCTTCAGCCAAGCTCCCGCTCGCCCGCACCCTCACCTCGGCCCTCCCCTCCGCTCGCAGCACAGCTGGCACATCGGGCCTGCCGGCCTCCTGGGGGCTAACTGTAACCTTAGGTCGGCCCCCGAGGGGCCACTACCAAGGGTCTGCCCCCGCAACGCCGGGGATTGGGGACCCCCAAGCCCCAGTGCTGGGCTCACCCTGCCGCTCCACCCCCCCGGGCCGCTTGTAGCGCCGCTGGTCATTGAGGGCAGGAGGACGGGTTGGGCCCTCCGAACCCCCGATGACCTTCGAAGGCCCCCCGTGCCAAAACGCTTGGGTCCACATTCTTGCTCTCAAGCGCCCTCACCTGGGTCCACCCCTCCGCTCGCCTCACAGCCGGCGGATCTGGCCTGCTGGCCCCCTGGGGGCTAACAATAACCCTTGGTCGGCCCCCTAGAGCCCTTCCAAAGGGGCCTGGCGCCCCAACGCCGAGGATTGGGGACCCCCAAGCCCCGGCGCCCAAGTCACCCTAACACCCCTCCTCCACCCGGGCCGCTAGGGGAGCCGCCGGTCATTCAGGGCAGAAGAACGTACAGGGCCCTCCAAGCCCCCAGCGACTTTCGAAGGACCCCCGCGCCAAAACGCCTGAGCCCACGCTCCCGCTCGCCAGCGGCCTCACCTCCGCCGGCCTCTCCGCTTGCCGCAGAGTTGGCGGATCGGGCTTCCGGCCTCCTGGGGGCTAAATCTAACCATAGGTCGGTCCCCTAGGGGCCCCAGCAAGGGGCCTAGAGCCGCAACACCGGGGATTGGAGAACCCCGAGCTCCAGCGCTGGACACAACCGGCTGCCCCGCTGCCACATGGGCCACTAGGGGCGCTGCCGGTCATTCAGGGCGGGACAAGGGGCAGGGCCCTCAGAGCCTCTGGCGACATTCGAAGGCCCCCCGCGCCAAAACGCTTGGGCTCACGCTCCCGCTCGCCAGCGCCCTCACCTCGCCCCGCCCCTCCGTTCTCTGCACAGCCGGCGGATCGGGCCCCGGCCTCCTTTGGGCTAACCTCAACCCTAGGTCGGCCCCCGAGGGACCCCTCCCAAGGGGCCAGGCGCCGCCTCGCCGGGGCATTTGGACCCCTGAGCCCTACTCCAGACTCACCCTGCCGCCCCGCCGCCACCCGGGACGCTAGGGGCGCCACCGGTCATTCAGGGAGGGAGTACTGGCAGGGCCCTCCGAGCCCCCGATGACCTTCGAAGGCCCCCCGCACCAAAACGCTTGGGCCTAAGCTCCCGCTCGCCAGCGCCCTCACCTCGGCTCACCCCTCCCCTCGCCGCACAGCCGGCCAATCGGGCCTGCTGGCCTCCTTTGGGCTAACGATAACCCTAGCTCGGCCCCCGAGGGACCCCTCCCAAGCGGCCTGGCAATGCCATGCCGGGTATTGGGGACCCCCGAGCCCGAGCTCCGGACTCACCCTGCCTCCCCGCCGCCACCCTGGCCGCTAGGGAGCCGCCGGGCATTCAGGGCGGGAGAACTTGCTGGGCCCTCCGAGCCCCCGGTGAGCTTCGAAGGCCCCCCATGCCAAAACGCTTGGGCCCACGCTCCCATTTGCCAGCGCATTAACGTCAGCCCACCCCTCCGCTCGCTGCACAGCCGGCGGATTGGGCCCGCCGGCCTCCTTTGGGCTAACACTCACCATATGTCGGCCCCCGAGGGACCCCTCCCAAGTGCCTGGAGCCACCGCGCCGGGGATCGGGGACCACTGAGCCCCAGCTCCAGACTCATCCTGCCGACACGCCGCCACCCTGGCCGACAGGGGCGCCACCGGTCATTTAGTGTGTGAGAATGGGCAGGGCCCTCCAAGCCCCCAGTGACAATCCAAGGCCCCCTGTGCCAAAACCCTGGGCCCACGCTCCCCCTCGCCAGCGCCCTCACCTCGGCCCGCCCCTCTGCTCGCCGCACAGCCGGCGGTTCGGGCCTGCCGGCCTCCTTTGGGCTAACCCTAAACCTAGGTCGGCCCCAGAGGAGCCCCTCCCAAGGGGCCTGGCGCCGCCACGCTGGGGATTGGGGACACCCGAACCCCACCGCCGGACGCACTCTGCCGCTCCTCACCACCCGGCCCGCTAGGGGCGCCGTCCTCATTCAGGGCGTTAGAACGGGCAGGGCCCCCCGGGCCCCCGGCGACCTTCGAAGGTCCCCCGCGACAAAACGCTTGGGGCCATGCTCCCGCTCGCCAGCGCCCTCACCTCGGCTAGCCCCTCCGCATGTGGCAGAGCCGGCGGATAGGGCCTGCCAGCCTCCTGGGGGCTAACCCGAACCCTAGGTCGGCCCCCAAGGGGCCCCTCCCAAGGGGCCTATCGCTGCAATGCCTGGGATTGGTGACCCCCGAGTCCCAGCGCCGGACGCACTGTGCCGCCCCGCCGCCACCCGGGCCGGTAGGAGAGCTGTCGGTCATTCAGGGCAGAACAACGGACAGGGCCCTCGGAGCCCCCAGCGCCGTTTGAAGGCCCTCCGCGCCAAAACCCTTGGGCCCACGCTCCCGCTCGCCAGCACCATCACTTCAGCCCACCCTCCGCTCCCTGCACAACCGGCGGATTGGGCCTGACGGTCCCCTGGGGGCTAAACCTAACCCTAGCTCGATCCCTCGAGGGGCCCCTCCCAAGGGGCCTGGTGCCGCAATGCCCGGGATTCCGGACCCACAAGCCCCAGCGCCAGACTCACCCTCCCGCCCCGCTGCCACCCGGGCCTCTAGGGGCACCGCCGGTCATCCAGGGCGGGAGAACGGGCAGGGTCCTCCGAGCCCCTGCTGACCTTCAAAGGCCCCCCGCGCCAAAACTCATGGGCCTACGCTACCGCTCGCCAGCGCCCTCACCTCGGCCCTCCCCTCTGCTCACCGCACAGCCTGTGGATTGGGCCTGCGGCCTCCTGGGGGCTAACCATAACCCTAGGTCAGCCTCCGAGGGGCCCCTGCAAAGGGGCCTGGTGCCGCAACACCGGGGATTGGGAACCCCCCAACCCCAGCGACGGACTCACCCTGTCGCCCTGCCGCCACCCAGGCCCCAGGGGCGCCGCAGGTCATTCAGGGCGGGAGAACGGGCAGGGTCCTCCGAGCCCCTGGTGACCTTCAAAGGCCCCCGCACCAAAACGCTTGGGCCCACGCTCCTGCTCTTCAGCGCCCTCACCTCGGCCTGCCCCTCCGCTCGCCACACAGCTGGCAGATCGGGCCTGCCGGCCTCCTGGGGGCTAACCCTAACCCTAGCTCACCCTCGGAGGGGCTCATCCCAAGGTGCCTGGAGCGGCAATGCCGGGCATTGGAGACCCACGAGCCACAGTGCTGGACTCACCGTGCTGCCCCGCCGCCACACAGGCCGCTAGTGGCACCACCGGTCATTCAGGGCGGGAGAACGGGAAGGGCCCTTGGAGCCCCCGGCCTCTTTCGAAGGCCCCCCGCGCCAGAAAGCTTGCGCCCACTCTCCCGGTAGCCAGTGCCCTCACCTCGGCCCGCCCCTCCGCTCGCCGCACAGCCGGCGGATAGGGCCCGCCAGCCTCCTGGGGGCTAACCCTATCCCTTCGTCGGCCCCCGAGAGGCCCCTCCCAACGGGCCTGGCACCGCAACACCTGGGTTTGCGGACCGCTAGCCCCAGCATCCGACTCACCATGCTCCCCCGCCGGCAACTGAGCCGCTAGGGGCACCGCCGGACATTCAGTGCGGGAGAACGGGCAGGGCTTCTAGAGCCCCGGCGACCTTCGAAGGCCCCCCCGCGCCAAAACTCATGGGCCTACGCTACCGCTCGCCAGCGCCCTCACCTCGGCCCTCCCCTCTGCTCACCGCACAGCCAGTGGATTGGGCCTGCGGCCTCCTGGGGGCTAACCATAACCCTAGGTCAGCCTCCGAGGGGCCCCTGCAAAGGGGCCTGGTGCCGCAACACCGGGGATTGGGAACCCCCCAACCCCAGCGACGGACTCACCCTGTCGCCCTACCGCCACCCGGGCCCCAGGGGCGCCGCAGGTCATTCAGGGCGTTAAAACGGGCAGGGTCCTCCGATCCCCCGGCGACCTTCGAAGGCTTCCCGCGCCAAAACGCTTCGGCCTAGCTCCCGCTCGCCCACGCCCTCACCTCGGCCCTCCCCTCCGCTCGCTGCACAGCTGGCACATCGGGCCTGCTGGCCTCCTGGGGGCTAACTGTAACCTTAGGTCGGCCCCCGAGGGGCCACTACCAAGGGTCTGCCCCCGCAACGCCGGGAATTGGGGACCCCCAAGCCCCAGTGCCGGGCTCACCCTGCCGCCCCGCCCCCCCGGGCCGCTAGTAGCGCCGCTGGTCATTCAGGGCAGGAGGACGGGTTGGGCCCTCCGAACCCCTGATGACCTTCGAAGGCCCCCCGTGCCAAAACGCTTGGGTCCACATTCTTGCTCTCAAGCGCCCTCACCTGGGTCCACCCCTCCGCTCGCCTCACAGCCGGCGGATCTGGCCTGCTGGCCCCCTGGGGGCTAACAATAACCCTTGGTCGGCCCCCTAGAGCCCTTCCAAAGGGGCCTGGCGCCCCAACGCCGAGAATTGGGGACCCCCAAGCCCCAGCGCCCAAGTCACCCTAACACCCCTCCTCCACCCGGGCCGCTAGGGGAGCCGCCGGTCATTCAGGGCAGAAGAACGTACAGGGCCCTCCAAGCCTCCAGCGACTTTCGAAGGACCCCCGCCCCAAAACGCCTGAGCCCACGCTCCCGCTCGCCAGCGGCCTCACCTCCGCCCGCCTCTCCGCTTGCCGCAGAGCTGGCGGATCGGGCTTCCGGCCTCCTGGGGGCTAAATCTAACCATAGGTCGGTCCCCTAGGGGCCCCAGCAAGGGGCCTAGAGCTGCAACACCGGGGATTGGAGAACCCCGAGCTCCAGCGCTGGACACAACCGGCTGCCCCGCTGCCACATGGGCCACTAGGGGCGCTGCCGGTCATTCAGGGCGGGACAAGGGGCAGGGCCCTCAGAGCCTCTGGCGACATTCGAAGGCCCCCCGCGCCAAAACGCTTGGGCCCACGCTCCTGCTCACAAGCGCCCTCACCTCGGCCTGCCCCTCTGCTCACCACACAGCCGGCGGATCGAGCCTGCCGGCCTCCTCGGAGCTAACCCTAACCCTAGGTGGGTCCCCGAGGGGCCCCTCCCAAGGGTCCTGGTGCCACTACGCCGGGGATCTGGTACCCCAAGCCCCAGAGCCAGACTCAACCTCCCACATCGCTGCCACCTGGGCCGCTAGGGGCGCCGCCGGTCATTCAGGGTGGGAGAACAGACAGGGCCCTGGAGAAACTGGCGACATTTGAAGCCTCCCGCGCCAAAATGCAGGGGCCCACAATCCCGCTCCCCAGCACCTTTACCTCGGCCCACCCACCTCTAGCCGCCTAGCCAGAGGATCATGCCTGCCGGCCTAATGGGGTCTAAATCTAACCCTAGGTTGGCTCACGAGGAGCCCTTCCCAAGGGGCCTGGCACTGCAACACCGGGGATTGGGATTACCCGAGCCGCAGCGTGGGACTCACTCTGCTGCCCCACCGCCAACGGAGCCGCTAGGGGCACACCGGTTATTCAGGGTGTTAGAACGGGCAGGGCCTTCTGAGCCTCTAGCGACGTTCAAAGGCCCCTGCGCCAAAACGCTGGATACCATACTCCCGCTAGCCAGCGCCCTCACCTCGGCCCACTCCTCTGCTCGCCGCACAGCCGGCACATTGGTCCTGCTGGCCTACTGAGGTCTAACCCTAACTCTAAACCCTAACCCCTATCCTTAAACCCTAAACCTTAACCCCTAACCCTACCCAAAATCTAACCATAACCCCTAATCCTTAAACCCTAAACCCTAACATTAACACTAAACCCTAAACCCTAACCCTAATCCCGAAGCCCTAAACAATAAACCCTAACCTTAACCACTAACCCCAAACCCTAACCCTACCCTTAACGCTACCCCTTCAGCTAACCCTACCCCTAACCCGTAAACTAACCCTAAACCTAATCCTAACCCGTACCCTAACCTGTACCCTAACCTTAACCCTAAACCCTAAACCCTGACCCTAACCCATACCCTAAATCGTACCATAACCTGTACCCTAACCCAACCCATAACCTAACCCTAACCCGTACCCTAACTGTAACCCTAAACCCTAAACCGTAACCCGTACCCTACCCTAACCAGTACCCTACCTTAACCTTAACCCATACCCTAACCCGTACACTAACCCATACCCTAACCCGTACACTATCCCAAACCCGGACCCTAACCCATACCCTAACCCATACCTAACCCTAAACCGTACCCTATACCTATCCCTAACCCGTTCCCTAACCCGTACCCTAACCCTAACCCTAAACCGTAACCTAACCTGTACCATAACCCTAAACTGTAACCTAACCCTAACCCGTACCCTAACCCTAACCCATACCCTAAACCGTACCCAAATCCGTACGACAACACTTACCCTAAACCGTACCCTAACATGTACCCTAAACTATACCCTAATGCGTACCCTAACTCGTACCCTAACCCTAACCCATACCCTAAACCTAACCCGTACTCCAACCCTAACCCCAACCCTAACCCCAAACCCTAAACCCTAACCCGTACCCTAAACCCTAATCTGTACCCTAACCCATAACCTCTAACCTGTAACCCCTAAACCCAACCCTAACCCGTACCCTCTCCTTCCCCTAACTCTAACCTCTACCCTCACCCATACCCTAACCGTAACCCATACCCTAACCTGAACCCATACCCTAATCCATACCCTATCCCCGGGGATTGGGTACACCTGAGCACCACCACGGGACTCAACCTGCCAGCCCTCAGGAAACCATGCCCCTTGGGGCGCCACAGAGCATCCCATGCAGGAGAACTGGTAGTGCCCCCCTGAGCCCCCAGCGATCCTCGGCGGCCCCATACACCCCAACCCTGAGGCCCACACTCATCCCACCCCATGCCTTCCCTTCAGCTTGCCACCGAGCTCATCGCAGAGCCGGCAGATCAGGCCTGCCGGGTTCCTGGGGCCTACACCTGACCCTAGGTCAGCTGGGTAGGGCCCCTCCCCTGGGGCCCGGTGCCGTAGCCCCAGGGACTGGGGACACCTGAGCCCCACTGCAGGACAAAGCCTGCCAGCCCACAGGAAACCGTGCCCCTTGGGAGGCTATAGAGCATTCAGGGCGGGAGAACCAGGAGGGCCCCCAGAGCCCCCGGCGAACTTTGGTGATCCCTAAACCCAACCTTGAAGTCCATGCTCACCCCAGCCCGCACCCTCACCTCAGCCCATGGCAGAGATCGCCACATAGTGGGCAGATCTGGCCTGCGGGGTTCCTGGGCGCCAACCCTAACCCTAGTTCATCTGTGGAGGGGCCCCTCCCCAGGAGCCTGGAGCCGCAGCCACGGGGATTCGGGACACCTGAGCCCCACAGCAGGACTCAGTCTGCCACCCCACAGGAAACCATGCGCCTTGGGAGGCCATAGAGCATTCAGGGCGGGAGAACCAGGAGGGCACTCCTGAGCCACCAGCAAACTTTGGCGGCCTCCCACACCCCAACCCTGAGTCCCACGCTCACCCTCCCCACACCCTCACCTCAGCCCGTGTAGCTAGCCATACAGCCAGCAGATCGGGCCTGCGGGGCTCCTGGGGCCTAACCCTAGCCCTAGGTCGGCCACAGGTGTGGGGGCCTCCCCAGGAGCCTTACACCGCAGCCCCAGGGAATTGGGATACCTGTACCCCACCAGAGGACTCAGCTTGCCACCTGACAGGAAACATTGCCCCTTGGGGCTCTATGGAGCCTACAGGGCATGAGAACTTGGGGAGGCCCTCAGAGCCCATCCCCACATTTGGCAGCCCCCCGTGCCCCAACCTTGAGGCCCATGCTCACCCTCCCCCATGGCCTCCTCTCAGCCCTCCACAAAGCTCACCTCACAGCCTGCAGATTGTCCCTGCCGGGCTCCGGGACCCTAACCCTTACCCTAGGTTGGCCACAGAGGGGCCCCTCCCCAGGGTCCTGGCACCACAGTCCGGGGGATTGGGGACACCCAAGCCCCACCGTAGGACTCAGCCTGCAGCCCACAGTAAACTGTACCATTTTGGTGCACAACAGAGCAGTCAGGGCAAGAGAATTGGGGCACCCCCTGAGAGCCCCTTCTGGTGAACCCCGACCTTTGTGGGCCCTTCCGGATGAAACCCCAAGGCTCACACTCACCTGCCCTTGTGCCCTCATCTCACTCGGCCTGGGAGCTCTCTGAGCACTGGGCAGTTCAGACCTGCTGTCCTTGAGGCCTAACCTAACCCTGGGTCTTCTGCTGAGGGTCCCTCCCCGTTTGCCTGCCTCCAAGGCACCAGGCATTGGGCTCACCTCTGCACGACTAGAAGACTCAGCCTGCCCCACAGCAGGAAACTGTCCATTTGGGGCTGCAGCAAGGATTCATAGGAAAATCAGAGGGTCCCCCTCAGCCCATCCCAGGCAACCCCACTTTCAGAGATGTCCCCAGATCCAATTAGTAGCTTCACACTGAACTTGCTCTCCACGGAGATCTTTTGAAATTCTCCAAAATTCCAACTGATGGCATTATCCAGCTTCAGTGCTTTACCCAGCTTTAGCTCTTGAGATGGATTAAAATGGGAAGTCACTTCACTGATGACGACGTACTGGTGACCAAAAGATACATGCATAAATGCTTCATATCACTTGGCTTCAGGGAAATGCAAATCTAAACCCCTATACATGCCATATCACACGAGGCCAAATATCTAAAAATAAGAAGACATGAAACTATACATGTTGGAGAGGATGTGGAGAAACGGGAAACCTCTTACACTCCTATACGAATGCAGTCCGGTACAGCCACTCCTGAAAATGGTACGGAGTTTCCTCAAGAAGTTATAAATAAAGCTACCCTATGTCCCAGCAATTGCACTACTGGGTATTTACCCCAAAGCGACAGGTACTGAAGATGGGACACATGCACCACAGTGTTCATAGCAGCAATATCCATAATAGACAAGCTGTGGAAGGAGTGCAGATGACCATGGATAGATGAATGGATAAAGAAGATGTGGATCATATATATAATGGAATATTACTCAGCCATCAGAAAGGATGAATACTTACCATCACACTGACCTGGGTGGAGCTGGAGGGTATTATGCTGAGTGGAATAAGTCAATGAAAGAAAGACAATGATCATATGCTTTCACTCCTATGTGGAATATCAGAAACAAGGAAGAAGACCATAGGGGGAGGAAGGGAAAATAGAATGGGAAGTCATCAGAGTGGGGGAAAACCCATGATGGACTCTTAACTATCACAAGAAACTGATGATTGTTGGAGGAGAAGTTGGGGGGGGTAACTGGGTGAGTAGCATTAAGGAGGTCACACGATACAATGAGCACTGGGTGTTACACACAACTGAAAATTGATTGAAGACTACATCTGAAACTAATGATGTACTGTAAGTTGGCTAATTGAATTTAAATTAAAGAACAAAAGACCTTGAATAAACAATCCTACACATTTGTATGGAACCACTAAAGATTCAAAACAGCCAGTGCAATGTGGAAAAGAAAAACAAAGCTGGAGGACTCACAATTTCAGATTTCAGGTTATACTACAAAGCTGCAGTCATCCTAACAAGACAGTATGGCACAGAAATAGACACAGCGACCAAAGGAACAGGATACAAGTTCAGACAGAAACCCACAATTATGTGGTCCATGAATCTTCCACAAAGCAAGCAACGATATCAAAAGGGAAAAGGACAGTCTCTACAACAAATGGTGTTGGGAAAACTAGACAGCTACGCACAAAAGAATGAAATTAAACTGCTTTCTTACACAATACAGACAAACACAAAACAGTTTCAAGACCTCAATATGAGACCTGAATCCATAAAAATCCTACAGGAGGGAAGACAGTAACTTCTTGACATGGACCATACCAACGTTTTTCTGGACTGTGTCCTGACAAAGGAAATGAAAGCAAAAATAAACTATTGGGAATACAGTAAAATAAAAAGTTTCCACACGGCAGAAGAACAATGAAAACGTAAAAATAATAAGACAACCTACTCAAAGGGAGAAGATATTTGCAAAGATCATATGCAATGAAGGGATAGTGTCCAAAACATATAGAACTGATCCTACTCGACCCCCAAAAAAACAAATAATCCAGTTAAAAAATAGGCAGAAGACATGGACAGACATTTCTCCAAAGAAGAAATACAAATGGCCAACAGTCCCGTGAAAAGATGTTCACCATCACCCATCATCAGGAAAATGTAAATCCAAAGGACAATGAGGTAATACCTCAAACCTGTCAGAATGGCTAACATCAAAAGCACAACAAAGAGCAGGTGTTGGGAGGATGTGGATAAAGGGGAATCCTCGCGAACTGTGGGTGGGAATGCAAACTGTGGTGGCCACCATGGAAAACAGTACGAAGGTTCCTCAAAAAATTAAATATAGAACTACCCTATGATCCAACAATCACACTACTCCTATTTACACAAAAATAGGAAAACAGTAACGTAAAAGGATACGTGCACCCCTATGTTTCTTGCACCATTATTTACAATATCACAATATGGAAGCAACCCAAGTGTCTGTAGAAAAATTGACAAATGAGATGATAGATGTGTGTATTCACACACACACACACACACGGACACACACACACACACACACACATACACACACACAATGGAGTATTACTCGGCTTGAAAAAGAATGAAACCTTGCCATTTGCAGACACATGGATGGAGCTAGAGAGTATTATCCTAACTAAAATCAGGCAGAGAAAGAAAAATCCCATACGATGTCACTCTAATGGGGAACTTAAGAAACAAACAAAAATAAATAACTAAAAGAGAAAAAGGAGATACACCAAAATACAAACTCTTAACAATAGAGAACAAACGGATGGTTACCAGAGAGGAGGTGGATAGAGGGATGAGTGAAATAGATGAAGGGGATTAAGAGGACGCTTTTCTTGATGACCACTAGTAATATATAATTACTGAATTATTCTATTGTACACCTGAAACAAATGTAACACTGTATGTTAGCTCTACTGGAATTAAAATAAATTTTTGTAAAAGATTTTTCTTTCAGGAACCTCTTTGAAAAATCTTTTCCTGTGCAATGTGCATAAGCCCTACATGGGAGGATTCACTCTACAATAATTATTCACTTCATGCCTCAAATTCAGATTTCACTGAGTTCTTATCGTGGATCCCAGCCCGTGGGAGCCATGGTCCTTTTCAGTCCAGGCTCAGCACCTATGCATTCAAGATTGGAAGTAGAGACACATGTCACTTCACAGTCCAGAAAGCTATTATTGTTTCTGTTTCAGTGTGAGAGAGTCACAGACTTTGGGACAGGTTTCAGAGCAGGTTTATTATGGATTCTGGATCTCTACTTCAATGTTCATTGCCTGGATCCCTTTGGCTAATAGGTTTCCTGTGGATGGGCTTGCTTCCAAGCACATACATGGAAGATGCAAAGGTGGGTGGGCTTGCTGCGGGACAGGAAGAAGACCAAAATCAGACAAGGGTCAGACCCCTTCCCTGATCCAGGAACTGCTACGGGAAAGGGTACAGGTGGGAGAATTCATGCGAAACTCCAAGGTCACCAGCTGAACACAGGAGGCACAGGTCAAGGGATCTGGAGATGCAGCGGTTGAAGGCTGCTCTGAGCTACCTCTGGGAGGAAGGGAGGGATGGAATGAGAAGGAGACACTGCCTGCTCCTGGCCCATGCCAGCTGCCCACCGCTCCGACACGCATCAGTCTACACAGCTGACACAGCTTGGGCTCAGGATGGGCTGTCTCGGGTCCCTCAATCCTCAGTGGGACAGCTGGCCCCAGGGCTCAGAGACATGCTGAGGGAGATGAGAGGGAAAGCTGCCCCACCCAGGTCATCCCCTCCTTGAGCAGACTGCCCTTCAGAACTGCTAAAAAAAAAACCACTAACGGGGTTGAAAGACATGCCATGGATGAACTAAGGCATAGAGATATGTAAAATAACATTCATTTTTAAGTTCAGAGCTGTCATCTCAGGAAGTGGGGAGAGCTTCCCTGAAGAAGACTGAGGGGAGGGGAGGCCATGCTGAAAAGGGAGACATGGCTCTCCTGATTGGGGACCTGCAGCCCCCTTCCAGGGCAGGGTATCAACCTCGCATCACACGAGATCCATGGAAGTGTTCCATCAGGGCCAGATGTTTGTCTCGAGAAGGCTACCCTGTCATCGGACTGCACAGGGCACCAGGGACGAGGGCCAGATGGAGGACGGACAATACTCCAGAGGCCATGGGGCAAGAACAGAGGCACATGACCTTGAAGATGATGATGAAAAGCAGGAGGTGGCAGCACGGAGCCAGCCTGAAAGTAACATGGGAGCAGTGCCCACAGCTACACTAACTGGGTGCCTTCTGTGTCAGGTGTGGCTGACTTCAGTGGGCTCCAGACTAGTCCTGACCACAAGTCTAGGAAGTGTGCACCACCCCGGCCTCCTCTCCCCTTGCAGCTGCTAGGAATCACGGTCACAGACCCTGGTCAGCTTTCATGGAAACCAAGCAGTGGCTCCCCCGCACGCTGCACCTCTGGTGGCGGTCCAGTGCGACCCTCATGCCAGGCCAGACACTGATGTCTACCTGTTTCCACACAAATCCACAGACAGGAGGGTGTCCCTGAATTCCACAGCACCTGATGAGACAGATCCACAGAACCCAACACCCAGTGGGTCACTCGGGACCTCACCTATGGTCATGGAGCTCACCATACCCCATTTCTGTCACTTCCCACAGAAAGCCTGGTTCTGATCCCCCACAATACCATACATCCTGGTTGCTGACCTGGGGTCATGCCATAAACCCACATGGTACCTTTCTTTTAGAGAAGGCTATGCCTACACCTCCTAGAAAATATTTCTAATGAAGTACAAGTCCATCAGGACTATGGTGTGAACAGTAGCACACAGCCTGCATGGTAGTAGTCAGTATTTCTAACAAGGGTTAACCCCAACCCCCGTCTCACAAAACCTTCCTCCATCCCCACTGAACTCATGGTATGCCTCAAAAAACCCTCCAGGAAACAAACTTTTCATCTGAATGCGCTCTTCACCTTCTGCTTCAAATCTTGTCCAACCACAATGATATGAAACTAGAAATCAGTCTCAAGAAAAAAATGGGACAGTCAAAAATAGGTGGAGATTGGGGGGCCTGGGTGGCTCAGTTGTTAAGGATCTGCTTTCAGCTCAGGTCGTGATCCCAGGATCCTGGGATCTAGCCCCAATCAGGCTCCTTGCTCAGTGGGAAGCCCGCTTCTCCCTCTCCCACCCCCCTGCTTGCGTTCCCTGTCTCGCAGTCTCACTCTCTGTCAGATACTCAAATAATCTTAAAAAAATATGTGGAGACTTAACAACATGCTACTGAACAACCAACAGTCAAAGAAGAAAACAAAAAAATTTTAGAAGTACCTTGACACTGATGCAAAAGACAACCTACAAAAACTTATGGGATGCAGCAAAAGTAGCTTTATGGGGGACATTCGTAGAAATTCAAGTCTTCATCAATCCATGAGAATGCTCTCCAATAAACAACCTGATTTATGTGGTAAAGAAGTAGAAAAAAAAACAACAAACAAAGCCCCAAATTAGTAGAAATAAGGAAATAACAAAAAGGAATGCATAAATAAATCCAAAGGAGACTAAAAAGACAAAAAAAAAAAAAAACAACGAAAATGAGAGCTGCCTTTTTTGGAAAGATAAACAAAACTGACAAACTTAGCTAGACTCACCAAGAAAGACAGGACTCCAATACAATCAGGAAAGGAAGATAATGGATTCCTGTCTCATATCAAAATCAAAAGAACTCTTCAACCTTGGACACAACAACTTCTTGCAAGCCACATCTCTAAAGGCAAAGGAAATAAAAGCAAAAATGAACTATTGGCACTTCATCAGGATACAAAGCTTCTGCTCGGCAAAGCAAACGATCAACAAAACAAAAAGGCAATCTATGGAATCGAAGAAGATATCTGCAAATGATATTACAGATAAAGGGCTGGTATTTAAGATCTATAAAGAACTCCTCTAACTCGACACCCAAAAAATGGGCAGAAGACACAAAGAGATACTTCTCCAGAGGGGAAACACAAATGGCCAACAGACACATGAAAAAATGCTCCACATCACTTGCCATCAGGCAAATACAAATCAAAACGACAATGAGATACCACCTTACACCAGATAGAACGGTTAAAATTAACAAGGCAGGGGGCACCTGGGTGGCACAGCAGTTAAGTGTCTGCCTTCGGCTAGGGGCGTGATCCTGGCATTATGGGATCGAGCCCCACATCAGGCTCCTCCATTATGAGCCTGCTTCTTCCTTTCCCACTCCCCCTGCTTGTGTTCCCTCTCTCGCTGGCTGTCTCTATCTCTGTGGAATAAATAAATAAAATCTTGAAAAAAATTAACAAGACAGGAAATAAAAAAAGTCAGAGAGGATGTGGAGAAAGGGGAACCCTCTTACACTACTCGTGAGAATTCAAGCTGGTACAGCCACTTTTGAAAACAATATGGAGGCTCCTCAAGACGTTAAACACAGAGATATCCTACGACCCACCAATTGTACTACTGGGTATTTACCCCATAGACACAGAGTAATGAAAAGAAGGGGCACCAGTATCCCAATGTTCATAGCAGCAATGTCCATAACAGCCAAACTGTGGAAGGAGCCATGATGTCCTTCAGCAGATGAATGGACAAAGATGATGTGGTCATCTGTACAATGGAATATTACTCAGTCATCAGAAAGGATGAATACCCACCATTTGCACCAATGTGGATGGACCAGGAGGGGATTATGCTAAGTGAAATTAAGTCAAGCAGAGAAAGACAATTATCATATGGTTTCACTCCTATGTGGAATGGAAGGAATAGCATGGAGGACATTAGGAGAAGGAAGGGAAAAGTGAAGAGGGGGAATGAGAGGGGGAGATGAACCATGAGAGACTATTGACACTGGGAAACAAACTGAAGGTTGCAGAAAGGGAGGGGTAGGGGAATGGGTTCTCCTGGTGATGGGTATTAAGGAGGGCACGTGTCATAATGAGCACTAGGTGTTATATGCAAACAATGAATCATGGAACACTACATCAAAAACAAATGAAGTACTGTAGGGTGACTAACATCATTTTAAAGAAAGAGAAAGATATGAAATCCATACAGGAAAACTGTCACTATTTGCAAATGACATGAAATCCCGAAAGATTCCACACACAAAAAAAAAACTGTTAGAATAAAAAAATTCAAGAAAGCTGCAGGATATAATGTCAATATACAGAGACCTGTTGTCTTTATTTTTTTTCAGATTTTATTTATTTATTTGACAGGAAGAGAAAAACCACGAGCAGGGGGAGTGTCAGAAAGAGGGAGAAGCAGACCCTTGCTAAGCGGGGGCCCAGCACGGGGCTCAATCCCAGAACTCTGGGATCATGACCTGAGCTGAAGGCAGATGCCTCACCTATGGGGCCACCCAGATGACCCAACTTCTTGCATTTCTGTATACTGATGACACATATCGTAAAGAGAAATTAAAAAAGCAATGCCATTTACAATTGCATCAAAAAAATCTAGGAATAAAAGTAACCAAAAATGAGAAAGACATAGTACACTCAACACATGGCAGAAAAGAAATGAAAAACATATCTGTCGAGGGGGGCGGAATGTATGGGTCAAAGATTTGGAAGGCAACACAAACAAATGGAAGCATACGCCATGCTCCTTAACTGGAAGAGTTAATTATGTGAACATGTCCATCGTACCCAAAGCAATCGACAGATGTGATGAAATCCCTATCTGAATTCCAGTGGCATTATTCGAGGAAATAGAAAACAGTCCTCAAACTTGGATGGAGTCACTAAAGACCCCAAATACCCAATGCAACGTGGAGAAAGAAAGGTGCAGTCAACACACTCCTGGATTTCAAAGTAGATTACAAAGCTGTTGTCATCAAAACAGGATGGTACTGGCAGAAACACAGACACCAGGTCAGTGGAACAGAACAGAAAGCTCAGAAACTTACCCACACGTAGATGATCCTAACTTATGACACAGCAGCAGAAGATATGCCATGAGGGAAGGACTGTTTCTTCAGTGAGCGGTAACAGGCAAACTGGACACTAAATGCAGAAGAATATAGCTGGGTCACTTTCTTACACCACACACAAAATTTTTAATGGATGAATGATTTGAACATAAGATCTGAATCCATAAACCTCCAAGAAGACACAGGTACTAAGTCTCTCGACATTGGTTTTGGCAAAGAGTCTTCAGATCGGACACCAAATGCAAAGACAACAAAAGCAAAAATAAACCAGTGGAACAACATCAAACTGAAATCTTCCACACGGCAAAAGAAACCAGCAAAAACTTAAAAGGCCACTGACCGAATAAGAAAAAAATATCTGTGAATCATATGTGTGAGAAGAGGCTAATATCCAAAATACACACAACACTCATACAAATCAAAACAAACAAACAAAAAAAGGTATAAAAATGGGGGGTATATGTGAATACATACTTTCCAAAGATGGCACACAGGTGCCAACAGACAGAAAAAGTTGTTCGACATCACTAATCATCGTCAGGGAAACATCAGTCAAACCCACAATCGGCTATCCCCTCACAACTGTTGGAACAGCAATTGTCCCAGAGACAGACAAAAAGTGGGGTCATGGGTGTGCAGACGAGGAGACACTGTGCACTGTTGGTGGGAATGGAAATTGGTGCAGCCACTGTGACAAACGGTATGGAGGTTCCTGAAAAAATAAATACAACTACCCCATGACCCAGTAATGGCTCTAATGAGTATTGATTCAGAGAACACAAAAATGCTGCCTCAAAAAGACAGATGCACTCCCACATTCACTGCAGCATTATTCACAAGAACCAGACATGGAAACACAGACCTTGGGGGCCTTATGCCAAGTAACTCAGACACAGGAAGACCAATACCAGATGCTCTCATGTACATTCCACGTGGAATAAACAAATACTGAACGCATAGATACTGAGAGCAGATTGGTAGGTGCCAGATTCGGAGATGGGGTGCTAGAAACGGGTGAAGGTGGTCCAAGTCTCAATGTTTGAGTGAGAAAATCCGACAGTCATGAAATGTTCTGTCCAGCATGGAGACTAAAACTAACCCCACAGCATGGGGTATAGGTTTCCCTGCTCTTCAAAAGTACAGGACTTCTGAGAAACCTTGCACAGCAGAAATGGTGTCAAGAAGGAATGGCCATTAATTTACACGGAACATTTAGTGTGCTCAGACTCCAAAATTCCTTCTCTTTGATTTTCTTAGGCCTCAGGACACAAGTTTCTAACGGAGGCCCAGCATAAATGAAGATAAAGCACAGCAGAGGCTCACAGACACCATTCAAAGTGCTGGTGGCTGGATGCGGAGAGCGGTTCCCAGCAGAAGGAGCTGGTTAGGGTGCATGCCACCTCTGTTGTGCTTTTCCCCAAAACAGATGCTGAACGCGATTCTCACTGTTCACCTTTTTTCATAAGAGGAAAATCCTCTTCAGGTATCTTCCTCTTACTGAAGCTGGGTAATAAACGTAGTTCTTTCAAGAATGCCCAGTGTCTTACTGTGAACGTTCAAAAAGTGGGGGATAATTGTACTTAAGCAATGCTGAGGGAGGAGATGTGAAAGGTTCTTCCAGACACAAACCTCAGCAGATCCACTGGGAAAGGCACCTTCCTCAGCATGCAGAACACGGACTACCTCCTACCCCCAGAAACCCTCTCCTTCCCCTCAATCAGGACAACCCACAACAGCTGGGAGTTACCCCAATTCCTCCATTCTCCTGCTTCTAATAGCTAACCCATCAGCAAATCCTGTGAGCTCCATCTTCAAAATAGACCCAGAATAGGTCTAACCACTCCATCCAAGGACACTTGTCTGGTCCACAGTGGCTGAGTAACTGGAAAAGCTTCGTCATTGACCTGCCTTGCCATCTTCAACCCTCTGTCATCTGTTCTCAACACTGTAGCCACGATGGCCCAGTGAAACAGGGTCTCATGGGGTTATAGCCCTGGAATGGCTTTCTGTCACCCTCTGTCACCTCTATGAGCTCATGTCCTAAGCTGTCTCCTGTGGCCACAGGGCCTTCTTGCTGCTCCTGGACATACCTGGAATTCTCCTGCCCCAGAGCCATTGCACATGCTTTCCCTTTTGTTCAGAATGCTCTTGATGTGTTCTCACTCACCTTCGGAGAAGTCTGAATTGGAGTGACAGGGACAGAAGATGAGGCTGTGTGTGTTGGGTGAGGCTGGTGGCCCAGAAGAAGGTTCTCTGCCAGCTCTCCGCCTGTGCCTCCCTTGTCCTCAGCCAGGAACTTGCACACAGCCCTCACCTGTCACAACTCTCACTCAGGAGACCCACAGCCACCCCTGGAGCCCACCCTGAACACACCCTGCTGCAGAATGCATTCATCTCTCCTCTGGGACCCCTGTCAGCTTTACCCAGACCTGCAACTCCCCCATCTCCTGCAAAGCTCCCGGATTACCTCTCTGCTTCCAAAATCACACTGGCGCAAGGCTTTCATGAGAAAGCTATAACGCTAACTAATGAAAGGTTCACACCTACTTTCCCCTTCTGTTGCCTTTCTCTCCACCTTCTTTCCTACCTGTGCAAACTGTGACATATCAGTGGAACATGAACATGCTCTGAGACCTGAATCTTTCATTGCAGCTTTCTGAGGACTCCTTATGTGATAAGCAACTAGTGTATCCTACAACAGGGTGTTTTACAAATATCATCTATAGAAGACTACAGCTCAAATCACTACAATTTTACCTCACTCTTCATGAAGCAGAACACTTTTTCCTTTCTTCTTTTATTAAATTCCAGTTAGTTCACATGCCATGGAATATTCGCTTCAGGGGTAGGATTTAGTGATTCCTCACCTGCAAGGAGTACCCGGTGCTCATCACAAGGGCCCTCCTTAATACCCCTCACCGATTTGACTCTTCCCCCCATGCCCCTGTCCTGCAGCAACACTCAGTTTGTTCTCCAAGGTTGAGTCTATTTCCTTGTTTGCCACTCTCACCACCCCTCAACTCTGTTCCTCTGTTTTCTTTCTGAAATTCCACAAGCGTGAGAGCATAGGATATTTGTCTTTCCTCACTGATTTTGCTTAGCTTAATACACTCTAGGTCCATCCACATCCTTGCAAACGGTAAGATTTCATTCTTTTTGAAGCTGGGTCATATTCCGTTATATATATGTATCCCACATCTGCTTTATCCATTCATCAGTGCATGGACTTTGGGATTCTCTCCATAGTTTGTCTACTCTGGACAATGCTGCTATAAACATCATGGTGCATGTTCCCCCTTCGAATCCGCATTTTTGTATCCTTTGGGTAAATACCTAGGAGAGCAATTGCTGGATCATGGGGTTGTTCAATGTTTAACTTTTTGAGGAACCCCCACACTGGTTCCCAGACTGGTTGCACCACTTTGCATTCCCACCAACAGGATGGGAGAGTTCCCCTTCAAGCAGAACATTATCTGCGGGCAATTTCATAAGAGGAAACAAAACCTCTGGGAGATGCACCCAGGTTTAGGCAAGCAGTTGCAGACTTCACCCCAAGGCTCCTGACGCCAAGCCCCTTGAAGCCACCACATGCCACTATCCAAAAGAATTCCCAGACTCTCCTTCTGACTCCACCACCAAAGAAACTACAGAGAGAATATGGCACCTCAAAATATCGAGATAATACATTTAGTAAAACTAGAAAGTCAAGCTCAACTTTTAAACAGGAACAGGCCGCTTTGGATAATTTTGAATTTTCCCTCCACCCTAATTTTAACTCTTCTGATGAATAAACTAATCAATGATGAAACATCACCTTTGTCAAATGACATCACCCAAGTCTGTATCAGATGAATAAAGCCACCTAACTCTAGATGCTGGCCACTCAACCATATCGTAGGCCCAATTGAATAAACACTGTTAGATGAAGGAACAAATTAGATGTTACAAACAGGCACAGAGTGAATCTCACCTTCCCTTTCTAATAAAAGAGGGTTCCTAGGAAACAGATGGTCAAAATACATTTGTCAGCAATAAATGGACAGAGAAATTGTGATCCCCTGCAAAGTTCTACCTGCAGGGAAACTAAGTAATTCTTGCACCAAACCCAGAATGCTGACAGCTACTTCAATTTTACTTTGTGGCTCAACTAGAGAAAAGACAAAAGCCCAGGAGGTTTTGGGATAATGAGAGGTTTTACCTCCAGCCCTGACATAGATAGGACATTTTGCCAAACATACCTGTGCTTTCTCTGAACACTGGCGTCCTGTGACAAGCTTCCTCGCTGACTCAGATACTGACGTTCAAAACCTCGGGTTTCTTGGAGCCAGAGCAGAGAAGTGCTGTCAGCTGGGGAGAAGAAGGCACCTCTAACCTAAAGCCTGCACATCTGCTTCGGTTTCTGGGCGAAGGGACAACACATACTTGTTGTTTAGCAGTAATTATCTTCATTCTCAATAGACCAATGACCTTGCCTTTTCTGGAAAGCAGACTTACTCTTCTAAAGAAACCCTCAATTCATCTATTCCCAATGCAACTAGAGTGGAACATTTATTTCTCACTTAAATAGAAAACACTGTTATTGTCGACATTGCATGAATGAACTTTTAAAAACATTTTAGAGAGAAAGGAAGAGACCTTTATTCAAACCCAAGTCAGGACAGCTGCCTGGGAGACACAATCTTCACCAAGAAGGGAGTGCTCCGGGGAAGGAACTTTTGGGGCAGGCTTATGTATTTTTTTCTGTTTTGTTTTACATACAGAGTTACACACCACAATGAGGATCTTCTTAGATTCCAGAAAGTGACAGACTCTTTCTTATGTTTTCAGTATGTACATGTCAGTATGACTTTAATCTTATGGGAGCCAAAGAGGTTCTTTATTTTTTCTTATCTTTATGTTGGTATTTTTGGTTATTGTTTTCTTCTCAAAGCAGATGTACAACATGTGCTTGGGGCAGAAACAAGGCCCATGCTTTGAGGTTTTGCCTAGTCATTTTGAGCCGGGTAAAATGTAAAGGGATAACTTCCCTGGGAGCCCAGGATCAGCGCCCACAGATGATATAAGATAAAATTACTTTCATCATTATAATTACTTCTAAAATGGAGGAATTTGAGACAAAAGCACCTTTCACAAGAGTACCAAGAAATCAAAATGATGCCCACAGAAGGCTACCTGCTCCATGGTCAGCACAGGTAACAGAAGTGTTCACAGTCTCTGGGCTCCTGCCCTTCTCCTGCCCAAATCTCTGAAGCACACAGACCACTTAAAATCAGAATTGTAGAACTGCTAGACACCTTAGAGTTGTCTGGCACTATTCATTTGTACTGCAGAATAAAACACAGTAGCTCGTTGTCACAAACTAATTTCAACATGAAGTGCCCACTGGATGCACTAAGTTCTTTCTCTGCAAATGTTGACTAATGTAAGTCACAGTCATACCATATAAACACTACGATGGCTGGGAAGTCATCGTAGGTAAGGGAATGTTTTAGCCATGTTTATAAGCATTGGCTCACTTTGTAGAAGAGGCTGAGCTGAGTGTTTTTAAATACTATTTCAGACCTGTTTTACAGCACCCTCTGAACATACCAGAGCCTGAATGGACTAAAAATGATAGTTGGTTTCAGTAACTTTAATACCAGAAAAATATTATACTGTCTCTGTTCCTAAGGATCTTTGAGTATCTTACCCAGAGGTCCTCCACTGAGATAATGATCTTAATAATCACCATGGGCAGAGGTGAAAGGCCCGCTGAATTCGTTCCAGTTGTCCACATGACAAGAAAATCCTGATACTTGATAGGTTTCCAGATCGAGAAGACCAGAGATAAGAGGGAAATAGTACCCTGTATGGAACAACAAGGGATTTGGAGTCAATTTGGGGATCCCACTTAGGTTTCTGACACTAAAATCCGCTGTGACTCATATCATCCGAGTCCCTGTCTAACCACCTGAAAATGTGCCTACAAATATCTACACCCTAGTTGAGAAGTTTAAGAGGCAGAATGCTACAAAGAGCCAGTATGATGTCTCTCAAGTACAGGTGCTCAGGAAGCCCTAATTGCTATTGGTTCTATTTCTTTTCCAGAAGAAAGAACACATGTTGAATCCATATTTCTAATAGATGACTCACCAGATGATTTTCAAACCTGAAGGAAGGCCAAGAAGTCACGCTTGTGTCATAGTTCACTCAGAAATCATGTTGTTGGACTGGTGAGGACGATACGATAGCAACGTCATCAATAAGAGTGGGGAGCTTCTAATTTCCATACGGCCATGTTGACCCCCTTAGCTCAGAGCCACCAGAAAGGTTAGCTGGGGAGGGGGAACCGCCATCACTATGAGTGGGGAGCTTCCCATTTCCATATGGCCATGTTGACCCCCTTAGCTCAGGGCCACCAGAAAGCACAGCTGAGGCGGACCACAGGCCAAGGCTGCCAGGTGTGGCTGGGGCAGGCAGAACTCTGACTTAAGGCTCAACTCCTGGCTAGGTTATTATTATGCTCTTCACAAAGAAAGTGCCATTGTGTGTGAGCCCTCACGTAGAAAAGGTTCAGAATTTCCATTGAGATTCCCTCTCTCACCTTTAGGATATGTAGCAAAGTTCCATTTAATTTTTAAACATTGAAGGACTTCCTGGTTTTCTTTTCGCTATGACTGTGGCTCAATTCGCCTGTGGTCTAAGAATAGAATCTAGTTAATTTCAGGGTTTAACATTTGTAGACTTCATTCGTGGCCCCACCTATCATCTATTTGGGTAAAGAGTCTATGACCACTTGAAAATAATGTATTCTGCACTTATTATGGAATGTTCCCTATATGTCAATTAGGTCACATTTTTTACCAATGTTTTGTCTGCTTTTTCTGTCAGATATTGAGAAAGGTATATTAAAATCTTCAACAATGCTGCTCTATTCAACGTGGCATCGGAGAGTCTACCAGTGTTAGAAGGCAAGAGAAACAAAAAGTATAAGAATTGAGGGGATAATTGTGACTATTCACAGATAATACGATTGTGTACATAGAAAATCCAAAACAGTCTATAAATACCCTTAGAATTAAAAATGCAATTTATAAATTTGAGATGGATTGTAGCTTCCCATTGGACAGTTTCTGAAAGAAACCATAGAACCTGTCAATCTTGGGGTAGGACATAGGGTGCACTAACCATTTAAAAGAATTCAGTGGGACTTCATAAAAATGTGACATTTCTCCTTATCTTATGACCATATGAAAATGAAAAAGTGAACCGCAGGCTGGGAAGTACAGATTTGCAATACACACACTGACAAAGACTTGTCAATAAAGAATTCCTGCTCATCAACCATTAAAAGTCTATTTATAAACAAATACTTCACAAAAGATTGACTGATGGCCAATAAGAACAGGAAAGGGTGCTCTACAGTATTATTTTCAGGAGCAGCAAGGCCTTTCCTAAAATGAAAACATACACACAAACCAGTATTCCCTAGATGGATGACGTCCTTATTTCTGAGGAAAGCTTGAAGAACAGACTAGCATCAAAGTAAAGTGATGGAATTCCTGACACTCAGAGGATGGACAATTGACCTCAAACTACAGTACAATTTCTAGGCAGCATTCGGTCCTCTGAAGGCAGACAACTACCACACACCTTCCTACACCACACAGGTTGCTTCCCAACCCCTACCATAAAAGAAGAAGATGAGAATCAGATAGGACTAGTAGGAAATAGCAAAAATCACATGTGGGGATTATCCTGAAACACACTGAACACATAACTAGTGTAAGGAAGTGTAGGGAACTGACAAGGACAGAGACTCAAGAGGTACTTCTTTGGGAAATGTTGTCTGAAATCGTCACACGTTGGTACCAGCTAATGAGGGCTCTGAGCATACCTAGGGTTTGCTCACAAGGGTCTGCAACACCATCTCTGAGGACTGAAACTCTTCAGGACCTCAAAGCTTGCCTGATTGACTATTGGACTAAGAGATTCCCATGTTCTGAAAACAGATACCAACTCATTGAAAGGTTCACCTGGGCTCTCTCGGAGGCCCTACAAGAAGCTGAACCATTCACTGAAAATCAATTACACACACACACACACACACACACACACCTGTCAAGGTTCTTCCTACCTTTTCTTTTTCACATTGATATTTATACTCACATGAAATGTCATCATTTCTAATGAACACTGATGTCAAAATAGAGATCTATTGACACAATATTCACAAAATGGAACTTCCCTGCTGTCATTTTCAATATAGCGTTTTTTAAAGTTCATACATATTTTAGGTTTTTGGTAACTTATACAGGAGAAGATCAGCATTGAAAAACTCTGAATACTGACAATGAGTTTTAAGCCTAGAGAACAAAAATTGTCCAATTTCATAGATAATAAGGAACCAAAGGCAAAGCATGGAAGCTGCAGTCGAATAATTTTACACATGTGCATCCTCTACTATTTTACTACTGAGGGGCGTGTTTTATTACCACTAAACATGCATCAGTTATCTTCCACATGCACCTGCAGAGGTATAATGAATTACTACAGTAGAATGAAATGTCTGGGAACTACTTGGCAGCATCTATAATGAACAATGAAATTTCGATCTTATATTCGGTGAACTTCCACTGTCTGTCCCTTTAGACAATGGACCCTAAACAGAAGGGGGAATGAACCACGAGAGACTATGGACTCTGGGAAACAAACTGAGGGCTTCAGAGGGGAGAGGGGTGGGGGATTGGGATGGGCCAGTGATGGGTATTAAGGAAGGTATATATTGCATGGAGCACTGGGTGTTATATGCAAATAATGAATCACGGAACACTACATCAAAATCTAAGGAAATACTGTATAGTGACTAACATATCATAATAAAAAATTGTTATTAGAAAAAAAGGTAAAAAAAAAAAAAACAATACAGCTTTTCTGTTTCAAGAACAATCACAATTGAGAAAAAACTAACTTCCAATCCCTAAAGCAAAACAGAGACCAAGTTCCATTTCACTCCCCTTTATTCACATACTCTGTGGGTTCTAAGCTATTTCCCTACCTCCTTTCCAGCTGAGCAGGGAGCCCGGGCTCGATCCCAGAACCCTGGGATCATAACCTGAACCAAAGGCACATGCTTAACTGGCTGAGCCAGCCAGGAGCCCCAGCCATGTTTTTCTTAAGCAAAAGGACACTTTCTCACAATGCCTTCACATGACTTCACATGGTACCAGACACCTGCATTTGCCTCTAGGAGGTTGTAGATGAAGGCAATTGCAAACTCTCACAGTGGTTTATCAAATACAATGACCTGCCTGGTGACAGTGAAACTCTTATGAGCCCACGAGAGGGTGCTGTGACACTCAGCTGTGGCTGGGCTGGCACAGAGAACCAAATCCATTTCCCTGCCTGATGTCTGTGAGGAACAGATGTCCCCATTGTGAATGGGACGCTGCCACTGAGCTGTCCAGAGATGGCCATCCTCACGGAGGATGAGGATAAAGGACAATGCCTGAGGAGACCTCATCTGTCTCTTTTATCTTTTCATATTTTTGACAGTGGACAAATCACTGCCTAGGAGTCCCCAACTACCTTAGTCTCATCTGTGAATGGCCAAGAGGTTTTACAAAACACTTAAGATTTTGACCTCACAAATGCCCACAACCACTTACCATAGGGATTCAATATTAAGCAAAGATACTGTTCCTTGGAAGAGAGGTCCTGCCCACTGTTGTTTCTCACTTATATGCTCATCTTCCTTACCTCATGGTAACATAACCACCTTGATTCCTGCTTCCGTCTTCAGGAAGGCTGATGTGACTTGAAGGGCATTACCCTGACATCGTTCTTTCTTAGCAATAAGATGTGGACATTTCCCTAGTCCTACACACCCAAAGTTGAATCGGAATCAGGATTGAGGAGGCTGATGAGAGTTGAAGGTGTTTTCCTGTACACGGTGGTTTATTACCAATAAGGATGGGTCAGAGTCCTCGAAATTCTAGAACCTTTTCATTAATGCTTCCTACTCGTGAAAGATGATGTACATTGGTCTTTCCCTGTATAGTGTGGTGACTCAGAGAAAAGTGCTTAGCCTTTTCGTCAGACTTCCACGACCACTTTGGGGCTGGCTTCCATATTCACAAAGGATGATGTTAGGGCTAAGAGCGTTCCTGTACACTGTTATTTCTTACAGATAAGTGTATGGCATTTTTGTTACATTGCCAGAGCCACTTAGCGCTGGGCTTGCCGGCCTCCTGGGGACGAACCCTAACCCTAGGTCAGCCCCCGAGGGGCCCCTCCCAAGGGGCCTGGCGCCACAACGCCGGGGATTGTGGACACCCAAGCCCAGCGCCGGAGTCACCCTGCCACCCCCCAGCAACCCGGGCTGCTAGGGGCGCCGCCAGTCTTTCAGGGCGAGAGAACAGGCAGGGCCCTCCAAGCCCCCGGCGACCTTTGAAGCCCCCCGCGCCAAAACGCTTGGGCCTACACTCCCTCTCGCTAGTGCGCTCACCTCGGCCTGCCCCTCTGCCTGCCGCAGAGCTGGCGGAAGGGGCCTGCTGGAATCCTGGAGGCTAACACTTACCCTAGGTCGGCCCCCGAGAGGCCCCTCCCAAGGAGCCTGGCACCGCAATGCCAGGGGTTTGGGACCCCCGAGCCCCAATGCTGGACTCACTCTGCCACCCCGCAATCACCCAGGGCGCTAGGGGCGTGGGCAGTCATTCAGGAAGGGAGAACGGGCAGGGCCCTCTGATCCCCCTGCGACCTTCGAAGGCCCCCCGCACAAAAACTCTGGCTTCCTCGCTCCTGCTCGCCAGCGCCCTATCCTCGGCTCACCCCTCCGCTCACTGCAGAGCTGGCGGATCGGGCCTGCTGGCTTCCTGGGGGCTAACCCTATCCCTAGGTCACCCCCAAGGGGCCCCTCCCAAGTGGCCTGGCGCCACATGCCAGGGATTGGGGACCCCAAGTCCCAGCGCCGGACGCACCCTGCTGCCCCGCTGCCACATGGGGTGCTAGGGGTGTCGCCAGTCCTTCAGGGCGACAGAACGGGCAGCACCCTCTGAGCCACCTACGACCTTCGAAGGCACCCCGAGCCAAAGCCAAATGCTCTGGCCCACGCTCTCGCTCGCCAGCTACCTCACCTGGACCCACACCTCCATTCTCTGCACATGGGTGGAACGAGCCTTCCAGTCTCCTGGGGGCTAACCCTAACCCTAGGTCAGCCCCCGAGGGGCCCGTCCCAAGGGGCCTGGCGCCGCAACGCCGGGTATTAGGGACCCCCGAGCCCCAGCGCTGGAATCACCGTGCTGCCCCGCCACCACCCGGGCCGCTAGGGGTGCCGCTGGTCATTCAGTGCAGGAGAATGGGCAGGGCCCTCCGAGCCCACGGCGACCTTCGAAGGACCCCCGCACCAAAACGCTTGGGCCCAAGCTCCGGCTCGCCAGCGCCCTTACCTCGGCCCTCCCCCCCGCTCGCCACACAGCTGGCGGATCAGGCCTGGGGGCCTTCTGGGGGCTAACCCAAACCCTAGGTCTGCCCCCTAGTGGCCCCTCCCAAGGGGCCTGGCGCTGCAACGAGGGGGATTGGGGACTCCTGAGCCCCAGCGCCGGACTCACCATGCCCCCCACCGCCACCCGGGCCACAAGGGGCACCCCCGGTCATTCAGGGCAGGAGAACGGGCAGGACCCTCTGAGCCCCTGGTGACCTTCGAAGGCCCCTCGCTCCAAAACTTTGGGCCCACGTTCCCGCTCGCCAACGCCGTCATCTCAACCCGCCCCTCTGCTCACTGCACAGCTGGCAGATCGGGCCTACTGGCCTCCTGGGGTAACCCTAACCCTAGGTCGGCACCCAAGGGGGCCCTCTCAAGGGGTCTGGGGCCACAACGCTGGTAATTGGGGACCCCAGAGCCCTAGCGTCGGACTCAACCTGCCGCTCCGCCACCATCTGGGCTTCTAGGGGCGCCGCCGGTCATACAGGGTATGAGAACGGGCAGGGCCCTCCTAGCCCACGGTGACATTTGAAGGCGCCCCGCGCCAAAACGCTTGGGCCCATGCTCCCGCTCGCCAGCGCCCTCACCTAGGCCTGCCCCTTCGCTCGCCCGACAGAGGGCGGATCAGGCCTGCCCGACTCCTGGGGGCTAACTCAAACACTAGGTCGGCCCCCCAGGGACCCGTCCGATGGGTCCTGGCGCCTCAACGCCTGGGACTGCTGAACCATGAGCTCCAGCGCCGGACTGACCGTGCTGCCCCGCTGACACCCGGGCCTCTAGAGGCGCCGCTGGTCATTCAGGGCGTGAGCACGGGCAGGGGCCTCCGAGCCCCCCTTGTCCTTCGAAGGCCCACCGCACCAAAACGCTTGGGTCCAGGCTCGCACTCGTCAGCACCCTCACTTCATCCCGCCCCTCCGCTCGCCACCCAATGGGTGGATCAGGACTGCCGGCCTCCTGAGGGTTAACCCTAACCCTAGGTCGACCACCGAGGGGCCCTTCCCAAGGGGCCTGGCACCGCAATGCAGGGATTGGGGACCCCCGAACCCCAGCACCAGACTAACCTTACCACTCTGCCAGCAGCCGAGCCGCTAGGGGCGCCGCCGGTCATTCAGGGCGGGAGAACGTGTAGGGCCCTCCGAGCCCCCGGCGACCTACGAAGGCCCCCCGCGCCAAAACGGTTGGGCCCACCCTCCTGTTCGCCAGCATCCTCACCTCGGCCCGCACCTCCGCTCGTAGTACAGCCCGCGGATCAGGCCTGCCTGCCTCCTGGGGGCAAATTCTAACCCTAGGTCGACCACCGAGGGGCCCTTCCCAAGCGGCGTGGCGCTGCAACGCCGGGGATTGGGGATACCTGAGCTGCAGCACGGGAATCACCCTGCCACCCCACCGCCAACGGAGCCACAAAGCGCGCCGCTGGTTATTCAGGGCAGGAGAACAGGCAGGGTCCTTCGAGACATGGCAACATTCTAAGGCCCAGGGCGCCAAAACGCTGGGGATCACGCTCCCGCTCTGCATCACCCTCAACTCGGCCCACACCTCCACTCTTCGCAGAGCCAGCGACACGGGCCTGCCGGCCTCCTGGGCACTAACACTAACCCTAGGACAGCCCCTGAAGGTCCCTTCCTAAGGGGCCAGACGCCGCAACGCCAGGGATTGGGGACCCCCAAGCCCCAGCGCCGGATTCACGCTGCCGCCCCACCCCACATGGGCCGCTAGGGGCGCCGCCATTCATTCAGGGTGGGAGAACTGGCAGGGCCCTCCGAACCCCTGCCGACATTCGAAGGCACACCGAACCAAAACGCTTGGGCCCAGGCTCATGTTCACCAGGACCCTCATCTCGGCCCAACTCTCCGCTCGACCCACAGGTGGTGTATCGGGCCTGCAGCGCTCCTGGAGGCTAACCCTAACCATAGGTCGGCCCCCGAGGGGCCCTTCCCAAGGGGCCTGGCGTCGCAACGCTGGGGATGGGGAACCCGAGCCCATGTGCCGGACTCACCCTGCTGCCCTTCAGCCACCCGAGCCACTAGAGGCCCCGCCGGTCAATCAGGGCAGGAGATCGGGCAGGGCCCTCCGAGCCCACGCTGACCATTGAAGGCTCCCCGTGCAAAACCGTTGGCTCCCAGGATCCTGCTCGCCAGTGCCCTCACCTCGGCCCGCCCCTCCGCTTGCTTCAGAGCTGGTGGATAGGGCCTGCCGGGCTCCTGGCAGCTAACCAAAACCTAGGTCGGCCCTGTGGGGACATCCCAAGAAGCCTGGCTCTGCAATGCTGGGGATTGGTGACTCAGAGCCCCAGAGCCAGACTCACCCTGCCGCACTGTACCCACCCGGGCCGCTAGGGGCGCAGCCGGTCATAGAGAGCGAGAGAAGGGCAGGGCCTTCTGAGCCACCGGTGACCTTCAAAGGCTCCCCATGCCAAAACGCTGGTTCCCACGCTCCTGCTCCCCAGCGCCCTCACCTGGGCCCGCACCTCAGCTCGCCGCACAGTGTGGGGATTGGGCCTGACGGTCTCCTTGGGGCTAACCCTAATCCTAGGGCCCCTCCCAAGGGTCCTGGTGCCACTTAGCCTGGGATCTGGGACTCCAAGCCCCAGAGCCAGACTCACCCTTCCACAACACTGCCACACGGGCCGCTAGGGGCGCCGCCGGTCATTCAGGGCGGTAGAAGGGACAGGGCCCTGGAGAAACAAGCGTCATTTGAAGCCTCCAGCGCCAAAATGCAGGGGCCCACAATCCCGCTCCCCAGCACCCTCACCTCGGCCCACCCCTCCGCTCGCCCCACAGCCATCGTATCCGGACTGCCGGCCTCCTGGGGGCTAACCCTAACCCTAGGTCGGCCCCCGAAGGGCACTCCCAAAGGGCCTGGCACCGCGACGCCGGACATTGGGGACCCACAAGCCCCAGCGATGTACTCAACCTGCCCCTCTGCCGCCACCCGGGGCACTTGGGGCACTGCCGGTCAATCAGGGTGGGGGAACGGGCACGGCCCTCCGAGCCCCCGGCGACATTCGTAGGTCCCCCATGCCAAAACGCTGAGGCCCATGCTCCCGCTCTACAGCGCCCTCACCTCGGCCTGCCCCCCCTCTAGCCACACAGCTGGCAGATCCTGCCTCCCGGGCTCCTCGGGGCTAACCGTAACCCTAGGTGGGCCCCAGAGTGGCCCCTCCCAAGAGGCTTGGTGCCGCAAAGGCAGGGATTGGGGACCTGCAAGCCCCAGCGCCAGGCTCACCCTGCCGCCCCGCCGCCACGTGGGCCGCTAGGGGTGCCGCCGGGCATTCAGGGCGGGATAACCGGCAGGGCCCTCCGAGCCTCCGGTAAAATAAGAAGGCCCCCACGCCAAAACGCTGGGTACCACGCTACCGCTCGACTGCGCCCTACCACGGTCAATCCCTCCGCTCACTGCACAGCCGGCGGATCTGGACTGCGGCCTCCTGGGGGTTAACCTAACCCTAGGACAGTCCCAGAGGGGCCCCTCCCAAGGGGCCTGGCGCCGCAACGCTGGGGATTGGGGAAACCCAAGCACCAGTGCAGGACTGACCCTGCCACCCCGCTGCCACCCAGGGAGCTAAGGGCGTCGCCGTTCCTTCATGGCGGGAGAACGAGCAGGGCCCTCCGAGCCCCCTGCGACATTCGAAGGCCCACCGAGCCAAAATGTTGGGGCCCACGCTTCCGCTCGCCAGCGACCTCACCTTGGCCCACCCCTCCATTTGCCACGGAGCCGGTGGATCGAGCCTGCCAGCCTCCTGGGGGCTAACCCTAACCCTAGGTCGGCCTCCAAGGGGCCCCTCCCAAAGGGACTGCCGCCGAACGCCAGGGATTGGGGACCCCTGAGTCACAACGCTGGACTCACCGTTCCGCCCCGCCCACACCCGGGCCACTAGGGTACCGCCGATCATTCAGGGCTGGAGGATGGGCAGGGCCCTCCCTGCCCCAGTGACCTTCGAAGGCCCGCAGCGCCAAAAGGCTGGGGCCCAGTCTCCTGCTCGCCAGCGCCCTGATCTTCGACCGCGTCTCCATTCGCCCCAGACTGCGGATTGTGCCTACGGCCTCCAGGAGCTAACCTTTACCCTAGGTCGGCCCCCAAGGGGCCTCTCCCAAGGGGCCTCGTGCTGCAACGTCTGGCATTGGAGACCCCCGAGCCTCAGCGCCAGACCCACCCTGCCGCCCCGCCACCACTCGGGCTGCTAGTGGAGCCGCCACTCATTCGGGGCAGGAGAATGGGCAGGGCCCTCTGAGTCCCCGGCGACATTCGAGGGCCCCCGGCGCCAAAACTTTGGGTACCACCTTCCAGCTCGCCAGTCCCTCACCATGGCCCGCCCCTCCGCGCACCGCACAGCTGGCATATGGGGCCTGCTGGCCTCCTGGGGGCTAACCCTAACACTAGATTGGCCCCAGAGGGGGCCCTCACAAGGGGACCGGTGACCAAAGCCGGGGATTGGGGACACCCGAGCTGCAGTGCCGGACTCACCCTGCCGCCCCGTCGACATCGGCCCGCTGGGGCGTCACTAGTCATTTAGGGCGGGAGAACGGGCAGGGCCCTCCGAGCCTCTAGCAATGTTCAAAGGCCTCCTGCGCCAAAACGCTGGATACCATACTCCTGCTCGCCAGCGCCCTCACCTCGTCCCACTCCTCCGCTCCCCGCACAGCAGGCGCATCGGTCCTGCTGGCCTACTGGGGTCTAACCCTAAGCCTAAACCCTAACACCTAACCTTAAACCCTAAAACTTAACCCCTAACCCTAACCCCTAACCCTACCCCTTCAGCTAAACCTACCCATAACCCGTAACCTAACCCTAAACCTAACCCTAACCCGTACCCTAACCCTAACCCTACCCGTACCCTAACCCTAAACCTAACCTGTACCCTAACCCTAACCGTAACCCTAAAACGTACTCTAACTCATACCCTAACCCTAAACTGTACCCTAACCCGTAACTTAAACCGTACCCTAAACCTAACCGTAACCCTAACAAGTACCCTAACCCATACCCTAACTTTAACCCTAAACCTTAAAACCTGACACTAACCCATGTCCTAACTCATACCATAACCCGTACCCTAACCCTACCCATAACCTAACCCTAACCCATACCCTAACCGTAACCCTAAACACTAAACTGTAACCCTTACCCTAACCCTAACCAGTACCCTTACCTTAACTTTAACCCATACCCTAACCCGTACCCTAACCCATAAACTAACCCGTACCCTATCACTAACCTGGACCCTAACCCATACCCTAACCCATACCTAACCTTAATCTGTACCATAACCCGTACCCTAACCCATACCCTAACCCTAAACCGTACCCAATCCCAATCCCTAACGTGTTTCCTAACCCGTACCCTAACCCTAATCCGTACCCTATGCCGTACCCAAATCCATACGCCAACACTTACTCTAAACCGTCCCCTAACCTGTACCCTAAACCGTACCCTAATGCGTACCCTAACCCATACCCTAAACCTAACCCATACCCTAAACCTAACCCGTACTCCAACCCTAACCCTAACCCTAAACCCGAACCCTAAACCCTAACCCGTACCCTAAACCCTAATCTGTACCCTAACCCATAACCTCTAACCTGTAACCCCAAAACCCAACCCTAACCCGTACCCTCTCCTTACCCTAAACCTAACCCCTACCCTCACCCATACCCTAACCGTAACCCATACCCTAACCTTAACCCATACCCTAACCTCAACCCATACCCTAATCTGTACCCTAACCCCAGGGATTGGGTACACCTGAGCCCCACCACGGGACTCATCCTGCCACCCCTCAGGAAACCATGCCCATTGGGGCGCCACAGAACATCCCATGCAAGAGAACTGGTAGGGCCCCCCTGAGCCCCCAGGGATCCTCGGTGGCCCCTACACCCCAACCCTGAGGCCCACACTCATCCCGCCCCACGCCTTCCCTTCAGGTTGCCACCGAACTCATCGCAGAGCCGGCAGATCAGGCCTGCCGGGTTCCTGGGGCCTACACCTGACCCTAGGTCGGCTGGGTAGGGCCCCTCCCCTGGGGCCCGGTGCCGCAGCCCCAGGGACTGGGGACACTTGAGCCCCACTGAAGGATAAAGCCTGCCAGCCCGCGGGAAACTGTGCCCCTTGGGAGGCTGTAGAGCATTCAGGGCGGAAGAACCAGGAGGGCCCCCAGAGCCCCCGGCGAACTTCGGCGATCCCTAAACTCAACCGTGAAGCCCATGCTCACCCCACCCCGCACCTTCAACTCAGCCCAGGGCGGAGCTTGCCACAGGGTGGGCAGATCTGGCCTGCGGGATTCCTGGGCCCCAACCCTAACCATAGTTCATCTGTGGAGGGGCCCCTCCCCAGGAGCCTGGAGCCGCAGCCGCGGGGATTCGGGACACCTGAGCCCCACAGCAGGACTCAGTTTGCCACCCTGCAGGAAACCGTGTGCCTTGGGAGGCCATAGAGCATTCAGGGCGGGAGAACCAGGAGGGCCCTCCTGAGCCACCAGCGAACTTCGGTGGCCTCCCGCACCCCAACCCTGAGGCCCATGCTCACTCTCCCCACATCCTCACCTCAGCCCGTGTAGCTCGCCATACAGCCAACAGATCGGGCCTGCGGGGCTCCTGGGCCTATCCCTAGCCCTAGGTCTTCCGTGGGTTTGGGGGCCTCCCCAGGAGCCTTACACCACAGACCCGGGTAATTGGGATACCTGTGCCCCACCGCAGGACTCAGCTTGCCACCCGACAGGAAACCGTGCCCCTTGGGGCTCTATAGAGCCTACAGGGCACGAGAACTTGGGGAGGCCCCCGGAGCCCATCCCCATCCTTTGGCAGCCCCCCGTGCCCCAACCCTGAGGCCCATGCTCACCCTCCCCAATGGCCTCCTCTCAGCCCTCCACAGAGCTCGCCGCACAGCCTGCAGATTGTCCCTGCCGGGCTCCTGAACACTAACCCTTACCCAAGGTTGGCCACAGAGGGGCCCCTCCCCGGGGTCCTGGCACCCCACTCCAGCGGATTGGGGACACCCAAGACCCACCGTAGGACTCAGCCTGCAACCCACAGTAAACTGTACCATTTTGGGGCACAACAGAGCATTCAGGGCAAGAGAATTGGGGCACCCCCTGAGAGCTCCTTCTGCTGAACCCCGACCTTTGTGGGCCCTTCCGGATGGAACCTCAGGCTCACACTCACCCGCCCTTGTGCCCTCATCTCACTCGGCCTGGGAGTTCTCTGAGCACTGGGCAGTTCGGACCTGCTGTCTCTTGAGGCCTAACCTAACTCTGGGTCTTCTGCTGAGGGTCCCTCCCCGTTTGCCTGCCTCCAAGGCACCAGGCATTGGGCTCACCTCTGCACGACTAGAGGACTCACCCTGCCCCACAGGAGGAAACTGTCCATTTGGGGCTGAAGCAAGGATTCATAGGAAAATCGGAGGGCCCCCTCAGCCCATCCCAGGCAACCCCCACTTTCAGAGATCTCCCCGGATCCAATTAGTAGTTCACACTGACCTTTAAACTTGCTCTCCACGGAGATCTTTTGAAATTCTCCACACTTCCAACCGATGGCATCATCCAGCTTCAGTGCCTTACCCAGCTTTAGGTCTTGAGATGGATTAAAATGGGAAGTCATTTCAATGATGACGACATACTGGTGACCAAAAGATACATGCATAAATGCTTCATATCACTTGGCTTCAGGGAAATGGAAATCTAAACCTCTATAGATGCCCTACCACAGGAGGCCGAATATCTAAAAATAAGAAGACATGAAACTACACATCTTGGAGAGGATGTGGAGAAACGGGAACCCTCTTACACCCCTGTAAGAATGCAGTGCGGTACAGCCACTCTTGAAAATGGTACAGAGTTTCCTCAAGAAGTTATAAATAAAGCTACCCTATGTCCCAGCAATTGCACTACGGGGTATCGACCCCAAAGAGACAGATGTAGTGAAGACGGGACACATGCACCCCAGTGTTCATAGCAGCAATGTCCATAATAGACAAACTGTGGAAGGAGTGCAGATGATCATGGACAGATGAATGGATAAAGAAGATGTGGATCATATATATATATATATATAATGGAATATTACTCAGCCATCAGAAAGGATGAATACTTACCATCACACCGACATGGGTGGAGCTGGAGGGTATTATGCTGAGTGGAATAAGTCAATGAAAGAAAGACAATGATCATATGCTTTCACTCCTATGTGGAATATCAGAAACAAGGAAGAAGACCATAGGGGAAGGAAGAGAAAATAGAATGGGAAGTCATCAGAGAGGGAGAAAACCCATGATGGACTCTTAACTATCGCAAGAAACTGATGATTGTTGGAGAAGTTGGGGGGGGTAACTGGGTGAGTAGCATTAAGGAGGCCACATGATACAATGAGCACTGGGTGTTACACACGACTGAAAATTTATTTAAGACTACATCTGAAACTAATGGTGTACTGTAAGTTGGCTAATTGAATTTAAATTAAAGAACAAAAGACCTCGAATAAACAATCCTAAACATTTGTATGGATCCACTAAAGATTTCGAACAGACAGTGCAATGTGGAAAAGAAAAACAAAGCTGGAGGACTCACTATTTCAGATTTCAGGTTATACTACAAAGCTGCAGTCATCCTAACAAGAGAGTACGGCACAAAAATAGAAACAGCGACCAAAGGAACACGATACAAGTTCAGACAGAAACCCATAATTATGTGGTCCATGAATCTTCCACAAAGCAAGCAACGATATCAAAAGGGAAAAGGACAGTCTCTACAGCAAATGGTGTTGGGAAAACTAGACAGCTACGCACAAAAGAATGAAATTAGACTGCTTTCTTACACAATACAGACAAACACAAAACAGTTTCAAGACCTCAATATGAGACCTGAATCCATAAAAATCCTACAGGAGGGAAGACAGTAACTTCTTGACATGGACCATACCAACGTTTTTCTAGACTGTGTCCTGAGGCAAAGGAAATGAAAGCAAAAATAAACTATTGGGAATACAGCAAAATAAAAAGTTTCCACACAGCAGAAGAACAATGAAAACGTAAAAATCATAAGACAACCTACTCAAAGGGAGATGATATTTGCAAAGATCATATGCAATAAAGGAATAGTGTCCAAAACATATACAACTGATACTACTCGACCCCCCAAAAAACAAATAATCCAGTTAAAAAATAGGCAGAAGACATGGACAGACATTTCTCCAAAGAAGAAATACAAATGGCCAACAGTCCTGTGAAAAGATGTTCACCATCACCCATCATCAGGAAAATGTAAATCCAAAGGACAATGAGGTATTACATCAAACCTGTCAAAATGGCTAACATCAAAAGCACAACAAAGAGCAGGTGTTGGGAGGATGTGGATGAAGGGGAATCCTCGTGAACTGTGGGTGGGAATGCAAACTGTGGTGGCCACCGTGGAAAACAGTATGAAGGTTCCTCAAAAAATTAAATATAGAACTACCCTACGATCCAACAATCACACTACTCGTATTTACCCAAAGAATAGGAAAACAGTAAGTAAAAAGGATACGTGCACCCCTATGTTTCTTGCACTATTATTTACAATATCACAATATGGAAGCAACCCAAGTGTCTGTAGAAAAATTGACAAATGAGATGATAGATGTGTGTATTCACACACACATGCACACACACACACACACACACACACACACACACACACACAATGGAGTATTACTCGGCTTGAAAAAGAATGAAACCTTGCCATTTGCAGCCACATGGATGGAGCTAGAGAGTATTATCCAAACTAAAATCTGTCAGTCAGAGAAAGACAAATCCCATATGATGTCACTCTAATGGGGAATTTAAAAAACAAACAAAAGTAAATAACTAAAAGAGAAAAAGGAGACACACCAAAATACAAACTCTTTTCAATAGAGAACGGATGGTTACCAGAGAGGAGGTGGATAGAGGGATGAGTGAAATAGATGAAGGGGATTAAGAGGACACTTTTCTTGATGACCACTTTGTAATATATAGAATTACTGAATCACTCTACTGTACACCTGAAACGAATGTAACACTGTATGTTAGCTCTAATGGAATTAAAATAAATTTTAAAAAAAGATTTTTCTTTCAGAAACCTCTTTTAAAAAGCTTTTCCTGTGCAATGTGCAAAAGCCCTACTTGGGATTCACTCTACAATAATTATTCACTTAATGCCTAAAATTCAGATTTCACTGCGTTCTTACTGTGGATCCCAGCCCACGGGAGCCATGGTCCCTTTCTGTCCAGGTTCAGCACCTATGCATTCAAGATTGGAAGTAGAGACACATATCACTTCACAGTCCAGAAAGCTATTATTGTTTCTGTTTCAGTGTGAGAGAGTCACAGACTTTGGGACAGGTTTCAGAGCAGGTTTATTATGGATTCTGGATCTCTACTTCAATGTTCATTGCCTGGATCCATTTGGCTAATAGGTTCCCTGTGGATGGGCTTGCTTCCAAGCACATACATGGAAGATGAAACGGTCGGTGGGCTCGGTGCGGGACAGGAAGAAGACCAAAAGCAGACAAGGGTCCGACCCCTCCCCTGATCCAGGAACTGCTATGGGAGAGGGTACGGGAGGTAGAATCCATGCGAAACTCCAAGGTCACCAGCTGAACACAGGAGGCACAGGTCAAGGGATCTGGAGATGCAGGGGTTGAAGGCTGCTCTGAGCTACTTCTGGGAGGAAGGGAGGGAAGGAATGAGAAGGAGACACTGCCTGCCCCTGGCCTAGGCCATCTGCCCACCGCTCCGACACGCATCAGTCTATGAGCTGACACAGCCTGGGCTCAGGATGGGCTGGCTCGGGTCCCTCAATCCTCAGTGGGACAGCTGGCCCCAGGGCTCAGAGACATGCTGAGGGAGATGAGAGGGAAAGCTGCCCTTCCCAGGTCATCCCCTCCTTGAGCAGACAGCCCTTCAGAACTGCTAAAAAAAAAACCCACTAACGGGGTTGAAAGACATGCCATGGATGAACTAAAGCATAGAGATATGTAAAATAACATTCATTTTTAAGTTCAGAGCTGTCAGCTCAGGAAGTGGGGAGAGCTTCCCTGAAGAAGACTGAGGGGAGTGCAGGCCATGCTGAAAAGGGAGACATGGCTCTCCTGATTTTGGACCTGCAGCCCCCTTCCAGGGCAGGGCATCATCCTCGCATCACAAGAGATCCATGGAAGTTTTCCATCAGGGCCAGATGTTTGTCTCGAGAAGGCTACCCTGTCATCGGACTGCACAGGGCACCAGGGACGAGGGCCAGATGGAGGACGGACAATACCCCGGAGGCCATGGGGCAAGAGCAGAGGCACATGACCTTGAAGATGATGATGAAATGCAGGAGGTGGCAGCATGGAGCCGGCCCAAAAGTGCCATGGGAGCAGTGCCCACAGCTACACTGACTGGGTGCCTTCTGTGCCAGGTGTGGCTGACTTCAGTGGGCTCCAGACTAGTCCTGAGCACAAGTCTAGGAAGTGTGCACCACCCCGGCCTCCTCTTCCCTTGCAGCTGCTAGGAATCACGGTCACAGACCCTGGTCAGCTTTCGGGGAAACCAAGCAGTGGCTCCCCCGCACGCTGCACCTCTGGTGGTGGTCCATTGCGACCCTCGTGCCTGGCCAGACACTGATGTCTACCTGTCTCCACACAAATCCACAGACAGGAGGGTGTCCCTGAATTCCACAGCACCTGATGAGACAGATCCACAGAACCCAACACCCAGTGGGTCACTAGGGACCTCACCTATGGTCATGGAGCTCACCATACCCTATTTCTGTCGCTTCCCACAGAAAGCCTGCTTCTGATCCCCCACAATACCATACATCCTGGTTGCTGACCTGGGGTAATGCCATGAACCCACATGGCACCTTTCTTTAAGTAAAGGCTATGCCTACACCTCCTAGAAAATATTTCTAATGAAGTACAAGTCCATCAGGACTATGGTGTGAACGGTAGCATACAGCCTGCATGGTAGTAGTCAGTAATTCTAACGAGGGTTAACCCCACCCCCCGTCTCACAAAACCTTCCTCCATCCCCACTGAACTCATGGTATGCCTCAAAAAACCCTCCAGGAAACAAACCTTTCATCTGAATGCGCTCTTCACCTTCTGCTTCAAATCTTGTCCAACCACAATGATATGAAACTAGAAATCAGTCTCAAGAAAAAAATGGGACAGTCAAAAATAGGTGGAGATTTTTGGGGCCTGGGTGGCTCAATCGTTAAGGATGTGCTTTCAGCTCAGGTCTTGACCCCGGATCCTGGGATCTAGCCCCAAATCAGGCTCCTTGCTCAGTGGGAAGCCTGCTTCTCCCTCTCGCACCCCCCTGCTTGCGTTCTCTCTCTCGCTGTCTCACTCTCTGTCAGATACTAAAATAATCTTAAAAAATATGTGGAGATTTAACAACATGCTACTGAACATCCAACAGTCAAAGAAGAAATCAAAAAACTTTTAGAAGTACCTGGTCACTGATGAAAAAGACAACCTACAAAACTTATGGGATGCAGCAAAAGTAGCTTTATGGGGGACATTCATAGAAATTAAAGTCTTCATCAGTCCATGAAAATGCTCTCCAATAAACAACCTGCTTTATGTGGTAAATAAGTAGAAAAAAAAACAACAACAAACAAAGCCCCAAATTAGTAGAAATAAGGAAATAACAAAAAGGAATGCATTAATAAATCCAACGGAGACTAAAAAGACAAAAAAAAAAAAAAAACAATGAAAATGAGAGCAGCCTTTTTTGGAAAGATAAACAAAACTGACAAACTTAGCTAGACTCACCAAGAAAGACAGAGGACTCGAATACAATCAGGAAAATAAGATAATGGATTCCTGTCTCATATCAAAATCAAAAGAACTCTTCAACCTTGGACACAACAACTTCTTGCAAGCCACGTCTCTAAAGGCAAAGGAAATAAAAGCAAAAAATGAACTATTGGCACTTCATCAGGATAAAAGGCTTCTGCTTGGCAAAGCAAATGATCAAAAAACAAAAAGGCAACCTATGGAATTGAAGAAGATATCTGCAAATGATATTACAGATAAAGGGTTGGTATCCAAGATCTATAAAGAACTCCTCAAACTCGACATCAAAAAAATGGGCAGAAGACACAAAGAGATACTTCTCCAGAGAAGACATACAAATGGCCAACAGACACATGAAAAAATGCTCCACATCACTTGCCATCAGGCAAATACAAATCAAAATGACAATGAGATACCACCTTACACCAGTTAGAAATGTTAAAATTAACAAGGCAGGGGGCACCTGGGTGGCACAGAGGTTAAGCCTCTGCCTTCGGCTAAGGGCGTGATCCTGGCATTATGGGATCAAACCCCACATCAGGCTCCTCCGTTATGAGCCTGCTTCTTCCTCTCCCACTCCCCTGTTTGTGTTCCCTCTCTCGCTGGATGTCTCTATCTCTGTGGAATGAATAAATAAAATCTTGAAAAAAAATTAACAAGACAGAAATAAAAAAAAGTCAGAGAGTATGTGAAGAAAGGGGAGCCCTCTTACACTACTCGTGAGAATTCAAGCTGGTACAGCCACTTTTGAAAACAATATGGAGGTTCCTCAAGACGTTAAAAACAGAGCTATCCTAAGACCCACCAATTGAACTACTGGGTATTTACCCCATAGACACAGAGTAATGAAAAGAAGGGGCACCTGTATCCCAATGTACATAGCAGCAATGTCCATAATAGCCTAACTGTGGAAGGAGCCAAGATGTCCTTCAGCAGATGATTGGACAAAGAAGATGTGGTTCATCTATACAATGGAATATTACTCAGTCATCAGAAAGGATGAATACCCCCCATTTGCACCAACGTTGATGGACCAGGAGGGGATTATGCTAAGTGAAATTAAGTCAAGCAGAGAAAGACAATTATCATATGGTTTCACTCCTATGTGGAACGGAAGGAGTAGCATGGAGGACATTAGAAGAAGGAAGGGAAAAGTGAATGGGGGGGAATGAGAGGGGGAGATGAACCATGAGAGACTATTGACACTGGGAAACAAACTGAAGGTTGCAGAAAGGGAGGGGTAGGGTAATGGGTTAACCTGGTGATGGGTATTAAGGAGGGCACCTGTTGGGGCCCCTGGGTGGCACAGCGGTTAAGCGTCTGACTTTGGCTCAGGGTGTGATCCCGGCATTATGGGATCGAGCCCCACAACAGGCTCCTCCGCTGTGAGCCTGCTTCTTCCTCTCCCACTCCCCCTGCTTGTGTTCCCTCTCTCGCTGGCAGTCTCTATATCTGTTGAATAAATAAATAAATTCTTTTTTTAAAAAAGGAGGGCATGTGTCATAATGAGCACTTGGTGTTATATGCAAACAATGAATCATGGAACACTACATCAAAAACAAATGAAGTACTGTAGGGTGACATCATTTTAAAAAAAGAAAGATATGAAATCCATACAGGAAAACTGTCACTATTTGCAAATGACATGAAATCCCGAATGAATCCACAAAAAAAAAAAAAACTGTTAGAATAAACAAATTCAAGAAAGCTGCAGGATATAAAGTCAATATACAGAGACCTGTTGTCTTTATGTATTTTCAAATTTTATTTATTTATTTGACAGGAAGAGAAAAAGCACGAGTAGGGGGAGTGTGAGAAAGAGGGAGAAACAGACCCTCTGTAAGCGGGGAGCCCAACACGGGGCTCGAACCCAGAACTCTGGGTTCATGACCTGAGCTGAAGGCAGACGCTTCACCTATGGGGCCACCCAGATGACCCAACTTCTTGCATTTCTGTATACTGATGACACACTTTCGCAAAGAGAAATTAAAAAACAATGCCATTTACAATTGCATCAAAAAAAATTTAGGAATAAAAGCAACCAAGAATGAGAAAGACATAGTACACTCAACACATGGCAGAAAAGAAATGAAAAACATGTGTGTCGAGGGGGGCAGGATGTATGGGTCAAAGATTTGGAAGGCAACACAAACAAATGGAAGCATACGCCATGCTCCTTAACTGGAAGAGTTAATTATGTGAACATGTCCATCGTACCCAAAGCAATTGACACATGTGATGAAATCCCTATCTGAATTCCAGTGGCATTATTCGAGCAAATAGAAAACAGTCCTCAAACTTGTATGGAATCATAAAACACCCCAAATACCCAAAGCAACGTGAAGAAAGAAAGGTGCAGACAACACACTGTTGGATTTCAAGCTAGATTACAAAGCTGTTGTCATCAAAACAGGATGGTACTGGCATAAACACAGACACCAGGTCAGTGGAACAGAACAGAAAGCTCAGAAACTTACCCACACGTAGATGATCCTAACTTACAACACAGCAGCAGAAGACATGCCATGAGGGAAGGACTGTGTCTTCAGTGAGCGGTAACAGGCAAACTGGACACTAAATGCAGAAGAATATAACTGGGTCACTTTCTTACACCACACACAAAATTTTTAATGGATGAATGATATGAACGTAAGACCTGAATCCATAAACCTCCAAGAAGACACAGGTACTAAGTCTCTCGACATTGGTTTTGGCAAAGAGTCTTCAGATTGGACACCAAATGCAAAGGCAACCAAAGCAAAAATAAACAGGTGGAACAACTTCAACTGAAATCTTCCACACGGAAAAAGAAACCAGCAAAAACTTACAAGGCCACAGACCCAATAAGAAAAAAAAATATCTGCGAATCATATGTGTGAGAAGAGGCTAACATCCAAAATACACACAACACTCATACAAATCAAAACAAACAAACAAAAAAAACTGTATAAAAAATGTGGGGAATATGTGAATAGATACTTTCCAAAGACAGCTCACAGGTGCCAACAGACAGAAAAAGTTGTTCGACATCACTAAATATCGTCAGGGAAACATCAGTCAAACCCACAACTGGCTATTCCCTCACAAGTGTTGGAACACCTATTGTCCCAGAGACAGACACCAGGTGGGGTCAAGGGTGTGAAGACGAGAGGACTCTGAGCATTGTTGGTGGGAATGGAAATTGGTGCAGCCACTGTGACAAACGGTATGGAGGTTCCTGAAAAAATTAATGCAACTACCCCATGACCCAGTAATGGCTCTACTGAGTATTGATTCGGAGAACACAAAAATACTGCCTCAAAAAGACAGATGCACTCCCACGTTCACTGCAGCATTATTCACAAGAACCAGACATGGAAACACAGACCTTGGGGGCCTTATGCCAAGTAACTCCGACACAGAAAGACCAATACCAGATGCTCTCATGTACATTCCACGAGGAATAAACAAATACTGAACACATAGACACTGAGAGCAGATTGGTAGGTGCCAGATTCGGAGATGGGGTGGTAGAAACGGGTGAAGGTGGTCAAAGTCTCAATGTTGAAGTGAGAAAATCCGACAGTCATGAAATGTTCTGTCCAGCATGGAGACTAAAACTAACCCTGAAGCATCGGGTATAGGTTTCCCTGCTCTTTGAAAGTACAGGGCTTCTGAGAAACCTTGCACAGCAGAAATGGTGTCAAGAAGGAATGGCCATTAATTTACACGGAACAATTAGACAGTGTGCTCAGACTCCAAAATTCCTTCTCTTTGGCTTTTCTTAGGCCTCAGGACACAAGTTTCTAAGGGAGGCCCAGCATAAATGAAGATAAAGCACAGCAGAGGCTCACAGACACCATTCAAAGTGCTCTTGGCTGGATGTGGATAGCTGTTCCCAGCGGAAGGAGCTGGTTGGGGTGCACGCTGCCTCTGTTGTGCTTCTCCCCAAAACAGATGCTGAACGCGATTCTCACTGTTCACATTTTTGCATAAGAGGGAAAGCCTCTTCAGGTCTCTTCCTCTTACTGAAGATGGGTAATAACATAGTTCTTTCAAGAAAGCCCAGTGTCTTACTGTGAACGCTTAAAAAGTGGGGGATACTTGTACTTGAGCATTTCTGAGGGAGGAGATGTGAAAGGTTCTCCCAGACACAAATATCAGCAGTCCCACCGGGAAAGGCACCTTCCTCAGGATGCGGAACACAGACTACCTCCTATCCCCAGAAACACTCTCCTTCCCCTCGATCATGACAACCCACAACAGCTGGGAGTTACCCCAACGCCTCCGTTCTCCTGCTCCTAATAGCTAACCCATCAGCAAATCCTGTGAGCTCCATCTTCAAAATGGACCCAGAATAGGTCTAACCACTCCATCCAAGGCCACCTGTCTGGTCCACAGTGCCTGAGTTCCTGGAAAAGCCTCGTCATTGACCTGCCTTGCCGTCTTCAACCCTCTGTCATCTGTTCTCAACACTGTAGCCAGGATGGCCCAGTGAAACAGGGTCTCATGGGGTTATAGCCCTGGAATGGCTTTCTGTCACCTCTCTGAGCTCATGTCCTAAGCTGTCTCCTGTGGCCACAGGGCCTTCTTGCTGCTCCTGGACATACCTGGAAATCTCCTGCCCCAGAGCCATTGCACATGCTTTCCCTTTTGTTCAGAATGCTCTTGATGTGTTCTCACTCACCTTCGGAGAATTCTGAATTGGAGTGACATGGACAGAAGATGAGGCTGTGTGTGTTGGGTGAGGCTGGTGGCCCAGAAGAAGGTTCTCTGCCAGCTCTCCGCCTGTGCCTCACTTGTCCTCAGCCAGGAACTTGCACACAGCCCTCACCTGTCACAACTCTCACCCAGGAGACCCACAGCCACCCCTGGAGCCCACCCTGCCCACACCCTGCTGCAGAATGCATTCAGCTCTCATCTGGGACCCCTGTCAGCTTTACCCAGACCTGGAACTCCCCTGTCTCCTCCAATGCTCCCGGATTCCCCCTCTTCTTCCAAAATCACACTGGCGCAAGGCTTTCATGAGAAAGATATAATGCTAACTAATGAAAGGTTCACACCTACTTTCCCCTTCTGTTGCCTTTCTCTCCACCTTCTTTCCTACCTGTGCAAACTGTAACATATCAGTGGAACATGAACATGCTCTGAGATCTGAATCTTTCATTGCAGCTCTCTGAGGACTCCTTATGTGATAAGAAACTAGTGTATCCTACAACAGGGTGTTTTACATCTATCCTCTATAGAATAGTACAGCCCAAATCACTACAATTTTACCTCACTCTTCATGAAGCAGAACACTTTTTCCTTTCTTCTTTTACTTAAATTCCAGTTAGTTCACATGCCATGGAATATTCGCTTCAGGGGTAGGATTTAGTGATTCTTCACCTGCATACAGTACCTGGTGCTCATCACAAGTACCCTCCTTAATACCCCTCACCCATTTAACTCTTCCCCCCACACCCCTGTCCTGCAGCAACACTCAGTTTGTTCTCCAAGGTTGAGTCTATTTCCTTGTTTGCCTCTCTCATCACCCCAACACTCTGTTCATCTGTTTTCTTTCTGAAATTCCACAAGTGTGAGAGGATAGGATATTAGTCTTTCCTCACTGATTTTGCTTAGCTTAATACACTCTATGTCCATCCACATCCTTGCAAGTGGTAAGATTTCATTCTTTTTGAAGCTGGGTCATATTCCGTTATATATAGGTATCCCACATCTGCTTGATCCATTCATCAGTGCATGGACTTTGGGATTCTCTCCATAATTTGGCTACTGTGGACATTGCTGCTCTAAACATCATGGTGCATGGACCCCCTTTGAATCCACATTTTTGTATCCTTTGGGTAAATACCTAGGAGAGCAATAGCTGGATCATGGGGTTGTTCAATGTTTAACTTTTTGAGGAACCCCCACACTGTTTCCTAGACTGGCTGCACCACTTTGCATTCCCACCAACAGGATGGGAGGGTTCCCCTTCAAGCAGAACATTATCTGCCGGCAATTTCATAAGAGGAAACAAAACCTCTGGGAGATGCACCCAGGGTCAGACAAGCAGTTGCAGAATTCACCCCAAGGCTCCTGATGCCAAGCCCCTTGAAGCCACCAGCATGCCACTCTCCGAAAGAATTCCCAGACTCTCCTTCTGACTCCACCACCAAAGAAACTACAGAGAGAATATGGCACCTCAAAATATCGAGATAATACTTTTAGTAAAACTAGAAAGTCAAGCTCAACTTTTAAACAGGAACAGGCCGCTTTGGATAATTTTGAATTTTCCCTCCACCCTAATTTTAACTCTTCTGATGAATAAACTAATCAATGATGAAACATCACCTTTGTAAAATGACATCATCCAAGTCTGTATCAGATGATAAAAGCCACCTAACTCTAGATGCTGACCACTCAACCATATCTAAGGCATAATTGAATAAACAGTGTTACAGGAAGGAACAAATTAGATGTTACAAACAGGCACAGAGTGAATCTCACCTTCCCTTTCTAATAAAAGAGGGTTCCTAGGAAACAGATGGTCAAAATACATTTGTAAGCAATAAATGGACAGAGAAATTGTGATCCCCTGCAAAGTTCTATCTGCAGGGAAACTAAGTAATTCTTGTACCAAACCCAGAATGCTGACAGCTACTTCAATTTTACTTTGTGGCTCAACTAGAGAAAAGACAAAAGCCCAGGAGGTTTAGTATAATGAGAGGTTTTACCTCCAGCCCTGACATAGATAGGACATTTTGCCAAACATACCTGTGCTTTCTCTGAACACTGGCGTCCTGTGACAATCTGCCTCGCTGACTCTGATGCTGACGTTCAAAACCTCGGGTGTCTTGGAGCCAGAGCAGAGAAGTGTTCTCAGCTGTGGAGAAGAAGGCACCTCTGACCTAAAGCCTGCACACCTGCTTCGGTTTCTGGGCGAAGGGGCAACACATACTTGTTGTTTAGCAGTAATTATCTTCATTCTCAACAGACCAATGACCTTGCCTTTTCTGGAAAGCAGACTTACTCTTCTAAAGAAACCCTCAATTCGTCTATTCCCAATGCAACTAGAGTGGGGTCTGGTTTACGCCCGCCTCCAGGCCCCCACCTGGAGGATTTTCCTGCATGCTTCTAATAGCCAATTACCACTAACCTGGGGGCACAGGGGGCATAATGCTAAGTTGGGGGACGGCTCTGGGGCTTGCTACTGCCACACCTGTGCCTGGGGGACCAGGGCACACCCTGCTGAATTCGGGTTAATGCCCAAGAGGCATCACCTGCACTGTGTCAGAGAACTGAAGGTGGGGATTGTGTGAGGTCCTTTCCCGCACTCTTCCAGGGGAACAGGGGAAACCCTGAAATTCTGCAACCCATCCCACAAAAGCTCAGGTGAGCGGGCGCCCTATAGTTCACGGGGATGGAGAATAAGGCCAGTTGAGGACATGGGGCAGAAGAGACTTTAAAAGGAAAAGGAAAACTCACCTGAGTCCACACAATGAACCCTCTCCACGTTCCCTTCCAGAACCCTGCCTCCCACCTGGGGCGCACCGTGACCCGGACACCCACCCCAGTGCATGCTGCTCACTCACCAGCAGGGATCTCCACAGGGCAACTCTCTCTCTCTCAGTGCCCCTTCTGCCCCAGGTCTGCAACCCACTGCAAATCTGGGACCGCCCACAGTGATGTAGCTCCACCCCCAAGTGGTGAATTGTCTGGGAGGGCTGTGCCTGAGCTCCTTGGATGCTGGGCAACCAGCCCTCAAGCCCCTGGAACCCTGAAAGTGCAGGGGGCCCAAGAGGAGCCTCCTCTACCCAACACCAGGCACAGGCATGGGTGGGCTCGTGGGCTGGGGCCTCCACACACACCTGGCCCCTTCCAGGGACCCCTCTAGCTGCAGACCACCCTCAGAGTCCTGCCCCTTCCCTTTCTGCACCAGCCCTCCCTGCTGGGGTGTGCCTGGTTCTGGGCAAGGTCAGTGACTCTCAGACCCTCCAAGACTTGGGCTTTAGGAAATGCAATGATTTCATGCATTTTCAGTATATACATGTCAGTATGACTTTAATATTATGGGAGCCAAACAGGTTCTTTATTTTGTCTTATCTTTATGTTGGCATTTTTGGTTATTGTTTTCTTCTCGAAGCAGATGTACAACATGTGCTTGGGGCAGAAATAGGGCCCATGCTTTGAGGTGTTGCCCAGTCATTTTGAGCCGGGTAAAATGTTAAAGGATAGCTTCCCTGGGAGCCCAGGATCAGGGCCCACAGATGATATAAGATAAAAATTACTTTCATCATTATAATTACTCCTAAATGGAGGAATGTGAGACAAAAGCACCTTTCACAAGAGTACCAAGAAATCAAAATGTTGTCCACAGAAGGCTGCCTGCTCCATGGTCAGCACAGGTGACAGAGTGTTCACAGTCTCTGGACTCCTGCCCTTCTCCTGCCCAAATCTCTGAAGCACACAGACCACTTAAAATCAGAATTGTAGAACTGCTAGACACCTTAGAGATGTCTGGCACCATTCCCTTGGACTGCAGAATAAAACACAGTAGCTCATTGTCACAAACTAATTTCAACATGATGTGCCCCCTGGATGCACTAAGTTCTTTCTCTGCAAATGTTGACTAATGTAAGTCACAGTCATACCATATAAACACTACGATGGCTGGGAAGTCATCGTAGGTAAGGGAATATTTTAGCCATGTTTATAAGCATTGGCTCACTTTGTAGAAGAGGCTGAGCTGAGTGTTTTTAAATACTATTTCAGACCTGTTTTACAGCACCCTCTGAACATACCAGAGCCTGAATCGACTAAAAGAGATAGTTGGTTTCAGTAACTTTAATACCAGGAAAATATTATACTGTCTGTATTCCTAAGGATCTTTGAGTATCTTACCCAGAGGTCCTCCACTGAGATAATGATCTTAATGATCACCATGGGCAGACGTGAAAAGGCCCGCTGAATTCGTTCCAGTTTTCCACATGACAAGAAAATCCTGATACTTGATAGGTTTCCAGATCGAGAAGACCAGAGATAAGAGGGAAATAGTACCCTGTATGGAACAACAAGGGATTTGGAGTCAATTTGGGGATCCCACTTAGGTTTCTGACACTAAAATCCGCTGTGACTCATATCATCTGAGTCCCTGTCTAACCACCTGAAAATGTGCCTACAAATATCTACACCCTAGTTGAGAATTTTAAGAGGCAGAATGCTACAAAGAGCCAGTATGATGTCTCTCAGGAACAGGTGCTCAGGAAGCCATAATTGCTATTGGGTCTATTTCTTTTCCAGAAGAAAGAACACATGTTGAATCCATATTCCTAATAGATGACTCACCAGATGATTTTCAAACCTGAAGGAAGGCCAAGAAGTCGCTTTTGTGTCATATTTCACTCAAAAATCATGTTGTTGGACTGGTGAGGACGATACGATAGCAACGTCATCACTAAGAGTGGGGAGATTCTAATTTCCATACGGCCATGTTGACCCCCTTAGCTCAGGGCCACCAGAAAGGACAGCTGAGGGGGACCACAGGCCAAGGCTGCCAGGTGTGGCTGGGGTAGGCAGAACTCTGACTTAAGGCTCAACTCCTGTCTAGGTTATTATAATGCTCTTCACAAAGAAAGTGCCATTGTGTGTGAGCCCTCATGTAGAAAAGGTTCAGAATTTCCATTGAGATTCCCTCTCTCACCTTTAGGATATGTAGCAAAGTTCCATTTAATTTTTAAACATTGAAGGACTTCCTGGTTTTCTTTTTCCTATGACTGTGGCTCAATTCCCCTGTGGTCTAAGAATAGAATCTAGTTAATTTCAGGGTTTAACATTTGTAGACTTGATTCTTGGCCCCACCTATCATCTATTTGGGTAAAGAGACTATGACCACTTGAAAATAATGTATTCTGCACTTATTATGGAATGTTCCCTATATGTCCATTAGGTCACATTTTACCAATGTTTTGTCTGCTTTTTCTGTCAGATATTGAGAAAGGTATATTAAAATCTTCAAACAATGCTGCTCTACTCAACGTTGCATTGGAGAATTTACCAGTGTTAGAAGGCAAGAGAAACAAAAAGTATAAGAATTGAGGGGATAATTGTGACTATTCAAAGATAATACGATTGTTTACATAGAAAATCCAAAACAGTGTATAAATACCCTATTATAATTAAAAATGCAATTTATAAATTTGAGATGGATTGTGTTTCCCATTGGACAGTTTCTGAAAGAAAACGTAGAACCTGTCAATCTTGGGGCAGGACATAGGGTGCACTAACCATTTAAAAGAATTCAGTGGGACTTCATAAAAATGTGACATTTCTCCTTATCTTATGACCATAAGAAAATGAAAAAGTGAACCACAGGCTGGGAAGTAAGATTTGCAATACACACACTGACAAAGACTTGTCAATAAAGAATTCCTGCTCATCAACCATAGAAAGTCTATTTATAAACGAATACTTCACAAAAGATTGACTGATGGCCAATAAGAACAGGAAAGGGTGCTCTACAGTATTATTTTCAGGAGCAGCAAGGCCTTTCCTAAAATGAAAACATACACACAAATCAGTATTCCCTAGATGGATGACGTCCTTATTTCTGAGGACAGCTTGAAGAACAGACTAGCATCAATGTAAAGTGATGGAATTCCTGACACTCAGAGGATGGACAATTGACCTCAAACTACAGTACAATTTCTAGGCATCATTCGGTCCTCTGAAGGCAGACAACTACCACACCCCTTCCTACACCACACAGGTTGCTTCCCAACACCTACCATAAAAGAAGAACATGAGAAACAGATAGGACTAGTAGGAAATAGCAAAAATCACATGTGGGGATTATCCTGAAACACATTGAACACATAACTAGTGTAAGGAAGTGTAGGGAACTAATAAGGACAGAGACTCAAGAGGTACTTCTTTGGGAAATGCCGTCTGAAATCGTCACACCTTGCTACCAGCAAATGAGGGCTCTGAGCATACCCTAGGGTTTGCTCACAAGGGTCTGCAACACCATCGCTGAGGACTGAAACTCTTCAAGACCTCAAAGCTTGCCTGATTGACTATTGGACTAAGAGATTCCCATGTTCTGAAAACAGATACCAACTCATTGAAAGGTTCATCTGGGCTCTCTCGGAGGCCCTACAAGAAGCTGAACCATTCACTGAAAATCAATTACACACACACACAAACACACACACACACACACACACACACACACACACACACACACACACTCCTGTCATTTCAGCAATTACTTAAACATTCAAGGTTCTTCCTACCTTTCCTTTTTCACATTGATATTTATACTCACATGAAATGTCATCATTTCTAATGAACACTGATGTCAAAATAGAGATCCATTGACACAATATTCACAAAATGGAACTTCCCTGCTGTCATTTTCAATATAGCGTTTTTTAAATTTCATACATATTTTAGGTTTTTGGTAACTTATACAGGAGAAGATCAGCATTGAAAAACTCTGAATACTGACAATGAGTTTTAAGCCTAGAGAACAAAAATTGTCCAATTTCATAGATAATAAGGAACCAAAGGCAAAGCATGGAAGCTGTAGTCGAATAATTTTACACATGTGCATCCTCTATTATTCTACTACTGAGGGGCGTGTTTTATTACCACTAAACATGCATCAATTGTCTTCCACGTGCACCTGCACAGGTATAATGAATTACTACAGTAGAATGAAATGACTGGGAACTACTTAGCGGCATCTATAATGAACAACGAAATTTCGATCTTATATTCGGTGAACTTCCACTGTCTGTCCCTTTAGACAATGGACCCTAAACAGAAGGGGGAATGAACCACGAGAGACTATGGACTCTGGGAAATAAACTGAGGGCTTCAGAGGGGAGAGGGGTGGGGGATTGGGATGGGCCAGTGATGGGTATTAAGGAAGGTATATATTGCATGGAGCACTGGGTGTTATATGCAAATAATGAATCATGGAACACTACATCAAAAACTAAGGAAATACTGTATAGTGACTACCATATCATAATAAAAAATTATTATTAGAAAAAAATTAAAGGTAAAAAAAAAAACCACTACAGCTTCTCTGTTTCAAGAACCATCACAATTGAGAAAAAACTAACTTCCAATCCCTAAAGCAAAACACAGACCAAATTCCATTTCACTCCCCTTTATTCACATTCTCTGTGGGTTCTAAGCTATTTCCCTAACTCCTTTCCTGCTGAACAGGGAGCCTCGCCTCGATCCCAGAACCCTGGGATCATAACCTGAGCCAAAGGCACATGCTTAACTGGCTGAGCCAGCCAGGAGCCCCAGCCATGTTTTTCTTAAGCAAAAGGACAATTTCTCACAATGCCTTCACATGACTTCACATGGTACCAGACACCTGCATTTGCCTCTAGGAGGTTGCAGATGAAGGCGATTGCAAACTCTCACAGTGGTTTATCAAATACAATGACCTGCCTGGTGACAGTGAAACTCTTATGAGCCCACGAGAGGGTGCTGTGACACTCAGCTGTGGCTGGGCTGGCACAGAGAACCAAATCCATTTCCCTGCCTGATGTCTGTGAGGAACAGATGCCCCCACTGTGAATGAGACCCTGCCACTGAGCTGTCCAGAGATGGCCATCCTCACGGAGGATGAGGATAAAGGACAATGCCTGAGGAGACCTCATCTGTCTCTTTTATCTTTTCATATTTTTGACAGTGGACAAATCACTGCCTAGGAGTCCCCAACTACCTTAGTCTCATCTGTGAATGGCCAAGAGGTTTTACAAAACACTTAAGATTTTGACCTCAAAAATGCCCACAACCACTTACCATAGGGATTCAACATTAAGCAAAGATACTGTTCGTTGGAAGAGAGGTCCTGCCCACTGTTGTTTCTCACTTATATGCTCATCTTCCTTACCTCATGGTAACATAACCACCTTGATTCCTGCTTCCGTCTTCAGGAAGGCTGAGGTGACTTGAAGGGCATTACCCTGACATCGTTCTTTCTTAGCAATAAGATGTGGACATTTCCCTAGTCCTACACCCCCAAAGTTGAATCGGAATCAGGATTGAGGAGGCTGATGAGAGTTGAAGGTGTTTTCCTGTACACGGTGGTTTATTACCAATAAGGATGGGTCAGAGTCCTCGAAATTCCAGAACCTTTTCATTAATGCTTCCTACTCGTGAAAGATGATGTACATTGGTCTTTCCCTGTATAGTGTGGTGACTCAGAGAACAGTGCTTAGCCCTTTCGTCAGACTTCCACGACCACTTTGGGGCTGGCTTCCATATTCACAAAGGATGATGTTAGGGCTAAGAGGGTTCCTGTACACTGTTATTTCTTACAGATAAGTGTATGGCATTTTTGTTACATTGCCAGAGCCACTTATCGCAGTGCTTGCCGGCCTCCTGGGGATGAACCCTAAGCCTAGGTCGGCCCCCGAGGGGCCCTTCCCAAGGGGCCTGGTGCCACAACGCCGGGGATTGGGGCCCCCGAGCCCAGCGCCGGAGTCACCCTGCCGCCCCACAGCAACCCGGGCTGCTAGGGGCACCGACAGTCTTTCAGGGCGAGAGAACGGGCAGGGCCCTCCAAGCCCCCGGCGACTTTTGAAGGCCCCCCACGCCAAAACGCTTGGGCCCACACTCCCTCTCGCCAGTGCCCTCACCTCGGCCTGCCCCTCCGCCTGCTGCAGAGCTGGCGGAAAGGGCCTGCTGGAGTCCTGGGGGCTAACACTTACCCTAGGTCGGCCCCCAAGGGGCCCCTCCCAAGGAGCCTGGCACCGCAATGCTGGGGATTTGGGACCCCCGAGCCCCAGGGCTGGACTCACTCTGCCAACCCGCAAGCACCCAGGGCGCTAGGGGCATTGCCAGTCATTCAGGAAGAGAGAACGGGCAGGGCCCTCTGATCCCCCTGCGAACTTCGAAGGCCCCCCGTGCAAAACTCTGGCTCCCACGCTCCTGCTCGCCTGCTCCCTAATCTCGGCCCACCCCTCCGCTCGCTGCAGAGTTGGCAGATCCGGCCTGCTGGCTTCCTGGGGGCTAACCCTATCCCTAGGTCACCCCCAAGGGGCCCCTCCCAAGTGGCCTGGCGCCACATGCCAGGGATTGGGGACCCCCAAGTCCCAGCGCCGGACGCACCCTGCTGCCCCGCTGCCACATGGGGAGCTAGGGGTGTCGCCAGTCCTTCAGGGCTACAGAACGGGCAGGACCCTCCGAGCCACGTGCGACCTTCGAAGGCACCCCGATCCAAAGCCAAATGCTCTGGCCCACGCTCCCGATCGCCAGCTACCTCACCTCGACCCAAACCTCCATTCACTGCACATGGGCGGAATGAGCGTGCCAGTCTCCTGGGGGCTAACCCAAACCCTAGATCAGCCCCTGAGGGGCACGTCCCAAGGGGCCTGGCGCCACAACGCCAGGTATTAGGGACCCCCGAGCCCCAGCGCCGGACTCACCCTGCTGCCCCGCCGCCACCCGGGATGCTTGGGGTGCCCCTGGTCATTCAGTGCGGGAGAACGGGCAGGGCCCTCTGAGCCCACGGCGACCTTCGAAGGCCCCCCCATGAAAAACGCTTGAGCCCACGCTCCCGCTCCTCAGCGCCCTCACCTTGGCTCGCTCCTCCACTCGCTGCAGAGCCAGTGGATGAGGCCTGCCCTCCTCCTGGGGCTACCCATAACCCTAAGTTGGTCCCTGAGGGGCCCCTCCGAAGGGGCCTGGCACCGCAATGCCTGGGATTTGGGACCCCCGAGCCCCAGCGCCGGACTCACTGTGTTGCCCCGCCACCACCCGGGCCACTAGGAACACCGTTGGTCATTCTGGGAGGGAGAACTGGCAGATCCCTCCGATCCCCTGGCGACCTTCGAAGGCCCCCCGCGCCAAAACGCTTGGTCCCATGCTCCAGCTCGCCTGCGCCCTCACCTCGGTCCGCCCCTCCGCTCGCTGCACAGCCTGTGGATCTGGACTGCCAGCCTCCTGGGTGTTACCCTAACCTTTGGTGGGCGCCGGAGGGGCCCATCCCAGGTTCCTATTGCCGCAACACCGGGGATTCGGGACTCCCGAGCTCCAGCGCCCAAATCACCCTCCCGCCCTACAGCCACCTGGGCCCCTAGGGGCGCCGCCATTCATTCAGGGAGGGAGAATGGCAAGGGCCCTCCAAGTCACTGGCCACCTTCGAAGGCCCCCCGCACCAAAACGCTTGGGCCAACGCTCCCGCTGGCCAGCGCCCTTACCTCGGCCCTCGCCTCCGCTCCGCACACAGCTGGTGGATCGGGCCTGCGGGCCTTCTGGGGGCTAAGCCAAACCCTAGGTCAGCCCCCTATTGGCCCCTCCCTAGGGGCCTGGCGCCACAATGATGGGGATTGGGGACTCCTGAGCCCCAGCGCCGGACTCACCATGCCCCCCACTGCCACCCGGGCCACAAGGGGCACCCCCGGTCATTCAGGGCGGGAGAACGGGCAGGACCCTCTGAGCCCCTGGTGACCTTCGAAGGCCCCTCGCTCCAAAATTTTGGGCCCACGTTCCCGCATGCCAACGCCCTCATCTCAACCTGCCCCTCCGCTCACCGCACAGCCAGCAGATTGGGCCTACTGGCCTCCTGGGGGTAACCCTAACCCTAGGTCGGCACCCGAGGGGGCCCTCTCAAGGGGCCTGGGGCCGCAACGCTGGGGATTGGTGACCCCCGAGCCGCAGCGCCAGACTCACTTTGCTGCTCCACTGCCACCAGGGCAACAAGGGGCCCCTATGGTCATTTAAGGCGGGAGAACGGGCAGGGCCCTCCGAGCCCCCGGCAACCTTCGAAAGCCCCCCCAGGCAAAACACTTCGGCCAACACTTCCGTTAACCAGTGCCCTCACCTCGGCCCACCCCTCCACTTGCTGCACAGCCTGCGGATCAAGCCTCCCAGCCTCCTGGGGGCTAACACTAACCCTAGGTAGGCCCGCTAGGGGCCCATCCCAAGGGGCCTGGCTCCGCAACAACGGGGATTTGGGACCCCGGAGCCCCAGCACCAGACTCACACTGCCGCTACGCTGCTCCCAGGGCTGCTAGGGGCGCTGCCGGTCATTCAGAGCTGGAGAATGGGCAGTGCCCTCCAAGCCACGGCAACTTTCGAAGGGTTCCCTCGCCAAAACGCTTGGGCCCACGCTTCCACTCTCCAGTGCCCTCACCTCGGCCCGCCCTTCCGCACGCTGCACAGCCAGCAGATCGGGCCTCCCAGCCTCCTGGGGGCTAACACTAACCCTAGGTAGGTCTCCTAGGGCCCCATCCCAAGTGGCCTGGCGCCGCAACGCTGGGTGTTGGAAACCCCCGAGGAGCAGCGCTGGACTTACCCTGCCGTCCCGCCGCCACATGGGCCGCTAGGGGCGCCGCTGGGCATTCAGGGCGGGATAACTGGCAGGGCCCTCCGAGCCTCCGGTGAAATAAGAAGGCCCCCCACACCAAAACGCTAGGTACCACGCTACCACTCGACTGCGCCCTACCACGGTCAATCCCTCTGCTCACTGCACAGTCGGCGGATCGGGACTGCTGGCCTCCTGGGGGTTAACCTAACCCTAGGACAGTCCCCGAGGGGCCCCTCCCAAGGGGCCTGGCACCGCAACGCTGGGGATTGGGGAAACCCAAGCACGAGTGCCGGACTGACCCTGCCACCCCGCTGCCACCCAGGGAGCTAGGGGCGTCGCTGGTCCTTCATGGCGGGAGAATGTGCAGGGCCCTCCGAGCCCCCGGCGACCATCGAAGGCCCTAGCCCCAAAATGCTTGGGCCCACATACCCGCTCCCCTGCACCCTCACCTCGGCCCACCTCTCCACTCCCCACACAGTTGGGAGATCAGGCCTGCCGGCCTCCTGGGGGCTAACCCTAACCCTAGTTCAGTCCCTGAGGGCCCCTCCAAAGGGGCCTGGCGTTGCCACGCCAGGGATTGGGGACTCTCGAGCCCCAGCGCTGGACGCACCCTGCCGCCCTGCCGCTACCCGGGCCGCTAGGGACGCCGCCGGTCATTCAGGGCAGTAGAGCGGGCAGGGCCTCAGAGCTCCTGGTGACCCTCGAAGGCCCCCAGCGCCAAAACACTTGGGCCCACGAACCCTGTCGCCAGCGCCCTCACCTCGGCCCGCCACTCCACTCACTGCACACCTGGCAGATCGGGCCTGCCGACCTCCTTTGGTCTAACCCTAACACTAGGTCGGCCCACGAAGGCCCCTCCCAAGGTGCCTGGCGCAAAACACGCCGGGGTTTGGGGACCCCCGACCCCAGCGCTGGAATCACCCTGCAGCCCCACCGCCACCCTGGCCGCTAGGGGTGCAGCCGGTCATTCAGTGCGGGAGAACGTGCAGTGCCCTCTGAGCCCCCAGCGAACATTGAAGGCCCATGAGCGAAAACTCTTGGGCCCACGCTCCCCCTCGTCAGCGTCCTCACCTCGGCCAGCACCTCCGTACGCCTGCCGGCCTCCTGAGGCTAACCCAAACCCTACTTTGGCGCCCAAGGGGCCTCTCCCAAGGGGCCTGGCACCGCCACGCTGGGGATTGGGGACCCCCGAGCACCAGCGCCTGATTCACCCTGCTGCCCCGCCACGACCCGGCCCGATAGGGGCGCCGTCCTCATTCAGGATGGGAGAACGGGAATGGCCCTCCGAGCCCCCGGCGACCTTCGAAGGCCCACCGCGCCAAAACGCTTGGGCTCTCGCTCCAGCTCGCCAGCGCCCTCAACTTGGCCCGCCCCTCCGCTCGCCACACAGCCGGCGGATCGGGCCTGCCGGCCACCTGGGACTAACCATAACCCTAGGTCGGTCCTCGAGGGGCCCATCCCAAGGGGCCTGGAGCAGCAACGCCTGGGATTGGGGACCCCCAAGCTCCAGCACTGGACTCACCCGGCTGCCCCACCGCCACCCAGGGTGCTAGGGGTGCCGCCGGTTATACAGGGCAGTAGAACGGGCAGGGCCCTCCGAGACTTCGACGACCTTCGAAGGCCCACTTTGCAAAATGCTTGGAGCCATGCTCCCACTCGCCAGCGGCCTCACCTCGGCCCGCCCCACCGTATGCCACACAGCCTGCGGATTGGGCCTGCCGGCCTCCTGGGGCTAACCCTACACCCAGGTCCCCCCCGAGGGGCCCCTTTCAAGGGGCCTAGCGCCACAACGCCGGGGATTGAGGACACCCAAGCCCCTGCGTGGGACTCACCCTGCCTTCCCGCCGCCACCCGGACCGCTAGGGGCGCCACGGTCATTCAGGGCGGGAGAACGGGCAGGGGCTTCCGAGCCCCTGGCGACATTCGAAGGCCCCCCGCACCAAAACGCTTGGGGTCACGCTCCTGTTTGTCAGCGCCCTCTTCTCAGGCCGCCCTTCCGCTTGCCGAAAGCTAGCGGATCGGGCCGGCCTGCTTCCTGGGGGCTAACCCTAACCCTAGGTCGGACCCCGAGGGGTCCCTTCCAAAGGCCTGGCGCCACAATGCCGGGGATTGGGGACCCCCGAGCCCTAGCGCTGGACTCACTCTACTGCCCCTCCCCTACCGGCCCCTAGGGGCGCCACCGGTTATTCAGGGTGGGAGAACCTGTAGGGCGCTTTGGGCCCCCGGCGACTTTCAAATGCCCCCAGCGCCAAAACGCTTAGGCCCACGCTCCCACTCGCCAGTGCCATCACCTCTGCACGCCACTTCACTCGCCGCACACCTGGCCGATCAGGCCTGCCAGCCTCCTGGGGGCTAACCCTAACCCAAGCTCGGCACCCAAGGGGCCCCTCCAAGCGGCCTGGCGCCGCAATGCCAGGGAATGGGGACCCCCGAGCCCCATTGCCAGTCTCATCCTGCCGCCACGCCACCACCCAGGCTGCTAGGGGTGCCGCTGGTCATTCAGGGTGGGAGAACAGGAAGGGCCCGCTGAACCCCCGATGATTTCGAAGGCCCCCCGTGCCAAAACGCTTGAGCCCACGCTCTTGCTCTCAACCGCCCTCACCTGGGCCCACGCCTCCACTTGCCGCACAGCCGGCGGATTGGGCCTACTGGCCTCCTGGGGGCTAACAATAACACTTGGTTGGCCCCAGAGTGGCCCATCCCAAGGGCCCTGGATCCGCAACGCCTGGGATTGGGGACCCCCGAGCCCCAGCACTGGACTCACCCTGCCGCCCCTCTGCAACCCGCACCGCTAGGTGCGCCATCGGGCATTCAGCGCGGTACAACGGGAAGGGCACTCTGAGCCCCCAGCGACTTTTGAATGCCCCCCACGCCAAAACTCTTGGGCCCACGATTCCACTCAACAGCGCCCTCACCATGGCCCGCCCCTCTGCTCGCCACACAGCTGGGAGATCGGGTCTGCCGGCCTCCTGGGGGCTAACAGTAATGCTCGGTCGGCCCCCTAGAGCCCTTCCAAAGTGGCCTGGCGCCCCAACACCGAGGGCTGGGGACACCGAGCCCCAGCGCCTGACTCACCATACCGCCCGTCCTCTACCCGGGCCGCTAGGGTAGCCGCCGGTCATTCAGGGCGGAAGAACGTGCAGGGCCCTCTGAGCCTCCGGCGACCTTTGAAGGACCCCCACGCCAAAACACCTGGGCCCATGCTCCCGCTCGCCAGTGGCCTCACCTCCGCCTGACCCTCCGTTCGCCGCACAACTGGTGGATCGGGCCTGCCGGCCTCCTGGAGGCTAACCCAAACCCTATGTCAGCCCCCGAGGGGCCCCTCCCAAGGGGTCTGGTGCTGCAATGCCGGGGATTAGGGATCCCCGAGCCCCAGCACCGTACTCACCCTGCCGCCCCTCCGCAACCCGAGCCGCTAGGTACGCAGTTGGGCTTTCAGCGAGGTAGAACGGGAAGTGCGCTCTTAACCCCCAGTGACTTTCGAATGCCCCCACGCCAAAATGCTTGGGCCCGGGCTCCCGCTCGACAGCGCCCTCACCTCGGCCTGCCCCTCTGCTGGCTACACAGCTGGCGGATCAGGCCTGCCAGCTTCCTGGGGGCTAACCCTAAACCTAGGTCGGCCCCCGATGGGCCCCTCCCAAGGAGCCTGGAGCTGCAAGGCCTGGGATTGGGGACCCCCGAGCCCCAGCGCCGGACTCATACGGCCGCCCCACCGCAACCTGGGGTGCTAGGGGCGCCGCCGGTTATTCAGGGCAGAAGAACGGGCAGGGCCCTCCAAGCCCCCGCCGACTTTTGAAGGCCCCCCACACTAAAACGCTTGGGCCCACGCTCCCACTCCCCAGCGCCCCCACCTCGGCCCGCCCCTCCGCTCGCCGCACAGCTGGTGGATCGGGCCTGCCGGCCGCCTGGAGCTAACCATAACCCTAGCTTGGCTCCTGAGGGGCCCATCCCAAGGGGCCTGGCGCCACCATGCGGGGGATTGGGCACCCCCAAAGCAACCTGCCGGACGCACCCTGATGCCCCGCCACCACCCGGGCCGCTAGAGGCGCCGCCGGTCATCTGGGTTGGAGAATGGGCAGGGCCCTCCGAGCCTCCGGTGACATTTGAAGTCCTCCCACGCCAAAATGCTTTGGCCCACGCTTCCGCTCACCAGCGCCCTCACCTCGGCCAGCCCCTCCACAAGCCGCACAACCGCCGGATCGGGCCTGCCGGCCTCCTGGGGACTAACAGTAGGTTGGATGTGGAGGGGCCCCTCCCAGGGGTCTGGCGCCACCACGACAGGGATTGGGGACCCCCGAGCACCAGCGCCAGACTCACCCTGCCACCCTGCCGCGACCCGGCCCGCTAGGGGCGCCGTCCTCATTCAGAGTGGTAGAATGGGCAGGGCCCTCCAGTCCCCTGCGACCTTCAAAGGCAACCCGCACCAAAATGCTAGGTCCCACGCTCCCGCTCACCAGCACCCTCACCTGGGTCCGCCACTCCGCTCTCCACACAGCTGGTGAATAGGGCCTGCTGGCCACCTAGGGGCTAACCCTAACTCTAGGTTGGCCCCCGAAGGGCCCCTCCTAAGGGGCCTGGCGGCCCAATGCTGGGGATTGGGGACCCCCAACCCCATCGTCAGTTACACCCTGCCGCCCCGCCCCACCCGGACCGCTAGGGATGCCACCGTTCATTCAGGGTGGGAGAACGGGCTGGGCCCTCCGAAAACTGCCGATCTTCGAAGGCGCCCCAAACGAAAACACTTGGGCTCAGGCTCATGTTCACCAGCACCCTCACCTCGGCCCAACTCGCCGCTCGACGCACAGGTGGTGTATCGGACCTGCTGGACTCCTGGGGGCTAACCCTAACCATAGGTCGGCACCCCTGGGGCCCTTCCCAAGGGGCCTGGCATCGCAACGCTGGGGATGGGGACACTGAGCCCAAGTGCCAGACTCACCCTGCTTCCCTTCAGCCACCCAAGCCGCTAGGGGCCCACCGTTCAATCAGAGCAAGAAAATGGTTAGGGCCCTCCGAGCACCCGCTGACATTCAAAGGCCCCCCGTGCTTGGCTTGGGCTCATGCTAAGGCTCGCCAGCGCCCTCACCTCGGCCCAACCCTTCGCGTGTTGCACAGCCGCTGATTGGGACCACTGGCCTTCTGGGGGCTAACCGTAACCCTAGATTGACCACCGAGGGGCCCATCCCAAGGGGCCTGGCGCTCCAACGCCGGAGATTGGGGATCCTGAGCCTCAGCACCTGACTCACCCTGCCACCCAGCTGCCACCCAGGGGCTTGGGGTGCTGCCGTTCATTCAGGGCGGGAGAACAGGCAGGGCCCTCCGAGACACGGCGACCTTCAAAAGCCCCCCGCGCCAAAACACCCGAGCCCACGCTCCCGCTCACCAGCGCCCTCACCTCGGTCCGACACTCCAGTCTCCACACAGCTGGCGAATAGGGCCTGCCGGCCTCCTAGGGGCTAAACCTAACCCTAGGTTGGCCCCCGAGGGGCCCCTCCCAAGGGGCCTGGCGCCGCAACACCGGGGATTGGGGATACCCGAGCCGCAGCGCCTGACTCACCCTGCCGCCCCGCTGCCACCTGGGCAGCTAGGGGCACTGCCGGTCACTCAGGGAGGAGAATGGGCATGGCCCGCCGAGTCCCCAGAAACATTAAAAGGCCCCCGGAGCCAAAATGCTTGGGCCCAAGCTCCCTCTCGACAGAGACCTCACCTCGACCCACCACTCCATTCGCCGCACAGCTGGCGGATTGAGCCTGCTGGCGTCCTGGGGGCTGACCCTAACCTAGGTCAGCCCCCGAGGGGCCCCTCCCAAGGGGCCTGGCGCCGCAACACAGTGGATTGGGGACCCCTGAGACCCAGCGCCGGACTCACCTGCTGCCGCGCCACCACCCAGGCCGCTAGGGGAGCCACGGATCATTCAGTGTGGGAGAACTGGCAGGGTGCTCCATTTCCCCTGCGACCTTCAAAGCACCCTTGTGCAAAAAGGTGGCTCCCACGCTCCTGCTCACCAGCGCCCTCCCCTTGGCCCGCCCCTCTGGTTGCTGCAGAGCTGGTGGATAAGGCCTGCCGGGCTCCTGGGGGCTAACCAAAACCCTAGGTCGGCCCCATGGGGGACATCCCAAGGGGCCTGGTTCTGTAACGCTGGGGTTTGGTGACTCAGAGCCCCAGATCCAGACTCACCCTGCCGCACTGTCGCCACCCGGGCCGCTAGGGACGCCGCAGGTCATTCAGGGCGAGAGAAGGGCCAGGGCCTTCTGAGCCCCCGGTGACTTTCAAGGGCTCCCTGGTCCAAAACGCTGGTGCCCACGCTCCCACTCCCCACGCCCTCACCTTGGCTTGCCCCTCAGCTCTCAGCCCAGCGGGCGGATTGGGCCTGCCGGCCTCCTGGGTCTTAACCCTAATCCTAGGTCGGCCCCTCAGGGGCCCCTCCCAAGGGTCCTGCTGCTGCTACACTGGGGATCGGGAACCCCAAGCCCCAGAGCCAGAATCACCCTGCCTCAATGCCGCCACCCGGGCCTCTAGGGGCGCCGCCGGTCATTCAGGGCGGGAGAACGACAGGGCCCTGGAGAAACCAGCGACATTTGAAGCCTCCCACGCCAAAATGCAGGGGCCCACGCTCCCGCTCCGCAGCGCCTTTACCTCTGCCCGCCCACCTCTCGCCGCCCAGCCAGAGGATTGGGCCTGCCAGCCTCCTGGGGGCTAACTCTAACCCTAGGTCAGCCCACGAGGAGCTCCTCCCAAGGGGCCTGCCCCCGCAACGCCGGGGATTGGGGATCCCCAAGCCACAGTGCAGGACTCACCCTGCTGCCCCACCGCCAACGGAGCCACTAGGGGCGCCGCTGGTTATTCAGGGCAGGAGAAAGGGCAGGGCCCTCCGAGCCATGGCAACATTGCAAGGCCCAGGGCGCCAAAACCCTGGGGCCCATGCTCCCGCTCGCCATCGCCCTCAACTCGGCCCACACCTCTGCCCTTCGCACAGCTGGCAGATCTGGCCTGCCGGCCTACTGGGCGCTAACCCTACACCCTAGGACGGCCCCTGAGGGTCCCTTCCTAAACGTGCCGCTAGGGGCACCACCATTCATTCAGTGTTGGAGAACTGGCAGGGCCCTCCGAACTCCCTCCAACCTTCGAAGGTGCCCGGAACCAAAACGCTTCGGTCCAGGCTCATGTTCACCAGCACCCTCACCTCAGCCCACCGCTCCAATCACCGCACATGTGGTGTATCGGGCCTGCCGGCCTCCTGGGGACTAACCCTAAGTGTAGGTCAGCCCCTGAGAGGCACTTCCTGAGTGGCGTGGCTCCGCAATGCCGAGGATGGGGACCACAAGCCCATGTGCCGGACTCACCCTGTTGCCCTTCAGCCACCCGAGCCGCTAGGGGCCCTGCTAGTCATTCAGAGCGGGAGAACGGGCAAGGCACTCCGAGGCCCCGGCGACTTTCGAAGGCCCTCCTGCACCAAAATGGTTGGGCCCATGCTGCCGCTCACCAGCGCCTTCACATTGGCCCACTCCTCCGATCGCCGCACAGCCGTTGCATCGGTCCTGCTGGCCTACTGGGGTCTAACCCTAAACCCTAACCCCTAACCTTAAACCCTAAACCTTAACCCCTAACCCTCACCCTAACCCTAACACTAACCCCTAACCCTTACCCTAACCCTGACCCTAACCTAAACCTAACCCTAAACCCTAATCCTTAAACCCTAAACCCTACATTAACACTAAACCCTAAATCCTAACCCCTAACCCTAAACCCGAAACCCTAAACACTAAACCCTTACCTTAACCACTAAGCCAAACCCCAAACCCTAACCCTAAACCCTAACCATACCCCGACCCCTATCATAACCCTAACCCTACCCCTTCAGCTAACCCTACCCCTAACCAGTAACGTAACCCTAACCCTTACCCTAACCCATACTCTAACCCTAACTTTAACCCATACCCTAACCCGAACCCTAACCTGTACCCTAACCCTAACACGTACTCTAACGCGTACCCAAACCTGTACCCTAACCCTAACCCTAAACTGTACCCTAACCCATAACTTAAACTGTACCCTAAACTTAACCCTAACAAGTACCCTAACCCATACCCTAACCTTAACCCTGAACCCTGACCATAACCCATACCCTAACTCGTACCATACCCGTACCCTAACCGTACCCGTACCCTAAACCTAACCCATACCCTAACCGTAAACCTAAACCCTAAACCGTAACCCGTACCCTAACCCTAACCAGTACCCTTACCTTAACCTTAACCCATACCCTAACCTGTACCCTATCCCTAACCCGGACCCTAACCCATACCCTAACCCATACCTAACCCTAACCTGTACCCTAACCCGTACCCACACCCATACCCTAACCCTAAACTGTACCCTATCCCTATCCCTAACCCATTCCCTAACCCGTACCCTAACCCTAACCCTAAACCATAACCTGGCCTGTACCATAACCCTAAACTGTACCCTAACCCTAACCCGTACCCTAACCCGTACCCTAAACCGTACCCTAATCTGAATGCCAACACTAACCATAACCGTACCCTAATGCGTACCCTAACCAGTACCCTAACCCTAATCCGTACCCTAAACCTAACCCCTACTCCAACCCTAACCCTAACCCTAAACCCAAACCCTAAACCCTAACCCGTACCCTGAACCCTAATCTGTACCCTAACCCATAACGTCTAACTTGTAACCCCTAAACCCAAACCTAACCCATACCCTCTCCTTACCCTAACCCTAAACCCTACCCTCTCCCATACCCTAACCATAATCCATACTCTAACCTTAACCCGTACCCTAATCCGTACCCTAACCCCGGGGATTGGGTACCCCTGGAACACACCACGGGACTCAGCCTGCCACCCCTCAGGAAACCATGCCCCTTGGGGCGCCGCAGAGCATCCCGTTCAGGAGAACTGGTAGGGCCCCTCTGAGACCCCAGCGATCCTCGGCGGCCCCCTACACCCCAACCCTGAGGCCCACGCTCATCCCGCCCCACGCCTTCCCTTCAGCTTGCCACTGAGCGCGTCGCAGAGCCGGCAGATCAGGCCTGCCGGGTTCCTGGGGCCTAGACCTGACCCTAGTTTGGCTGGGTAGGGCCCCTCCCCTGGGTCCCGGTGCCACAGCCCCAGGTACTGGGGACACCTGAGCCCCACTGCAGGATAAAGCCTGCCAGCCCACAGGAAACCGTGCCCCTTGGGAGGCTGTAGAGCATTCAGGGCGGGAGAACCAGGAGGGCCCCCAGAGTCCCCTGCGAACTTCAGTGATCCCTAAACCCAAGCTTGAAGCCCATGCTCACCCCACCCCACACCCTCACCTCAGCCCGCGGCAGTGCTCGCCACATAGCGGGCAGATCTGGCCTGCGGGGTTCCTGGGCCCCAACCCTAACCCTAGTTCATCTGTGGAGGGGCCCCTCCCCAGGAGCCTGGAGCCAGAGCCGCGGGGATTCGGGACACCTGAGCCCCACAGCAGGACTCAGTCTGCCACCCCGCAGGAAACCGTGCGCCTTGGGAGGCCATAGAGCGTTCAGGGTGGGAGAACCAGGAGGGCCCTCCTGAGCCACCAGCGAACGTTGGCGGCCTCCCGCAACCCAACCCTGAAGCCCACGCTCACCCTCCCTGCACCCTCACCTCAGCCCATGTAGCTCGCCATACAGCCAGCAGATCGGGCCTGCGGGGCTCCTGGGGCCTAACCCTAGCCCTAGGTCGGCCGCGGGTGTGGGGGACTCCCAGGGGCCTTACACCACAGCCCCAGGGAATTGGGGTACCTGTACCACACCGCAGGACTCAGCTTGCCACCGGAAAGGAAACAGTGCCCCTTGGGGCTCTACGGAGCCTACAGGGCATGAGAACATGGGGAGGCCCCCAGGGCCTATCCCCACTTTTGGCAGCCCCCCGTGCCCCAACCCTGAGGCCTATGTTCAACATCCCCCATGGCCTCCTCTCAGCCCTCCACAGAGCTCGCTGCACAGCCTGCAGATTGTCCTTGCCGGGCTCCTGGACCCTAAACCTTACACTAGGTTAGCCACAGAGGGGCCCCTCCCCAGGGTCCTGGCACCCTACTCCGGGGGATTGGGGACACACAAGCCCCACTGTAGGACTCAGCCTGCAGCCCACAGGAAACTGTGCCGTTTTGGGGCACAACAGAGCATTCAGTGCAAGAGAATTGGGGCACCCCTGAGAGCCCCTTCTGGTGAACCCCGACATTTGTGGGCCATTCCGGATGAAACCCCAAGGCTCACACTCACCCACGCTTGTGCCCTCATCTCAGTCGGCCTGGGAGTTCTCTGAGCACTGGGCAGTTTGGACCTGCTGTCTCTTGAGGCCTAACCTAACCCTGGGTCTTCTGCTGAGGGTCCCTCCCTGTTTGCCTGCCTCCAAGGCACCAGGCATTGGGCTCACCTCTGCACGACTAGAGGACTCAGCCTGCCCCACAGCAGGAAACTGTCATTTGGGGCTGCAGCAAGGATTCATAGGAAAATCGGAGGGCCCTCCTCAGCCCATCGCAGGCAACCCCCACTTTCAGAGATCTCCCCGGATCCAATTAGTAGCTTCAAACTGACCTTTAAACTTGCTCTCCAAGGAGATCTTTTGAAATTATCCACACTTCCAACCGATGGCACCATCCAGCTTCAGAGACTTACCCAGCTTTAGGTCTTGAGATGGATTAAAATGGGAAGTCACTTCACTGATGACGACGTACTGGTGACCAAAAGATACATGCATAAATGCTTCATATCACTTGGCTTCAGGGAAATGCAAATCTAAACCCCTATAGATGCCATATCACACGAGGCCGAATATCTAAAAATAAGAAGACATGAAACTATATATGTTGGAGAGGATGTGGAGAAATGGGAACACTCTTACACCCCTGTACAAATGCAGTCCAGTACAGCCACTCTTGAAAATGGTACAGAGTTTCTTCAAGAAGTTATAATAAAGCTACCCTATGTCCCAGCAATTGCACTACTGGGTATTTACCCCAAAGATACAGAGGTAGTGAAGATGGGACACATGCACCACAGTGTTCATAGCAGCAATATCCATAATAGACAAGCTGCAGAAGGAGTGCAGATGACCATGGATAGATGAATGGATAAAGAAGATATGGATCATATCTATAGTGGAATATTACTCAGCCATCAGAAAGGATGAATACTTACCATCACACCTACCTGGGTGGAGCTGGAGGGTATTATGATGAGTGGAATAAGTCAATGAAAGAAAGACAATGATCATATGCTTTCACTCCTATGTGGAATATCAGAAACAAGGAAGGTGACCATAGGGGAAGGAAGGGAAAATAGAATGGGAAGTCATCAGAGAGGGAGAAAACCCATGATGGACTCTTAACTATCACAAGAAACTGATGATTGCTGGAGGAGAAGTTTGGGGGGGTAACTGGGTGAGTAGCATTAAGGAGGTCACACGATACAATGAGCACTGGGTGTTACACACAACTGAAAATTGATTGAAGACTACATCTGAAACTAATGATGTACTGTAAGTTGGCTAATTGAATTTAAATTAAAGAACAAAAGACCTTGAATAAACAATCCTAAACATTTGTATGGAACCACTAAAGATTCCGAACAGCCAGTGCAATGTGGAAAAGAAAAACAAAGCTGGAGGACTCACAATTTCAGATTTCAGGTTATACTACAAAGCTGCAGGCATCCTAACAAGAGAGTATGGCACAAAAATAGACACAGCGACCAAAGGAACAGGATACAAGTTCAAACAGAAACCAATAATTATGTGGTCCATGAATCTTCCACAAAGCAAGCAACGATATCAAAAGGGAAAAGGACAGTCTCTACAACAAATTTTGTTGGGAAAACTAGACAGCTACGCACAAAAGAATGAAATTAGACTGCTTTCTTACACAATACAGACAAACACAAAACAGTTTCAAGACCTCAATATGAGACCTGAATCCATAAAAATCCTACAGTAGGGAAGACAGTAACTTCTTGACATGGACCATATTAACGTTTTTCTAGACTGTGTCTTGAGGCAAAGGAAATGAAAGCAAAAATAAACTATTGGGAATACAGCAAAATAAAGTTTCCACATGGCAGAAGAACAATGAAAACGTAAAAATAGTAAGACAACTTACTCAAAGGGAGATGATATTTGCAAAGATCATATGCAATAAAGGGATAGTGTCCAAAACATATACAACTGATACTACTCGACCCCCAAGAAACAAATAATCCAGTTAAAAAATAGGCAGAAGACATGGACAGACATTTCTCCAAAGAAGAAATACAAATGGCCAACAGTCCCGTGAAAAGATGTTCACCATCACCCATCATCAGGAAAATGTGAATCCAAAGGACAATGAGGTAATACCTCAAACCTGTCAGAATGGCTAACATCAAAAGCACAACAAAGAACAGGTGTTGAGAGGATGTGGATAAAGGGGAATCCTCGTGAACTGTGGGTGGGAATGCAAATTGTGGTGGCCACCGTGGAAAACAGTATGAAGGTTATTGAAAAAATTAAATATAAAACTACCCTACGATCCAACAATCACACTACTTGTATTTACCCAAAGAATAGGAAAACAGTAACGTAAAAGGATACGTGCACCCCTATGTTCCTTGCACCATTATTTAGAATATCACAATATGGAAGCAACCCAAGTGTCTGTAGAAAAATTGACAAATGAGATGATAGATGTGTATTCACACACACGCACGTGCACACACACACACACACACACATACACACACACAATGGAGTATTACTCGGCTTGAAAAAGAATGAAACCTTCCATTTGCAGCCACATGAATGGAGCTAGAGAGTATTATCCTAACTAAAATCAGGCATTCAGAGAAAGACAAATCCCATAAGATGTCACTCTAATAGGGAATTTAAGCAACAAACAAAAATAAATAACTAAAAGAGAAAAAGGAGACACACCAAAATACAAACTCTTAACAATAGAGAACAAACGGATGGTTACAAGAGGAGGTGGATAGAGGGTTGAGTGGAATAGGTGAAGGGGATTAAGAGGACACTTTTCTTGATGACCACTGAGTAATTTATAGAATTACTGAATCACTCTATTGTACACCTGAAACGAATGTAACACTGTATGTTAGCTCTACTGGAATTAAAATAAATTTCTAAAAAAGATTTTTTCTTTCAGGAACCTCTTTGAAAAAGCTTTTCCTGTGCACTGTGCATAAGCCCTACTTGGGAGGATTCGCTCTACAATAATTATTCACTACATGAATCAAATTCAGATTTCACTGAGTTCTTACCGTGGATCCCAGCCCATGGGAGCCATGGTCCTTTTCAGTCCAGGCTCAGCACCAATGCATTCAAGATTGGAAGTAGAGACACATGTCACTTCACAGTCCAGAAAGCTATTATTGTTTTTGTTTCAGTGTGAGAGACTCACAGACTTTGGGACAGGTTTCAGAGCAGGTTTATTATGGATCCTGGATCTCTACTTCAGTGTTCATTGCCTGGATCCATTTGGCTAATAGGTTCCCTGTGGATGGGCTTGCTTCCAAGCACATACATGGAAGATGCAAAGGTGGGTGGGCTTGGTGCTGGACAGGAAGAAGACCAAAAGCAGACAAGGGTCCGACCCCTCCCCTGATCCAGGAATTGCTACGGGAGAGGGTACGTGAGGTAGAATCCATGCGAAACTCCAAGGTCACCAGCTGAACACAGGAGGCACAGGTCAAGGGATCTGGAGATGCAGGGGTTGAAGGCTGCTCTGAGCTACCTCTGGGAGGAAGGGAGGGAAGGAATGAGAAGGAGACACTGCCTGCCTCTGGCCCATGCCAGCTACCCACCACTCTGACACGCATCAGTCTATGAGCTGACACAGCCTGGGCTCAGGAAGGGCTGGCTCGTGTCCCTCAATCCTCAGTGGGACAGCTGGCCCCAGGGCTCAGAGACATGCTGAGGGAGATGAGAGGGAAAGCTGCCCCACCCAGGTCATCCCCTCCTTGAGCAGACAGCCCTTCAGAACTTCTAAAAAAAACCCACTGACGGGGTTGAAAGACATGCCATGGATGAACTAAGGCATAGAGATATGTAAAATGACATTCAGTTTTAAGTTCAGGGCTGTCATCTCAGGAAGTGGGGAGAGCTTCCCTAAGAAGACTGAGGGGCGGGCAGGCCATGCTGAAAAGGGAGACATGGCTCTCCTGATTGGGGACATGTAGCCCCCTTCCAGTGCAGGGCATCACCCTCACATTACACGAGATCCATGGAAGTGTTCCATCAGGGCCAGATATTTGTCTCAAGACGGGTACCCTGGCATTGGACTGCACAGGGCACCAGGGACGAGGGCCAGATGGAGGACGGACAATACCCCGGAGGCCATGGGGCAAGAGCAGAGGCACATGACCTTGAAGATGATGATGAAATGCAGGAGGTGGCAGCATGGAGCCGGCCTGAAAGTGCCATGGGAGCAGTGCCCACAGCTACACTGACTGGGTGCCTTCTGTGCCAGGTGTGGCTGACTTCAGTGGGCTCCAGACTAGTCCTGACCACAACTCTAGGAAGTGTGCACCACCCCCGGCCTCCTCTCCCCTTGCAGCTGCTAGGAATCATGGTCACAGACCCTGGTCAGCTTTCGTGGAAACCAAGCAGTGGCTCCCACGCACGCTGCACCTCTGGTGGTGGTCCAGTGTGACCCTCGTGCCTGGCCAGACACTGATGTCTACCTGTCTCCACACAAATCCACAGACAGGAGGGTGTCCCTGAATTCCACAGCACATGATGAGACAGATCCACAGAACCCAACACCCAGTGGGTCACTCGGGACCTCACCTATGGTCATGGAGCTCACCATACCCTATTTCTGTCACTTCCCACAGAAAGCCTGGTTCTGATCCCCCACAATACCAAACATCCTGGTTGCTGACCTGGGGTCATGCCATGAACCCACATGGCACCTTTCTTTAAGTGAAGACTATGCCTACACCTCCTAGAAAATATTTCTAATGAAGTACCAGTCCATCAGGACTACGGTGTGAACGGTAGCACACAGCCTGCATGGTAGTAGTCAGTAATTCTAACGAGGGTTAACCCCAGCCCCCGTCTCACAAAACCTTCCTCCATCCCCACTGAACTCATGGTCTGCCCTCAGAAAACCCTCCAGGAAACAAACCTTTCATCTGAATGCTCTTTTCACCTTCTGCTTCAAATCTTGTCCAACCACAATGATATGAAACTAGAAATCAGTCTCAAGAAAAAAATGGGACAGTCAAAAATAGGTGGAGATTGGGGGGCCTGGGTGGCTCAGTTGTTAAGGATCTGCTTTCAGCTCAGGTCGTGATTCCAGGATCCTGGGATCTACCCCGAATCAGGCTCCTTACTCAGTGGGAAGCCCACTTCTCCCTCTCCCACCACCCTGCTTGCGTTCCCTCTCTCGCTGTCTCACTCTCTGTCAGATACTTAAATAATCTTAAATAAATGTGTGGAGATTTAACAACATGCTACTGAACAACCAACAGTCAAAGAAGAAATCAAAAAAATTTTAGAAGTACCTTGACACTGATGAAAAAGACAACTTACAAAAACTTATGGGATGCAGCAAAAGTAGCTTTATGGGGGACATTCATAGAAATTCAAGTCTTCATCAATCCATGAGAATGCTCTCCAATAAACAACCTGATTTATGTGGTAAAGAATTAGAAAAAAAAAAAAGAACAAACAAAGCCACAAATTAGTAGAAATAAGGAAATAACAAAAAGGAATGCATTAATAAATCCAACGGAGACTAAAAGGACAAAAAAAATGAAAATGAGAGCTGCCTTTTTTGGAAAGATAAACAAAACTGACAAACTTAGTTAGACTCACCAAGAAACACAGAGGACTCGAATACAATCAGGAAAGAAAGATAATGGATTCCTGTATCATATCAAAATCAAAAGAGCTCTTCAAACGTGGACACAACAACTTCTTGCAAGCCACGTCTCTAAAGGCAAAGGAAATAAAAGCAAAAATGAACTATTGGCACTTCATCAGGATAAAAACTTCTGCTCGGCAAAGCAAATGATCAAAAAAACAAAAAGGCATCCTATGGAATTGAAGAAGATATCTGCAAATAATATTACAGATAAAGGGCTGGTATCCAAGATCTATAAAGAACGCCTCAAACTCGACACCCAAAAAATGGGCAGAAGACACAAAGAGATACTTCTCCAGAGAAGACATACAAATGGCCAACAGACACATGAAAAAATGCTCCACATCACTTGCCATCAGGCAAATACAAATCAAAACGACAATGAGATACCACCATACACCAGTTAGAATGGTTAAAATTAACAAGGCAGGCGGCAACTGGGTGGCACAGTGGTTAAGCGTCTGTCTTCGGCTAAGGGCGTGATCCTGGCATTATGCGATCGAGCCCCACATCAGGCTCCTCCGTTATGATGCTGCTTCTTCCTCTCCCACTCCCCCTGCTTGTGTTCCCTCTCTCGCTGTCTATCTCTATCTCTGTGGAATAAATCAATAAAATCTTGAAAAAAAATTAACAAGACAGGAAATAAAAAAAAGTCAGAGAGGATGTGGAGAAAGCATAACCATCTTACACTACTCGTGAGGATTCAAGCTGGTATAGCCACTTTTGAAAACAATATGGAGGTTCCTCACGACGTTAAACACAGAGCTATCCTATGACCCACCAATTGCACTACTGGGTATCTACCGCATAGACACAGAGTAATGAAAAGAAGGGGCACCTGTATCCCAATGTTCATAGCAGCAATGTACATAATAGCCAAACTGATGAAGGAGCCAAGGTGTCCTTCAGCAGATGAATGGACAAAGAAGATGTGGTTCATCTACACAATGGAATATTACTCAGTCATCAGAAAGGATGAATACCCCCCATTTGCACCAACGTGGATGGACCAGGAGGGGATTATGCTAAGTGAAATTAAGTCAAGCAGAGAAAGACAATTATCATATGGTTTCACTCCTATGTGGAACGGAAGGAATAGCATGGAGGACATTAGAAGATGGAAGGGAAAAGTGAAGGGGGGAATGAGAGGCGGAGATGAATCATGAGAGACTACTGAAACTGGGAAACAAACTGAAGGCTGCAGAAAGGGAGGGGAAGGGGAATGGGTTATCCTGGTGATGGGTATTAAGGAGGGTACATATTGGGGCACCTGGGTGGCACAGCGGTAAAGCGTCTGCCTTCGGCTCAGGGTTATGGGATCGAGCCCCACATCAGGCTCCTCCGCTGTGAGCCTGCTTCTTCCTCTCCCACTCCCCCTGCTTGTGTTCCGTCTCTCGCTGGCTGTCTCTATCTCTGTCGAATAAATAAATAAATTCTTTTTTTTAAAAAAAGGAGGGCACGTGTCATAATGAGCACTAGGTGTTATATGCAAACAATGAATCATGGAACACTACATCAAAAACAAATGAAGTACTCTAGGGTGACTAACATCATTTTAAAAATGAGAAAGATATGAAATCCATACAGGAAAACTGTCACTATTTGCAAATGACATGAAATCCCGAAAGATTCCACACAAAAAAACTGTTAGAATAAACAAATTCAAGAAAGCTGCAGGATATAAAGTCGATATACAGAGACCTGTTGTCTTTATTTTTTTCAGATTTTATTTATTTATTTATTTATTTATTTATTTATTTGACAGGAAGAGAAAAAGCAGGAGCAGGGAGAGTGTCAGAAAGAGGGAGAAGCAGACCCTCGCTAAGCAGGGAGCCCAACATGGGGCTCGATCCCAGAACTCTGGGATCATGACCTGAGCTAAAGGCAGACGCTTCACCTATGGAGCCACACAGATGACCCAACTTGTTGCATTTCTGTATACTGATGACATACTTTCGCAAAGAGAAATAAAAAAGCAATGCCATTTACAATTGCATGAAAAAAAAATCTAGGAATAAAAGTAACCAAGAATGAGAAAGACATAGTACACTCAACACATGGCAGAAAAGAAATGAAAAACACGTGTGTCGAGGGGGGCAGAATGTATGGGTCAAAGATTTGGAAGGCAACACACACAAATGGAAGCTTACGCCATGCTCCTTAACTGGAAAAGTTAATTATGTGAACATGTCCATCGTACCCAAAGCAATCGACAGATGTGATGAAATCCTTATCTGAATTCCAGTGGCATTATTCGAAGAAATAGAAAACAGTCCTCAAACTTGTATGGAATCACAAAAGACCCCAAATACCCAAAGCAACCTGGAGAAAGAAAGGTGCAGTCAACACACACCTGTATTTCAAGCTAGATTACAAAGCTGTTGTCATCAAAACAGGATGGTACTGGCAGAAACACAGACACCAGGTCAGTGAAACAGAACAGAAAGCTCAGAAACTTACCCACACGTAGATGATCCTAACTTACGACACAGCAGCAGAAGATATGCCATGAGGGAAGGACTGTGTCTTCAGTGAGCGGTAACAGGCAAACTGGACACTAAATGCAGAAGAATATAACTGGGTCACTTTCTTACACCACACACAAAATTTTTAATGGATGAATGATTTGAACATAAGACCTGAATCCATAAACCTCCAAGAAGACACAGGTACTAAGTCTCTTGACATTGGTTTTGGCAAAGAGTCTTCAGATCGGACACCAAATGCAAAGGCAACAAAAGCAAAAATAAACAAGTGGAACAACATCAAACTGAAATCTTCCACACGGCAAAAGAAACCATCAAAAACTTAAAAGGCCACTGACCCAATAAGAAAAAAAATATCTGCGAATCATATGTGTGAGAAGAGGCTAATATCCAAAATACACACAACACTCATACAAATCAAAACAAAAAAAAAAGTATAAAAAATGTGGGGAATATGTGAATAGATACCTTCCAAAGATGGCACACAGGTGCCAACAGACAGAAAAAGTTGTTCGGCATCACTAATCATCATCAGGGAAACATCAGTCAAACCCACAATCGGCTATCCGCTCACAACTGTTGGAACAGCAATTGTCCCAGAGACAGACACCAAGTGGGGTCAAGGGTGTGCAGACGAGGAGACACTGTGCACTGTTGGTGGGAATGGAAATTGGTGCAGCCACTGTGACAAACGGTATGGAGGTTCCTGAAAAAATAAAAGCAACTACGACATGACCCAGTAATGGCTCTACTGAGTATTGATTCGGAGAACACAAAAATACTGCCTCAAAAAGACAGATACACTCCCACGTTCACTGCAGCATTATTCACAAGAACCAGACATGGAAACACAGACCTTGGGGGCCTTATGCCAAGTAACTCCGACACAGAAAGACCAATACCAGATGCTCTCATGTACATTCCACGTGTAATAAACAAATACTGAACACATAGATACTGAGAGCAGATTGGTAGGTGCCAGATTCGGGGATGGGGTGGTAGAAACGGGTGAAGGTGGTCAAAGTCTCAATGTTTGAGTGAGAAAATCCGACAGTCATGAAATGTTCTGTCCAGCATGGAGACTAAAACTAACCCCACAGCATGGGGTATAGGTTTCCCTGCTCTTTGAAAGTACAGAGCTTCTGAGAAACCTTGCACAGCAGAAATGGTGTCAAGAAGGAATGGCCATTAATTTACATGGAACAATTAGACAGTGTGCTCAGACTCCAAAATTCCTTCTCTTTGGCTTTTCTTAGGCCTCAGCACACAAGTTTCCAATGGAGGCCCAGCATAAATGAAGATAAAGCACAGCAGAGGCTCACAAACACAATTCAAAGTGCTGGTGGCTGGATGCGGAGAGCAGTTCCCAGCGGAAGGAGCTGGTTGGGGAGCACACCGCCTTTGTCGTGCTTCTCCCCAAAACAGATGCTGAATGCGATTCTCACTGTTCACCTTTTTTCATAAGAGGGAAATCCTCTTCAGGTCTCTTCCTATTACTGAAGCTGGGTAATAACATAGTTCTTTCAAGAAATCCCAGTGTCTTACTGTGAACGTTTAAAAACGGGGGATACTTGTACTTGAGCATTGCTGAGGGACGAGATGTGAAAGGTTCTCCCAGACACAAACCTCAGCAGACCCACCGGGAAAGGCACCTTCCTCAGCATGTGGAACACGGACTACCTCCTACCTCCCGAGAAACCCTCTCCTTCCCCTCGATCACGACAACCCACAAAAGCTGGGAGTTACCCTAATTCCTCCGTTCTCCTGCTCCTAATAGCTAACCCATCAGCAAATCCTGTGAGCTGTATCTTCAAAATGGACCCAGAATAGGTCTAACCACTCCATCCAAGGCCACCTGTCTGGTCCACAGTGCCTGAGTTCCTGGAAAAGCTTCGTCATTGACCTGCCTTGCCATCTTCAACCCTCTGTCATCTGTTCTCAGCATTGTAGCCAGGATGGCCCAGTGAAACAGGGTCTCATGGGGATATAGCCCTGGAATGGCTTTCTGTCACCCTCTGTCACCTCTCTGAGCTCATGTCCTAAGCTGTCTCCTGTGGCCACAGGGCCTTCTTGCTGCTCCTGGACATACCTGGAATTCTCCTGCCCCAGAGCCATTGCACATGCTTTCCCTTCTGTTTCGAATGCTCTTGATGTGTTCTCACTCACCTTCGGAGAAGTCTGAATTGGAGCGTCAGGGACAGAAGATGAGACTGTGTGTGTTGGGTGAGGCTGGTGGCCCAGTAAAAGGTTCTCTGCCAGCTCTCCGCCTGTGCCTCACTTGTCCTCAGCCAGGAACTTGCACACAGCCCACACCTGTCACAACTCTCACCCAGGAGACCCATAGCCACACCTGGAGCCCACCCTGCCCACATCCTGCTGCAGAATGCATTCAGCTCTCCTCTGGGCCCCCTGTCAGCTTTACCCAGACCTGGAACTCCCCCATCTCCTGCAAAGCTCCCGGATTCCCACTCTGCTTCCAAAATCACACTGGCGCAAGACTTTCATGAGAAAGCTATAACGCTAACTAATGAAAGGTTCACACCTACTTTCCCCTTCTGTTGCCTTTCTCTCCACCTTCTTTCCTACCTGTGCAAACTGTAACATATCAGTGGAACATGAACATGCTCTGAGACCTGAATCTTTCATTGCAGCTTTTTGAGGAATCCTTATGTGATAAGAAACTAGTGTATCCTACAACAGGGTGTTCTACAACTCTCATCTATAGAATAGTACAGCCCAAATCACTACAACTTTACCTCACTCTTCATGAAGCAGAACACTTTTTCCTTTCTTCTTTTACTTAAATTCCAGTTAGTTCACATGCCATGGAATATTCGCTTCAGGGGTAAGATTTAGTGATTCCTCACCTGCATACAGTACCCGGTGCTCATCACAAGATTCCTCCTTAATACCCCTCACCCATTTAACTCTTACCCCCACGCCCATGTCCTGAAGCAACACTCAGTTTGTTCTCCAAGGTTGAGTCTATTTCCTTGTTTGCCTCTCTCATCACCCCTCAACTCTCTTCATCTGTTTTTTTTCTGAAATTCCACAAGCGTGAGAGCATAGGATATTTGTCTTTCCTCACTGATTTTGCTTAGCTTAATACACTCTAGATCCATCCACATCCTTGCAAATGGTAAGATTTCATTCTTTTTGAAGCTGGGTCATATTCCATTATATATATGTATCCCACATCTGCTTTATCCATTCATCAGTGCATGGACTTTGGGATTCTCTCCATAGTTTGGCTACTGTGGACATTGCTGCTATAAACATTATGGTGCATGGACCCCCTTCGAATCTTCATTTTTTTATCCTTTGGGTAAATACGTAGGACAGCAATTGCTGGATCATGTGGTTGTTCAATGTTTAACTTTTTGAGGAACCCCCACACTGGTTCCCAGACTGGCTGCACCACTTTGCATTCCCACCAACAGGATGGGAGGGTTCCCCTTTAAGCAGAACATTATCTGCCGGCAATTTCATAAGAGGCAACAAAACACCTGTGAGATGCACCAAGGGTCAGGCAAGCAGTTGCAGACTTCACCCCAAGGCTCCTGACGCCAAGCCCCTTGAAGCCACCAGCATGCCACTATCCAAAAGAATTCCCAGACTCTCCTTCTGACTCCACCACCAAAGAAACTACAGAGAGAATATGGCACCTCAAAATATCGAGATAATACATTTAGTAAAACTAGAAAGTCAAGCTCAACTTTTAAACAGGAACAGGCCGGTTTGGATAATTTTGAATTTTCCCTCCACCCTAATTTTAACTCTTCTGATGAATAAACTAATCAATGATGAAACATCACCTTTGTCAAATGACATCATCCAAGTCTGTATCAGATGAAAAAAGCCACCTAACTCTAGATACTGGCCACTAAACCATATCTTAGGCCCAATTGAATAAACACTGTTAGATGAAGGAACAAATTAGATGTTACAAACAGGCACAGAGTGAATCTCACCTTCCCTTTCTAATAAAAGAGGGTTCCTAGGAAACAGATGGTCAAAATACATTTGTCAGCAATAAATGGACAGAAATTGTGATCCCCTGCAAAGTTCTACCTCCAGGGAAACTAAGTAATTCTTGCACCAAACCCAGAATGCTGGCAGCTACTTCAATTTTACTTTGTGGCTCAACTAGAGAAAAGAGAAAAGCCCAGGAGGTTTTGGGATAATGAGAGGTTTTACCTCCAGCCCTGACATAGATAGGACATTTTGCCAAACATACCTGTGCTTTCTCTGAACACTGGCGTCCTGTGACAAGCTGCCTCGCTGACTCCGATGCTGACGTTCAAAACCTCGGGTGTCTTGTAGCCAGAGCAGAGAAGTGCTGTCAGCTGGGGAGAAGAAGGCACCTCTGACCTATAGCCTGCACACCTGCTTCGGTTTCTGGGTGCAGGGGCAACACATACTTGTTGTATATCAGTAATTATCTTCATTCTCAATAGACCAATGACCTTGCCTTTTCTGGAAAGCAGACTTACTCTTCTAAAGAAACCCTCAATTCGTCTATTCCCAATGCAATTAGAGTGGGGTCTGGTTTACGCCCTCCTTCAGGCCCCCACCTGGAGGATTTTCCTGCATGATTCTAACAGCCAATTACCACTAACCTGGGGGCACACGGGGCAAAATGCTGAAGTTGGGGGACGGCTCTGGGGCTTGCTACTGCCACACCTGTGCCTGGGGGACCAGGGCACACCCTGCTGAACTTGGGGTACCTCTCAAGATGCATCACCTGCACTGTGTCAGAGAACCGTGGGACACATCACTGAAGGTGGGGACTCTGTGAGGTCCTTACCCGCACTCTTCCCGGGGAACAGGGGAAACCCTGAAATTCTGCAACCAATCCCACAAAAGCTCAGGTGAGTGGGCGCCCTGGAGTTCACAGGTATGGGGAATAAGGCCAGTTGAGAACATGGGGCAGAAGAGACTTTAAAAGGAAAAAGAAAACTCACCTGAGTTCCCACAATGAACCCTCTCCAGGTGCCCTTCCAGAACCCTGCCTCCCACCTGGGGCGCACCCTACCCCCAGACCCCCCCACCCACGGTGCATGCTGCTCTCTAACCAGCCGGGACCTCCGCAGGGCAACTCTCTCTCTCCCAGTTCCCCTTCTTCTGTCCCAGGTTTGCACCCCACTGCAACTCTGGAACAGCCCACAGAGACGTAGCTCCACTCCCAAGAGGTGATTTGTCAGTGAGGGTGGTGCCCCAGCCCCTGGGAAGCCAGGCAAGCCGCCCTCAAGCCCCTGGAACCCTGAAAGTGCAGGGGGTCCAAGAGGTGCCTCCTCTACCCAACACCCAGCATAGGCATAGGTGGGGTCCTGGGCTGGGCTCCCCACACACACCTGGCCCATTCCAGGGACCCCTCTAGCTGCAGACCACCCTCAGAGTCCTGCCCCTTCCCTTTCTGCACCAGACCTCCCTGCTGGGGTGTGCCTGGTTCTGGGCAAGATCAGTGGCTCTCAGACCCTCCAAGGCTTGGGCTTTAGGAAATGCAATGATTTCATGCATGTTCAGTATGTACATGTCAGTATGACTTTAATCTTATGGGAGCCAAAGAGGTTCTTTATTTTTTCTTATCTTCATGTTGGCATTTTTGGTTATTGTTTTCTTCTTGAAGCAGATGTACAACATGTGCTTGGGGCAGAAATAGGGCCCATGATTTGAGGTTTTGCCCAATCATTTTGAACCGGGTAAAATGTTAAAGGATAGCTTCCCTGGGATCCCAGGATCAGGGCCCACAGATGATATAAGATAAAAATTACTTTCATCATTATAATTACTCCTAAATGGAGGAATTTGAGACAAAAGCACCTTCACAACAGTACCAAGAAATCAAAATGATGCCCACAGAAAGCTACCTGCTCCATGGTCAGCACATGTAACAGAAGTGTTCACAGTCTCTGGACTCCTGCCCTTCTCCTGACCAAATCTCTGAAGCACACAGACCACTTAAAATCAGAATTGTAGAACTGCTAGAACTCCTTAGAGATGTCTGGCACCATTCCCTTGGACTGCAGAAGAAAACACAGTAGCTCGTTGTCACAAACTAATTTCAACATGAAGTGTCCCCTGGATGCACTAAGTTCTTTCTCTGCAAATGTTGACTAATGTAAGTCACAGTCATACCATATAAACACTACGATGGCTGGGGAGTCATCGTAGGTAAGGGAATATTTTACCCATGTTTATAAGCATTGGCTCACTTTGTAGAAGAGGCTGAGCTGAGTGTTTTTAAATACTATTTCAGACCTGTTTTACAGCACCCTCTGAACATACCAGAGCCTGAATGGACTAAAAAAGATAGTTGGTTTCAGTAACTTTAATACCAGAAAAATATTATACTGTCTCTATTCCTAAGGATCTTTGAGTATCTTACCCAGAGGTCCTCCACTAAGATAATGATCTTAATGATCACCATGGGCAGAGGTGAAAAGGCCCACTGAATTCGTTCCATTTGTCCACATGACAAGAAAATCCTGATACTTGATAGGTTTCCAGATTGAGAAGACCAGAGATAAGAGGGAAATAGTACCCTGTATGGAACAACAAGGGATTTGGAGTCAATTTGGGGATCCCACTTAGGTTTCTGACACTAAAATCCTCTGTGACTCATATCATCTGAGTCCCTTTCTAACCGTCTGAAAATGTGCCTAAAAATGTCTACACCCTAGTTGAGAAGTTTAAGAGGCAGAATGCTACAAAGAGCCAGTATGTCTCTCAGGAACAGGTGCTAAGGAACACATAATTGCTATTGGGTCTATTTCTTTTCTAGAAGAAAGAACACATGTTGAATCCATATTTCTAATAGATGACTCACCAGATGATTTTCAAACCTGAAGGAAGGCCAAGAAGTCGCTCTTGTGTCGTGTTTCACTCAGAAATCATGTTGTTGGACTGGTGAGGACAATACGATAGCAACGTCATCACTAAGAGTGGGGAGCTTCTAATTTCCATACGGCCATGTTCACCCCCTTAGCTCAGGGCCACCAGAAAGGACAGCTGAGGGGGACCACAGGCCAAGGCTGCCAGGTGTGGCTGGGGCAGGCAGAATTCTGACTTAAGGCTCAACTCCTGTCTAGGTTATTATAATGCTCTTCACAAAGAAAGTGCCATTGTGTGTGAGCCCTCATGTAGAAAAGGTTCAGAATTTCCATTGAGATTCCCTCTCTCACCTTTAGGATATGTAGCAAAGTTCCATTTAATTTTAAACATTGAAGGACTTCCTGGTTTTCTTTTCGCTATGACTGTGGCTCAATTCGCCTGTGGTCTAAGAATAGAATCTAGTTAATTTCAGGGTTTAACATTTGTAGCATTGATTCGTGGCCCCATCTATCATCTATTTGGGTAAAGAGTCTATGACCACTTGAAAATAATGTATTCTGCACTTATTATGGAATGTTCCCTATATGTCAATTAGGTCACATTTTTACCAACGTTTTGTCTGCTTTTTCTGTCAGATATTGAGAAAGGTATATTAAAATCTTCAAACAATGTTGCTCTATTCAACATGGCATCGGAGAATCTACCACTGTTAGAAGGCAAGGGAAACAAAAAGTATAAGAATTGAGGGGATAATTGTAACTATTCACAGATAATATGATTGTGTACATAGAAAATACAAACCAGTCTATAAATACCCTATTAGAATTAAAAATGCAATTTATAAATTTGAGATGGATTGTAGCTTCCCATTGGACAGTTTCTGAAAGAAAATGCAGAACCTGTCAATCTTGGGGTAGGACATATGGTGCACTAACCATTTAAAAGAATTCAGTGGGACTTCATAAAAATGTGACATTTCTCCTTATCTTATGACCATAAGAAAATGAAAAAGTGAACCACAGTTTGGGAAGTAAAGATTTGCAATATACACACTGACAAAGACTTGTCAATAAAGAATTCCTGCTCATCAACCATAAAAAGTCTATTTATAAACGAATACTTCACAAAAGATTGACTGATGTCCAATAAAACCCAGAAAGGGTACTCTACAGTATTATTTTCAGGAACAGAAAAAGCCTTTCCTAAAATGAAAACATACACACAAACCAGTATTCCCTAGATGGATGACGTCCTTATTTCTGAGGACAGCTTGAAGAACAGACTAGCATCAAAGTAAAGTGATGGAATTCCTGACACTCAGAGGATGGACAATTGACCTCAAACTACAGTACAATTTCTAGGCATCATTCGGTCCTCTGAAGGCAGACAACTACCACACCCCTTCCTACACCACACAGGTTGCTTCCCAACACCTACCATAAAAGAAGAACATGAGAAACAGATAGGACTAGTAGGAAATAGCAAAAATCACATGTGGGGATTATCCTGAAACACACTGATCACATAACTAGTGTAAGGAAGTGTAGGGAACTGACAAGGACAGAGACTCAAGAGGTACTTCTTTGGGAAATGCTGTCTGAAATCGTTACACGTTGGTACCAGCTAATGAGGGCTCTGAGCATACCCTAGGGTTTGCTCACAAGGGTCTGCAACACCATCGCTGAGGACTGAAACTCTTCAAGACCTCAAAGCTTGCCTGATTGACTATTGGACTAAGAGATTCCCATGTTCTGAAAACAGATACCAACTCATTGAAAGGTTCACCTGGGCTCGCTCGGAGGCCCTACAAGAAGCTGAACCACTCACTGAAAATCAATTACACACACACACACACACACACACACACACACACACACACACACACCTGTCATTTCAGCAATTACTTAAACATTCAAGGTTCTTCCTACCTTTTCTTTTTCACATTGATATTTATACTCACATGAAATGTCATCATTTCTAATGAACACTGATGTCAAAATAGAGATCCATCGACACAATATTCACAAAATGGAACTTCCCTGCTGTCATTTTCAATATAGCGTTTTTTAAAGTTCATACATATTTTAGGTTTTGGTAACTTATACAGGAGAAGATCAGCATTGAAAAACTCTAAATACTGACAATGAGTTTTAAGCCTAGAGAACAAAAATTGTCCAATTTCATAGATAATAAGGAACCAAAGGGACAGCATGGACGCTGTAGTCAAATAATTTTACACATATGCATCCTCTCTTATTCTACTACTGAGGGGCGTGTTTTATTACCAGTATGCATGCATCAATTGTCTTCCACGTGCACCTTCACAGGTATAATGAATTACTACAGTAGAATGAAATGTCTGGGAACTACTTAGCGGCATCTATAATGAACAATGAAATTTCGATCTTATATTTGGTGAACTTCCACTGTCTGTCCCTTTAGACAATGGACCCTAAACAGAAGGGGGAATGAACCACGAGAGACTATGGACTCTGGGAAACAAACTGAGGGCTTCAGAGGGGAGAGGGGTGGGGGATTGGGATGGGCCAGTGATGGGTATTAAGGAAGGTACATATTGCATGGAGCACTGGGTGTTATATGCAAATAATGAATCACGGAACACTACATCAAAAACTAAGGAAATACTGTATAGTGACTAACATATCATAATAAAAAATTATTATTAGAAAAAAATTAAAGGTAAAAAAAAACCACTACAGCTTCTCTGTTTCAAGAACAATCACAATTGAGAAAAAAACTAACTTCCAATCCCTAAAGCAAAACACAGAACAAATTCCATTTCACTCCCCTTTATTCACATTCTCTGTGGGTTCTAAGCTATTTCCCTAACTCCTTTCCTGCTGAACAGGGAACCCGGGCTCGATCCCAGAACCCTGAGAACATAACCTGAGCCAAAGGCACATGCTTAACTGGCTGAGCCAGCCAGGAGCCCCAGCCATGTTTTTCTTAAGCAAAAGGACAATTTCTCACAATGCCTTCACATGACTTCACATGGTACCAGACACCTGCATTTGCCTCTAGGAGGTTGCAGATGAAGGCGATTGCAAACTCTCACAGTGGTTTATCAAATACAATGACCTGCCTGGTGACAGTGAAACTCTTATGAGCCCACGAGAGGGTGCTGTGACACTCAGCTGTGGCTGGGCTGGCACAGAGAACCAAATCCATTTCCCTGCCTGATGTCTGTGAGGAACAGATGCCCCCACTGTGAATGAGACCCTGCCACTGAGCTGTCCAGAGATGGCCATCCTCACGGAGGATGAGGATAAAGGACAATGCCTGAGGAGACCTCATCTGTCTCTTTTATCTTTTCATATTTTTGACAGTGGACAAATCACTGCCTAGGAGTCCCCAACTACCTTAGTCTCATCTGTGAATGGCCAAGAGGTTTTACAAAACACTCAAGATTTTGACCTCACAAATGCCCACAACCACTTACCATAGGGATTCAACATTAAGCAAAGATACTGTTCCTTGGAAGAGAGGTCCTGCCCACTGTTGTTTCTCACTTCTATGCACATCTTCCTTACCTCATGGTAATATAACCACCTTGATTCCTGCTTCCGTCTTCAGGAAGGCTGATGTGACTTGAAGGGCATTACCCTGACATCGTTCTTTCTTAGCAATAAGATGTGGACATTTCCCTAGTCCTACACATCCAAAGTTGAATGGGAGTCAGGATTGAGGAGACTGATGAGAGTTGAAGGTGTTTTCCTGTACACGGTGGTTTATTACCAATAAGGATGGGTCAGAGTCCTCGAAATTCCAGAACCTTTTCATTAATGCTTCCTACTCGTGAAAGAAGATGTACATTGGTCTTTCCCTGTATAGTGTGGTGACTCAGAGAAAAGTGCTTAGCCCTTTCGTCAGACTTCCACGACCACTTTGGGGCTGGCTTCCATATTCAGAAAGGATGATGTTAGGGCTAAGAGGGTTCCTGTACACTGTTATTTCTTACAGATAAGTGTATGGCATTTTTGTTACATTGCCTGAACCACTTATAGCCGGGCTTGCCGGTCTCCTGGGGACGAACCCTAACCCTAGCTCGGCCCCCGAGGGGCCCCTCCCAAGGGGCCTTGTGCCACAACGCCGGGGATTGGGGCCCCCGAGCCCAGCACCGGAGTCAGCCTGCTGCCCCGCGGCAACCCGGGCTGCTAGGGGCACCGCCAGTCTTTCAGGGCAAGAGAACGGGCAGGGCCCTTCAAGCCCCCGGCGACCTTCGAAGGCCCCTGTGCCAAAATGCTTGGGCCCACACTCCCTCTCGCCAGCGCCCTCACCTCGGCCTGCCCCTCCGCCTGCCGCAGAGCTGGCGGAACGGGCCTCCTAGACTCCTGGGGGCTAGCACTTACCCTAGGTCACCCCCGAGGGGCCCCTCCCAAGGATCCTGGCACCGCAATGCCGTGGATTTGGGACCCCCGAGCCCCAGTGCTGTACTCACTCTGCCACCCCATAGGCACCGAGGGCAATAGGGTCGTTGCCATTCAGGAAGGGAGAATGGGCAGGGCCCTCCGATCACCCTGCGACATTCGAAGGCCCCCCACGCAAAAACTCTGGCTCCCACACTCCTGCCCGCCAGTGCCCTAACCTCGGCCCACCCCTCCACTCGCTGCAGAGCTGGCGGATCAGGCCTGCTGGCTTCCTGGGGGCTAACCCTATCCCTAGGTCGCCCCCAAGGGGCCCCTCCCATGTGGCCTGGCGCCGCATGCCAGGGATTGGGAACCCCCAAGTCCCAGCGCCGGAAGCTCCCTGCCACCCCACCGCCACATGGGGAACTAGGGGCGTCGCCAGTCCTTGAGGGCGACAGAACGGGCAGCACCCTCCGAGCCACCTGGGACCTTCGAAGGCACCCCGAGCCAAAGCCAAAATGCTCTGGCCCACACTCCCACTCACCAGCTACCTCACCTCGACCCACACCTCCATTCACCGCACATGGTGGAACGAGCCTGCCAGCCTCCTGCGGGCTAACCCTAACCCTAGGTCGGCCCCCGAGGGGCCCGCCCAAGGGGCCTGGCGCCGCAACGCTGGGTATTAGGGACCCCTGAGCCCCAGCACCGGACTCACCCTGCCGCCCCGCTGCCACCCGGGCCGCTAGGGGTGCCGCTGGTCATTCAGGGCGGGAGAATGGGCAGGGCCCTCTGAGTCCATGGCGACACTCAACGGCCCCCCCATCCAAAACGCTTGAGCCCATGCTCCTGCTCCTCAGTGCCCTCACCTTGGCCCGCCCCTCCACTCGCTGCAGAGCCGGTGGATGAGGCCTGCCCTCCTCCTGGAGGCTACCCATAACCCTAGGTTGGCCCCTGAGGGGCCCCTCTGAAGGGGCCTGACACCACAATGCCTGAGATTGGGGACACCCGAGCCCCAGCGCCGGACTCACCGTGTCGCCCCGCCACCACCCAGGCCACTAGGAGCACTGTCGGTCATTTAGGGAGGGAGAACGGGCAGATCCCTCCAAGCCCCTGGCAACATTCGAAGGCCCCCCGTGCCAGAACGCTTGGGCCCACACTCCCGCTCGACAGCGCCCTCACCTAGGCCTGCCCCTCTGCTCGACACACAGCCGGCAGATCGGGTCTGCCAGCCTCCTGGGGGCTAACAGTAATGCTTGGTCAGCCCCCTAGAGCCCTTCCGAAGGGGCCTGGCACCCCAACGCCGAGGACTGGGGACCCCGAGCCCCAGCGCTAGACTCACCCTACCGCCCCTCCTCTAACCGGGCCGCCAGGGTAGTCGCCTGTCATTCAGGGCGGAAGAACGTGAACGGCCCTCTGAGCACCTGGCGACCTTCGAAGGACCCCCCCTCGAAAACTCCTGGGCCCATGCTCCTGCTCGCCAGCGGCCTCACCTCCGCCCGACCCTCCGCTCGCCACACAGCTGGCGAATCGGGCCTGAGGGCCTCCTGGGGGCTAACCCTAACACTAGGTCGCACCCGAGGGGCCCCTCCCAAGGGGCCTGGCGCTGCAACACCGGGGATTGGGGACCCCTGAGCCCTAGCACCGGACTCACACTGCTGCCCCTCTGCAACCCGGGCCGCTAGGTGCGCCGTCGGGCATTCAGGGCGGAAGAACGTGCAGGGCCCTCCGAGCCCCCGGCGACCTTTGAAGACCCCAGCACCAAAACGCTTGGGTCCACGCTCCTGCTCGCCAGTGCCCTCATCTCAGCCCACCCCTCCGCTCCTTGCAGAGCGGGTGGATCCGGACTTCCGGCCTCCTCGGTGCAAACTCTAACCCTAGGTCGGCCACCGAGGGGCCCATCCCAAGTCGCCTATCGCCGCAACACCTGGGATTGGGGACCCCAAAGCCCCAGCGCCAGACTCTACCCTGCTGCCCTGCCGCAACCCGGGCCACTAGGCGTGCTGCCGGTCTTTCAGGGTGGGAGAACGGGCAGGGCCCTCCGAGCCCCCGGCGACCTTCAAAGGCCGCCTGCGCCAGAACGCTTGGGCCCACGCTCCCGCTCCCCAGCGCCCTCACCTTGACCCGCCCCTCCGGTCGCTGCACAGCCGGCACATCAGGCCTGCCCGCCTCCTGGGGGCTAACACTACCCCTAGGGTGGCCTATGAGGGGCCCTTTCGAAGGGGCCTGGTGCCTCAGTGCCAGGGATTGGTGACCCCCGAGCCCAAGCCAGGACTCACTTTGCCGTCCCGCTGCAAACCAGGCCACTAGGCGTGCTGCCGGTCTTTCAGGGTGGGAGAACGGGCAGGGCCCTCCGAGTCCCAGTGAACTTCTAAGCCCCCATGCGCCAAAATGCTTGGACCCATGCTCCTGCTCACCAGCGCCCTGACCTCGGCCCGCCCCTCTGCTCACGCACAGCCAGCGGATCGGGCCTGCCAGCCTCCTGGGGGCTAACCCTAACCCTAGGTTGGCCCCCGAGCGGAACCTCACAAGGGGCCTGGCACAGCAACGCCAGGGATTGGGGACCCCCGAGCCCCAGCGCTATACTCACTGTGCCGCCCTGCCACCACCCGGGCCGCTAAGGGCGCCTCTGGCCATTCAGGGCGGGAGAACCGGCAGGGCCCTCCAATCCCCCGGCGACCTTCCAAGGCCCCCCCGTGCCAAAATGCTTGGGCCCACGCTCCAGCTCGCTGGCGTCTTCACCTCGGCCTGGCCTTCTGCTACCGCACAGCTGGCGGATCATGCCTGCCGGACTCCTGGGTGCTAACACTAACCCTAGGACGGCCCTAGAGGGGCCCCTCCCAAGGGGCCTTGCGCTGCAACGCACAGCATTGGGGACACCTAAACCGCATTGCCAGACTCACACTGACACCCCGCCACCACACCGGTCGCTAGGGGTGCCCCCGGTCATTCAGGGCGGGAGAACGGGCAGGGCCCTCCGAGCCTCTAGTGACGTAAAAGGCCCCTCGCGCCAAAACACTGCATACTATTCCCTCGCTCGCCAGCGCCCTCACCTCGGCCCACACCTCCGCTCGCCGCACAGCCGGCGCATCAGTCCTGCTGGCCTACTGGGGTCTAACACTAACCCTAAACCCTAACCCATAACCTTAAACCCTGAACCTTAAACCCTAATCCTAACCGTAACTCTAACCCCTAACCCTTACCCTAACCCTAACCCTACCCTAAACCTAACCCTAAACCTTAATCCTTAATCCTTAAACCTTAAACCCTAACATTAACACTAAACCCTAAACCCTAAGCCCTAACCCTAATCCCGAAACCCTAAACATAAAACCCTAACCCTAACCACTAACCCCAAACCCCAAACACTAACCCTAAACCCTAACCCTACCCCAACCCCTACCATACCCCTAACACTACCCCTCACCCTACCCCTTCAGCTAACCCTACCCCTAACCCGTAACCTAACCCTAAACCTAACCCTAACCTATACCCTCACCCGTACCCTAACCCTAACCCTAACCTGTACCCTAACCCTAACCCTAAACTGTACCCTAACTCTAACCGTAACCGTAACACGTACTCTAACCCATACCTTAACCCGTACCCTAACTTTAACCCTAAACTGTACCCTAACCCATAACTTAAACCGTACCCTAACCTTAACCGTAACCCTAACAAGTACCTTAACCTGTACCCTAACCTTAACCCTAAACCCTAAACCCGGAATCTAACCCATACCCTAACTCGTACCATAAACCGTACCCTAACCCTACCCGTACCCTAACCCTAACCTGTACCCTAACCGTAACCCTAAACCCTAAACTGTAACCCGTACCTTAACCCTAACCAGTACCCTTACCTTAACCTTAACCCATACCCTAACCCGTACCCAAACCCATACCCTAACCCGTGCCCTATCCCTAACCCGGACCCTAACCCATACCTAACCCTAACCTGTACCCTAGCCCGAACCCTAACCCATACACTAACTATAAACCATACCCTATCCCTATCCCTAACCCGTTCCCTAACGCGTACCCTAACCCCAACCCTAAACCGTAACCTAACCTGCACCATAACCCTAAACTATACCCTAACCCTAACCCGTACCGTAACCCTAACCCGTACCCTAAACCATACCCAAATCCGTATGTCAACACTTACCCTAAATCGTACACTAACCCGTACCCTAAACTGTACCCTAATGCGTACCCTAACCCGTACCCTAACCCTAACCTGTACCCTAAACCTAACCCGTACTCCAACCCTAACCCTAACCCTAAACCCAAACCCTAAACCCTAACCCATACCCTAAACCCTAATCTGTACCCTAACCCATAACCTCTAACCTGTAACCCCTAAACTCAACCCTAACCCGTACCCTCTCCTTACCCTAACCCTAACCCCTACCCTCACCCGTACTCTAACCGTAACCCATACCCTAACCTTAATCCATACCCTGATCCATACCCTAACCCCGGGGATTGGGTACACCTGAGCCCCACCACGGGACTCAGCCTGCCACCCCTCAGGAAACCATGCCCCTTGGGGCGCCACAGAGCATCCCGTGCAAGAGAACTGGTAGGGCCCCCCTGAGACCCAAGCGATCCTCGGTGGCCCCCTACACCCCAACCCTGAGGCCCACGCTCATCCCGCCGCACACGCCTTCCCTTCAGCTTGCCACCGAGCTCGTCGCAGAGCTGGCAGATCAGGCCTGTCGGGTTCCTGGGGCCTAGACCTGTCCTTATGTCGGCTGGGGGGGCCCCTCCCCTGGGGCCCGGTGCCACAGCCCCAGGGACTGGGGACACCTGAGCCCCACTGCAGGATAAAGCCTGCCAGCTCACAGGAAACAGTGCCCCTTGGGAGGCTGTAGAGCATTCAGGGCGGGAGAACCAGGAGGGCTCCCAGAGCCCCAGGCGAACTTCGGCGATTCCTAAACCCAACCTTGAAGCCCATGCTCACCCCACCCCGCACCCTCACCTCAGACCGCGGCGGAGCTCGCCACATAGCGGGCAGATCTGGCCTGCGGGGTTCCTGGGCCCCAACCCTAACCCTAGTTCATTTGTGGAGGGGCCCCTCCCCAGGAGCCTGAAGTCGCAGCCGCGGGGATTCGGGACACCTGAGCCCCACAGCAGGAATCAGTCTGCCACCACGCAGGAAACCGTGCACCTTGGGAGGCCATAGAGCATTCAGGGTGGTAGAACCAGGAGGGCCCTCCTGAGCCACCAGCGAACGTTGGCGGCCTCCCGCACCCCAACCCTGAGGCCCACGCTCACCCTCCCCACACCCTCACCTCAGCCCGGGTAACTAGCCATACAGCCAGCAGATCAGGCCTGCGGGGTTCCTGGGGCCTAACCCTAGCCCTAGCTCGGCCGTGGGTGTGGGGGCCTCCCCAGGAGGCTTACACTGCAGCCCTGGGGAATTGGGATACCTGTGCCCCACCGCAGGACTCAGCTTGCCACCCGACAGGAAACCGTGCCCCTGGGGGATCTACGGAGCCTACAGGGCACGAGAATTTGGGGAGGCCCCCAGAGCCCGTCCCCACTTTTGGCAGTCCCCCGTGCCCCAACCCTGAGGCCCATGCTCACCCTCCCCCATGGCCTCCTCTCAGCCCTCCACAGAGCTCGCCGCACAGCCTGCAGTATGTCCCTGCCGGGCTCCTGGACCCTAACCCTTACCCTAGGTTGGCCACAGAGGGGTCCCTCCCCAGGGTCCTGGCACCCCACTCTGGGGGATTGGGGACACCCAAGCCCCACCGTAGGACTCAGCCTGCAGCCCACAGTTAACTGCACCATTTTGGGGAACAGAGCATTCAGGGCAAGAATTGGGGCAACCCCTGAGAGCCCCTTCTGGTGAACCCCGACCTTTGTGGGCCCTTCCAGATGAAACCCCAAGGCTCACACTCACCCGCCCTTGTGCCCTCATCTCACTCGGCCTGGGAGCTCTCTGAGCACTGGGCAGTTCAGACCTGCTGTCCTTGAGGCCTAACCTAACCCTGGGTCTTCTGCTGACGGTCCCTCCCCGTTTGCCTGCCTCCAAGGCACCAGGCATTGGGCTCACCTCTGCACGACTAGAGGACTCAGCCTGCCCCACAGCAGGAAACTGTCCATTTGGGGCTGCAGCAAGGATTCATAGGAAAATCGGAGGGCCCCCCTCAGCCCATCCCAGGCAATCCCCACTTTCAGAGATCTCCCCGGATCCAATTAGTAGCTTCACACTGACCTTTAAACTTGCTCTCCACGGAGATCTTTTGAAATTCTCCACACTTCCAACCGATGGCATCATCCAGCTTCAGAGACTTACCCAGCTTTAGGTCTTGAGATGGATTAAAATGAGAAGTCACTTCACTAATGATGAGGTAGCGGTGACCAAAAGATACATGCATAAATGCTTCATATCACTTGGCTTCAGGGAAATGCAAATCTAAACCACTATAGATGCCATATCACACGAGGCCGAATATCTAAAAATAAGAAGAAATGAAACTACACATCTTGGAGAGGATGTGGAGAAACGGGAACCCTCTTACACCCCTGTACGAATGCAGTCCGGTACAGCCACTCTTGAAAATGGTACGGAGTTTCCTCAAGAAGTTATAAATAAAGCTACCCTATGTCCCAGCAATTGCCCTACTGGGTATCGACCCCAAAGAGACAGAGGTAGTGAAGATGGGACACATGCACCCCAGTATTCATAGCAGCAATATCCATCATAGACAAACTGTGGAAGGAGTGCAGATGATCATGGACAGATGAATGGATAAAGAAGGTGTGGATCATATATATAATAGAATATTACTCAGATATCAGAAAGGATGAGTACTTACCATCACACCGACCTGGGTGGAGCTGGAGGGTATTATGCTGAGTGGAATAAGTCAATGAAAGAAAGGCAATGATCATATGCTTTCACTCCTATGTGGAATATCAGAAACAAGGAAGATGACCATAGGGGAAGGAAGGGAAAATAGAATGGGAAGTCATCAGAGAGGGAGAAAACCCATGATGGACTCTTAACTATCGCAAGAAACTGATGATTGCTGGAAGAGAAGTTGGGAGGGGTAACTGGGTGAGTAGCATTAAGGAGGTCACACGATACAATGAGCACTGGGTGTTACACACGACTGAAAATTTATTTAAGACTACATCTGAAACTAATGGTGTACTGTAAGTTGGCTAATTGAATTTAAATTAAAGAACAAAAGACCTCGAATAAACAATCCTAAACATTTGTATGGAACCACTAAAGATTCAAAACAGCCAGTGCAATGTGGAAAAGAAAAACAAAGCTGGAGGACTCACAATTTCAGATTTCAGGTTATACTACAAAGCTGCAGTCATCCTAACAAGACAGTACGGCACAAAACTGGACACAGCGACCAAAGGAACAGGACACAAGTTCAGACAGAAACCCACAATTATGTGGTCCATGAATCTTCCACAAAGCAAGCAACGATATCAAAAGGGAAATGGACAGTCACTACAACAAATGGTGTTGGGAAAACTAGACAGCTACGCACAAAAGGATAAAATTAGACTGCTTTCTTACACAATACAGACAAACACAAAACAGTTTCAAGACCTCAATATAAGACCTGAATCCATAAAAATCCTACAGGAGGGAAGACAGTAACTTCTTGACATGGACCATACCAACGTTTTTCTAGACTGTGACCTGAGGCAAAGGAAATGAAAGCAAAAATAAACTATTGGGAATACAGCAAAATAAATAGTTTCCACATGGCAGAAGAACAATGAAAACGTAAAAATCATAAGACAACCTACTCAAAGGGAGAAGATATTTGCAAACATCATATGCAATAAAGGGATAGTGTCCAAAACATATACAACTGATACTACTCGACCCCCAAGAAACAAATAATCCAGTTAAAAAATAGGCAGAAGACATGGACAGACATTTCTCCAAAGAAGAAATACAAATGGCCAACAGTCCCGTGAAAAGATGTTCACCATCACCCATCATCAGGAAAATGTAATTCCAAAGGACAATGAGGTAATACCTCAAACCTGTCAGAATGGCTAACATCAAAAGCACAACAAAGAGCAGGTGTTGGGAGGATGTGGATAAAGGGGAATCCTCGCAAACTGTGGGTGGGAATGCAAACTGTGATGGCCACCGTGGAAAACAGTATGATGGTTCCTCAAAAAATTAAAAATAGAACTACCCTACGATCCAACAATCACACTACACATATTTACCCAAAGAATAGGAAAACAGTAACTTAAAAGGATACGTGCACCCCTATGTGTCTTGCACCATTATTTACAATATCACAATATGGAAGCAACCCAAGTGTCTGTAGAAAAATTGACAAATGAGATGATAGATGTGTGTATTCACACACACACACACACACACACACACACACAGAGACACACACATACACACACAATGGAGTATTACTCGGCTTGAAAAAGAATGAAACCTTGCCATTTGCAGCCACATGGATGGAGCTAGAGAGTATTATCCTAACTAAAGTCAGTCAGTCAGAGAAAGACAAATCCCATACGATGTCACTCTAATAGGGAATTTAAGAAACAAACAAAAATAAATAACTAAAAGAGAAAAAGGAGACACACCAAAATACAAACTCTTAACAACAGAGAACAAACGGATGGTTACCAGAGAGGAGGTGAATAGAGGGATGAGTGAAATAGATGAAGGGGATTAAGAGGACGCTTTTCTTGACGACCACTGAGTAATATATGGAATTACTGAATCACTATTGGACACCTGAAACGAATGTAACACTGTATGTTAGCTCTACTGGAATTAAAATAAATTTTAACAAAAGATTTTTCTTTCAGGAACCTCTTTGAAAAAGCTTTCCCTGTGCACTGTGCATAAGCTGTACTTCGGAGGATTCACTCTACAATAATTATTCACTCTATGCCTTGAATTCAGATTTCACTGAGTTCTTACCATGGATCCCAGCCCACGGGAGCCATGGTCCTTTTCTGTCCAGGCTCAGCACCTATGCATTCAAGATTGGAAGTAGAGACACATGTCACTTTACAGTCCAGAAAGCTATTATTGTTTCTGTTTCAGTGTGAGAGAGTCACAGACTTTGGGACAGGTTTCAGAGCAGGTTTATTATGGATCCTGGATCTCTACTTCAATGTTCATTGCCTGGATCCATTTGGCTAATAGGTTCCCTGTGGATGGGCTTGCTTCCAAGCACATACATGGAAGATGCAAAGGTGGGTGGGCTTGGTGCGGGACAGGAAGAAGACCTAAAACAGAGAGGGTCCGACCCCTCCTCTGATCCACGAACTGCTACAGGAGAGGGTACAGGAGATAGAATCCATGGGAAACTCCAAGGTCACCAGCTGAACACAGGAAGCACAGGTCAAGGGATCTGGAGATGTAGGGGTTGAAGGCTGCTCTGAGCTACCTCTGGGAGGAAGGGAGGGAAGGAATGAGAAGGAGACACTGCCTGTCCCTGGCCCATGCCAGCTGCCCACCGCTCCAACACGCATCCGTCTATGAGCTGACACAGCTTGGGCTCAGGATGGGCTGGTTCAGGTCCCTCAATCCTCAGTGGGACAGCTGGCCCCAGGGCTCAGAGACATGCTGAGGGAGATGAGAGGGAAAGCTGCCCTGCCCAGGTCATCCCCTCATTGAGCAGACAGCCCTTCAGAACTGCTAAAAAAAAAAAAACCCACTAACGGGGTTGAAAGACATGCCATGGATGAACTAAGGCATAGATTTATGTAAAATAACATTCATTTTTAAGTTCAGAGCTGTCATCTCAGGAAGTGGGGAGAGCTTCCCTGAACAAGACTGAGGGGTGGGCAGGCCATGCTGAAAAGGGAGACATGGCTCTCCTGATGGGGATCTGCAGCCCCCTTTTAGGGAAGGGCATCATCCTCGCATCACACGAGATCCATGGAAGTGTTCCATCAGGGCCAGATGTTTGTCTCAAGAAGGCTACCCTGGCATCGGACTGCACAGGGCACCGGGGACGAGGGACAGATAGAGGATGGACAATACCCTGGAGGCCATGGGGCAAGAGCAGAGGCACATGACCTTGAAGATGATGATGAAATGCAGGAGGTGGCAGCATGGATCCGGCCCGAAAGTACCATGGGAGCAGTGCCCACAGCTACACTGACTGGATGCCTTCTGTGCTCGGTGTGGTTGACTTCAGTGTGCTCCAGACTAGTCCTGAACACAAGTCTAGGAAGTGTGCACTACCCCCGGCCTCCTCTCCCCTTGCAGCTGCTAGGAATCATGGTCACAGACCCTGGTCAGCTTTCGTGGAAACCAAGCAGTGGCTCCCCTGCACGCTGCACCTCTGGTGGTGGTCCAGTGCAACCCTCGTGCCTGGCCAGACACTGATGTCTACCTGTCTCCACACAAATCCACAGAGAGGAGGGTGTCCCTGAATTCCATAGCACATGATGAGACAGATCCACAGAACCCAACACCCAGTGGGTCACTCGGGACCTCACCTATGGTCATGGAGCTCACCATACCTTATTTCTGTCACTTCCCACAGAAAGCCTGTTTCTGATCACCCACAATACCATACATCCTTGTTGCTGACCTGGGGTCATGCCATGAACCCACATGGCACCTTTCTTTAAGTGAAGGCTATGCCTACACCTCCTAGAAAATATTTCTAATGAAGTACAAGTCCATCAGGACTATGGTGTGAACATTGGCATACAGCCTGCATGGTACTAGTCAGTAATTCTAACAAGGGTTAACCCCACCCCCGTCTCACAAAACCTTCCTCCGTCCCACGGAACTCATGGTCTGCCCGCAGAAAACCCTCCAGGAAACAAACCTTTCATCTGAATGCTCTCTTCACCTTCTGCTTCAAATCTTGTCCAACCACAATGATATGAAAATAGAAATCAGTCTCAAGAAAAAAATGAGACAGTCAAAAATAGGTGGAGATTTTTGGGGCCTGGGTGGCTCAGTCGTTAAGGATCTGCTTTCAGCTCAGGTCGTGATCCCAGGATCCTTGCTCAGTGGGAAGCCCGCTTCTCCCTCTCCCACCCCCGTGCTTGCGTTCCCTCTCTCACTGTCAGATACTTAAAGAATCTTAAATAAATATGTGGAGATTTAACAACATGCTACAGAACAACCAACAGTCAAAGAAGAAATCAAAAAATTTTAGAAGTACCTTGACACTGATGAAAAAGACAACCTACAAAACTTATGGGATGCAGCAAAAGTAGCTTTATGGGGGACATTCATAGAAACTCAAGTCTTCATCAATCCATATGATGCTCTCCAAAAAACAACCTGATTTATTTGGTAAAGAAGTAGAAAATAAAACAACAAACAAAGCCCCAAATTAGTAGAAATAAGGAAATAACAAAAAGGATGCATAAATAAATCCAACGGAGACTAAAAAGACAAAAAAAAAAAACAATGAAAATGAGAGCTGCCTTTTTTGGAAAGAGAAACAAAACTGACACTTAGGTAGACTCACCAAGAAAGACAGAGGGCTCGAATACAATCAGGAAAGAAATATAATGGATTCCTGTCTCATATCAAAATCAAAAGAACTCTTGAACCTTGGACACAACAACTTCTTGCAAGCCACGTCTCTAAAGGCAAAGGAAATAAAAGCAAAAATGAAGTATTGGAACTTCATCAGGATAAAAAGATTCTGCTCGGCAAAGCAAATGATCAACAAAACAAAAAGGCAACCTATGAAATCGAAGAAGATATCTGCAAATGATATTACAGATAAAGGGCTGGTATCCAAGATCTATAAAGAACTCCTCAAACTCAACACCCAAAAAATGGGCAGAAGACACAAAGAGATACAAATGGCCAACAGACATATGAAAAAATGCTCCACATCACTTGCCATCAGGCAAATACAAATCAAAACGACAATGAGATACCACCTTACACCAGTTAGAATGGTTAAATTTAACAAGGCAGGGGGCACCTGGGTGGCACCGTGGTTAAGCGTCTGCCTTCGACTCAGGGCGTGATCCTGGCATTATGGGATTGAGCCCCACATCAGGCTCCTCCGTTATGAGCCTGCTTCTACCTCTCCCACTCCCCTGCTTGTGTTCCTTCTCTTGCTGGCTGTCTCTATCTCTGTCGAATAAATAAATAAATTCTTTAAAAGAAAAAAGGAGGGCACGTGTCATAATGAGCACTAGGTGTTATATGCAAACAATGAATCATGGAACACTACATCAAAAACAAATGAAGTACTGTAGGGTAAATAACAATTTTTAAAAAAGAGAAAGATATGAAATCCATAAGGAAACTGTCACAATTTGCAAATGACAGGAAATCCGGAAAGATTCCTCAAAAAAAAAAAAAAACCTGTTAGAATAAACAAATTCAAGAAAGCTGCAGGATATAAAGTCAATATACAAAGATCTGTTGTCTTTATTTATTTCAGATTTTATTTATTTATTTGACAGGAAGAGAAAAAGCACGAGCAGGGGGAGTGTCAGAAAGAGGGAGAAGCAGACCCTCACTAAGCGGGGAGCACAACACGGGGCTCAATCCCAGAACTCTGTGATCATGACCTGAGCTGAAGGCAGACGCTTCACATATGGAGCCACCCAGATGACCCAACTTCTTGCATTTCTGTATACTGATGACACACTTTCGCCAAGAGAAATTAAAAAAACAATGCCATTTACAATTGCATCAAAAAATCTAGAAATAAAAGTAACCAAGAATGAGAAAGACATAGTACACTCAACACATGGCAGAAAAGAAATGAAAAATATGTGTGTCCAGGGGGGCAGAATGTATGGGTCAAAGATTTGGAAGGCAACACAAACAAATGGTAGCATACGCCATGCTCCTTAACTGGAAGAGTTAATTATGTGAACATGTCCATCGTACCCAAAGAAATCGACAGATGTGATGAAATGCCTGTCTGAATTCCAGTGGCATTACTCGAGGAAATAGAAAACAGTCCTCAAACTTGTATGGAATCACAAAAGACCCCAAATACCCAAAGCAACGTGAAGAAAGAAAGGTGCAGTCAACACACACCTGGATTTCAAGCTACATTACAAAGCTGTTGTCATCAAAACAGGATGGTACTGGCATAAACACAGACACCAGGTCAGTGGAACAGTAGAGAAAGCTCAGAAACTTACCCACACGTAGATGATCCTAACTTACGACACAGCAGCAGAAGATATGACATGAGGGAAGGACTGTGTCTTCAGTGAGCGGTAACAGGCAAACTGGACACTAAATGCAGAAGAATATAACTGGGTCACTTTCTTACACCACACACAAAATTTTTAATGATGAATGATTTGAACATAAGACCTGAATCCATAAACTTCCAAGAAGACACAGGTACTAAGTCTCTCGACATTGGTTTTGGCAAAGAGTCTTCAGATCGGACACCAAATGCAAAGGCAACAAAAGCACAAATAAACAAGTGGAACAATATCAAACTGAAATCTTCCACACAGCAAAAGAAACCATCAAAAGCTTAAAAGGCCACTGACCCAATAAGAAAAAATTATCTGTGAATCATATGTGTGAGAAGAGGCTAATATCCAAAATACACACAACACTCATACAAATCAAAACAAAAAAACTATTAAAAAAATGGGAGGAATATGTGAATAGATACTTTCCAAAGATGGCACACAGGTGCCAACAGACAGAAGGAGTTGTTCGACATCACTAATCATCGTCAGGGAAACATCAGTCAAACCCACAATCGGCTATCCTCTCTCAACTGTTGGAACAGCAATTGTGCCAGAGACAGACACCAGGTGGGGTCAAGGGTGTGCAGACGAGGAGACACTGTGCACTGTTGGTGGGAATGGAAATTGGTGCAGCCATGTGACAAATGGTATGGAGGTTCCTGAAAAATTTAATGCAACTACCCCATGACCCAGTAGTGGCTCTACTGAGAATTGATTTGAAGAACACAAAAATGCTGCCTCAAAAAGACAGATGCACTCCCACGTTCACTGCAGCATTATTCACAAGAACCAGACATGGAAACACAGACCTTGGGGGCCTTATGCCAAGTAACTCAGACACAGAAAGACCAATACCAGATGCTCTCATGTACATTCCACGTGGAATAAATAAATACTGAACGCATAGATAATGAGAGCAGATTGGTAGGTGCCAGATTCGGGGATGGGGTGGTAGAAACGGGTGAAGGCGGTCAAAGTCTCAATGTTTGAGTGAGAAAATCCGACAGTCATGAAATGTTCTGTCCAGCATGGAGACTAAACTAACCACGCAGCATGGGGTATAGGTTTCCCTGCTCTTTGAAAGTACAGGGCTTCTGAGAAACCATGCACACCAGAAATGGTGTCAAGAAGGAATGACCATTAATTTACACGAACAATTAGACAGTGTGCTCAGACTCCAAAATTCCTTTTCTTTGGCTTTTCTTAGGCCTCAGCACACAAGTTTCCAATGGAGGCCCAGCATAAATGAAGATAAAGCACAGCAGAGGCTCACAGACACAATTCAAAGTGCTGGTGGCTGGATGCGGAGAGCGGTTCCCAGAGGAAGGAGCTGGTTGGGGTGCACGCTGCCTCTGTTGTGCTTCTTCCCAAAACAGATGCTGAACGCGATTCTCACTGTTCACCTTTTTTCATAAGAGGGAAATCCTCTTCAGGTCTCTTCCTCTTACTGAACCTGGGTAATAATGTAGTTCTTTCAAGAAAGCCCAGTGTCTTTGTGAACGTTTAAAAAGTGGGGGATACTTGTACTTCAGCATTGCTGAGGGAGTAGATGTGAAAGGTCCTCCCAGATACAACCCTCAGCAGATCCACCGGAAAGGCACCTTCCTCAGCATGCAGAACACGGACTACCTCCTACCCCCCGAGAAACCCTCTCCTTCCCCTTCATCAGGACAACACACAACAGCTGGGAGTTACCCCAATTCCTCTGTTCTCCTGCTCCTAATAGCTAACCCATCAGCAAATCCTGTGAGCTCCATCTTCAAAATGGACCCAGAATAGGTCTAACCACTCCATCCAAGGCCACCTGTCTGGTCCATAGTGTCTGAGTTCCTGGAAAAGCTTCGTCATTGACCTGCCTTGCCATCTTCAACCCTCTGTCATCTGTTCTCAACACTGTAGCCAGGATGGCCCAGTGAAACAGCGTCTCATGGGGTTATAGCCCTGGAATAGTTTTCTGTCACGCTCTGTCACCTCTCTGAGCTCATGTCCTAAGCTGTCTCCTGTGGCCACAGGGCCTTCTTGCTGCTCCTGGACATACCTGGAATTCTCCTGCCCCAGAGCCTTTGCACATGCTTTCCCTTCTGTTCAGAATGCTCTTGATGTGTTCTCACTCACCTTCGGAGAAGTCTGAATTGGAGTGACAGGGACAGAAGATGAGGCTGTGTGTGTTGGGTGAAGCTGGTGGCTCAGAAGAAGGTTCTCTGCCAGCTCTCCGCCTGTGCCTCACTTGTCCTCAGCCAGGAACTTGCACACAGCCCTCACCTGTCACAACTCTCACCCAGGAGACCCACAGCCACCCCTGGAGCCCACCCTGAACACACCCTGCTGCAGAATGCATTCAGCTCTCCTCTGGGACCCCTGTCAGCTTTACCCAGACCTGGAACTCCCCCCTGTCTCCTGCAAAGCTCCCGATTCCCCCGCTGCTTCCAAAATCACACTGGTTCAAGTTTTTCATGAGAGAGCTATAACGCTAACTAATGAAAGGTTCACACCTACTTTCCCCTTCTGTTTCTTTTCTCTCCACCTTCCTTCCTACCTGTGCAAACTGTAACATATCAGTGGAACACGAACATGCTCTGAGATCTGAATCTTTCATTGCAGCTTTCTGAGGACTCCTTATGTGATAAGACTCTATTGTATCCTACAACAGGGTGTTTTACATCTATCCTCTATAGAATAGTACAGCCCAAATCACTACAATTTTACCTCACTCTTCATGAAGCAGAACACTTTTTCCTTTCTTCTTTTACTTAAATTCCAGTTAGTTCACATGCCATGGAATATTTGCTTCAGGAGTAGGATTTAGTGATTCCTCACCTGCATACAGTACCCGGTGCTCATCACAAGTGCCCTCCTTAATACCCCTCACCCATTTAACACTTCCCCCCACACCCTTGCCCTGCAGCAACACTCAGTTTGTTCTCCACGGTTGAGTCTATTTCCTTGTTTGCCTCTCTCATCACCCCTCCACTCTGTTCATCTGTTTTTTTTTCTGAAATGCCAGAAGCGTGAGAGTATAGGATATTTGTCTTTCCTCACTGATTTTGCTTAGCTTAATACACTCTAGATCCATCCACATCCTTGCAAATTGTAAGATTTCATTCTTTTTGAAGCTGGGTCATATTCCATTATTTATATGTATCCCACATCTGCTTTATCCATTCATCAGTGCATGGACTTTGGGATTCTCTCCATAGTTTGGCTACTGCGGACATTACTGCCATGAACATCATAGTGCATGGACCCCCTTCGAATCTGCATTTCTGTATCCTTTGGGTAAATACCTAGGAGAGCAATTGCTGGATCATGTGGTTGTTCAATGTTTAACTTTTTGAGGAACCCCCACACTGGTTCCCAGACTGGCTACACAACTTTGCATTCCCACCAATAGGATGGGAGGGTTCCCCTTTAAGCAGAACATTATCTGCGGGCAATTTAATAAGAGGAAACAAAACCTCTGGGAGATGCACCCAGGGTCAGGCAAGCAGTTGCAGACTTCACCCCAAGGCTCCTGACGCCAAGCCCCTTGAAGCCACCAGCATGCCACTATCCAAAAGAATTCCCAGACTCTCCTTCTGACTCCACCACCAAAGAAACTACAGGGAGAATATGGCACCTCAAAATATTGAGATAATACATTTAGTAAAACTAGAAAGTCAAGCTCAACTTTTAAACAGGAACAGGCCGCTTTGGATAATTTTCAATTTCCCCTCCACCCTAATTTTAACTCTTCTGATGAATAAACTAATCAATGATGAAACATCACCTTTGTCAAATGACATCATCCAAGTCTGTATCAGATGAAAAAAAACCACCTAAATCTAGATGCTGGCCACTCAACCATATCTTAGGCCCAATTGAATAAACACTGTTAGATGAAGGAACAAATTAGATGTTACAAACAGGCACAGAGTGAATCTCACCTTCCCTTTCTAATTAAAGAGGGTTCCTAGGAAACAGATGGTCAAAATACATTTGTCAGCAATAAATGGACAGAGAAATTGTGATCCCCTGCAAAGTTCTACCTGCAGGGAAACTAAGTAATTCTTGCACCAAACCCAGAATGCTGGCAGCTACTTCAATTTTACTTTGTGGCTCAACTAGAGAAAAGAGAAAAGCCCAGGAGGTTTTGGGATAATGAGAGGTTTTACCTCCAGCCCTGACATAGATAGGACATTTTGCCAAACATACCTGTGCTTTCTCTGAACACTGGCGTCCTGTGACAAGCTGCCTCGCTGACTCCGATGCTGACGTTCAAAACCTCGGGTGTCTTGGAGCCAGAGCAGAGAAGTGCTGTCAGCTGGGGAGAAGAAGGCACCTCTGACCTAAAGCCTGCACACCTGCTTCGGTTTCTGGGCAAAGGGGCAACACATACTTGTTGTTTAGCAGTAATTATCTTCATTCTCAATAGACCAATGTCCTTGCCTTTTCTGGAAAGCAGACTTACTCTTCTAAAGAAACCCTCAATTCGTCTATTCCCAATGCAAATAGAGTGGAACATTTATTTCTCACTTAAATAGAAAACACTGTTACTGTCGACATTGCATGAATGAACTTTTAAAAACATTTTAGAGAGAAAGGAAGGGACCTTTATTCAAACCCAAGTCAGGACAGCTGCCTCAGAGACACAATCTTCACCAAGAAGTGAGTGCTCCGGAGAAGGAACATTTGGGGCAGGCTTATATATTTTTTTCTGTTTTGTTTTACGTACAGAGTTACACACCACAATGAGGATCTTCTTAGATTCCAGAAAGTGACAGACTCTTTCTTATGTTTTCAGTGTGTACATGTCAGTATGTCTTTAATCTTATGGGAGCCAAAGAGGTTCTTTATTTTTTCTTATATTTATGTTGGCATTTTTTGGTTATTGTTTTCTTCTCGAAGCAGATGTACAACATGTGCTTGGGGCAGAAACAAGGCCCATGCTTTGAGGTTTTGCCCAGTCATTTTGAGCTGGGTAATTGTTAAAGGATAGCTTCCCTGGGAGCTCAGGATCAGGGCCCACAGATGATATACAATAAAAATTCCTTTTATCATTATAATTACTCCTAAATAGAGGAATTTGAGACAAAAGCACCTTTCACAAGAATACCAAGAAATCAAAATGATGCCCACGGAATCCTGCGTGCTCCATGGTCAGCACATGTAACAGAAGTGTTCACAGTCTCTGAACTCCTGCCCTTCTCCTGACCAAATCTCTGAAGCACACAGACCACTTAAAATCAGAATTGTAGAACTGCTAGACACCTTAGAGATGTCTGGCACCATTCCCTTGGACTGCAGAATAAAACACAGTAGCTCATTGTCACAAACTAATTTCAACATGAAGTGACCCCTGGATGCACTAAGTTCTTTCTCTACAAATGTTGACTAATGCAAGTCACAGTCATACCATATAAACACTAGGATGGCTGGGAAGTCATCGTAGGTAAGGGAATATTTTAGCCATGTTTATAAGCATTGGCTCACTTTGTAGAAGAGGCTGAGCTGAGTGTTTTTAAATACTATTTCAGACTTGTTTTACAGTACCCTCTGAACATACCAGAGCCTGAATCGACTAAAAAAGATAGTTGGTTTCAGTAACTTTAATACCAGGAAAATATTATACTGTCTGTATTCCTTAGGATCTTTGAGTATCTTACCCAGAGGTCCTCTACTGAGATAATGATCTTAATGATCACCATGGGCAGACGTGAAAAGGCCCGCTGAATTCGTTCCAGTTGTCCACATGACAAGAAAATCCTGATACTTGATAGGTTTCCAGATCGAGAAGACCAGAGATAAGAGGGAAATAGTACCCTGTATGGAACAACAAGCGATTTGGAGTCAATTTGGGGATCCCATTTAGGTTTCTGACACTAAAATCCTCTGAGACTCATATCATCTGAGTCCCTTTCTAACCGTCTGAAAATGTGCCTAAAAATATCTACACCCTAGTTGAGAAGTTTAAGAGGCAGAATGCTACAAAGAGCCAGTATGATGTCTCTCAAGAACAGGTGCTCAGGAAGCCCTAATTGCTATTGGGTCTATTTCTTTTCCAGAAGAAAGAACACATGTGAATCCATATTTCTAATAGATGACTCACCAGATGATTTTCAAACCTGAAGGAAGGCCAAGAAATCACTCTTGTGTCATATTTCACTCAGAAATCATATTGTTGGACTGGTGAGGATGATACGATAGCAACGTCATCACTAATAGTGGGGAGCTTCTAATTTCCATACGGCCATGTTGACCCCCTTAGCTCAGAGCCACCAGAATGGGCAGCTGGGGAGGGGGCACCATCATCACTATGAGTGGGGAGCTTCCCATTTCCATATGGCCATGTTGACCCCCTTAGCTCAGGGCCGCCAGAAAGGACAGCTGAGGGGTACCACAGGCCAAGGCTGCCAGGTGTGGCTGGGGTAGGCAGAACTCTGACTTAAGGCTCAACTCCTGTCTAGGTTATTATAATGCTCTTCACAAAGAAAGTGCCATTGTGTGTGAGCCCTCATGTAGAAAAGGTTCAGAATTTCCATTGAGATTCCCTCTCTGACCTTTAGGATATGTAGCAAACTTCCATTTAATTTTAAACATTGAAGGACTTCCTGGTTTTCTTTTCGCTATGACTGTGGCTCAATTCCCCTGTGGTCTAAGAATAGAATCTAGTTAATTTCAGGGTTTAACATTTGTAGACTTGATTCGTGGCCCCACCTATCATCTATTTGGGTAAAGAGTCTATGACCACTTGAAAATAATGTATTCTGCACTTATTATGGAATGTTCCCTATATGTCAATTAGGTCACATTTTTACCAACGTTTTGTCTGCTTTTTCTGTCAGATATTGAGAAAGGTATATTAAATCTTCAAACAATGCTGCTCTATTCAACGTGGCATCAGAGAATCTACAAGTGTTTTATGGCAAGAGAAACAAAAAGTATAAGAATTGAGGGGATAATTGTGACTATTCACAGATAATACGATTGTGTACATAGAAAATCCAAAACAGTCTATAAATACCCTATTAGAATTAAAATGCAATTTATAAATTTGAGATGGATTGTAGCTTCCCATTGGACAGTTTCTGAAAGAAAATGCAGAACCTGTCAATCTTGGGGTAGGATATAGGGTGCACTAACCATTTAAAAGAATTCAGTGGGACTTCATAAAAATGTGACATTTCTCCTTATCTTATGACCATAAGAAAATGAAAAAGTGAACCACAGTCTGGGAAGTAAAGATTTGCAATATACACACTGACAAAGACTTGTCAATAAAGAATTCCTGCTCATCAACCATAAAAAGTCTATTTACAAAGGAATACTTCACAAAAGATTGACTGATGGCCAATAAGAACAGGAAAGGGTGCTCTACAGTATTATTTTCAGGCACAGCAAGGCCTTTCCTAAAATGAAAACATACACACAAACCAGTATTCCCTAGATGGATGACGTCCTTATTTCTGAGGACAGCTTGAAGAACAGACTAGCATCAAAGTAAAGTGATGGAATTCCTGACACTCAGAGGATGGATAATTGACCTCAAACTACAGTACAATTTCTAGGCATCATTCAGTCCTCTGAAGGCAGACAACTTCCACGCCCCCTCCTACACCACACAGGTTGCTTCCCAACCCCTACCATAAAAGAACAAGATGAGAAACAGATAGGACTAGTAGGAAATAGCAAAAATCACATGTGGGGATTATCCTGAAACACACTGGTCACATAACTAGTGTAAGGAAGTGTAGGGAACTGACAAGGACAGAGACTCAAGAGGTACTTCTTTGGGAAATGCTGTCTGAAATACTCACAAGTTGGTACCTGCTAATGAGGGATCTGAGCATACCCTAGGGTTTGCTCACAAGGGTCTGCAACACCATCGCTGAGGACTGAAACTCTTCAAGACCTCAAAGCTTGCCTGATTGACTATTGGACTAAGAGATTCCCATGTTCTGAAAACAGATACCAACCCATTGAAAGGTTCACCTGGGCTCTCTCGGAGGTCCTACAAGAAGCTGAACCATTCACTGAAAATCAATTACACACACACACACACACACACACACACACACACACACACACCTGTCATTTCAGCAATTACTTAAACATTCAAGGTTCTTCCTACCTTTTCTTTTTCACATTGATATTTATACTCACATGAAATGTCATCATTTCTAATGAACACTGATGTCAAAATAGAGATCCATTGACACAATATTCACAAAATGGAACTTCCCTGCTATAATTTTCAATATAGCATTTTTTAAAGTTTATACATATTTTAGGTTTTTGGTAATTTATACAGGAGAAGATCAGCATTGAAAAACTCTGAATACTGACAATGAGGTTTAAGCCTAGAGAACAAAAATTGTCCAAATTCATAGTAATAAGGAACCAAAGGGAAAGCATGGACGCTGTAGTCGAATAATTTTACACATGTTCATCCTCTATTATTCTACTACTGAGGGGCGTGTTTTATTACCAGTATACATTCATCATTTATCTTCCACGTGCACCTGCACATGTATAATGAATTACTACAGTAGAATGAAATGTCTGGGAACTACTTGGCGGCATCTATAATGAACAATGAAATTTCGATCTTATATTTGGTGAAATTCCACTGTCTGTCCCTTTAGACAATGGACCCTAAACAGATGGGGGAATGAACCAGGAGAGACTATGGACTCTGGGAAACAAACTGAGGGCTTCAGAGGGGAGAAGGGTGGGGGATTGGGATGGGCCAGTGATGGGTATTAAGGAAGGTACATATTGCATGGAGCACTGGGTGTTATATGCAAATAATGAATCACGGAACACTACATCAAAAACTAAGGAAATACTGTATAGTGACTAACATATCATAATAAAAAATTGTTATTAGAAAAAAAATAAAGGTAAAAAAAAAACCAATACAGCTTTTCTGTCTCAAGAACAATCACAATTGAGAAAAAACTAACTTCCAATACCTAAAGCAAAACACAGACCAAGTTCCATTTCACTCCCCTTCATTCACATTCTCTGTGGGTTCTAAGCTATTTCCCTACCTTCTTTCCTGCTGAGCAGGGAGCCTCGGCTCGATCCCAGAACCCTGGGATCATAACCTGAGCCAAAAGCACATGCTTAACTGGCTGAGCCAGCCAGGAGCCCCAGCCATGTTTTTCTTAAGCAAAAGGACACTTTCTCACAATGCCTTCACATGACTTCACATGGTACGAGACACCTGCATTTGCCTCTAGGAGGTTGCAGATGAAGGCCATTGCAAACTCTCACAGTGGTTTATCAAATACAATGACCTGCCTGGTGACAGTGGAACTCTTATGAGCCCACGAGAGGGTGCTGTGACACTCAGCTGTGGCTGGGCTGGCACAGAGAACCAAATCCATTTCCCTGCCTGATGTCTGTGAGGAACAGATGCCCCCACTGTGAATGAGACCCTGTCATTGAGCTGTCCAGAGATGGCCATCCTCACGGAGGATGAGGATAAAGGACAATGCCTGAGGAGACCTCATCTGTCTCTTTTATCTTTTCATATTTTCGACAGTGGACAAATCACTGCCTAGAAGTACCCAACTACCTTAGTCTCATCTGTGAATGACCAAGAGGTTTTACAAAACACTTAAGATTTTGACCTCACAAATGCCCACAACCACTTACCATAGGGATTCAACATTAAGCAAAGATACTGTTCCTTGGAAGAGAGGTCCTGCCCACTGTTGTTTCTCACTTATATGCTCATCTTCCTTACCTCATGGTAACATAACCACCTTGATTCCTGCTTCCGTCTTCAGGAAGGCTGAGGTGACTTGAAGGGCATTACCCTGACATCGTTTTTCTTAGCAATAAGATGTGGACATTTCCCTAGTCCTACACACCCAAAGTTGAATCGGAATCAGGATTGAGGAGGCTGATGAGAGTTGAAGGTGTTTTCCTGTACACGATGGTTTATTACCAATAAGGATGGGTCAGAGTCCTCGAAATTCCAGAAACTTTTCATTAATGCTTCCTACTCGTGAAAGATGATGTACATTGGTCTTTCCCTGTACAGTGTGGTGACTCAGAGAAAAGTGCTTAGCCCTTTCGTCAGACTTCCACGAGCAATTTGGGGCTGGCTTCCATATTCAGAAAGGATGATGTTAGGGCTAAGAGGGTTCCTGTACACTGTTATTTCTTTCAGATAAGTGTATGGCATTTTTGTTACATTGCCAGAGCCACTTAGCGCCGGGCTTGCCAGCCTCCTGGGGAAGAACCCTAACCCGAGGTCGGCCCCCGAGGGGCCCCTCCCAAGGAGCCTGGCACCACAATGCCAGGGATTTGGGACCCCCGAGCCCCAGTGCTGGACTCTGCCACCCCGCAAGCACCCAGGCTGCTACGGGCGTTGCCAGTCATTCAAGAAGGGAGAACGGGCAAGGCCCTCCGATCCCCCTGTGACCTTCAAAGGCCCCCCGTGCAAAAACTCTGGCTCCCTCGCTCCTGCTTCCCAGCGCCCTAACCTCGGCCCACCCGTCCTCTCGTGGCAGAGCTGGCGGATTGGGCCTGCGGGCTTCCTGGGGGCTAACCCTATGCCATGTCGCCCCCAAAGGGCCCCTCCCAAGTGGCCTGACGCTGCATGCCAGGGATTGGGGACCCCCAAGTCCCACCGCCGGACGCACCGTGCCGCCCTGCCGCCACATGGGGCACTAGGGGCGTCACCAGTCCTTCAGGGCGACAGAACGGGCAGGACCCTGCAAGCCTCCTGTGACCTTCGAAGGCACCCCAAGCCAAAGCGTAAATGCTCTGGCCCACGCCCCCACTCGCCAGCTACCTCACCTCAACCCACACCTCCATTCACCGCACATGGGCGGAACGAGCCTGCCAGCCTCCTGGGGGCTAACCCTAACCCTAGGTCTGCCACCGAGGGGCCCGTCCCAAGGGGCCTGAGGCTGCAACGCCGGGTATTAGGGAGCCCCGATCCCCAGCACCAGAGTCTCCCTGCCGCCCCATCACCACCCGGGCCGCTAGGGGTGCCGCTGGTCATTCAGGGCGGTAGAACGGGCAGGGCCCTCTGAGCCCGTGGCGAACTTCGAAGGCCCCCCCCATCCAAAATGCTTGAGCCCATGCTCCTGCTCCTCAGCGCCCTCACCTCGGCCCGCCCCTCCGCTCGCCACAGAGCCGGCGGATGAGGCCTGCACTCCTCCTGGGGGCTACGCAGAACCCTAGGTTGTCCCCTGAGGTGCCCCTCCGAAGGGGCCTGGCACCACAATGCCTGGGATTGGGGACCCCCGAGCCCCAGCGCCGGACTCACCGTGTCGCCCCCCCCCCACCACCCAGGCCGCTAGGAGCACCGTCGGTCATTCAGGGAGGGAGAACGGGCAGATTCCTCCGAGCCCCTGATGACATTCAAAGGCCCCCCTGTGCCAAAACGCTTGGGCCCATGCTCCCGCTCGCCTGCGCCCTCACCTCGGTCCGCCCCTCCGCTCGCTGTAGAGCCAGTGGATCTGGACTGCAGGCCTCCTGGGTGTTACCCTAACCATTGGTGGGCCCCCGAGGGGCCCATCCCAGGTTCCTATTGCCACAACACCAGGGATTGGGGACTCCTGAGCCCAAGCGCCTGACTCACCCTCCTGCCCTACCGCCACCTGGGCCGCTAGGGGCGCCGCCGTTCATTCAGGGAGGGAGAACAGGCAGGGCCCTCCGAGCAACCTGCGACCTTCGAAGGCCCCCCGCACCAAAACGCTTGGCCCCACGCTCCCGCTGGCCAGCGCCCTTACCTCGGCCCTCCCCTCCACTCGCCGCACAGCTGGCGGATCGGGTCTGTGGGCCTTCTGGGGGCTCACCCTAAACCTATGTCGGCCCCCTAGTGGCCCCTCCCAAGGGGCCTGGTGCCGCAACGATGGGGAAAGGGGACTCCTGAGCCCCAGCACCGGACTCACCATGCCCCCCACTGCCACCCGGGTCACTAGGGGCACCGCCGGTCATTCAGGGCGGGAGAATGGGCAGGGCCCTCCGAGCCACCGGTGACATTTGAAGGCCCCCCGTGCCAAAATGCTTCGGCCCACGCTTCTGCTCACCAGTGCCCTCACCTCGGCCAGCCCCTCCGCAAGCCGCACAACCAGCGGATCGGGCCTGGCAGCCTACTGGGGTCTAACCCTAACCCTAGGTTGGCTGTCGAGGGGCCCCTCCAAAGGGGTCTGGCACCAACACGCCAGGGATTGGGGACCCCCGAGCACCAGCGCCGGACTCACCCTGCTGCCCTGCCGAGACCTGGCCCGCTAGGTTCGCCATCCTCATTCAGAGTGGGAGAACTTGCAGGGCCCTCCGTGCCCCCTGCGACCTTCGAAGGCAACCCACGCCAAAACGCTAGGGCCCACGCTCCCGCTCACCATTGCCCTCACCTGGGACCCACCCTCCGCTCGCCACACAGCCGTCAGATCGGGCCTGCCAGCCTCCTGGGGGTTAACCCTAACCCTAGTTCAGCCCCTGAGGAGCCCCTCCCAAGGGGACTGGCGCCATCACGCCGGGGATTGGGGACAATCTAGCCCCAGTGCTGGACTTTCACTGCCACCCGGTCGCCACCCGGGCTGCTAGGGGCACCGCCAGTCCTTCGGGGCAGGAGAAGGGGCAGGGCCTTCCAAGCCCCCCGTGACCTTCGAAGGCCCCCTGCGCCAAAACGCTTGGGCCCACGCTCCCGCTCACCATTGCCCTCACCTCAGCCTGCCCCTCCGCTCGAACACACAGCTGGCGGACAGGGCCTGCTGGGCTCCTGGGGGCTAACCCTAAACCTAGGTCGGCCCCCGAGGGGCCCTTTCCAAGGGTCCTGGCTCCGCCACGCCGGGGATTGGGGACACACGAGCATGAGCACCAGACTCACCCAGCCGCCCCGCCGCCACCCGGGCTTCTAGGGGCGCCGCCACTCATTCAGGGCGGGAGAAGGGGCATGGATCTCTGAGCCCCCGGTGACTTTCGAAGGCCCCCCGCGCCAAAACGCTTGGGCCCACGCTCCCGCTCGCCAGCGCCCTCACCTCTGCCCACCACTCCTCTCGCCGCACAGCCGACAGAATGGGGCTGCCGGCCTCCTTTGGGCTAACCCTAACCCTAGGTAGGCCCCCAAGGTACCACTCCCAAGTGCCTGGCGACGCCACGCTGGGGATTGGGGACCCACGAGCCCTAGATCCAGACTCACCCTGCCGCCCCGCCATGACCCGGCCCACTAGGGGCAACGTCCTCACAGGGCGAGAGAATAGGCAGGGCCCTCTGAGCCTCCGGTGACCTTCGAAGGCTCCCCGTGCCAAAACGCTTGGGCCCTCACTCCCGCTCGCCAGCGCATTCACGTCAGCCCGCCCTTCCGCTCCATGCACAGCCAGCGGATCAGGCCGCCGGACTCCTGGGGGTAACCCTAAAGCTAGGCAGGACCCAGAGGGGCCCCTCCCAAGGGGCCTGGCGCCACCAAGCCTGAGACTAGGACCATAGGCCCCATCGCCAGACTCACCCTGCCTCCCTGCTGCCACTCCGGCCACTAGGGGCGCCGCTGGTCATTCAGGGCACAAGAATGGACAGGGTCCTCCGAGCCACTGGCGACCTTCGAAGGCTCTCCGTGCCAAAACCCGGGTGCCCACGCTCCCGCTCCCCAGCGCCCTCACCTCAGCCCGCCCCTCTGCTCCCTGCACAGAGGGCGGATCCGGCATGCCGGCCTTGAGTGGGCTAACCCTAACCTTAGGTCGGCCCTCCAGGGTCCCTCCCAAGGATTCTGTTGCCTATACGCCAGGGATCTGGGACCCCAAGCCCCAGAACCAGACTCATGCTGCCACAACGCCGCCACCCAGGCCACTAGGGGCGCCGCCGCTCATGCAGGGCGGGAGAACGGACAGGGCCCTGGAGAAACCAGCGACATTTGAAGCCTCCCGCGCCAAAATGCAGGGGCCCACGCTCCCGCTCACCAGCGCCTTTACCTCGACCCGCCCACCTCTCGCAGCCCAGCCAGAGGATTGGGCCTGCCGGCCTCCTGGGTGTTAACTCTAACCCTAGGTCAGCCCACGAGGAGCCCCTCCCAAGAGGCCTGGCCCTACAATGCTGGGGATTGGGGATCCCTGAGCCACAGCTCAGGACTCACCCTGCAGCCCCACCGCCAACGGAGCCGCTAGGGGCGCCGCTGGTTATTCAGGGCAGGAGAATGGGCAGGGCCCTTGGAGACATGGCAACATTCAAAGGCCCAGGGTGTCAAAACGCTGGGGCCCACGCTCCCGCTCTGCATCCCCCTCAACTCGGCCCACACCTCCACTCCTCGCACAGCCGGCGGATCGGGCCTGCCGGCCTCCTGGGTGCTAACCCTAACCCTAGGACGGCCCCTGAGGGTCCCTTCCTAAGGAGCCTTGCGGCGCAACGCCAGGGATTGGCGACCCCCAAGCCCCAGGGCCGAGTGCACCCTGCTGCCCTGCCCCATACGGCCCGCTAGGGGCACCGCCATTCATTCTGGGTGGGAGAACTGGCAGGGGCCTCCGAACCCCCGCCCACCTTCAATGGCGCCCAGAACCAAAATGCTTGTGCCCAGGCTCATGTTCACCAGCATCCTCACCTCAGCCCAACTCCCCGCTCCACGCACAGGCAGTGTATAGGGCCTGCCAGCCTCCTGGGTGCTAACCGTAACTGTAGGTCGGCCCCCGAGGGGCCCTTCTCAAGTGGCCTGGTGCCACAACGCCGGGGATGGGGCAACCGAGCCCAAGTGCCGGACTCACCCTGCTGCCCTTCAGCCACCTGAGCCACTAGGGGCCCCGCTGGTCATTCAGAGCGGGAGAATGGGCAGGTCCCTCCAGCCACCGCCAACCTTCGAAGGCCCCCCACGCTAAAACGCTTGGGCTCATGCTCAGGCTCGCCAGCGCCCGCACCTCGGCCCACCCTGCCGCGTGCTGCACAGACGCTGATCTGGTCCACCGGTCTCCGGGGGGCTAACTGTAACCCTAGATCGACCACCGAGCGGCCCATCCCAAGGGGCCTGGCATCGCAACGCCAGGGATTGGGGACCCTGAGCCTCAGCACCTGACTCACCCTGCCGCCCAGCCACCACCCAGGGGCTTGGGGTGCTGCCATTCATTCAGGGCGGGAGAACGGGCAGGGCCCTCCGAGACACGGTGACTTTCGAATCCCCCCCGCGCCAAAACGCCCGAGCCCACGCTCCCAAACACCAGTGAACTCACCTCGGTCCGCCACTCCACTCTCCACACAGCTGGCGAATAGGACCTGCCGAGTTCCTAGGGGCTAAACCAAAACCTAAGTTGCATCCAAGCGGCCCTCCCAAGGGGCCTGGCGCCTCATCGCTGGGGATTGGAGATACCTGAGCCGCAGGGCCTGACTCACCCTGCCACCCCTCAGGACCCAGGCCGCTAGGGGCGCCGCCGTTCCTGCAGGGTGGGAGAATGGGCAGAGCCCTTCGAACCCCCGCTGACCTTTGAAGGAGTTCTGAACCAAAACGCTTGGGCCCAGGCTCATGATCACCAGCATCCTCACCTTGGCCCAACTCTCCCCTTGATTCAGACCCATTGGATAGGGCTGCCGGGCTCTTGGTTCTAATGAAAACCCTAGGTCGGCCCCGTGGGGCACATCCCAAGGGGCCTGGCTCTGCAACGCTGGGGATTGGTGACTCAGACCCCAGAGCCAGACTCACCCTGCCGCACTGTTGCCACCCGGGCCTCTAGGGGCGCCGCCGGTCATTCAGGGCGAGAGAAGGGCAGGGCCTTCGGAGTCCCCGGTGACCTTCAAAGGCTCACCACGCCAAAATGCTGGTGCCCACGCTCCCGCTCCCCAGAGTCCTCACCTCGACCCGCCCCTCCGTTTGCTGCAGAGCCAGTGGATAGTGCCTGCCGGGCTCCTGGGGGCTAACTGAAAACCTAGGTTGGCCCCGTGGGGCACATCCCAAGGGGTCTGGCTCTGCTATGCTTGGGATTGGTGACTCAGAGCCCCAGAGCCAGACTTGCCCTTCCACACTGTCGCCACCTGGGCAGCTAGGGGTGCCGCCGGTCATTCAGGGTGAGAGAAGTGGCAGGTCCTTCCGAGTTCCTGGTGACCTTCAAAGGCTCCTGGAGCCAAAACGCTGGTGCCCATGCTTCCACTCCCCAGCGCCCTCACCTCGGCCTGCCCCTCCGCTCTCCGCACAGCAGGCGGATCGGGCCTGCCAGCCACCTGGGGGCTAACCCTAACCCTAGGTCGGACCCAAAGGGCCCCTCCCAAGGGGCCTGACGCCACAATGCCGGGGATTGGGGACCCCAAGACTCAGCACCTGACTCACCTGCCGCCCAGCCGCCACTCGGGGGCTTGGGGTGCTGCCGTTCATTCAGGGCAGGAGAAGGGGCAGGGCCCTCAGAGACATGGCGACCTTCAAAGGCCCCGCACGCCAAAACGCCCAGGCCCACCCTCCCACTCACCAGCGCCTTCACCTAGGTCTACCACTCTGCTCTCCACACAGCTGGCGAATAGGGCCTGCTGGCCTCTTAGGGGCTAAACCTAACTCTAGGTTGGCCCCCGAGGGCCCCTCCCAAGGGGCCTGGTGCCGCAACACCAGGGATTGGGGACCCCCAAGCCCCAGCGCCCAATGCACCCTGCCGCCCCTCCCCACCTGGGCCGCTAGGGGCGCCGCTGTTCATTCACCTTGGAAGGATGGACAGGGCCCTCCGAATCCCCGCCAATTTTCGAAGGTGCCCCGAATCAAAACACTTGGGCCCAGGCTCATATTCCCCAGCACCCTCACCTCAGCCCAACTCTCTGCTCGATGCCCAGGTGGTGTATCGGGCCTGCCGGCCTCCTGGGGGCTAACCCTAACCATCGTTCGGCCCCCGAGGGGCACTTCCCAGGGGCCTGGCATGACAACGCTGCGGATGGGGACCCCGAGCCCAAGTGCCAGTCTCACCCTGCTGCCCTTCAGCCACCCGAGCCGCTAGAGACCACTGGTCAATCAGGGTGGGAGAATGGGCAGGGCCCCCGGAGTCCCCGCTGACCTTCAAAGGCGCCCCGTGCAAAAACATTGGCTCCATTCCTCCTGCTCCCCAGCGCGCTCAGCCTGGCCCGCCCCTCCGCTTGCTGCAGAGCCAGTGGATAGTGCCTGCCAGGGTCGTGGGGGCTAACTGAAATCCTAGGTAGGCATCATGGGGCACAACCCAAGGGGCCTGGCTCTGCAACGCTGGGGATTGGTGATTCAGAGCCCCAGAGCCAGACTCACCCTGCAGCACCATCGCAACCTAGGCCGCTTGGGGTGCTGCCGCTCATTCAGGGAGGGAGAATGGACAGGGCCTTGGAGAAACGAGTGACATTTGAAGCCTCCTGCGCCAAAATGCAGGGGCCCACGCTCCCGCTCGCCAGAGATTTTACCTCGGACCGTGTACCTCTCGCCGACCAGCCAGAGGATTGGGCCTGCTGGCCTCCTGGGTGCTAACTCTAACCCTAGGACTGCCCATGAGGAGCCCCTCCCAAGAGGCCTGGCCCCACAACGCTAGGGATTGGGGATCCCTGAGCCGCAGCATGGACTCACCCTGCCGCTCCACCGCCAAGGGAGCTGCTAAGGGCGCCACTGGTTATTCAGGGCAGGAGAACGGGCAGGGCCCTTTGAGCCATGGCAACAGTCGAAGGCCCAGGGCGCCAAAATGCTGGGGACCACGCTCCGGCTCTGCATCACCCTCAACTCGGCCCCCACCTCCGCTCTTCGCAGAGCCAGCGATGCGGGCCTGCCAGCCTCCTGGGAGCTAACCCTAACCCTAGGAAAGCCCCTGAAGGTCCCTTCCTAGGGGGCCTGGCGCCGCAACGTAAGGGATTGGGGGCCCCCAAGCCCCAGCGCCAGATGCACGCTGCCACCCCAACCCACACAGGCCGCTAGGGGCGCCGCCATTCATTCAGGGTGGGAGAACTGGCAGGGCCCTCCGAACCCCTGCGGACTTTCGAAGGCGCCCCGAACCAAAAGGCTTGGGCCCGGGCTCATGTTCACCAGCACCCTCACCTCGGCCCAACTCTCCGCTCGACGCACAGGTGGTGTATCGGGCCTGCTGGCCTCCTGGGGGCTAACCCTAACTGTAGTTCGGCCACGGAGGGGCCCTTCCCAAGTGGCCTGGCGCCACAACGCCGGGAATGGGGACCCCAACCCAAGTGCCGGTCTCACCCTGCTGCCCTTCAGGCACCGGAGCCTCTAGGGGCCCCGCCGGTCATTCAGAGCGGGAGAACAGGCAGGTCCCTCCGAGCCCCCACTGACCTTCGAAGGCCCCCCGCACTAAAACGCTTGGGCTCATGCTCAGTCTCGCCAGCGCCCTCACCTCGGCCCAACCCTCCGCGTGCCGCACAGCCGCTGATCGGGTCCACCGGCCTCCTGGGGGCTAACCGCAACCGTAGATCGACCCCCGAGGGGCCCCTCCCAAGGGATCTGGCGCCGCAACGGTGGGGATTGGGGACCCCCGAGCCTCAGCACTGGACTCACCCTGCCACCCAGCTGCCACCCGGGGGCTTGGGGTGGTGCCGTTCATTCAGGGCGGGAGCACGGGCAGGGCCCTCCAACACATGGCGACCTTCAAAGGCCCCCCGCGCCAAAACACCCGGGCCCACGCTCCCGCTCACCAGTGCCCTCACCTCGGTCCGCCACTCCAGTCTCCACACGGCTGGGGAATAGGGCCTGCCGGCATCCTAGGGTCTAAACCTAACCCTAGGTCAGCCTCCGAGGGGCCCCTCCCAAGGGGCCTGGCGCCGCAACGCGGTGGACTGGGGACCCCCGAGCCCTATGCCCGGACTTCCATGCCGCCCCGCCGCCACCTGGGCTGCTAGGGGCGCCGCCGGTCATTCAGGGAGGAGAATGGGCAGGGCCCGCCGAGTCCCCGGAGACATTCGAAGGCCCCCGGTGCCAAAACGCTTGGGCCCAGGCTCTTGCTCGCCAGCGCCCTCACCTCGGCCCGCCCCTCCGCTCCACGCACAGCTGGCGGATCCCGCCTGCCGGCCTCCCGGGTGCTAACCCTAACCCTAGGTCGGCCACCCAGGGGCCCCTCCCAAGGGTCCTGGTGCCGCTTCGCCGGGGATCGGGAACCTCAAGCCCCAGAGCCACACTCACCCTACCGCAACGCCGCCACCCAGGCCGCTAGGAGCACTGCGGGTCATTCAGGGCGAGAGAAGGGGCAGGGCCTTCCGAGCCCCCGGTGGCCTTCAAAGGCTCCCCGTGCCAAAACGCTGGTGCCCACGCTCCCGCTCCCCAACGCCCTCACCTCGGCCCCGCCCTCCGCTCCCTGGACAGTGGCTGGATCCCACCTGCCGGCCTCCTGGGGGCTAACCCTAACCCTAGGTCAGCCACCCAGGGGCCCCTCCCAAGGGTCCTGGTGCCACTACACTGGGGATCAGGGACCCCAAGACCCAGAGCCAGACTCACCCTGCCGCCACGTCGCCACCCGGGACGCTAGTGGCGCCGCCCGTCATTCAGGGCGGGAGAAGGGACAGGGCCCTGGAGAAACCGGCGATATTTGAAGCCTCCTGCGCCAAAATGCAGGGGCCCACGCTCCCGATCGCCAGCACCTTTACCTCGGGCCGCCCACCTCTCGCCGCCCAGCCAGAGGATTTGGCCTGCTGGCCTCCTGGGTGCTAACTCTAAACCTAGGTCCGCCCACGAGGAGCCCCTCCCAAGAGGCCTGGCCCCACAACGCTGGGGATTGGGGATCCACGAGCCGCAGCATGGACTCACCCTGCCGCTCCACCTCCAAGGGAGCTGCTAAGGGCGCCGCTGGCTCTTCAGGGCAGGAGAAGGGGCAGGGCCCTTTGAGCCATGGCAACAGTCGAAGTCCCAGGGCGCCAAAACGCTGGGGACCATGCTCCCGCTCTGCATCACCCTCAACTCGGCCTGCACCTCCGCTCTTCGCAGAGCCAGCGACTCGGGCCTGCCGGCCTCCTGGGAGCTCACCCTAACCCTAGGACAGCCCCTGAAGGTCCCTTCCTAAGGGGCCTGGCGCCGCAACGCCGGGGATTGGGGGCCCCCAAGCCCCAGCGCCGGATGCATGCTACCACCCCAACCCACACAGGCCGCTAGGGGCGCCGCCATTCATTCAGGGTGGGAGAACTGGCAGGGCCCTCCGAACCCCTGCCGACCTTCGAAGGCGCACCGAACCAAAACGCTTGGGCCCAGGCTCATGTTCACCAGCACCCTCACCTCGGCCCAACTCTCCCCTCGATGCACAGGTGGTGTATCGGGCCTGCGGGGCTCCTGGAGGCTAACCCTAAAGATAGGTCGGCCACCGAGGGGCACTTCCCAAGGGGCCTGGCGTCGCAACGCTGGGGATGGGGACCCCGAGCTCATGTGCCGCACTCACCCTGCTGCCCTTCAGCCACCGGAGCCGCTAGAGGCCCCGCCGGTCAATCAGGGCAAGAGATCGGGCAGGGCCCTCCGAGCCCACGCTGACCTTTGAAGGCTCCCCGCGCAAAAACGTTAGCTCCCAGGATCCTACTCGCCAGCGCCCTCACCTAGGCCCACCCCACCGCTTGCTTCAGAGCTGGTGGAGAGGGCCTGCCGGGCTCCTGGCAGCTAACCAAAACCCTAGGTCGGCCCTGAGGGGACATCCCAAGCGGCCTGGCTCTGCAATGCTGGGGATTGGTGACTCAGAGCCCCAGAGCCGGACTCACCCTGCCGCACTGTCCCCACCTGGGCCGCTAGGGGCGCCGCGGGTCATAGAGGGCGAGAGAAGGGCAGGGCCTTCTGAGTCCCCGGTGACCTTCAAAGGCTCCCCGTGCCAAAACGCTGGTGCCCACACTCCCGCTCCCCAGCGCCTTCACCTCGGGCCGCACCTCAGCTCGCCGCACAGTGTGCGGTTGGGCCTGACGGTCTCCTGGGGGCTAACCCTAACCCTAGGTCGGCCCCCCAGGGGCCCCTCCCAAGGGTCCTGGTGCCGCTACACCAGGGATCTGGAACCCCAAGCCCCAAAGCCAGACTCACCCTCCCACAACGCTGCCACCCGGGCCGCGAGGGGCGCCGCCGGTCATTCAGGGCGGGAGAACTGACAGGGCCCTGGAGAAATCGGCGACATTTGAAGCCTCCCGCGCCAAATTGCAGGGGCCCACAATCCCACTCCCCAGCGCCTTTACCTCGGCCCGCCCACCTCTCGCCGCCCATCCAGAGGATCGGGCCTGCCGGCCTCACGGGGGCTAACTCTAACCCTAGGTCGGCCCATGAGGAGCCCCTCCCAAGGTGCCTGGCACCGCAACGCTGGAGATTGGGGATCCCCGAGCCGCAGCGTGGGATTCACCCTGCCACCCCACCGCCAACGGAGCCGCTTGGGGCGTTGCTGGTTATTCAGGGCAGGAGAACGGGCACGGCCCTCCGACCCATGGCAACATTCGAAGGCCCAGGACACCAAAACGCTGGGGACCATGCTCCCGCTTGCCATTGGCCTCAACTGGGCCCACATCTCCACTCCTCGCACAGCTGGCGGATGGGGCCTGCCGGCCTCCTGGGCGCTAATCCTAACCCTAGGACGGCCCCTGAGGGTCCTTTCCTAAGGGGCCTGGCACCGTAACGCCAAGGATTGGGAACCCCCAAGCCCCAGCGCTGGATGCACCCTGCCGCCCCGCCCCACACGGGGCGCTAGGGGCACCGCCATTCATTCAGGGTGGGAGAACGGGCAGGGCCCTTCGAACGCCCACCCACCTGCGAAGGCGCCCTGAATCAAAACGCTTGGGCTCAGGCTCATGTTCACCAGCACCCTCACCTCGCCCACCTCTCCCCTCGACGCACAGGTGGTGTATCGGGCCTGCTGGCCTCCTGAGGGCTAACCCTAACTGTAGGTCGGCCACGGAGGGGCCCTTCCCAAGTGGCCTGGCGCCACAACGCCGGGAATGGAGACCCCAACCCAAGTGCCGGTCTCAACCTGCTGCCCTTCAGGCCCCGGAGCCTCTAGGGGCCCCACCGGTCATTCAGAGCGGGAGAACGGGCAGGTCCTTCCGAGCCCCCACCTACTTTCGAAGGCGCCCCGCACCAAAACACTTGGGCTCATGCTCAGTCTCGCCAGCGCCCTCACCTCGGCCCAACCCTCCGCGTGCTGCACAGCCGCTGATCGGGTCCACCGGCTTCCTGGGGGCTAACCGTAACCCTAGATCGACCCCCGAGGGCCCCTCCCAAGGGTCCTGGCACCGCAACACCGGGGATTGTGGACCCCTGAGCCCCAGCGCCGGACTCACCCTGCCACCCTGTCGCCACCCAGGCCGCGAGGGGTGCCGCCGGTCATTCAGGGCTGGAGAACGGGTAGGGCCCTCCGAGCCCCCACCTACATTTGAAGGCACCCCGAATCAAAACGCTTGGGCCCAGGCTCATGTTCACCAGCACCCTCATCTCGGCCCGCACCTCCGCTCCTTGCACAGCTGGCGACTCGGGCCTCCCGGCCTCCTGGGCGCTAACTAGAACCCTAGGACGGCCCCTGAGGGTCCCTTCCTAAGGGGCCTGGCACCGCAACGCCGGGCATTGGGTACCCTCAAGCCCCAGCGCCGGATGCACGCTGCCGCCCCGCCCCACACGGGCCACTAGTGGCCCCGCCATTCATTCGGGGAGGGAGAACTGGCAGGGCCCTCCGAACCCCCGCTGACCTTCGAAGGCGCCCAGAACCAAAACGCTTGGGTCCAGGCTCATGTTCACCAGCACCCTCACTTCGGCCCAACTGTCCTCTCGATGCACAGGTGGTGTATCGGGCCTGCGTGGCTCCTGGGGGCTAACCCTAACCATAGGTCGGCCCCCGAGGGGCCCTTCCCCAGGGGCCTGGCGTCGCAACGCTGGGGATGGGGACCCCGTGCCCAAGTGCCGGACTCACCCTGCTGCCCTTCAGCCACCCAAGCCGCTAGGGGACCACGGGTCAATCAGGACAAGAGAACGGGCAGGGACCTCCGAGCCCGCGCTGACCTTCAAAGGCCCCACGTGCAAAAACCTTGGCTCCCATGCTCCTGCTCCCAGCGCCCTCACCTCGGCCCGCCCCTCCACATGATTCAGAGCCGGTGGATAGGGCCTGCCAGGCTCCTGGGGGCTAACCAAAACCCTAGGTCGGCCCCGTGGGGCACATCCCTAGGGGCCTGGCTCTGCAACACTGGGGATTGGTGACTCAGAGCCCCAGAGCCCGACTCACCCTGCCGCACTATCGCCACCTGGGCCGCTAGGGGCGCCGCCGGTCATTCAGGGAGAGAGAAGGGGCAGGGACTTCTGAGCCCATGGTGACCTTCAAAGGCTCCCCGCACCAAAACGCTGGTGCCCACGCTCCCACTCCCCAGCGCCCTCACCTCGGCCCGCCCTTCTACTCGCCACACAGCGGGCAGATAGGGCCTGCTGGCCTCCTGGGGGCTAATCCGAACCCTAGGTCGGCCCCCCAGGGGCCCCTCCCAAGGGTCCTGGTGCCGCTACACCAGGGATCGGGGACCCCAAGCCCCAGAGCCAGACTCACCCTGCCGCAACCCCGCCACCCACGCCACAAGGGGCGCCGCCAGTCATTCACGGCGGGAGAAGGGACAGGGCCCTGGAGAAACCGGAGACATCTGAAGCCTCCCGCGCCAAAATGCAGGGGCCCAGGCTCCCGCTCGCCAGCGCCTTTACCTATGCCCACCCACCTCTCGCCGCCCAGCCAGAGGATTGGGCCTGCCGGCCTCCTGGGTGCTAACTCTAACCCTAGGTCGGCCCACGAGGAGCCCCTCCCAAGGGGCCTGGCCCAGCAACGCTGGGGATTGGGGATCCCCGAGCCGCAGCGCGGGACTCACCCTGCCGCCCCACTGCCAACGGAGCCGCTAGGGGCGTCGCTGGTTATTCAGGGCAGGAGAAAGGGCAGGGCCCTCCGAGCCATGGCAACATTCGAAGGCCCAGGGCGCCAAAATGCTGGGGACCACCCTCCTGCTGGGCATCGCCCTCAACCTGGCCCGCACCTCCGCTCCTTGCACAGCCGGCGACTCGGGCCTGCCGGCCTCCTGGGCGCTAACCCTAACCCTAGGACAGCCCCTGAAGCTCCCTTCCTAAGGGGCCTGGAGCCTCAACGCCGGGGATTGGGGATCCCCAGGCCCCAGCGCTGGATGCACGCTGCCGCCCCGCCCCACACGGGCCGCTAGGGGCGCCGCCATTCATTCAGGGTGGGAGAACTGGAGGGCCCTCCGAACCCCTGCCGACATTCGAAGGCGCACCGAACCAAAACCCTCGGGCCCAGGCTCATGTTCACCAGCACCCTCACCTCGGCCCAGCTCTCCCCTCGACGCACAGGTGGTGTATCGGGCCTGCGGGGCTCCAGGAGGCTAACCCTAACCATAGATCGGTCCCCGAGGGGCCCTTCCCAAGGGGCCTGGCGTCGCAACGCTGGGGATGGGGACCCCGAGCCCATGTGCCGGACTCACCCTGCTGCCCTTCAGCCACCCGAGCCGCTAGAGGCCCCGCCGGTCAATCAGGGCAGGAGATCGGGCAGGGCCCTCCGAGCCCACGCTGACCTTTGAAGGCTCCCCGCGCAAAAACGTTGGCTCCCAGGATCCTGCTCGCCAGCGCCCTCACCTCGGCCCGCCCCTCCGCTTGCTTCAGAGCCGGTGGATAGGGCCTGCCGGGCTCCTGGCAGCTAACCAAAACCCTAGGTCGGCCCTGAGGGGACATCCCAAGTGGACTGGCTCTGCTACGCTGGGGATTGGTGAGTCAGAGCCCCAGAGCCAGACTCACCCTGCCTCACTGTCCCCACCCAGGCCGCTAGGGGCACCGCTGGTCATAGAGGGTGAGAGAAAGTCAGGGCCTTCCAAGCCACCAAGTGACCTCCAAAGGCTCCCCGCGCCAAAACGCTGGTGCCCACGCTCCCACTCCCCAGTGCCCTCACCTCGGCCCACACCTCTGCTCGCCTCACAGCGTGCGGATTGGGCCTCACGGTCTCCTTGGGGCTAACCCTAACCCTAGGTCGGCCCCCCAGGGGCCCCTCCCAAGGGTCCTGGTGCCCGTACGCCTGGGATCTGGGACCCGAAGCCCCGGAGCCAGACTCACCCTCCCACAACGCTGCCACCCGGGCCGCGAGGGGCGCCGGTCATTCAGGGCGGGAGAACTGACAGGGCCCTAAGGAAACCAGCAACATTTGAAGACTCCCGCGCCAAAATGCAGGGACCCATGCTTCTGCTCGCCAGAGCCTTTACCTGGGCCCGCGCACCTCTCACCGCCCAGGCATAGGATTGGGCCTGCCGGCCTCCTGGGTGCTAACTCTAACCCTAGGTCGGCCCAGGAGGAGCCCCTCTCAAGGGGCCTGGCGCCGCAACAGTGGGGATTGGGGACCTCAAGGCTCAGCACAGGACTCACCCTGGCGCCCAGCCACCACCCGGGGGCTTGGGATGCTGCCGTTCATTCAGCGTGGGAGAATGGGCAGGGCTCTCTGAGACAGGGCGACCTTCAAAGGCCCACCGCGCCAAAACGCCTGGGTCCACGCTTCCGCTCGCCAGCGCCCTCACCTAGGACCGCGTCTCCGCACACCGCACAGCCAGCGGATCAGGCCTGCTGGCCTCCTGGGGGCTAACCCTAAGCATAGGTCGGCCCCCGAGGGGCCCTTCCCAAGGGGCCTGGCATCGCAACGCCGGGGATTGGGGACCCACAAGCCCCAGCACCGGATGCACCCTGCCGCCCCGCCTCAGACGGGCCGCTAGGGGCGCCGCCATTCACTCATGGTGGGAGAACTGGCAGGGCCCTCCGAACCCCCGCCCACCTTCGAAGGCGCCAGGAACCAAAACGCTTGGGCCCAGGCTCATGTTCACCAGCACTCTCACCTCGGCCCAGCTCTCCCCTCGACGCACAGGTGGTGTATTGGGCCTGCGGGGCTCCAGGAGGCTAACCCTAACCATAGGTCGGCCCCCGAGGGGCCCTTCCCAAAGGGGCCTGGCGTCGCAACGCTCGGTATGGGGACCCCGAGCCCATGTGCCGGACTCACCCTGTTGCCCTTCAGCCACCCGAGCCGCTAGAAGCCCCGCCAGTCAATCAGGGCAGGAGATCCGGCAGGGCCCTCCGAGCCCACGCTGACCTTTGAAGGCTCCCCGCGCAAAAACGTTGGCTCCCAGAATACTGCTCACCAGCGCCCTCACCTTGGCCCGCCCCTCCGCTTGCTTCAGAGCCGGTGGATAGGGCCTGCCGGGCTCCTGGCAGCTAACCAAAACCCTAGGTCAGCCCTGTGGGGACATCCCAAGAGTCCTAGCTCTGCAACGCTGGGGATTGGTGAGTCAGAGCCCCAGAGCCAGACTCACCCTGCCGCATTGTCCCCACCCAGGCCGCTAGGGGCGCCGCCGGTCATAGAGGGTGAGAGAAGGGCAGGGCCTTCCAAGCCACCAGTGACCTTCAAAGGCTCCCCGCGCCAAAACGCTGGTGCCCACGCTCCCACTCCCCAGTGCCCTCACCTCAGCCCACACCTCTGCTCACCTCACAGCGTGCCGATTAGGCCTCACGGTCTCCTTGGGGTAACCCTAACCCTACGTCGGCCCCCCAGGGGCCCCTCCCAAGGGTCCTGGTGCCACTACACCGGGGATCTGGGACCCCAAGCCCCAGAGCCAGACTCACCCTCCCACAACGCTGCCACCCGGGCCACTAGGGGCACCGCCAGTCATTTAGGGCGGGAGAACTGACAGGGCCCTGGAGAAACCAGCAACATTTGAAGCCTCCTGCGCCAAAATACAGGGACCCATGCTTCTGCTCGCCAGAGCCTTTACCTGGGCCCACGCACCTCTCGCCGCCCAGCCAGAGGATTGGGCCTGCCGGCCTCCTGGGTGCTAACTCTAACCCTAGGTCGGCCCAGGAGGAGCCCCTCCCAAGGGGCCTGACTCCGCAACAGTGGGGATTGGGGACCCCAAGGCTCAGCACAGGACTCACCCTGGCGCCCAGCCACCACCCGGGGGCTTGGGGTGCTGCCGTTCATTCAGGGTGGGAGAATGGGCAGGGCGCTCTGAGATACGGCGACATTCAAAGGCCCACCGCGCCAAAACGCCCGGGCCCACGCTCACGCTCGCCAGTGCCCTCACCTCGGACCACGTCTCCGCACACCGCACAGCCAGCCGATCAGGCCTGCTGGCCTCCTGGGGGCTAACCCTAAGCATAGGTCGGCCCCCGAGGGGCCCTTCCCAAGGGGCCTGGCATCGCAACGCCAGGGATTGGGGACCCACAAGCCCCAGCACTGGATGCACCCTGCCGCCCCGCCTCAGACGGGCCGCCAGGGGCGCCGCCATTCACTCATGGTGGGAGAACTGCCAGGGCCCTCCGAACCCCCGCCCACCTTCGAAGGCGCCCCGAACCAAAACGCTTGGGCCCAGGCTCATGTTCACCAGCACCCTCACCTTAACCCAACTCTCCGCTCGACGCCCAGGTGGTGTACCGGGACTGCTGGCCTCCTGGGGGCTAAACCTAACTGTAGGTCGGCCCCCGAGGGGCCCTTCCCAAGTGGCCTTGTGCCGCAACGCCGGGGATGGGGACCCCAAGCCCAAGTGTGGACTCACCCTGCTGCCCTTCATCCACCCCTGCCGCTAGGGCCCCCACCGGTCATTCTGAGCGGGAGAACGGGCAGGTCCTCGGAGCCCCCGCAGACACTAACTCTTTGCTCATGCTCAGTCTCGCCAGCTGATCAGGTCCACCGGCCTCCTGGGGTTAACCATAACCCTACATGATCCCCAAGGGTCCCCTCCCAAGGGGCTTGGCGATGCAACGCCGGGGATTGGGGACCCCAAACCTCAGCACCTGACTCACCCTGCTGCCCAGCCGCCACCCGGGGGCCTGGGGTGTTGCCGTTCATTCAGGTCGGGAGAACAGGCAGGGCCCTTGGAGACACAGCGACCTTCGAAGGCCCCCCCCGCGCAAAAACACCCAGGCCCACCCTCCCACTCACCAGCGCCCTCTCCTCGGTCCGCCACTCCACTCTCCACACAGCTGGCGAATAGGGCCTGCTGGCCTCCTGGGGGCTAAACCTAACCCTAGGTTGCACCAGAGGGGCCTCTCCCAAGGGGCCTGGCGCCACAACGCCGGGGATTGGGGACCCCCAAGCCCCAGCGCCAGATGCACGCTGCTGCTCCGCCCCACACGGGCCGCTAGGGGCGCCACCGTTCATTCAGGGTGGGAGAAGGGGCAGGGATCTCCGAGCCCCCACCTATGTTCCAAGTCTCCCCGAATCAAAACACTTGGGCCCAGGCTCATGTTCACCAGCACCCTCAACTCGGCCCGCACCTCCGCTCCTCGCACAGCCAGCGACTCGGGCCTGCCGGCCTCCTGGGCGCTAACCCTAACCCTAGGACGGCCCCTGAGGGTCTCATCCTAAGAGGCCTGGAGCCACAACGCCTGGGATTGGGGACCCCCAAGCCCCAGTGCCGGATGCACGCTGCCGCTCCACCCCACACGGGCCGCTAGGGGCGCCGCCATTCATTCAAAGTGGGAGAACTGGCAGGGCCCTCTGAACCCCCGCCGACCTTCAAAGGCGCCCAGAACAAAAACGCTTGGGCCCAGGCTCATGTTCACCAGCACCCTCACCTCGGCCCAACTCTCCGCTCGATGCACAGGTGGTGTATCCGGCCTGCGTGGCTCCTGGGGGCTAACCCTAACCATAGGTCGGCCCCCGAGGGGCCCTTCCCAAGGGGCCTGGCGTCACAACGCTGGGGATGGGGACCCCGTGTTCAAGTGCCGGACTCACCCTGCTGCCCTTCAGGCACCCAAGCCACTAGGGGACCACCGGTCAATCAGGACAGGAGAACGGGCAGGGACCTCCGAGCCCCCGCTGACCTTCGAAGGCCCCCCACGCAAAAACGTGGGCTCCCAAGCTCCCGCTCCCCAGCACCCTCACCTTGGCCCGCCCCTCCACTCCATGCACAGCGGGCGGATCGGGCCTGCCGGCCTCCTGGGGGCTAACGCTAACCCTAGGTCGGACCCCATGGGGCCCCTCCCAAGGGTCCTCGTGCCGCAACGCTTGGGATTGGGGACCCCCGAGCCCCAGCCAGGACTCACTTTGCCGACCCGCCGCCACCCGGGCTGCTAGGGGTGCCGCCGTTCATTCAGGGTGGGAGAACTGGCAAGGCCCTCCTAGCCCCCAGAGACCTTCAGAGGCCCCCCGCGCCAAAATTCTTGGGCTCACATTCCAGCACGCCGGCGCCTTCACCTTGATCCAGGCCTCCGCTACCACACAGATGGTGGATCATGCCTGCTGGACTCCTGGTTGCTAACACTAACCCTAGGACGGCCCAGAGGGGCCACTCCCAAAGGGCCTTGCGCTACAACACACGGCATTGGGGACCCCCAAACCGCAGTGCCAGACTCACACTGCCACCCCGCCACCACCCGGGCTGCTAGGGGCTCCACTGGTCATTCAGGGCGGGAGAAAGGGCAGGGCCCTCCGAGCCTCTAGCGACGTTAAAAGGCCCCCGGCGCCAAAACACTGGATACCATACTCCCACTCGCCAGCACCCTCACCTCGGCCCACTCCTCCGCTCACCACACAGCCGGCGCATCAGTCCTGCTGGCCTACTGGGGTCTAACCCTAACCCTAAACCCTAACGCCTAACCTTAAACCCTAAACCTTAACCCCTAACCTAAACCTAACCCTAACCCCTAATCCTTACCCTAACCCTAACCTAACCCTAAACCTAACACTAACCCGGACCCTAACCCATACTCTAACCCTAACTCTAACCCGTACCCTAACCCTAACCCTAACCTGTACCCTAACCCTAACCATAACCCTAACACGTACTCTAACCCGTACCCTTAACCCGTACCCTAACCTTAACCATAAACTGTACCCTAACCTGTAACTTAAACCATACCCTAAACCTAACCGTAACCCTAACAAGTACCCTAACCCGAACCCTAACCTTAACCCTAAATCCTGACCTTAACCCATACCCTAACTCGTACCATAACCCGTACCCTAACCCTACCCGAAACCTAACCCTAACCCATACCCTAACTGTAACCCTAAACCCTAAACCGTAACCCGTACCCTAACCCTAACCAGTACCTTTACCTTAACCTTAACCCATACCCTAACCCATCCCTTATCCCTAACTCAGACACTAACCCATACCCTAACCCTAACCCGTACCCTATACCTATCCCTAACACGTTCCCTAACCCGTACCCTAACCCTAAACCTACACCGTAACCTAACCTGTACCATAACCCTAAACTGTACCCTAACCCTAATCCGTACCCTAAACCATACACAAATCGGTACGCCAACACTTACCCTAAACCGTACCCTAACCTGTACCCTAAACTGTACCCTAATGCGCACCCTAACCCGTACCCTAACCCTAACCCGTACCCTAAACCTAACCCGTACTCCAACCCTAACCCTAACCCTAAACCCAAACCCTAAACCCTAACCCATACCCTAAACCCTAATCTGTACCCTAACCCATAACCTCCAACCTGTAACCCCTAAACCCAACCCTAATCAGTACCCTCTCCTTACCCTATCCCTAACCCCTACCCTCACCCATACCCTAACCGTAACCCATACCCTAACCTTAACCCATACCCTAATCCGTACCCTAACCCCAGGGATTGGGTACACCTGAGCCCCACCACGGGACTCAGCCTGCCACCCCTCAGGAAACCATGCCCCTTGGGGCGCCACAGAGCATCCCCTGCATGAGAACTGGTAGGGCCCCCCTGAGCCCTCAGTGATCCTCGGCAACCCCCTACACCCCAACCCTGAGGCCCACGCTCATCCCGCCCCACGCCTTCCCTTCAGCTTGCCACTGAGCTCGTCGCAGAGCCGGCAGATCAGGCCTGCCGGGTTCCTGGGACCTAGACCTGACCCTAGTTCGGCTGGGTAGGGCCCCTCCCCTGGGGCCCGGTGCCACAGCCCCAGGGACTGGGGACACCTGACTCCCATTGCAGGACAAAGCCTGCCAGCCCGCAGGAAACCGTGCCCCTTGGGAGGCTGTGGAGCATTCAGGGTGAGAGAACCAGGAGGGCCCCCAGAGCCCCCGGCGAACTTCGGCGATCCCTAAACTCAACCTTGAAGCCCATGCTCACCCCACCCCGCACCCTCACCTCAGCCCGCGGCAGAGCTCACCACATAGTGGGCAGATCTGGCCTGCGGGGTTCCTGGGCCCCAACCATAACCCTAGTTCATCTGTGGAGGGGCCCCTCCCCAGGAGCCTGGAGCCACAGTTGCGGGGACTCAGTACACCTGAGCCCCACAGCAGGACTCAGTCTGCCACCCTCCAGGAAACCGTGCACCTTGGGAGGCCATAGAACATTCAGGGCGGGAGAACCAGGAGGGCCCTCCTGAGCCACCAGCGAACATCGGCGGCCACCCGCACCCCAACCCTGAGGCCCACGCTCACCCTCCCCACACCCTCACCTAAGCCTGTGTAGCTCGACATACAGCCAGCAGATTGGGCCTGAGGGGCTCCTGGGGCCTAACGCTAGCCCTAGCCTGGCCGCAGGTTTGGGGGTCTCCCCAGGAGCCTTACACCGCAGACCTGGGGAATTGGGATATCTGTGCCCCACCGCAGGACTCAGCTTGCCACCCGACAGGAAAACGTGCCCCTTGGGGCTCTACGGAGCCTACAGGGCACGAGAACTTGGGGAGGCCCCCGGAGCCCATCCCTACCTTTGGCAGCCCCCCCCCGTTCCCCAACCCTGAGGCCCATTCCCACCCTCGCCCATGGCCTCCTCTCAGCCCTCCACAGAGCTCGCCGCACAGCTTGCAGATTGTCCCTGCTGGGCTCCTGGACCCTAACCCTTACCCTAGGTTGGCCACAGAGGGGTCCCTCCCTAGGGTCCTGGCACCACACTCCGGGGGATTGGGGACACCCAAGCCCCACCGTAGGACTCAGCCTGCAGCCCACAGTTAACTCCACCATTTTGGGGAACAACAGAGCATTCAGGGCAAGAGAATTGGGGCACCTGCTGAGAGCCCCTTCAGGTGTACCCCGAACTTTGTGGGCCCTTCCAGATGAAACCCCAAGGCTCACACTCACCGGCCATTGTGCCGTCATGTCACTCGGCCGGGGAGTTCTCTGAGCACTGGGCAGTTCGGACCTGCTGTCTCTTGAGGCCTAACCTAACCCTGGGTCCTCAGCTGAGGGTCCCTCCCTGTTTGCCTGCCTCCAAGGCACCAGGCATTGGGCTCACCTCTGCACGACTAGAGGAATCAGCCTGCCCCATGGCAGGAAACTGTCCATTTGGGGCTGTAGAAAGGATTCATTGGAAAATCGGAGGGCCCCCCTCAGCCCATCCCAGGCAACCCCCACTTTCAGAGATCTCCCCGGATCCAATTAGTAGCTTCACACTGACCTTTAAACTTGCTCTCCATGGAGATCTTTTGAAATTCTCCACACTTCCAACCGATGGCATCATCTAGCTTCAGAGACTTACCCAGCTTTAGGTCTTGAGATGGATTAAAATGGGAAGTCCCTTCACTGATGACGACGTACTGGTGACCAAAAGATACATGCAGAAATGCTTCATATCACTTGGCTTTAGGGAAATGCAAATCTAAACCCCTATAAATGCCATATAACACGAGGCTGAATATCTAAAAATAAGAAGACATGAAACTATACATGTTGGAGAGGATGTGGAGAAATGGGAACCCTCTTACACCCCTATACGAATGCAGTCCGGTACAACCACTATTGAAAATGGTACAGAGTTTCCTCAAGAAGTTATAAATATAGCTACCCTATGTCCCAGGAATTGCACTACTGGGTATTTACCCCAAAGAGACAGAGGTAGTGAAGAAGGGACACATGCACCCCAGTGTTCATAGCAGCAATATCCATAATAGACAAGCTGTGGAAGGAGTGCAGATGAGCATGGATAGATGAATGGATAAAGAAGATGTGGATCATATATATAATGGAATATTACTCAGCCATCAGAAAGGATGAATACTTACCATCACACCGACCTGGGTGGAGCTGGAGGGTATTATGCTGAGTGGAATAAGTCAATGAAAGAAAGACAATGATCATATGCTTTCACTCCTATGTGGAATATCAGAAACAAGGAAGAAGACCATAGGGGAAGGAAGGGAAAATAGAATGGGAAGTCATCAGAGAGGGAGAAAACCCATGATAGACTCATAACTATCGCAAGAAACTGATGAATGTGGGAGGAGAAGTTGGGGGGGATGTAACTGGGTGAGTAGCATTAAGGAGGTCACACGATACAATGAGCACTGGGTGTTACACACAACTGAAAATTTATTGAAGACTACATTTGAAACTGTAAGTTGGCTAACTGAATTTAAATTAAAGAACAAAAGACTTCGAATAAACAATCCTAAACATTTGTATGGAACCACTAAAGATTCCGAACAGCCAGTGCAATGTGGAAAAGAAAAACAAAGCTGGAGGACTCACAATTTCAGATTTCACGTTATACTACAAAGCTGCAGTCATCCTAACAAGACAGTACGGCACAAAAATAGACACAGCGACCAAAGGAACAGGATACAAGTTCAGACAGAAACCCACAATTATGTGGTCCATGAATCTTCCACAAAGCAAGCAACGATATCAAAAGGGAAAAGGACATTCTCTACAACTAATGGTGTTGGGAAAACTAGACAGCTACGCACAAAAGAATGAAATTAGACTGCTTTCTTACACAATAAAGACAAACACAAAACAGTTTCAAGACCTCAATATGAGACCTGAATCCATAAAAATCCTACAGGAGGGAAGACAGTAACTTCTTGACATGGACCATACCAACGTTTTTCTAGACTGTGACCTGAGGCAAAGGAAATGAAAGCAAAAATAAACTATTGGGAATACAGCAAAATAAAAAGTTTCCACACGGCAGAAGAACAATGAAAATGTAAAAATAATAAGACAACCTACTCAAATGGAGAAGATATTTGCAAAGATCATATGCAATAAAGGGATAGTGTCCAAAACATATACAACTGATACTACTCGATCCCCCAAAAAACAAATAATCCAGTTAAAAAATAGGCAGAGGACATGGACAGACATTTCTCCAAAGAAGAAATACAAATGGCCAACAGTCCCGTGAAAAGATGTTCACCATCACCCATCATCAGGAAAATGTAAATCCAAAGGACAATGAGGTAATATCTCAAACCTGTCAGAATGGCTAACATCAAAAGCACAACAAAGAGCAGGTGTTGGGAGGATGTGGATAAAGGGGAATCCTCGCAAACTGTGGGTGGGAATGCAAACTGTGGTGGCCACCGTGGAAAACAGTATGAAGGTTCCTCAAAAAATTAAATATAGAACTACCCTATGATCCAACAATCACACTACTCGTATTTACCCAAAGAATAGGAAAAGAGTAACTTAAAAGGATACGTGCACCCCTATGTTTCTTGCACCATTATTTACAATATCACAATATGGAAGCAACCCAAGTGTCTGTAGAAAAATTGACAAATGAGAGGATAGATGTGAGTATTCACACACACACACACACACACACACACACACACACTGGAGTATTACTCGGCTTGAAAAAGAATGAAACCTTGCCATTTGCAGACACATGGATGGAGCTAGAGAGTATTATCCTAACTAAAATCAGTCAGTCAGAGAAAGACAAATCCCATACGATGTCACTCTAATGGGGAATTTAAGAAACAAACAAAAATAAATAACTAAAAGAGAAAAAGGAGACACACCAAAATACAAACTCTTAACAATAGAGAAGAAACGGATGGTTACCAGAGAGGAGGTGGATAGAGGGATGAGTGAAATAGATGAAGGGGATTAAGAGGACGCTTTTCTTGATGACCACTGAGTAATATATAGAATTACTGAATCACTCTATTGTACACCTGAAACGAATGTAACACTGTATGTTAGCTCTACTGGAATTAAAATAAATTTTAAACAAGATTTTTCTTTCAGGAACCTCTTTGAAAAAGCTTTTCCTGTGCAATGTGCATAAGCCCTACTTGGGAGGATTCACTCTACAATAATTATTCACTCCATGCCTCAAATTCAGATTTCACTGAGTTCTTACCATGGATTCCAGCCCACGGAAGCCATGGTCCTTTTCAGTCCAGGCTCAGCACCTATGCATTCAAGATTGGAAGTAGAGACACATGTCACTTCACAGTCCAGAAAGCTATTATTGTTTCTGTTTCAGTGTGAGAGAGTCACAGACTTTGGGACAGGTTTCCGAGCAGGTTTATTATGGATCCTGGATCTCTACTTCAATGTTCATTGCCTGGATCCATTTGGGTAATAGGTTCCCTATGGATGGGCTTGCTTCCAAGCACATACATGGAAGATGCAAATGTGAATGGGCTTGGTGCGGGACAGGAAGAAGACCAAAAACAGACAAGGGTCCGACCTTTCCCCTGATCCAGGAACTGCTACGGGAGAGGGTACGGGAGGTAGAATCCATGCAAAACTCGAAGGTCACCAGCTGAACACAGGAGGCATAAGTCAAGGGATCTGGAGATGCAGGGGTTGAAGGCTGCTCTGAGCTACCTCTGGGAGGAAGGGAGGGAAGGAATGAGAAGGAGACACTGCCTACCCCTGGCCCATGCCACCTGCCCACCAACATGCATCAGTCTATGAGCTGCCACAGCCTGGGCTCAGGATGGGCTGGCTCGGGTTCCACAATCCTCACTGGGACAGCTGGCCCCAGGGCTCAGAGACATGCTGAGGGAGATGAGAGGGAAAGCTGCCCCACCCAGGTCATCCCCTCCTTGACCAGACAGCACTTCAGAACTGCTAAAAAAGAAAAAACCCACTAACGGGGTTGAAAGACATGCCATGGATGAATTAAGGCATAGAGATATGTAAAATAACATTCATTTTTAAGTTCAGAGCTGTCATCTCAGGAAGTGGGGAGAGCTTCCCTGAAGAAGACTGAGGGGAGGGCAGGCCATGCTGAAGAGGGAGACATGGCTCTACTGATTGGGGACCAGCAGCCCCCTTCCAGGGCAGGGCATCATCCTCGCATCACAGGAGATCCATGGAAGTGTTCCATCAGGGCCAGATATTTGTCTCAAGAAGGCTACCCTGGCATCGGACTGCACAGGGCACGAGGGACAAGGGCCAGATGGAGGACGGACAATACGCCGGAGGCCATGGGGCAAGAGCAGAGGCACATGACCTTGAAGATGATGATGAAAAGCAGGAGGTGGCTGCATTGAGCTGGCCCGAAAGTACCATGGGAGCAGTGCCCACAGCTACACTGACTGGGTGCCTTCTGTGCCCGGTGTGGCTGACTTTTTGTGCTCCAGACTAGTCCTGACCACAACTCTAGGAAGTGTGCACCACCCCCGGCAGCCTCTCCCCTTGCAGCTGTTAGGAATCATGGTCACAGACCCTGGTCAGCTTTCCTGGAAACCAAGCAGTGGCTCCCCCTCACGCTGCACCACTGGTGGTGGTCCAGTGCAACCCTCGTGCCTGGCCAGACACTGATGTCTACCTGTCTCCACACAAATCCACAGACAGGAGGGTGTCCCTGAATTCCACAGCACCTGATGAGACAGATCCATAGAACCCAACACCAAGTGGGACACTCGGGACCTCACCTATGGTCATGGAGCTCACCATACCTTATTTCTGTCACTTCCCACAGAAAGCCTGGTTCTGATCCCCCACAATACCATACATCCTGGTTGCTGACCTGGGGTCATGCCATGAACCCACATGGCACCTTTCTTTAAGTGAAGGCTATGCCTACACCTCCTAGAAAATATTTCTAATGAAGTACAAGTCCATCAGGACTATGGTGTGAACGGTAGCACACAGCCTGCATGGTAGTAGTCAGTAATTCTAACAAGGGTTATCCCCACCCCCCATCTCATAAAACCTTCCTCCTGCCCACTGAACTCATGGTCTGCCCACAGAAAACCCTCCAGGAAACAAACCTTTCATCTGAATGCTCTCTTCACCTTCTGCTTCAAATCTTGTCCAACCACAATGATATGAAACTAGAAATCAGTCTCAAGAAAAAAATGGGACAGTCAAAAATAGGTGGAGATTTTTGGGGCCTGGGTGGCTCAGTCGTTAAGGATGTGCTTTCAGCTCAGGTCGTGATCCCAGGATCCTGGGATCTAGCCCCGAATCAGGCTCCTTGCTCAGTGGGAAGCCCGCTTCTCCCTCTCCCACCCCGCTGCTTGCGTTCCCTCTCTCGCTGTCTCACTCTCTGTCAGATACTTAAATAATCTTAAAAAAATATGTGGAGATTTAACAACATGCTACTGAACCAACAGTCAAAGAAGAAATCAAAAAAATTTTAGAAGTACCTTGACACTGATGAAAAAGACAACCTATAAAAACTTATGGGATGCAGCAAAAGTAGCTTTATGGGGGATATTCATAGAAATTCAAGTCTTCATCAATCCATGAGAATGCTCTCCAATAAACAACCTGATTTATGTGGTAAAGAATTAAAAAAAAAAAACAACCAACAAAGCCCCAAATTAGTAGAAATAAGGAAATAACAAAAAGGAAGGCATAAATAAATCCAACAGAGATGAAAAAGACAAAAAAAAAAAACAATGAAAATGAGAGCTGCCTTTTTTGGAAAGAAAAACAAACTGACAAACTTAGCTAGACTCACCAAGAAAGACAGAGGACTCGAATACAATCAGGAAAGAAAGATAATGGATTCCTGTATCATATCAAAATCAAAAGAACTCTTCAACTTTGGACACAATAACTTCTTGCAAGCCACATCTCTAAAGGCAAAGGAAATAAAAGCAAAAATGAATTATTGGCACTTCATCAGGATAAAAACTTCTGCTCGGCAAAGCAAACGATCAACAAAACAAAAAGGCAACCTATGGAATTGAAGAAGATATCTGCAAATGATATTACAGATAAAGGGCTGGTATCCAAGATCTATAAAGAACTCCTCAAACTCGACACCCAAAAAATGGGCAGAAGACACAAAGAGATTCTTCTCCAGAGAAGACATACAAATGGCCAACAGACACATGAAAAAATGCTCCACATCACTTGCCATCAGGCAAATACAAATCAAAACGACAATGAGATACCACCTTACACCAGTTAGAATGGTTAAAATTAACAAGGCAGGGGGCACCTGGGTGGAACACCGGTTAAGCGTCTGCCTTCAGCTCAGGGCATGATCCTGGCGTTATGGGATCGAGTCCCACAACAGGCTCTCTGCTGTGAGCCTGCTTCTTCCTCTCCCACTCCCCCTACTTTGGTTCCCTCTCTCGCTGGCTGTCTCTATCTCTGTTGAATAAATAAATAAATTCTTAAAAAAAAAGGAGGGCACTTGTCATAATGAGCACTAGGTGTTATATGCAAACAATGAATCATGGAACACTACATCAAAAACAAATGAAGTACTGTAGGGTGAATAACAATTTTAAAAAAAGAGAAAGATATGAAATCCATACAGAAAAACTGGCACAATTTGCAAATGACATGAAATCTCGAAAGATTCCACAAAAAAAACCTGTTAGAATAAAAAAAATCAAGAAAGCTGCAGGATATAAAGTCAATATGCAGAGACCTGTTGTCATTATTTTTTTCAAATTTTATTTATTTATTTGACAGGAAGAGAAAAAGCACGAACAGGGGGAGTGTCAGAAAGAGGGAAAAGCAGACCCTTGCTAAGCAGGGAGCCCAACACGGGGCTCGATCCCAGAACTCTGGGATCATGACCTGAGCTGAAGGTAGACGCTTCCATTATGGAGCCACCCAGATGACCCAACTTCTTGCATTTCTGTATACTGATGACACACTTTCGCAAAGAGAAATTAAAAAAGCAACGCCATTTACAATTCCATAAAAAAAATCTAGGAATAAAAGTAACCAAGAATGAGAAAGACATAGTACACTCAACACATGGCAGAAAAGAAATGAAAAATATGTGTGTCGAGGGGGGCAGAATGTATGGGTCAAAGATTTGGAAGGCAACACAAACAAATGGTAGCATACGCCATGCTCCTTAACTGGAAGAGTTAATTATGTGAACATGTCCATCGTACCCAAAGCAATCGACAGATGTGATGAAATGCCTATCTGAATTCCTGTGTCATTATTCAAGGAAATAGAAAACAGTCCTCAAACTTATATGGAATCACAAAAGACACCAAATCCACAAAGCAACCTGGAGAAAGAGGTGCAGTCAACACACTCCTGGATTTCAAGCAGGATTATAAAGCTGTTGTCATCAAAACAGGATGGTACTGGCATAAACACAGACACCAGGTCAGTGGAACAGTACAGAAAGCTCAGAAACTTACCCACATGTAGATGATCCTAACTTACGACACAGCAGCAGAAGATATGCCATGAGGGAAGGACTGTCTCTTCAGTGAGCGGTAACAGGCAAATGGACACTAAATGCAGAAGAATATAACTGGGTCACTTTCTTACACCACACACAAAATTTTTAATGGATGAATGATTTGAACATAAGACCTGAATCCATAAACCTCCAAGAAGACACAGGTACTAAGTCTCTCGACATTGGTTTTGGCAAAGAGTCTTCAGATCGGACACCAAATGCAAAGGCAACAAAAGCAAAAATAAACAAGTGGAACAACATTAAACTGAAATCTTCCACACAGCAACAGAAACCAGCAAAAACTTAAAAGGCCACTGACCCAATAAGAAAAAAATATCTGCGAATCATATGTGTGAGAAGAGGCTAATATCCAAAATACACACAACACTCATGCAAATCAAAACAAAAAAAAAAACTATATAAAAAATGGGAGGAATATGTGAATAGATACTTTCCAAAGGTGGCACACAGGTGCCAACAGACAGAAAAAGTTGTTCGACATCACTAATCATCGTCAGAGAAACATCAGTCAAACCCACAATCGGCTATCCTCTCACAACTGTTGGAACAGCAATTGTCCCAGAGACAGACACCAGGTGGGGTCAAGGGTGTGCAGACGAGGAGACACTGTGCACTGTTGGTGGGAATGGAAATTGGTGCAGCCACTGTGACAAACGGTATGGAGGTTCCTGAAAAAATAAATACAACTACCCCATGACTCAGTAATGGCTCTATTGAGTATTGATTTGAAGAACACAAAAATGCTGCCTCAAAAAGACAGATGCACTCCCACGTTCACTGCAGCATTATTCACAAGAACCAGACATGGAAACACAGACCTTGGGGGCCTTATGCCAAGTAACTCAGACACAGAAAGACCAATACCAGATTCTCTCATGTACATTCCACGTGGAATAAACAAATACTGAACGCATAGATACTGAGAGCAGGTTGGTAGGTGCCAGATTTGGGGATGGGGTGGTAGAAACGGGTGAAGGTGGTCAAAGTCTCAATGTTTGAGTGAGAAAATCCTACAGTCATGAAATGTTCTGTCAGGCATGGAGACTAAAACTAATCCCGCAGCATGGGGTATAGGTTTCCCTGCTCTTTGAAAGTACAGGGCTTCTGAGAAACCTTGCACAGCAGAAATGGTGTCAAGAAGGAATGACCATTAATTTAAACGAACAATTAGACAGTGTGCTCAGACTCCAAAATTCCTTCTCTTTGGCTTTTCATAGGCCTCAGCACACAAGTTTCTAACAGAGGCCCAGCATAAATGAAGATGAAGCACAGCAGAAGCTTACAGACACAATTCAAAGTGCTGGTGGCTGGATGCGGAGAGCGGTTCCCAGAGGAAGGAGCTGGTTGGGGTGCACGCCGCCTCTGTTGTGCTTCTCCCCAAAACAGATGCTGAACACGATTCTCACTGTTCACCTTTTTCATAAGAGGGAAATCCTCTTCAGGTCTCTTCCTCTTACTGAAGCTGGGTAATAACATAGTTCTTTCAAGAAAGCCCAGTGTCTTACTGTGAACGTTTAAAAAGTGGGGTATACTTGTACTTGAGCATTGCTGAGGGAGGAGATGTGAAAGGTTCTCCCAGACACAAACCTCAGCAGATCCACCGGGAAAGGCACCTTCCTCAGCATGCAGAACACGGACTACCTCCTACCCCCTGAGAAACCCTCTCCTTCCTCTCGATCAGGACAACCCACAACACCTGAGAGTTACCCCAATTCCTCTGTTCTCCTGCTCCTAATAGTTATCCCATCAGCAAATCCTGTGAGCTCCATCTTCAAAATGGACCCAGAATAGTTCTAACCACTCCATCCAAGGCCACCTGTCTGGTCCCAAGTGCCTGAGTTCCTGGAAAAGCTTCGTCATTGACCTGCCTTGCCATCTTCAACCCTCTGTCATCTGTTCTCAACACTGTAGCCAGGATGGCCCAGTGAAACAGCATCTCAAGGGGTTATAGCCCTGGAATAGCTTTCTGTCACACTCTTTCACCTCTCTGAGCTCATGTCCTAAGCTGTCTCCTGTGGCCACAGGGTCTTCTTGTTGCTCCTGGACATAACAGGAATTCTCCTGCCCCAGAGACTTTGCACATGCTTTCCCTTCTCTTCAGAATGCTCTTCATGTGTTCTCACTCACCTTTCGAGAAGTGTGAATTGGAGTGACAGGGACAGAAGATGAGGCTGTGTGTTGGGTGAGGCTGGTGGCCCAGAAGAAGGTTCTCTGCCAGCTCTCCGCCTGTGCCTCACTTGTCCTCAACCAGGAACTTGCACACAGCCCTCACCTGCCACAACTCTCATCCAGGAGACCAACATCCACCCCTGGAGCCCACCCTGCCCACACCCTGCTGCAGAATGCATTCAGCTCTCCTCTGAGACCCCTGTCAGCTTTACCCAGACCTGGAACTCCCCTGTCTCCTGCAAAGCTCCCGGATTCCTCCTCTTCTTCCAAAATAACACTGGCGCAAGGCTTTCATGAGAAAGCTATAATGCTAACTAATGAAAGGTTCACACCTACTTTCCCCTTCTGTTGCCTTTCTCTCCACCTTCTTTCCTACCTGTGCAAACTGTAACATACCAGTGGAACATGAACATGCTCTGAGATCTGAATCTTTCATTGCAGCTTTCTGAGGACTCCTTATGTGATAAGAAACTAGTGTATCCTACAACAGGGTGTTTTCCATCTATCCTCTATAGAATAGTACAGCCCAAATCACTACAATTTTACCTCACTCTTCATGAAGCAGAACACTTTTTTGCTTTCTTCTCTTACTTATATTCCAGTTAGTTCACATGCCATGGAATATTCGCTTCAGGGGTAGGATTTAGTGATTCCTCATCTGCATACAGTACCCAGTGCTCATCACAAGTGCCCTCCTTAATACCCCTCACCCATTTAACTCTTCCTCCCATGTCCCTGTCCTGCAGCAACACTCAGTTTCTTCTCCAAGGTTGAGTCTATTTCCTTGTTTGCCTCTCTCATCACCCCTCAACTCTGTTCATCTATTTTCTGTCTGAAATTCCACAAGTGTGAGAGATAGGATATTTGTCTTTCCTCACTGATTTTGCTTAGCTTAATATACTCTAGATCCATCCACATCCTTGCAAATGGTAAGATTTCATTCTTTTTGAAGCTGGGTCATAATCCATTATATATATATGTATCCCACATCTGCTTTATCCAATCATCAGTGCATGGACTTTGGGTTTCTCTCCATAGTTTGGCTACTGTGGACATTGGTGCTATAAACATCATAGTGCATGTTCCCCCTTTGAATCTGCATTTCTGTATCCTTTGGGTAAATACCTAGGAGAGCAATTGCTGGATCATGTGGTTGTTCAATGTTTAACTTTTTGAGGAACCCCCACACTGTTTCCCAGACTGGCTACACAACTTTGCATTCCCACCAATAGGATGGGAGGGTTCCCCTTTAAGCAGAACATTATCTGCCGGCAATTTCATAAGAGGAAACAAAACCTCTGGGAGATGCACCCAGGGTCAGGCAAGCAGTTGCAGACTTCACCCCAAGGCTCCTGACGCCAAGCCCCTTGAAGCCACCAGCATGCCACTATTCAAAAGAATTCCCAGACTCTCCTTCTGACTCCACCGCCAAAGAAACTACAGAGAGAATATGGCACCTCAAAATATTGAGATAATACATTTAGTAAAACTAGAAAGTCAAGCTCAACTTTTAAACAGGAATAGGCCGCCTTGGATAATTTTCAATTTTCCCACCACCCTAATTTTAACTCTTCTGATGAATAAACTAATCAATGATGAAACATCACCTTTGTCAAATGACATCATCCAAGTCTGTATCAGATGAAAAAAAGCCACCTAACCCTAGATGCTGGCCACTCAACCATATCTTAGGCCCAACTGAATAAACACTGTTAGATGAAGGAAGAAATTAGATGTTACAAACAGGCACAGAGTGAATCTCACCTCCCCTTTCTAATAAAAGAGGGTTCTTAGGAAACAGATGGTCAAAATACATTTGTAAGCAATAAATGGACAGAGAAATTGTGATTCCCTGCAAAGTTCTACCAGCACGGAAACTAAGTAATTCTTGCACCAAACCCAGAATGCTGACAGCTACTTCAATTTTACTTTGTGGCTCCACTAGAGAAAATAGAAAAGCCCAGGAGGTTTTGGGATAATGAGAGGTTTTACCTCCAGCCCTGACATAGTTAGGACATTTTGCTAAACATACCTGTGCTTTCTCTAAACACTGGCGTCCTGTGACAAGCTGCCTCGCTGACTCTGATGCTGACCTTCAAAACCTCGGGTGTCTTGGAGCCAGAGCAAGAAGTGCTGTCAGCTGGGAGAAGAAGGCACCTCTGACCTAAAGCCTGCACACATGCTTTGGTTTCTGGGCGAAGGGGCAACACATACTTGTTGTTTAGCAGTAATTATCTTCATTCTCAATAGACCAATGAGCTTGCCTTTTCTGGAAGGCAGACTTACTCTTCTAAAGAAACCCTCAATTCGTCTATTCCCAATGCAACTAGAGTGAAACATTTATTTCTCACTTAAATAGAAAACACTGTTATTGTCGACACTGCGTGAATGAACTTTTAAAAACATTTTAGAGAGAAAGGAAGAGACCTTTATTCAAACCCAAGTCAGGACAACTGTCTGGGAGACACAATCTTCACCAAGAAGGGAGTGCTCCGGGGAAGGAACATTTGGGGCAGGCTTATATATTTTTTTCTGTTTTGTTTTACATACAGAGTTACACACCACAATGAGGATCTTCTTAGATCCAGAAAGTGACAGATTCTTTCTTATGTTTTCAGTATGTACATGTCAGTATGACCTTAATCTTATGGGAGCCAAAGAGGTTCTTTATTTTTTCTTATATTTATGTTGGCATTTTTTGGTTATTGTTTTCTCCTCGAAGCAGATGTACAACATGTGCTTGGGGTAGAAATAGGGCCCATGCTTTGAGGTTTTTGCCCAGCCATTTTGAGCTGGTAAAATGTTGAAGGATAGCTTCCCTGGGAGCCCAGGATCAGGGCCCAAAGATGATATAAGATAAAAATTCCTTTTATCATTGTAATTACTCCTAAATGGAGGAATTTGAGACAAAAACACCTTTCACAAGAGTACCAAGAAATCAAAATGATACCCACAAAAGCCTGCCTGCTCCATGGTCAGCACAGGTAACAGAAATGTTCACAGTCTCTGGACTCCTGCCCTTCTCCTGCCCAAATCGCTGAAGCACACAGACCACTTAAAATCAGAATTGTAGAACTGCTAGAACTCCTTAGAGATGTCTGGCACCATTCCCTTGGACTGCAGAATAAAACACAGTAGCTCGTTGTCACAAACTAATTTCAACATGAAGTGCCCCCTGGATGCCCTAAGTTCTTTCTCTGCAAATGTTGACTAATGTAAGTCACAGTCATACCATATAAACACTACGATGGCTGTGAAGTCATCATAGATAAGACAATATTTTAGCCATGTTTATAAGCATTGGTTCCTGTTGTAAAGAGGCTGAGCTGAGTGTTTTTAAACACTATTTCAGACCAGTTTTACAGCACCCTCTGAACATACCAGAGCCTGAATCGACTAAAAAAGATAGTTGTTTTCAGTAACTTTAATACCAGAAAAATATTATACTGTCTCTATCCCTAAGGATCTTTGAGTATCTTACCCAGAGGTCCTCCACTGAGATAATGATCTTAATGATCACCATGGGCAGAGGTGAAAAGGCCCGCTGAATTTGTTCCAGTTGTCCACATGACAAGAAAATCCTGATACTTGATAGGTTTCCAGATCGAGAAGACCAGAGATAAGAGGGAAATAGTACCCTGTATGGAACAACAAGAGATTTGGAGTCAATTTGGGGATCCCACTTAGGTTTCTGACACTAAAATCCTCTGTGACTCATATCATCCGAGTCCCTGTCTAACCACCTGAAAATGTGCCTAAAAATATCTATACCTAGTTTGAAGTTTAAGAGGCAGAATGCTACAAAGAGCCAGTATGATGTCTCTCAAGATCAGGTGCTCAGGAAGCCAAAATTGCTATTGGGTCTATTTCTTTTCCAGAAGAAAGAACACATGTTGAATCCACATTCCTAATAGATGACTCACCAGATGATTTTCAAACCTGAAGGAAGGACAAGAAGTCACTCTTGTGTCATAGTTCACTCAGAAATCATGTTGGACTGGTGAGTATGATACGATAGCAACGTCATCACTAAGAGTGGGGAGCTTCTAATTTCCATACGGCCATGTTGACCCCCTTAGCTCAGAGCCACCAAAAAAGGGCAGCTGGGAAGGGGGCACCGTCATCACTATGAGTGGGGAGCTTCCCATTTCCATATGGCCATGTTGACCCCCTTAGCTCAGGGCCACCAGAAAGGACAGCTGAGGGGGACCACAGGCCAATGCGGCCAGGTGTGGCTGGGGCAGGCAGAACTCTGACTTAAGGCTCAACTCCTATCTAGATTATTATAATGCTCTTCACAAATAAAGTATCATTGTGTGTGAGCCCTCATGTAGAAAAGGTTCAGAATTTCCATTGAGATTCCCTCTCTGACATTTAGGATATGTAGAAAAGTTCCATTTAATTTTAAACATTGAAGGACTTCTTGGTTTTCTTTTCTCTATGACTGTGGCTCAATTCCCCTGTGGTCTAAGAATAGAATCTAGTTAATTTCAGGGTTTAACATTTGTAGACTTGATTCGTGGCCCCACCTATCATCTATTTGGGTAAAGAGTCTATGACCACTTGAAAATAATGTATTCTGCACTTATTATGGAATGTTCCCTATATGTCAATTAGGTCACATTTTTTACCAATGTTTTGTCTGCTTTTTCTGTCAGATATTGAGAAAGGTATATTAAAATCTTCAAACAATGCTGCTCTATTCAACGGTGCATCGGAGAATTTACCAGTGTTAGAAGGCAAGAAAAACAAAAAGTATAAGAATTGAGGGGATAATTGTGATTATTCACAGATAATACGATTGTGTACATAGAAAATCCAAAACAGTCTATAAATACCCTATTAGAATTAAAAATGCAATTTATAAATTTGAGATGGATTGTAGCTTCCCATTGGACAGTTTCTGAAAGAAAACGTAGAACCTGTCAATCTTTGGGTAGGACATAGGGTGCACTAACCATTTAAAAGAATTCAGTGGGACTTCATAAAAATGTGACATTTCTCCTTATCTTATGACCATAAGAAAATGAAAAAGTGAACCGCATTCTGGGAAGTAAAGATTTGCAATACACACACTGACAAAGACTTGTCAATAAAGAATTCCTGCTCATCAACCATAGAAAGTCTATTTATAAACGAATATTTCACAAAAGATTGACTGATGGCCAATAAGAACAGGAAAGGGTGCTCTGCAGTATTATTTTCAGGAACAGCAAGGCCTTTCCTAAAATGAAAACATACACACAAACCAGTATTCCCTAGATGGATGACGTCCTTATTTCTGAGGAAGCTTGAAGAACAGACTAGCATCAAAGTAAAGTGATGGAATTCCTGACACTCAGAGGATGGACAATTGACCTCAAACTACAGTACAATTTCTAGGCATCATTCGGTTCTCTGAAGGCAGACAACTACCACACCCCTTCCTACACCACACAGGTTGCTTCCCAACCCCTACCATAAAAGAAGAAGATGAGAAACAGATAGGACTAGTAGGAAATAGCAAAACTCACATGTGGGGATTATCCTGAAACACACTGATCACATAACTAGTGTAAGGAAGTGTAGGGAACTGACAAGGACAGAGACTCAAGAGGTACTTCTTTGGGAAATGCTGTCTGACATCGTCACACCATGGTACCAGCTAATGAGGGCTCTGAGCATACCCTAGGGTTTGCTCACAAGGGTCTGCAACACCATCGCTGAGGACTGAAACTCTTCAAGACCTCAAAGCTTGCCTGATTGACTATTGGACTAAGAGATTCCCATGTTCTGAAAACAGATACCAACCCATTGAAAGGTTCACCTGGGCTCTCTCGGAGGTCCTACAAGAAGCTGAACCATTCACTGAAAATCAATTACACACACACACACACACACACACACACACACACACACACACCTGTCATTTCACCAATTACTTAAACATTCAAGGTTCTTCCTACCTTTTCTTTTACACATTGATATTTATACTCCCATGAAATGTCATCATTTCTAATGAACACTGATGTCAAAATAGAGATCCATTGACACAATATTCACAAAATGGAACTTCCCTGCTGTAATTTTCAATATAGCATTTTTTAAAGTTCATACATATTTTAGGTTTTTGGTAACTTTTACAGGAGAAGATCAGCATTGAAAAACTCTGAATACTGACAATGAGGTTTAGGCCTAGAGAACAAAAATTGTCCAATTTCATAGATAATAAGGAACCAAAGGGAAAGCATGGAAGCTGTAGTCGAATAATTTTACACATGTGCATCCTCTATTATTCTACTACTGAGGGGCGTGTTTTATTACCACTCTACATGCATCAATTGTCTTCCACGTGCACCTGCACAGGTATAATGAATTACTACAGTAGAATGAAATATCTGGGAACTACTTGGCGGCATCTATAATGAACAATGAAATGTCGATCTTATATTTGGTGAACTTCCACTGTCTGTCCCTTTAGACAATGGACCCTAAACAGAAGGGGGAATGAACCACGAGAGACTATGGACTCTGGGAAACAAACTGAGGGCTTCAGAGGGGAGAGGGGTGGGGGATTGGGATGGGCCAGTGATGGGTATTAAGGAAGGTACATATTGCATGGAGCACTGGGTGTTATATGCAAATAATGAATCAGGGAACACTACATCAAAAACTAAGGAAATACTGTATAGTGACTAACATATCAAAATAAAAAATTATTATTAGAAAAAAATTAAAGGTAAAAAAAAAAACCAATACAGCTTTTCAGTTTCAAGAACAATCACAATTGAGAAAAAACTAACTTCCAATCCCTAAAGCAAAACACAGACCAAGTTCCATCTCACTCCCGTTTATTCACATTCTCTGTGGGTTTTAAGCTATTTCCCTACCTCCTTTCCTGATGAGCAGGGAGCCCGGGCTCGATCCCAGAACCCTGGGATCATAACCTGAGCCAAAGGCACATGCTTAACTGGCTGAGTCAGCCAGGAGCCCCAGTCATGTTTTCCTTAAGCAAAAGGACACTTTCTCACAATGCCTTCACATGACTTCACATGGTACCAGAGACCTGCATTTGCTTCTAGGAGGTTGCAGATGAAGGCCATTGCAAACTCTCACAGTGGTTTATCAAATACAATGACCTGCCTGGTGACAGTGAAACTCTTATGAGCCCACGAGAGGGTGCTGTGACACTCAGCTGTGGCTGGGCTGGCACAGAGAACCAAATCCATTTCCCTGCCTGATGTCTGTGAGGAACAGATGCCCCCACTGTGAATGAGACCCTGCCACTGAGCTGTCCAGAGATGGCCATCCTCACGGAGGATGAGGATAAAGGACAATGCCTGAGGAGACCTCATCTGTCTCTTTTATCTTTTCATATTTTTGACAGTGGACAAATCACTGCCTAGGAGTCCCCAACTACCTTAGTCTCATCTGTGAATGACCAAGAGGTTTTACAAAACACTTAAGATTTTGACCTCACAAATGCCCACAACCACTTACCATAGGGATTCAACATTAAGCAAAGATACTGTTCGTTGGAAGAGAGGTCCTGCCCACTGTTGTTTCTCACTTATATGCTCATCTTCCTTACCTCATGGTAACATAACCACCTTGATTCCTGCTTCCGTCTTCAGGAAGGCTGAGGTGACTTGAAGGGCATTACCCTGACATCGTTTTTCTTAGCAATAAGATGTGGACATTTCCCTAGTCCTACACACCCAAAGTTGAATCGGAATCAGGATTGAGGAGGCTGATGAGAGTTGAAGGTGTTTTCCTGTACACGATGGTTTATTACCAATAAGGATGGGTCAGAGTCCTCAAAATTCCAGAACGTTTTCATTAATGCTTCCTACTCGTGAAAGATGATGTACATTGGTCTTTCCCTGTACAGTGTGGTAACTCAGAGAAAAGTGCTTAGCCCTTTCGTCAGACTTCCACGAGCACTTTGGGGTTGGCTTCCATATTCACAAAGGATGATGTTAGGGCTAAGAGGGTTCCTGTACACTGTTATTTCTTTCAGATAAGTGTATGGCATTTTTGTTACATTGTCAGAGCCTCTTAGCGCCGGGCTTGCCGGCCTCCTGTGGAAGAACCCTAACCCTAGGTCGGCCCCCGAGGGGCCCCTCCCAAGGAGCCTGGCACCACAATGCCAGGGATTTGGGACCCCCGAGCCCCAGTGCTGGACTCACTCTGCCACCCCGCAAGCACCCAGGGCGCTACGGGTGTTGCCAGTCATTCAAGAAGGGAGAACGGGCAAGGCCCTCCGAACCCCCTGTGACCTTCAAAGGCCCCTGTGCAAAAACTCTGGCTCCTTCGCTCCTGCTCCCCAGCGCCCTAACCTCGGCCCACCCCTCCTCTCGCTGCAGAGCTGGCGGACCGGGCCTGCGGGCTTCCTGGGGGCTAACCCTATGCCAAGTTGCCCCCGAAGGGCCCCTCCCAAGTGGCCTGGCGCTGCATGCCAGGGATTGGGGACCCCCAAGTCCCACCGCCGGATGCACCGTGCCACCCTGCTGCCACATGGGGCACTAGGGGCGTCACCAGTCCTTCAGGGCGACAGAACTGGCAGGACCCTCCAAGCATCCTGCGACCTTCGAAGGCACCCCAAGCCAAAGCGTAAATGCTCTGGCCCATGCCCCCACTCGCCAGCTACCTCACCTCAACCCACACCTCCATTCACCGCACATGGGCGGAACGAGCCTGGCAGCCTCCTGGGGGCTAACCCTAACCCTAGGTCTGCCACCGAGGGGCCCGTCCCAAGGGGCCTGAGGCTGCAACGCCGGGTATTAGGGAGCCCCGATCCCCAGCGCCGGAGTCTCCCTGCCGCCCCATCACCACCCGGGCCGCTAGGGGTGCCGCTGGTCATTCAGGGCGGTAGAACGGGCAGGGCCTCTGAACCCGTGGCGAACTTCGAAGGCCCCCCCATCCAAAACGCTCGAGCCCACGCTCCTGCTCCTCAGCGCCCTCACCTCGGCCCACCCCTCCGCTCGCCACAGAGCCGGCGGATGAGGCCTGCACTCCTCCTGGTGGCTGCACAGAACCCTAGGTTGTCCCCTTAGGTGCCCCTCCGAAGGGGCCTGGCACCGCAATGCCTGGGATTGGGGACCCCCGAGCCCCAGCGCCGGACTCACCATGTCGCCCCCCCCGCCACCCGGGCCGCTAGGAGCACCGTCGGTCATTCAGGGAGGGAGAACGGGCAGATTCCTCCGAGCCCCTGGTGACATTCGAAGGCCCCCCGTGCCAAAATGCTTGGGCCCATGCTCCCGCTCGCCTGCGCCCTCACCTCGGTCCGCCCCTCCACTCGCTGTAGAGCCAGTGGATCTGGACTGCAGCCCTCCTGGGTGTTACCCTAACCATTGGTGGGCCCCCGAGGGGCCCATCCAGGTTCCTATTGCCGCAACACCAGGGATTGGGGAATCCCGAGCCCAAGCGCCGGACTCACCCTCCCGCCCTACCGCCACCTGGGCCACTAGGGGCGCCGCCGTTCATTCAGGGAGGGAGAACAGGCAGGGCCCTCCTAGCGACCTGCGACCTTCGAAGGCCCCCCGCACCAAAACGCTTGGCCCCACGCTCCCGCTGGCCAGCGCCCTTACCTCGGCCCTCCCCTCCGCTCGCCGCACAGCTGGCGGATCGGGCCTGTGGGCCTTCTGGGGGCTCACCCTAAACCTATGTCGGCCCCCTAGTGGCCCCTCCCAAGGGGCCTGGTGCCGCAACGACGGGGAAAGGGGACTCCTGAGCCCCAGCGCCGGACTCACCATGCCCCCCGCTGCCACCCGGGTCACTATGGGCACCGCCGGTCATTCAGGGCGGGAGAATGGGCAGGGCCATCCGAGCCACCGGTGACATTTGAAGGCCCCCCGTGCCAAAATGCTTCGGCCCACGCTTCTGCTCACCAGTGCCCTCACCTCGGCCAGCCCCTCCGCAAGCCGCACAACCAGCAGATCGGGCCTGGCGGCCTCCTGGGGTCTAACCCTAACCCTAGGTTGGCTGTCAAGGGGCCCCTCCGAAGGGGTCTGGCACCAACACGCTGGGGATTGGGGACCCCCGAATACCAACGCCGGACTCACCCTGCTGCCCTGCCGAGACCCGGCCCGCTAGGGTCGCCATCCTCATTCAGAGTGGGAGAACTTGCAGGGCCCTCCGTGCCCCCTGCGACCTTCGAAGGCAACCCACGCCAAAATGCTAGGGCCCATGCTCCCGCTCACCATTGCCCTCACCTGGGACCCACCCTCCGCTCGCCACACAGCCGTCAGATCGGGCCTGCCAGCCTCCTGGGGGCTAACCCTAACCCTAGTTCAGCCCCTGAGGAGCCCCTCCCAAGGGGACTGGCGCCATCACGCCGGGGATTGGGGACAATCCAGCCCCAGTGCTGGACTTTCACTGCCACCCCGCCGCCACCCGGGTTGCTAGGGGCGCTGCCGGTCCTTCGGGGCAGGAGAAGGGGTAGGGCCCTCTGAGCCCCCCGTGACCTTCGAAGGCCCCCTGTGCCAAAAGGCTTGGGCCCACGCTCCCGCTCACCATTGCCCTCACCTCAGCCCGCCCCTCCGCTCGAACACACAGCTGGCGGATAGGGCCTGCTGGGCTCCTGGGGGCTAACCCTAAACCTAGGTCGGCCCCCGAGGGGCCCTTTCCAAGGGTCCTGGCTCCACCACGCCGGGGATTGGGGACCCACGAGCATGAGCACCAGACTCACCCAGCCGCCCCGCCGCCACCCGGGCTGCTAGGGGCACCGCCACTCATTCAGGGCGGGAGAAGGGGCATGGATCTCTGAGCCCCCGGCGACTTTCGAAGGCCCCCCACGCCAAAACGCTTGGGCCCACGCTCCCGCTCGCCAGCACCCTCACCTCTGCCCACCACTCCTCTCGCCGCACAGCCAGCAGAATGGGCCTGCCGGCCTCCTTTGGGCTAACCCTAACCCTAGGTAGGCCCCCAAGGTACCACTCCCAAGTGCCTGGCGACACCACGCTGGGGATTGGGGACCCATGAGCCCTAGCTCCAGACTCACCCTGCCACCCCGCCATGACCCGGCCCGGTAGGGGCAACGTCCTCACAGGGCGAGAGAATAGGCAGGGCCCTCTGAGCCCCCGGTGACCTTCGAAGGCTCCCCGCGCCAAAACGCTTGGGCCCACACTCCCGCTCGCCAGCGCATTCACGTCGGCCCGCCCCTCCGCTCAATGCACAGCCAGCGGATCAGGCCGCCGGACTCCTGGGGGTAACCCTAAAGCTAGGCAGGAACCAGAGGGGCCCCTCCCAAGGGGCCTGGTGCCACCAAGCCTGGGACTAGGACCATAGGCCCCATCGCCAGACTCACCCTGCCTCCCTGCTGCCACTCGGGCCACTAGGGGCGCCGCTGGTCATTCAGGGCGCAAGAATGGACAGGGTCCTCCGAGCCACTGGCGACCTTCGAAGGCTCTCCGCGCCAAAACCCTGGTGCCCACGCTCCCGCTCGCCAGCGCCCTCACCTTGGCCCGCCCCTCTGCTCCCTGCACAGAGGGCGGATCCGGCCTGCCGGCCTTGTGTGGGCTAACCCTAACCATAGGTCGGCCCTCCAGGGTCCCTCCCAAGGATTCTGGTGCCTATACGCCAGGGATGTGGGACCCCAAGCCCCAGAACCAGACTCACGCTGCCGCAACGCCGCCACCCGGGCCGCTAGGGGCGTGGCCGCTCATTCAGGGCGGGAGAACGGACAGGGCCCTGGAGAAACCGGCGACATTTGAAGCCTCCCGCGCCAAAATGCAGGGGCCCATGCTCCCACTCACCAGCGCCTTTACCTCGGCCCGCCCACCTCTTGCCGCCCAGCCAGAGGATTGGGCCTGCTGGCCTCCTGGGTGCTAACTCTGACCCTAGGTCGGCCCATGAGAAGCCCCTCCCAAGAGGCCTGGCCCTACAATGCTGGGGATTGGGGATCCCTGAGCCGCAGCTCAGGACTCACCCTGCAGCCCCACTGCCAATGGAGCCGCTAGGGGCGCCGCTGGTTATTCAGGGCAGGAGAATGGGCAGGGCCCTTCTCGACATGGCAACATTCGAAGGCCCAGGGTGCCAAAACGCTGGGGCCCACGCTCCCGCTCTGCATCCCCCTCAACTCAGCCCACACCTCCACTCCTCGCACAGCCGGCGGATCGGGCCTGCCAGCCTCCTGGGCACTAACCCTAACCCTAGGACGGCCCCTGAGGGTCCCTTCCTAAGGAGTCTTGCAGCGCAATGCCGGGGATTGGCGACCCCCAAGCCCCAGGGCCGAGTGCACCCTGCCACCCTGCCCCACAGGGCCCGCTAGGGGCGCCGCCATTCATTCTGGGTGGGAGAACTGGCAGGGGCCTCCGAACCCCCGCCCACCTTCGATGGCGCCCAGAACCAAAATGCTTGTGCCCAGGCTCATGTTCACCAGCGTCCTCACCTCGGCCCAACTCTCCGCTCCACGCACAGGTGGTGTATAGGGCCTGCCAGCCTCCTGGGTGCTAACCGTAACTGTAGGTCGGCCCCCGAGGGGCCCTTCTCAAGTGGCCTGGCGCCCCAACGCCGGGGATGGGGCAACTGAGCCCAAGTGCTGGACTCACCCTGCTGCCCTTCAGCCACCTGAGCCACTAGGGGCCCCGCTGGTCATTCAGAGCGGGTGAATGGGCAGGTCCCTCCAAGCCACCACCGACCTTCGAAGGCCCCCCACGCTAAAACGCTTGGGCTCATGCTCAGGCTCGCCAGCGCCCTCACCTCGGCCCACCCTGCCGTGTGCCGCACAGACGCTGATCGGGTCCACCGGTCTCCGGGGGGCTAACTATAACCCTAGATCGACCCCCGAGGGGCCCATCCCAAGGGGCCTGGCGTTGCAACGCCGGGGATTGGGGACCCTGAGCCTCAGCACCCGACTCACCCTGCCACCCAGCCGCCACCCAGGGGCTTGGGGTGCTGCCATTCAATCAGGGCGGGAGAACGGGCAGGGCCCTCCGAGACACGGTGAACTTCGAATCCCCCCCGCTCAAAACGCCCGAGCCCACGCTCCCAAACACCAGTGCCCTCACCTGGGTCCGCCACTCCACTCTCCACACAGCTGGCGAATAGGACCTGCCGAGATCCTAGGGGGTAAACCTAAACCTAAGTTGTCATCCAAGGGGCCCCTCCCAAGGGGCCTGGCGCCGCATCGCTGGGGATTGGAGATACCTGAGCCGCAGGGCCTGACTCACCCTGCCACCCCTCACGACCCGGGCTGCTAGGGGCGCCGCCGTTCGTGCAGGGTGGGAGAACGGGCAGAGCCCTTTGAACCCCCGCCGACCTTTGAAGGTGTTCTGAACCAAAACGCTTGGGCCCAGGCTCATGATCACCAGCATCCTCACCTTGGCCCAACTCTCCCCTTGATTCAGACCCATTGGATAGGGCCTGCCGGGCTCTTGGTTCTAATGAAAACCCTAGGTCGGCCCCGTGGGGCACATCCCAAGGGGCCTGGCTCTGCAACGCTGGGGATTGGTGACTCAGACCCCAGAGCCAGACTCACCCTGCCGCACTGTCGCCACCCGGGCCTCTAGGGGCACCGCCGGTCATTCAGGGCGAGAGAAGGGAAGGGCCTTCGGAGTCCCCGGTGACCTTCAAAGGCTCACCTCGCCAAAATGCTGGTGCCCACGCTCCCGCTCCCCAGCGCCCTCACCTCGGCCCGCCCCTCCGTTTGCTGCAGAGCCAGTGGATAGTGCCTGCCGGGCTCCTGGGGGCTAACTGAAAACCTAGGTCAGCCCTGTGGGGCACATCCCAAGGGTTCTGGCTCTGCAATGCTTGGGATTGGTGACTCAGAGCCCCAGAGCCGGACTCACCCTTCCACACTGTCGCCGCCTGGGCAGCTAGGGGTGCCGCCGGTCATTCAGAGTGAGAGAAGTGGCAGGTCCTTCCGAGTTCCCGGTGACCTTCAAAGGCTCCTGGAGCCAAAACACTGGTGCCCATGCTTCCACTCCCCAGCGCCCTCACCTCGGCCCGCCCCTCCGCTCCCCGCACAGCAGGCGGATCGGGCCTGCCAGCCACCTGGGGGCTAACCCTAACCCTAGGTCGGACCCGAGGGGCCCCTCCCAAGGGGCCTGACGCCACAATGCCGGGGATTGGGGACCCCAAGCCTCAGCACCTGACTCACCTGCCGCCCAGCCGACAATCGGGGGCTTGGGGTACTGCCGTTCATTCAGGGCAGGAGAACGGGCAGGGCCCTCCGAGACATGGGGACCTTCAAAGGCCCCCCAGGCCAAAACGCCCAGGCCCACCCTCCCACTCACCAGCGCCCTCACCTAGGTCTGCCACTCTGCTCTCCACACAGCTGGCGAATAGGGCCTGTTTGCCTCCTAGGGGCTAAACCTAACTCTAGGTTGGCCCCCGAAGGGCCCCTCCCAAGGGGCCTGGTGCCGCAACGCCAGGGATTGGGGACCCCCAAGCCCCAGCGCCCGATGCACCCTGCGCCCCTCCCCACCTGGGCCGCTAGGGGCGCCGCTGTTCATTCACCTTGGAAGGATGGACAGGGCCCTCCGAATCCCCGCCAATTTTCAAAGGCGCCCCAAATCAAAACACTTGGGCCCAGGCTCATATTCACCAGCACCCTCACCTCAGCCCAACTCTCTTCTCGATGCCCAGGTGGTGTATCGGGCTTGCCAGCCTCCTGGGGGCTAACCCTAACCATAGTTCGGCCCCCGAGGGGCACTTCCCAGGGGCCTGGTGTCACAACGCTGCGGATGGGGACCCCGAGCCCAAGTGCCGGTCTCACCCTGCTGCCCTTCAGCCACCCGAGCCGCTAGAGACCACTGGTCAATCAGGGTGGGAGAATGGGCAGGGCCCCCGGAATCCCCGCTGACCTTCAAAGACCCCCCGCGCAAAAAAATTGGCTCCATTCCTCCTGCTCCCCAGCGCCCTCAGCCCGGCCAGCCCCTCCGCTTGCTGCAGAGCCAGTGGATAGTGCCTGCCAGGCTCCTGGGGGCTAACTGAAATCCTAGGTAGGACCCGTGGGGCACAACCCAAGGGGCCTGGCTCTGCAACGCTGGGGATTGGTGACTCAGAGCCACAGAGCCAGACTCACCCTGCAGCACCATCACCACCCGGGCCGCTTGGGGCGCCGCCGCTCATTCAGGGCGGGAGAAGGGACAGGGACCTGGAGAAACTGGCGATATTTGAAGCCTCCTGCGCCAAAATGCAGGGGCCCAAGCTCCCGATCGCCAGCGCCTTTACCTCGGGCCGCCCACCTCTCGCCGCCCAGCCAGAGGATTGGGCCTGCTGGCCTCCTGGGTGCTAACTCTAAACCTAGGTCCGCCCACGAGGAGCCCCTCCCAAGAGGCCTGGCCCCGCAACGCTGGGGATTGGGGATCCCCGAGCCGCAGCATGGACTCACCCTGCCGCTCCACCGCCAAGGGAGCTGCTAAGGGCGCCGCTGCTTATTCAGGGAAGGAGAACGGGCAGGGCCCTTTGAGCCATGGCATCAGTCAAACGCCCAGGGCGCCAAAACGCTGGGGCCCACGCTCCCGCTCGCCATCGCCCTCAACTCGGCCTGCATCTCCACTCCTCGCACAGCCGGCAGATAGGGCCTGCAGGCCTCCTGGGCGCTAACCCTAACCCTAGGACGGCCCCGAGGGTCGCTTCCTAAGGGGCCTGGTGCCCCAACGCCGGGGATTGGGAACCCCCAAGCCCCAGCGCTGGATGCACCCTGCCGCCCCGCCCCACACGTGCCGCTAGGGGCGCCGCCATTCATTCAGGGTGGGAGAACGGGCAGGGTCCTTCGAACCCCCGCTGACCTTCGAAGGCGCCCCGAACCAAAAGGCTTGGGCCCGGGCTCATGTTCACCAGCACACTCACCTCGGCCCAACTCTCCGCTCGATGCACAGGCGGTGTATCGGGCCTGCTGGCCTCCTGGGGGCTAACCCTAACTGTAGGTCGGCCACAGAGGGGCCCTTCCCAAGTGGCCTGGCGCCACAACGCCGGGAATACGGACCCGAACCCAAGTGCCGGACTCACCCTGCTGCCCTTCAGGCACCGGAGCCTCTAGGGGCCCCACCGGTCACTCAGAGCGGGAGAACGGACAGGTCCCTCCGAGCCCCCATCGACCTTCGAAGGCCCCCCACACTAAAACGCTTGGGCTCACGCTCACTCTCGCCACGACCTCACCTCGGCCTAACCCTCCACGTGCCACACAGCCGCAGATCGGGTCCACCGGCCTCCTGGGGGCTAACCGTAACCCTAGATAGACCCCCGAGGGGCCCCTCCCAAGGGATCTGGCGCCGCAACGCTGGGGATTGGGGACCCCCGAGCCTCAGCACTGGACTCACCCTGCCACCCAGCCGCCACCCGGGGGCTGGGGTGGTGCCGTTCATTCAGGGCGGGAGCACGGGCAGGGCCCTCCAAGACACAGCGACCTTCAAAGGCCCCCCGCGCCAAAACACCCGGGCCCACGCTCCCGCTCACCAGTGCCCTCACCTCGGTCCGCCACTCCAGTCTCCACACAGCTGGCAAATAGGGCCTGCCGGCATCCTAGGGGCTAAACCTAACCCTACGTCAGCCTCCGAGGGGCCCCTCCCAAGGGGCCTGGCGCCGCAACGCGGTGGACTGGGGACCCCCGAGCCCTATGCCCGGACTTACATGCCGCCCCGCCGCCACCTGGGCTGCTAGGGGCGCCGCCGGTCATTCAGGGAGGAGAATGGGCAGGGCCCGCCGAGTCCCCGGAGACATTCGAAGGCCCCCGGTGCCAAAACGCTTGGGCCCAGGCTCTTGCTCGCCAGCGCCCTCACCTTGGCCTGCCCCTCCGCTCCACGCACAGCAGGCGGATCCCGCCTGCCGGCCTCCCGGGTGCTAACCCTAACCCTAGGTCGGCCACCCAGGGGCCCTTCCAAGGATCCTGGTGCCGCTTCGCCGGGGATCGGGAACCTCAAGCCCCAGAGCCACACTCACCCTACCGCAACGCCGCCACCCAGGCAGCTAGGAGCACTGCGGGTCATTCAGGGCGAGAGAAGGGGCAGGGCCTTCCGAGCCCCCGGTGCCCTTCAAAGGCTCCCCGTGGCCAAACACTGGTGCCCACGCTCCCGCTCCCCAACGCCCTCACCTCGGACCCGCCCTCCGCTCCCCGGACAGTGGCCGGATCCCACCAACCGGCCTCCTGAGGGCTAACCCTAACCCTAGGTCAGCCACCCAGGGGCCCCTCCCAAGGGTCCTGGTGCCGCTACACTGGGGATCAGGGACCCCAAGACCCAGAGCCAGAATCACCCTGCCGCAACGTCGCCACCCGGGCGCTAGTGGCGCCGCCCGTCATTCAGGGCGGGAGAAGGGACAGGGCCCTTGAGAAACTGGCGATATTTGAAGCCTCCTGCACCAAAATGCAGGGGCCCACGCTCCCGATCGCCAGCGCCTTTACCTCGGGCCGCCCACCTCTCGCCGCCCAGCCAGAAGATTGGGCCTGCTGGCCTCCTGGGTGCTAACTCTAAACCTAGGTCCGCCCACGAGGAGCCCCTCCCAAGAGGCGTGGCCCCGCCACGCTGGGAATTGGGGATCCCCGAGCCGCAGCATGGACTCACCCTGCCGCTCCACCGCCAAGGGAGCTGCTAAGGGCGCCGCTGGTTATTCAGGGCAGGAGAACGGGCAGGGCCCTTTGAGCCATGGCAACAGTCGAAGGCCCAGGGCGCCAAAACGTTGGGGACCACGCTCCCGCTCTGCATCACCCTCAACTCGGCCCGCACCTCCGCTCTTCGCAGAGCTAGCGACTCGGGCCTGCCAGCCTCCTGGGAGCTTAGCCTAACTCTAGGACAGCCCCTGAAGGTCCCTTCCTAAGGGGCTTGGCGCCACAACGCCAGGGATTGGGAGCCCCCAAGCCCCAGCGCCGGATGCACGCTGCCACCCCAACCCATACAGGCCACTAGGGGTGCCGCCATTCATTCAGGGTGGGAGGACGGGCAGGGCCCTTCGAACCCCCGCCGACGTTCGAAGGCGCCCCGAACCAAAAGGCTTGGGCCCGGGCTCATGTTCACCAGCACCCTCACCTCGGCCCAACTCTCCGCTCGACGCACAGGCAGTGTATCGGGCCTACTGGCCTCCTGGAGGCTAACCCTAACCATAGGTCGGCCACCGAGGGGCCCTTCCCAAGGGGCCTGGCGTCGCAACGCTGGGGATGGGGACCCCGAGCTCACGTGCCGCACTCACCCTGCTGCCCTTCAGCCCCCCGAGACGCTAGAGGCCCCGCCGGTCAATCAGGGCAACAGATCGGGCAGGGCCCTCCGAGCCCACGCTGACCTTTGAAGGCTCCCCGCGCAAAAACGTTGGCTCCCAGGATCCTGCTCGCCAGCGCCCTCACTTAGGCCCACCCCACCGCTTGCTTCAGAGCCGGTGGATAGGGCCTGCCGGGCTCCTGGCAGCTAACCAAAACCCTGGGTGGGCCCTGAGGGGACATCGCAAGCGGCCTGGCTCTGCAATGCTGGGAATTGGTGACTCAGAGCCCCAGAGCCGGACTCACCCTGCCGCACTGTCCCCACATGGGCAGCTAGGGGCGCCGCGGGTCATAGAGGGCGAGAGAAGGGCAGGGCCTTCTGAGTCCCCGGTGACCTTCAAAGGCTCCCCGTGCCAAAACGCTGGTGCCCAGGATCCTGCTCCCCAGCGCCTTCACCTCGGGCCGCACCTCAGCTCGCCGCACAGTGTGCGGTTGGGCCTGACGGTCTCCTGGGGGCTAACCCTAACCCTAGGTCGGCCCCCCAGGGGCCCCTCTGAAGGGTTTTGGTGCCACTACGCCAGGGTTCTGGAAGCCCAAGCCCCAAAGCCAGACTCACCCTCCCACAAAGCTGCCACCCGGGCCGCGAGGGGAGCCTCCGGTCCTTCAGGGCGGGAGAACTGACAGGGCCCTGGAGAAACCGGCGACATTTGAAGCCTCCCACCCCAAAATGCAGGGGCCCACAATCCCGCACCCCAGCGCCTTTACCTCGGCCCGCCCACCTCTCACCGCCCAGCCAGAGGATCTGGCCTGCCGGCCTTATGGGGGCTAACTCTAACCCTGGGTCGGCCCACGAGGAGCCCCTCCCTAGGGGCCTGGCACCACAACGCCGGGGATTGGGGATCCCCGAGCCGCAGCCTGGGATTCACCCTGCCGCCCCACTGCCAACGGAGCCGCTAGGGGCGTTGCTGGGGATTCAGGGCAGGAGAAAGGGCAGGGCCCTCCGAGCCATGGCAACATTCAAAGGCCCAGGACGCCAAAACGCTGGGGCCCACGCTCCCGCTCGCCATCGCCCTCAACTCGGCCTGCATGTCCACACCTCGCACAGCCGGTGGATTGGGCCTGCAGGCCTCCTGGGCGCTAACCCTAACTCTAGGACGGCCCCGAGCATCGCTTCCTAAGGGGCCTGGCGCCGCAACGCCGGGGATTGGGAACCCCCAAGCCCCAGCGCTGGATGCACCCTGCCGCCCCGCCCCACACGTGCCGCTAGGGGCGCCGCCATTCATTCAGGGTGGGAGAACCGGCAGGGCCCTTAGAACGCCCGCCGACCTTCGAAGGCGCACCAAACCAAAAGGCTTGGGCCCAGACTTATGTTCACCAGCACCCTCACCTCGGCCCAACTCTCCGTTCGACGCACAGGCGGTGTATCGGGCCTGCTGGCCTCCTGGAGGCTAACCCTAACCATAGGTCGGCCACCGAGGGGCCCTTCCCAAGGGGCCTGGCGTCGCAACGCTGGGGATGGGGACACCGAGCTCACGTGCCGCACTCACCCTGCTGCCCTTCAGCCACCCGAGCCACTAGAGTCCCCGCTGGTCAATCAGGGCAAGAGATCGGGCAGGGCCCTCCGAGCCCACGCGGACCTTTGAAGGCTCCCTGCGCAAAAACGTTGGCTCCCAGGATCCTGCTCGCCAGCGCCCTCACCTAGGAACACCCCACCCGCTTGCTTCAGAGCCGGTGGATAGGGCCTGCCGGGCTCCTGGCAGCTAACCAAAATCCTGGGTGGGCCCTGAGGGGACATCGCAAGCGGCCTGGCTCTGCAATGCTGGGAATTGGTGACTCAGAGCCCCAGAGCCGGAATCAACCTGCCGCACTGTCCCCACCTGGGCCGCTAGGGGCGCCGCGGGTCATAGAGGGCGAGAGAAGGGCAGGGCCTTCTGAGTCCCCGGTGACCTTCAAAGGCTCCCAGTGCCAAAACGCTGGTGCCCGCGCTCCCGCTCCCCAGCGCCTTCACCTCGGGCCGCACCTCAGCTCGCCGCACAGTGTGCGGTTGGGCCTGACGGTCTCCTGGGGGCTAACCCTAACCCTAGGTCGGCCCCCCAGGGGCCCCTCCGAAGGGTTTTGGTGCCACTACGCCAGGGTTCTGGAAGTCCAAGACCCAAAGCCAGACTCACCCTCCCACAACGCTGCCACCCGGGCCGCGAGGGGCGCCTCCGGTCCTTCAGGGCGGGAGAACTGACAGGGCCCTGGAGAAACCGGCGACATTTGAAGCCTCCCACCCCAAAATGCAGGGGCCCACAATCCCGGACCCCAGCGCCTTTACCTCGGCCCGCCCACCTCTCACCGCCCAGCCAGAGGATCTGGCCTGCCGGCCTTATGGGGGCTAACTCTAACCCTGGGTCGGCCCACGAGGAGCCCTTCCCAAGGGGCCTGGCACCACAACGCCGGGGATTGGGGATCCCCGAGCCGCAGCCTGGGATTCACCCTGCCACCCCACCGCCAACGGAGCCGCTAGGGGCGTTGCTGGTTCTTCAGGGCAGGAGAAAGGGCAGGGCCCTCCGAGCCATGGCAACATTCAAAGGCCCAGGACGCCAAAACGCTGGGGCCCAGCTCCCGCTCGCCATCGCCCTCAACCTGGCCTGCATCTCCACTCCTCACACAGCCGGCGGATCGGGCCTGCTGGCCTCCTGGGCGCTAACCCTAACCCTAGGACGGCCCCGAGCATCGCTTCCTAAGGGGCCTGGCGCCGCAACGCCGGGGATTGGGAACCCCCAAGCGCCTGCACTGGATGCACCCTGCCGCCCTGCCCCACACGTGCCGCTAGGGGCGCCGCCATTCATTCAGGGTGGGATAAGGCGCAGGGCCCTTCGAACCCCGCCGACCTTCGAAGGCGCCCCGAACCAAAACGCTTGGGCCCGGGCTCATGTTCACCAGCACCCTCACCTCGGCCCAACTCTCCACTCGTTGCACAGGCGGTGTATCGGGCCTGCTGGCCTCCTGGGGGCTAACCCTAACTGTAGGTCGGCCACGGAGGGGCCCTTCCCAAGTGGCCTGGCGCCACAACGCCGGGAATGGGGACCCCAACCCAAGTGCCGGTCTCACCCTGCTGCCCTTCAGGCACCGGAGCCTCTAGGGGCCCCGCCGGTCATTCAGAGCGGGAGAACGGGCAGGTCCCTCCGAGCCCCCACTGACCTTCGAAGGCCCCCCGCACTAAAACGCTTGGGCTCATGCTCAGTCTCGCCAGCGCCCTCACCTCGGCCCAACCCTCCGCGTGCCGCACAGCCGCTGATCGGGTCCACCGGCCTCCTGGGGGCTAACCGGAACCCTAGATCGACCCCCGAGGGGCCCCTCCCAAGGGATCTGGCGCCGCAACGCTGGGGATTGGGGACCCCCGAGCCTCAGCACTGGACTCACCCTGCCACCCAGCCGCCACCCGGGGGCTTGGGGTGGTGCCGTTCATTCAGGGCGGGAGCACGGGCAGGGCCCTCCAAGACACGGCGACCTTCAAAGGCCCCCCGCGCCAAAACACCCGGGCCCATGCTCCCGCTCACCAGTGCCCTCACCTCGGTCCGCCACTCCAGTCTCCACACGGCTGGCGAATAGGGCCTGCCGGCACCCTAGGGGCTAAACGTAACCCTAGGTCAGCCTCCGAGGGGCCCCTCCCAAGGGGCCTGGCGCCGCAACGCGGTGGACTGGGGACCCCCGAGCCCTATGCCCGGACTTCCATGCCGCCCCGCCGCCACCTGGGCTGCTAGGGGCGCCGCCGGTCATTCAGGGAGGAGAATGGGCAGGGCCCGCCGAGTCCCCGGAGACATTCGAAGGCCCCCGGTGCCAAAACGCTTGGGCCCAGGCTCTTGCTCGCCAGCGCCCTCACCTCGGCCCGCACCTCTGCTCCACGCACAGCGGGCAGATCCCGCCTGCTGGCCTCCCGGGTGCTAATCCTAACCCTAGGTCGGCCACCCAGGGGCCCCTCCCAAGGGTCCTGGTGCCGCTTCGCCGGGGATCGGGAACCTCAAGCCCCAGAGCCACACTCACCCTACCGCAACGCCGCCACCCAGGCCGCTAGGAGCACTGCGGGTCATTCAGGGCGAGAGAAGGGGCAGGGCTTTCCGAGCCCCTGGTGGCCTTCAAAGGCTCCCCGTGCCAAAACGCTGGTGCCCACGCTCCTGCTCCCCAACGCCCTCACCTCGGCCCCGCCCTCCGCTCCCCGGACAGTGGCCGGATCCCACCTGCCGGCCTCCTGGGGGCTAACCCTAACCCTAGGTCAGCCACCCAGGGTCCCCTCCCAGGGTCCTGGTGCCGCTACACTGGGGATCAGGGACCCCAAGACCCAGAGCCAGACTCACCCTGCCGCCACGTCATCACCCGGGACGCTAGTGGCGCCGCCCGTCATTCAGGGCGGGAGAAGGGACAGGGCCCTGGAGAAACCGGCGATATTTGAAGCCTCCTGCGCCAAAATGCAGGGGCCCACGCTCCCGATCCCCAGCGCCTTTACCTCGGGCTGCCCACCTCTCGCCGCCCAGCCAGAGGATTGGGCCTCCTGGCCTCCTGGGTGCTAACTCTAAACCTAGGTCCGCCCAGGAGGAGCCCCTCCCAAGAGGCCTGGCCCCACAACGCTGGGGATTGGGGATCCACGAGCCGCAGCATGGACTCACCCTGCTGCTCCACCGCCAAGGGAGCTGCTAAGGGCGCCGCTGGTTCTTCAGGGCAGGAGAACGGGCAGGGCCCTTTGAGCCATGGCAACAGTCGAAGGCCCAGGGCGCCAAAACGCTGGGGACCACGCTCCCGCTCTGCATCACCCTCAACTCGGCCCGCACCTCCGCTCTTCGCAGAGCCAGCGACTCGGGCCTGCCGGCCTCCTGGGAGCTCACCCTAACCCTAGGACAGCCCCTGAAGGTCCCTTCCTAAGGCGCCTGGCGCCGCAACGCCAGGGATTGGGGGCCCCCAAGCCCCTGCGCCGGATGCACGCTGCCACCCCAACCCACACAGGCCGCTAGGGGCGCCGCCATTCACTCATGGTGGGAGAACTGCCAGGGCCCTCCGAACCCCCGCCCACCTTCGAAGGCGCCCGGAACCAAAACGCTTGGGCCCAGGCTCATGTTCACCAGCACTCTCACCTCGGCCCAGCTCTCCCGTCGACGCACAGGTGGTGTATCGGGCCTGCGGGGCTCCAGGAGGCTAACCCTAACCATAGGTCGGCCCCGAGGGGCCCTTCCCAAGGGGCCTGGCGTCGCAACGCTCGGTATGGGGACCCCGAGCGCATGTGCTGGACTCACCCTGCTGCCCTTCAGCCACCCGAGCCGCTAGAGGCCCCGCTGGTCAATCAGGGCAGGAGATCGGGCAGGGCCCTCCGAGCCCACGCTGACCTTTGAAGGCTCCCCGCGCAAAAACGTTGGCTCCCAGAATACTGCTCACCAGCGCCCTCACCTCGGCCCGCCCCTCCGCTTGCTTCAGAGCCGGTGGATAGGGCCTGCCGTGCTCCTGGCAGCTAACCAAAACCCTAGGTCAGCCTTGTGGGGACATCCCAAGCGTCCTAGCTCTGCAACGCTGGGGATTGGTGACTCAGAGCCCCAGAGCCAGACTCACCCTGCCGCACTGTCCCCACCCAGGCCGCTAGGGGCGCCGCCGGTCATAGAGGGTCAGAGAAGGGCAGGGCCTTCCAAGCCACCAGTGACCTTCAAAGGCTCCCCGCGCCAAAACGCTGCTGCCCACGCTCCCGCTCCCCAGTGCCCTCACCTCAGCCCACACCTCTGCTCACCTCACAGCGTGCCAATTAGGCCTCACGGTCTCCTTGGGGTAACCCTAACCCTACGTCGGCCCCCCAGGGGCCCCTCCCAAGGGTCCTGGTGCCACTACGCCGGGGATCTGGGACCCCAAGCCCCAGAGCCAGACTCACCCTCCCACAACGCTGCCCCCCGGGCCACTAGGGGCGCCGCCAGTCATTTAGGGCGGGAGAACTGACAGGGCCCTGGAGAAACCAGCAACATTTGAAGCCTCCTGCGCCAAAATACAGGGACCCATGCTTCTGCTCGCCAGAGCCTTTACCTGGGCCCGCGCACCTCTCGCCGCCCAGCCAGAGGATTGGGCCTGCCGGCCTCCTGGGTGCTAACTCTAACCCTAGGTCGGCCCAGGAGGAGCCCCTCCCAAGGGGCCTGACTCCGCAACAGTGGGGATTGGGGACCCCAAGGCTCAGCACAGGACTCACCCTGGCACCCAGCCACCACCCGGGGGCTTGGGGTGCTGCCGTTCATTCAGGGTGGGAGAATGGGCAGGGCGCTCTGAGACACGGCGACCTTCAAAGGCCCACCGCGCCAAAACGCCCGGGCCCACGCTCCCGCTCGCCAGTGCCCTCACCTCGGACCACGTCTCCGCACACCGCACAGCCAGCCGATCAGGCCTGCTGGCCTCCTGGGGGCTAACCCTAAGCATAGGTCGGCCCCCGACGGGCCCTTCCCAAGGGGCCTGGCATCGCAACGCCAGGGATTGGGGACCCACAAGCCCCAGCACAGGATGCACCCTGCCGCCCCGCCTCAGACGGGCCGCCAGGGGCGCCGCCATTCACTCATGGTGGGAGAACTGCCAGGGCCCTCCGAACCCCCGCCCACCTTCGAAGGCGCCCCGAACCAAAACGCTTGGGCCCAGGCTCATGTTCACCAGCACCCTCACCTTAACCCAACTCTCCGCTCGACGCCCAGGTGGTGTACCGGGACTGCTGGCCTCCTGGGGGCTAAACCTAACTGTAGGTCGGCCCCCCGAGGGGCCCTTCCCAAGTGGCCTTGTGCCGCAACGCCGGGGATGGGGACCCCAAGCCCAAGTGTGGACTCACCCTGCTGCCCTTCATCCACCCCTGCCGCTAGGGGCCCCACCGGTCATTCTGAGTGGGAGAACGGGCAGGTCCTCGGAGCCCCTGCAGACACTAACTCTTTGCTCATGCTCAGTCTCGCCAGTGCCCTCACCTCGTCCCAAACCTCCGCGTGCCGCACAGCAGCTGATCAGGTCCACCGGCCTCCTGGGGTTAACCATAACCCTACATGATCCCCAAGGGTCCCCTCCCAAGGGGCTTGGCGACGCAACGCCGGGGATTGGGGACCCCGAACCTCAGCACCTGACTCACCCTGCTGCCCAGCCGCCACCCGGGGGCCTGGGGTGTTGCCGTTCATTCAGGTCGGGAGAACAGGCAGGGCCCTTGGAGACACAGCGACCTTCGAAGGCCCCCCCCGCGCAAAAACACCCAGGCCCACCCTCCCACTCACCAGCGCCCTCTCCTCGGTCCGCCACTCCACTCTCCACACAGCTGGCGAATAGGGCCTGCTGGCCTCCTGGGGGCTAAACCTAACCCTAGGTTGCACCAGAGGGGCCTCTCCCAAGGGGCCTGGCGCCACAACGCCGGGGATTGGGGACCCCCAAGCCCCAGCGCCAGATGCACGCTGCTGCTCCGCCCCACACGGGCCGCTAGGGGCGCCACCGTTCATTCAGGGTGGGAGAAGGGGCAGGGATCTCCGAGCCCCCACCTATGTTCCAAGTCTCCCCGAATCAAAACACTTGGGCCCAGGCTCATGTTCACCAGCACCCTCAACTCGGCCCGCACTTCCGCTCCTCGCACAGCCAGCGACTCGGGCCTGCCGGCCTCCTGGGCGCTAACCCTAACCCTAGGACGGCCCCTGAGGGTCTCATCCTAAGAGGCCTGGAGCCACAACGCCTGGGATTGGGGACCCCTAAGCCCCAGCGCCGGATGCACGCTGCCGCTCCACCCCACACGGGGCGCTAGGGGCGCCGCCATTCATTCAGACTGGGAGAACTGGCAGGGCCCTCTGAACCCCCGCCGACCTTCAAAGGCGCCCAGAACAAAAACGCTTGGGCCCAGGCTCATGTTCACCAGCACCCTCACCTCGGCCCAACTCTCCGCTCGATGCACAGGTGGTGTATCCGGCCTGCGTGGCTCCTGGGGGCTAACCCTAACCATAGGTCGGCCCCCGAGGGGCCCTTCCCAAGGGGCCTGGCGTCACAACGCTGGGGATGGGGACCCCGTGTTCAAGTGCCGGACTCACCCTGCTGCCCTTCAGGCACCCAAGCCACTAGGGGACCACCGGTCAATCAGGACAGGAGAACGGGCAGGGACCTCCGAGCCCCCGCTGACCTTCGAAGGCCCCCCACGCAAAAACGTGGGCTCCCAAGCTCCCGCTCCCCAGCACCCTCACCTTGGCCCGCCCCTCCACTCCATGCACAGCGGGCGGATCGGGCCTGCCGGCCTCCTGGGGGCTAACGCTAACCCTAGGTCGGACCCCATGGGGCCCCTCCCAAGGGTCCTCGTGCCGCAACGCTTGGGATTGGGGACCCCCGAGCCCCAGCCAGGACTCACTTTGCCGACCCGCCGCCACCCGGGCTGCTAGGGGCGCCGCCGTTCATTCAGGGTGGGAGAACGGGCAAGGCCCTCCTAGCCCCCAGAGACCTTCAGAGGCCCCCCGCGCCAAAATTCTTGGGCTCACATTCCAGCACGCCGGCGCCTTCACCTTGATCCAGGCCTCCGCTACCACACAGATGGTGGATCATGCCTGCTGGACTCCTGGTTGCTAACACTAACCCTAGGACGGCCCAGAGGGGCCACTCCCAAAGGGCCTTGCGCTACAACACACGGCATTGGGAACCCCCAAACCGCAGTGCCAGACTCACACTGCCACCCCGCCACCACCCGGGCTGCTAGGGGCTCCACTGGTCATTCAGGGCGGGAGAAAGGGCAGGGCCCTCCGAGCCTCTAGCGACGTTAAAAGGCCCCCGGCGCCAAAACACTGGATACCATACTCCCACTCGCCAGCACCCTCACCTCGGCCCACTCCTCCGCTCGCCGCACAGCCGGCGCATCAGTCCTGCTGGCCTACTGGGGTCTAACCCTAACCCTAAACCCTAACGCCTAACCTTAAACCCTAAACCTTAACCCCTAACTTAAACCTAACCCTAACCCCTAATCCTTACCCTAACCCTAACCTAACCCTAAACCTAACACTAACCCGGACCCTAACCCATACTCTAACCCTAACTCTAACCCGTACCCTAACCCTAACCCTAACCTGTACCCTAACCCTAACCATAACCCTAACACGTACTCTAACCCGTACCCTTAACCCGTACCCTAACCTTAACCGTAAACTGTACCCTAACCTGTAACTTAAACCATACCCTAAACCTAAACGTAACCCTAACAAGTACCCTAACCCGAACCCTAACCTTAACCCTAAATCCTGACCTTAACCCATACCCTAACTCGTACCATAACCCGTACCCTAACCCTACGCGAAACCTAACCCTAACCCATACCCTAACTGTAACCCTAAACCCTAAACCGTAACCCGTACCCTAACCCTAACCAGTACCTTTACCTTAACCTTAACCCATACCCTAACCCGTACCATAACCCATACCCTAACCCGTCCCTTATCCCTAACTCAGACACTAACCCATACCCTAACCCTAACCCGTACCCTATACCTATCCCTAACACGTTCCCTAACCCGTACCCTAACCCTAAACCTACACCGTAACCTAACCTGTACCATAACCCTAAACTGTACCCTAACCCTAATCCGTACCCTAAACCATACACAAATCGGTACGCCAACACTTACCCTAAACCGTACCCTAACCTGTACCCTAAACTGTACCCTAATGCGCACCCTAACCCGTACCCTAAACCTAACCCGTACCCTAAACCTAACCCGTACTCCAACCCTAACCCTAACCCTAAACCCAAACCCTAAACCCTAACCCATACCCTAAACCCTAATCTGTACCCTAACCCATAACCTCCAACCTGTAACCCCTAAACCCAACCCTAATCAGTACCCTCTCCTTACCCTATCCCTAACCCCTACCCTCACCCATACCCTAACCGTAACCCATACCCTAACCTTAACCCATACCCTAATCCGTACCCTAACCCCAGGGATTGGGTACACCTGAGCCCCACCACGGGACTCAGCCTGCCACCCCTCAGGAAACCATGCCCCTTGGGGCGCCACAGAGCATCCCCTGCATGAGAACTGGTAGGGCCCCCCTGAGCCCCCAGTGATCCTCGGCGACCCCCTACACCCCAACCCTGAGGCCCACGCTCATCCCGCCCCACGCCTTCCCTTCAGCTTGCCACTGAGCTCGTCGCAGAGCCGGCAGATCAGGCCTGCCGGGTTCCTGGGACCTAGACCTGACCCTAGTTCGGCTGGGTAGGGCCCCTCCCCTGGGGCCCGGTGCCGCAGCCCCAGGGACTGGGGACACCTGACTCCCATTGCAGGACAAAGCCTGCCAGCCCGCAGGAAACCGTGCCCCTTGGGAGGCTGTGGAGCATTCAGGGTGGGAGAACCAGGAGGGCCCCCAGAGCCCCCGGCGAACTTCGGCGATCCCTAAACTCAACCTTGAAGCCCATGCTCACCCCACCCCGCACCCTCACCTCAGCCCGCGGCAGAGCTCACCACATAGTGGGCAGATCTGGCCTGCGGGGTTCCTGGGCCCCAACCATAACCCTAGTTCATCTGTGGAGGGGCCCCTCCCCAGGAGCCTGGAGCCACAGTTGCGGGGACTCAGTACACCTGAGCCCCACAGCAGGACTCAGTCTGCCACCCTCCAGGAAACCGTGCACCTTGGGAGGCCATAGAACATTCAGGGCGGGAGAACCAGGAGGGCCCTCCTGAGCCACCAGCGAACATCGGCGGCCACCCGCACCCCAACCCTGAGGCCCACGCTCACCCTCCCCACACCCTCACCTAAGCCTGTGTAGCTCGACATACAGCCAGCAGATTGGGCCTGAGGGGCTCCTGGGGCCTAACGCTAGCCCTAGCCTGGCCGCAGGTTTGGGGGTCTCCCCAGGAGCCTTACACCGCAGACCTGGGGAATTGGGATATCTGTGCCCCACCGCAGGACTCAGCTTGCCACCCGACAGGAAAACGTGCCCCTTGGGGCTCTACGGAGCCTACAGGGCACGAGAACTTGGGGAGGCCCCCGGAGCCCATCCCTACCTTTGGCAGCCCCCCCCCGTTCCCCAACCCTGAGGCCCATTCTCACCCTCGCCCATGGCCTCCTCTCAGCCCTCCACAGAGCTCGCCGCACAGCTTGCAGATTGTCCCTGCTGGGCTCCTGGACCCTAACCCTTACCCTAGGTTGGCCACAGAGGGGTCCCTCCCTAGGGTCCTGGCACCACACTCCGGGGGATTGGGGACACCCAAGCCCCACCGTAGGACTCAGCCTGCAGCCCACAGTTAACTCCACCATTTTGGGGAACAACAGAGCATTCAGGGCAAGAGAATTGGGGCACCTGCTGAGAGCCCCTTCAGGTGTACCCCGAACTTTGTGGGCCCTTCCAGATGAAACCCCAAGGCTCACACTCACCGGCCATTGTGCCGTCATGTCACTCGGCCGGGGAGTTCTCTGAGCACTGGGCAGTTCGGACCTGCTGTCTCTTGAGGCCTAATCTAACCCTGGGTCCTCAGCTGAGGGTCCCTCCCCGTTTGCCTGCCTCCAAGGCACCAGGCATTGGGCTCACCTCTGCACGACTAGAGGAATCAGCCTGCCCCACGGCAGGAAACTGTCCATTTGGGGCTGTAGAAAGGATTCATTGGAAAATCGGAGGGCCCCCCTCAGCCCATCCCAGGCAACCCCCACTTTCAGAGATCTCCCCGGATCCAATTAGTAGCTTCACACTGACCTTTAAACTTGCTCTCCATGGAGATCTTTTGAAATTCTCCACACTTCCAACCAATGGCATCATCCAGCTTCAGAGCCTTACCCAGCTTTAGGTCTTGAGATGGATTAAAATGGGAAGTCCCTTCACTGATGACGACGTACTGGTGACCAAAAGATACATGCAGAAATGCTTCATATCACTTGGCTTTAGGGAAATGCAAATCTAAACCCCTATAAATGCCATATAACACGAGGCTGAATATCTAAAAATAAGAAGACATGAAACTATACATGTTGGAGAGGATGTGGAGAAATGGGAACCCTCTTACACCCCTATACGAATGCAGTCCGGTACAACCACTATTGAAAATGGTACAGAGTTTCCTCAAGAAGTTATAAATATAGCTACCCTATGTCCCAGGAATTGCACTACTGGGTATTTACCCCAAAGAGACAGAGGTAGTGAAGAAGGGACACATGCACCCCAGTGTTCATAGCAGCAATATCCATAATAGACAAGCTGTGGAAGGAGTGCAGATGAGCATGGATAGATGAATGGATAAAGAAGATGTGGATCATATATATAATGGAATATTACTCAGCCATCAGAAAGGATGAATACTTACCATCACACCGACCTGGGTGGAGCTGGAGGGTATTATGCTGAGTGGAATAAGTCAATGAAAGAAAGACAATGATCATATGCTTTCACTCCTATGTGGAATATCAGAAACAAGGAAGAAGACCATAGGGGAAGGAAGGGAAAATAGAATGGGAAGTCATCAGAGAGGGAGAAAACCCATGATAGACTCATAACTATCGCAAGAAACTGATGAATGTGGGAGGAGAAGTTGGGGGGGGATGTAACTGGGTGAGTAGCATTAAGGAGGTCACACGATACAATGAGCACTGGGTGTTACACACAACTGAAAATTTATTGAAGACTACATTTGAAACTAATGATGTACTGTAAGTTGGCTAACTGAATTTAAATTAAAGAACAAAAGACTTCGAATAAACAATCCTAAACATTTGTATGGAACCACTAAAGATTCCGAACAGCCAGTGCAATGTGGAAAAGAAAAACAAAGCTGGAGGACTCACAATTTCAGATTTCACGTTATACTACAAAGCTGCAGTCATCCTAACAAGACAGTACGGCACAAAAATAGACACAGCGACCAAAGGAACAGGATACAAGTTCAGACAGAAACCCACAATTATGTGGTCCATGAATCTTCCACAAAGCAAGCAACGATATCAAAAGGGAAAAGGACATTCTCTACAACTAATGGTGTTGGGAAAACTAGACAGCTACGCACAAAAGAATGAAATTAGACTGCTTTCTTACACAATAAAGACAAACACAAAACAGTTTCAAGACCTCAATATGAGACCTGAATCCATAAAAATCCTACAGGAGGGAAGACAGTAACTTCTTGACATGGACCATACCAACGTTTTTCTAGACTGTGACCTGAGGCAAAGGAAATGAAAGCAAAAATAAACTATTGGGAATACAGCAAAATAAAAAGTTTCCACACGGCAGAAGAACAATGAAAACGTAAAAATAATAAGACAACCTACTCAAATGGAGAAGATATTTGCAAAGATCATATGCAATAAAGGGATAGTGTCCAAAACATATACAACTGATACTACTCGACCCCCCAAAAAACAAATAATCCAGTTAAAAAATAGGCAGAGGACATGGACAGACATTTCTCCAAAGAAGAAATACAAATGGCCAACAGTCCCGTGAAAAGATGTTCACCATCACCCATCATCAGGAAAATGTAAATCCAAAGGACAATGAGGTAATATCTCAAACCTGTCAGAATGGCTAACATCAAAAGCACAACAAAGAGCAGGTGTTGGGAGGATGTGGATAAAGGGGAATCCTCGCAAACTGTGGGTGGGAATGCAAACTGTGGTGGCCACCGTGGAAAACAGTATGAAGGTTCCTCAAAAAATTAAATATAGAACTACCCTACGATCCAACAATCACACTACTCGTATTTACCCAAAGAATAGGAAAAGAGTAACTTAAAAGGATACGTGCACCCCTATGTTTCTTGCACCATTATTTACAATATCACAATATGGAAGCAACCCAAGTGTCTGTAGAAAAATTGACAAATGAGAGGATAGATGTGATTATTCACACACACACACACACACACACACACACACACACACACACTGGAGTATTACTCGGCTTGAAAAAGAATGAAACCTTGCCATTTGCAGACACATGGATGGAGCTAGAGAGTATTATCCTAACTAAAATCAGTCAGTCAGAGAAAGACAAATCCCATACGATGTCACTCTAATGGGGAATTTAAGAAACAAACAAAAATAAATAACTAAAAGAGAAAAAGGAGACACACCAAAATACAAACTCTTAACAATAGAGAAGAAACGGATGGTTACCAGAGAGGAGGTGGATAGAGGGATGAGTGAAATAGATGAAGGGGATTAAGAGGACGCTTTTCTTGATGACCACTGAGTAATATATAGAATTACTGAATCACTCTATTGTACACCTGAAACGAATGTAACACTGTATGTTAGCTCTACTGGAATTAAAATAAATTTTAACAAAAGATTTTTCTTTCAGGAACCTCTTTGAAAAAGCTTTTCCTGTGCAATGTGCATAAGCCCTACTTGGGAGGATTCACTCTACAATAATTATTCACTCCATGCCTCAAATTCAGATTTCACTGAGTTCTTACCATGGATTCCAGCCCACGGGAGCCATGGTCCTTTTCAGTCCAGGCTCAGCACCTATGCATTCAAGATTGGAAGTAGAGACACATGTCACTTCACAGTCCAGAAAGCTATTATTGTTTCTGTTTCAGTGTGAGAGAGTCACAGACTTTGGGACAGGTTTCCGAGCAGGTTTATTATGGATCCTGGATCTCTACTTCAATGTTCATTGCCTGGATCCATTTGGGTAATAGGTTCCCTATGGATGGGCTTGCTTCCAAGCACATACATGGAAGATGCAAATGTGAATGGGCTTGGTGCGGGACAGGAAGAAGACCAAAAACAGACAAGGGTCCGACCTCTCCCCTGATCCAGGAACTGCTATGGGAGAGGGTACGGGAGGTAGAATCCATGCAAAACTCGAAGGTCACCAGCTGAACACAGGAGGCATAAGTCAAGGGATCTGGAGATGCAGGGGTTGAAGGCTGCTCTGAGCTACCTCTGGGAGGAAGGGAGGGAAGGAATGAGAAGGAGACACTGCCTACCCCTGGCCCATGCCACCTGCCCACCAACATGCATCAGTCTATGAGCTGCCACAGCCTGGGCTCAGGATGGGCTGGCTCGGGTTCCACAATCCTCACTGGGACAGCTGGCCCCAGGGCTCAGAGACATGCTGAGGGAGATGAGAGGGAAAGCTGCCCCACCCAGGTCATCCCCTCCTTGACCAGACAGCACTTCAGAACTGCTAAAAAAGAAAAAACCCACTAACGGGGTTGAAAGACATGCCATGGATGAATTAAGGCACAGAGATATGTAAAATAACATTCATTTTTAAGTTCAGAGCTGTCATCTCAGGAAGTGGGGAGAGCTTCCCTGAAGAAGACTGAGGGGAGGGCAGGCCATGCTGAAGAGGGAGACATGGCTCTACTGATTGGGGACCTGCAGCCCCCTTCCAGGGCAGGGCATCATCCTCGCATCACAGGAGATCCATGGAAGTGTTCCATCAGGGCCAGATATTTGTCTCAAGAAGGCTACCCTGGCATCGGACTGCACAGGGCACGAGGGACAAGGGCCAGATGGAGGACGGACAATACGCCGGAGGCCATGGGGCAAGAGCAGAGGCACATGACCTTGAAGATGATGATGAAAAGCAGGAGGTGGCTGCATTGAGCTGGCCCGAAAGTACCATGGGAGCAGTGCCCACAGCTACACTGACTGGGTGCCTTCTGTGCCCGCTGTGGCTGACATTTTGTGCTCCAGACTAGTCCTGACCACAACTCTAGGAAGTGTGCACCACCCCCGGCAGCCTCTCCCCTTGCAGCTGTTAGGAATCATGGTCACAGACCCTGGTCAGCTTTCCTGGAAACCAAGCAGTGGCTCCCCCTCACGCTGCACCACTGGTGGTGGTCCAGTGCAACCCTCGTGCCTGGCCAGACACTGATGTCTACCTGTCTCCACACAAATCCACAGACAGGAGGGTGTCCCTGAATTCCACAGCACCTGATGAGACAGATCCATAGAACCCAACACCAAATGGGACACTCGGGACCTCACCTATGGTCATGGAGCTCACCATACCTTATTTCTGTCACTTCCCACAGAAAGCCTGGTTCTGATCCCCCACAATACCATACATCCTGGTTGCTGACCTGGGGTCATGCCATGAACACACATGGCATCTTTCTTTAAGTGAAGGCTATGCCTACACCTCCTAGAAAATATTTCTAATGAAGTACAAGTCCATCAGGACTATGGTGTGAACGGTAGCACACAGCCTGCATGGTAGTAGTCAGTAATTCTAACAAGGGTTATCCCCACCCCCCATCTCATAAAACCTTCCTCCTGCCCACTGAACTCATGGTCTGCCCACAGAAAACCCTCCAGGAAACAAAACTTTCATCTGAATGCTCTCTTCACCTTCTGCTTCAAATCTTGTCCAACCACAATGATATGAAACTAGAAATCAGTCTCAAGAAAAAAATGGGACAGTCAAAAATAGGTGGAGATTTTTGGGGCCTGGGTGGCTCAGTCGTTAAGGATGTGCTTTCAGCTCAGGTCGTGAACCCAGGATCCTGGGATCTAGCCCCGAATCAGGCTCCTTGCTCAGTGGGAAGCCCGCTTCTCCCTCTCCCACCCCGCTGCTTGCGTTCCCTCTCTCGCTGTCTCACTCTCTGTCAGATACTTAAATAATCTTAAAAAAATATGTGGAGATTTAACAACATGCTACTGAACCAACAGTCAAAGAAGAAATCAAAAAAATTTTAGAAGTACCTTGACACTGATGAAAAAGACAACCTATAAAAACTTATGGGATGCAGCAAAAGTAGCTTTATGGGGGATATTCATAGAAATTCAAGTCTTCATCAATCCATGAGAATGCTCTCCAATAAACAACCTGATTTATGTGGTAAAGAATTAAAAAAAAAAACAACCAACAAAGCCCCAAATTAGTAGAAATAAGGACATAACAAAAAGGAAGGCATAAATAAATCCAACAGAGATGAAAAAGACAAAAAAAAAAAAAACAATGAAAATGAGAGCTGCCTTTTTTGGAAAGAAAAACAAACTGACAAACTTAGCTAGACTCACCAAGAAAGACAGAGGACTCGAATACAATCAGGAAAGAAAGATAATGGATTCCTGTATCATATCAAAATCAAAAGAACTCTTCAACTTTGGACACAATAACTTCTTGCAAGCCACATCTCTAAAGGCAAAGGAAATAAAAGCAAAAATGAATTATTGGCACTTCATCAGGATAAAAACTTCTGCTCGGCAAAGCAAACAATCAACAAAACAAAAAGGCAACCTATGGAATTGAAGAAGATATCTGCAAATGATATTACAGATAAAGGGCTGGTATCCAAGATCTATAAAGAACTCCTCAAACTCGACACCCAAAAAATGGGCAGAAGACACAAAGAGATTCTTCTCCAGAGAAGACATACAAATGGCCAACAGACACATGAAAAAATGCTCCACATCACTTGCCATCAGGCAAATACAAATCAAAACGACAATGAGATACCACCTTACACCAGTTAGAATGGTTAAAATTAACAAGGCAGGGGGCACCTGGGTGGAACACCGGTTAAGCGTCTGCCTTCAGCTCAGGGCATGATCCTGGCGTTATGGGATCGAGTCCCACAACAGGCTCTCTGCTGTGAGCCTGCTTCTTCCTCTCCCACTCCCCCTACTTGGGTTCCCTCTCTCGCTGGCTGTCCCTATCTCTGTTGAATAAATAAATAAATTCTTAAAAAAAAAGGAGGGCACTTGTCATAATGAGCACTAGGTGTTATATGCAAACAATGAATCATGGAACACTACATCAAAAACAAATGAAGTTCTGTAGGGTGAATAACAATTTTAAAAAAAGAGAAAGATATGAAATCCATACAGAAAAACTGGCACAATTTGCAAATGACATGAAATCTCGAAAGATTCCACAAAAAAAACCTGTTAGAATAAAAAAAATCAAGAAAGCTGCAGGATATAAAGTCAATATGCAGAGACCTGTTGTCATTATTTTTTTCAAATTTTATTTATTTATTTGACAGGAAGAGAAAAAGCACGAACAGGGGGAGTGTCAGAAAGAGGGAAAAGCAGACCCTTGCTAAGCAGGGAGCCCAACACGGGGCTCGATCCCAGAACTCTGGGATCATGACCTGAGCTGAAGGTAGACGCTTCCATTATGGAGCCACCCAGATGACCCAACTTCTTGCATTTCTGTATACTGATGACACACTTTCGCAAAGAGAAATTAAAAAAGCAACGCCATTTACAATTCCATAAAAAAAATCTAGGAATAAAAGTAACCAAGAATGAGAAAGACATAGTACACTCAACACATGGCAGAAAAGAAATGAAAAATATGTGTGTCGAGGGGGGCAGAATGTATGGGTCAAAGATTTGGAAGGCAACACAAACAAATGGTAGCATACGCCATGCTCCTTAACTGGAAGAGTTAATTATGTGAACATGTCCATCGTACCCAAAGCAATCGACAGATGTGATGAAATGCCTATCTGAATTCCTGTGTCATTATTCAAGGAAATAGAAAACAGTCCTCAAACTTATATGGAATCACAAAAGACACCAAATCCACAAAGCAACCTGGAGAAAGAGGTGCAGTCAACACACTCCTGGATTTCAAGCAGGATTATAAAGCTGTTGTCATCAAAACAGGATGGTACTGGCATAAACACAGACACCAGGTCAGTGGAACAGTACAGAAAGCTCAGAAACTTACCCACATGTAGATGATCCTAACTTACGACACAGCAGCAGAAGATATGCCATGAGGGAAGGACTGTCTCTTCAGTGAGCGGTAACAGGCAAATGGACACTAAATGCAGAAGAATATAACTGGGTCACTTTCTTACACCACACACAAAATTTTTAATGGATGAATGATTTGAACATAAGACCTGAATCCATAAACCTCCAAGAAGACACAGGTACTAAGTCTCTCGACATTGGTTTTGGCAAAGAGTCTTCAGATCGGACACCAAATGCAAAGGCAACAAAAGCAAAAATAAACAAGTGGAACAACATTAAACTGAAATCTTCCACACAGCAACAGAAACCAGCAAAAACTTAAAAGGCCACTGACCCAATAAGAAAAAAATATCTGCGAATCATATGTGTGAGAAGAGGCTAATATCCAAAATACACACAACACTCATGCAAATCAAAACAAAAAAAAACTATATAAAAAATGGGAGGAATATGTGAATAGATACTTTCCAAAGATGGCACACAGGTGCCAACAGACAGAAAAAGTTGTTCGACATCACTAATCATCGTCAGAGAAACATCAGTCAAACCCACAATCGGCTATCCTCTCACAACTGTTGGAACAGCAATTGTCCCAGAGACAGACACCAGGTGGGGTCAAGGGTGTGCAGACGAGGAGACACTGTGCACTGTTGGTGGGAATGGAAATTGGTGCAGCCACTGTGACAAACGGTATGGAGGTTCCTGAAAAAATAAATACAACTACCCCATGACTCAGTAATGGCTCTATTGAGTATTGATTTGAAGAACACAAAAATGCTGCCTCAAAAAGACAGATGCACTCCCACGTTCACTGCAGCATTATTCACAAGAACCAGACATGGAAACACAGACCTTGGGGGCCTTATGCCAAGTAACTCAGACACAGAAAGACCAATACCAGATGCTCTCATGTACATTCCACGTGGAATAAACAAATACTGAACGCATAGATACTGAGAGCAGGTTGGTAGGTGCCAGATTTGGGGATGGGGTGGTAGAAACGGGTGAAGGTGGTCAAAGTCTCAATGTTTGAGTGAGAAAATCCTACAGTCATGAAATGTTCTGTCAGGCATGGAGACTAAAACTAATCCCGCAGCATGGGGTATAGGTTTCCCTGCTCTTTGAAAGTACAGGGCTTCTGAGAAACCTTGCACAGCAGAAATGGTGTCAAGAAGGAATGACCATTAATTTAAACGAACAATTAGACAGTGTGCTCAGACTCCAAAATTCCTTCTCTTTGGCTTTTCATAGGCCTCAGCACACAAGTTTCTAACAGAGGCCCAGCATAAATGAAGATGAAGCACAGCAGAAGCTTACAGACACAATTCAAAGTGCTGGTGGCTGGATGCGGAGAGCGGTTCCCAGAGGAAGGAGCTGGTTGGGGTGCACGCCGCCTCTGTTGTGCTTCTCCCCAAAACAGATGCTGAACACGATTCTCACTGTTCACCTTTTTTCATAAGAGGGAAATCCTCTTCAGGTCTCTTCCTCTTACTGAAGCTGGGTAATAACATAGTTCTTTCAAGAAAGCCCAGTGTCTTACTGTGAACGTTTAAAAAGTGGGGTATACTTGTACTTGAGCATTGCTGAGGGAGGAGATGTGAAAGGTTCTCCCAGACACAAACCTCAGCAGATCCACCGGGAAAGGCACCTTCCTCAGCATGCAGAACACGGACTACCTCCTACCCCCTGAGAAACCCTCTCCTTCCTCTCGATCAGGACAACCCACAACACCTGAGAGTTACCCCAATTCCTCTGTTCTCCTGCTCCTAATAGTTATCCCATCAGCAAATCCTGTGAGCTCCATCTTCAAAATGGACCCAGAATAGTTCTAACCACTCCATCCAAGGCCACCTGTCTGGTCCCAAGTGCCTGAGTTCCTGGAAAAGCTTCGTCATTGACCTGCCTTGCCATCTTCAACGCTCTGTCATCTGTTCTCAACACTGTAGCCAGGATGGCCCAGTGAAACAGCATCTCAAGGGGTTATAGCCCTGGAATAGCTTTCTGTCACACTCTTTCACCTCTCTGAGCTCATGTCCTAAGCTGTCTCCTGTGGCCACAGGGTCTTCTTGTTGCTCCTGGACATAACAGGAATTCTCCTGCCCCAGAGACTTTGCACATGCTTTCCCTTCTCTTCAGAATGCTCTTCATGTGTTCTCACTCACCTTTCGAGAAGTGTGAATTGGAGTGACAGGGACAGAAGATGAGGCTGTGTGTTGGGTGAGGCTGGTGGCCCAGAAGAAGGTTCTCTGCCAGCTCTCCGCCTGTGCCTCACTTGTCCTCAACCAGGAACTTGCACACAGCCCTCACCTGCCACAACTCTCATCCAGGAGACCAACATCCACCCCTGGAGCCCACCCTGCCCACACCCTGCTGCAGAATGCATTCAGCTCTCCTCTGAGACCCCTGTCAGCTTTACCCAGACCTGGAACTCCCCTGTCTCCTGCAAAGCTCCCGGATTCCTCCTCTTCTTCCAAAATAACACTGGCGCAAGGCTTTCATGAGAAAGCTATAATGCTAACTAATGAAAGGTTCACACCTACTTTCCCCTTCTGTTGCCTTTCTCTCCACCTTCTTTCCTACCTGTGCAAACTGTAACATACCAGTGGAACATGAACATGCTCTGAGATCTGAATCTTTCATTGCAGCTTTCTGAGGACTCCTTATGTGATAAGAAACTAGTGTATCCTACAACAGGGTGTTTTCCATCTATCCTCTATAGAATAGTACAGCCCAAATCACTACAATTTTACCTCACTCTTCATGAAGCAGAACACTTTTTTGCTTTCTTCTCTTACTTATATTCCAGTTAGTTCACATGCCATGGAATATTCGCTTCAGGGGTAGGATTTAGTGATTCCTCATCTGCATACAGTACCCAGTGCTCATCACAAGTGCCCTCCTTAATACCCCTCACCCATTTAACTCTTCCTCCCATGTCCCTGTCCTGCAGCAACACTCAGTTTCTTCTCCAAGGTTGAGTCTATTTCCTTGTTTGCCTCTCTCATCACCCCTCAACTCTGTTCATCTATTTTCTGTCTGAAATTCCACAAGTGTGAGAGATAGGATATTTGTCTTTCCTCACTGATTTTGCTTAGCTTAATATACTCTAGATCCATCCACATCCTTGCAAATGGTAAGATTTCATTCTTTTTGAAGCTGGGTCATAATCCATTATATATATATGTATCCCACATCTGCTTTATCCAATCATCAGTGCATGGACTTTGGGTTTCTCTCCATAGTTTGGCTACTGTGGACATTGGTGCTATAAACATCATAGTGCATGTTCCCCCTTTGAATCTGCATTTCTGTATCCTTTGGGTAAATACCTAGGAGAGCAATTGCTGGATCATGTGGTTGTTCAATGTTTAACTTTTTGAGGAACCCCCACACTGTTTCCCAGACTGGCTGCACAACTTTGCATTCCCACCAACAGGATGGGAGGGTTCCCCTTTAAGCAGAACATTATCTGCCGGCAATTTCATAAGAGGAAACAAAACCTCTGGGAGATGCACCCAGGGTCAGGCAAGCAGTTGCAGACTTCACCCCAAGGCTCCTGACGCCAAGCCCCTTGAAGCCACCAGCATGCCACTATTCAAAAGAATTCCCAGACTCTCCTTCTGACTCCACCGCCAAAGAAACTACAGAGAGAATATGGCACCTCAAAATATTGAGATAATACATTTAGTAAAACTAGAAAGTCAAGCTCAACTTTTAAACAGGAATAGGCCGCCTTGGATAATTTTCAATTTTCCCACCACCCTAATTTTAACTCTTCTGATGAATAAACTAATCAATGATGAAACATCACCTTTGTCAAATGACATCATCCAAGTCTGTATCAGATGAAAAAAAGCCACCTAACCCTAGATGCTGGCCACTCAACCATATCTTAGGCCCAACTGAATAAACACTGTTAGATGAAGGAAGAAATTAGATGTTACAAACAGGCACAGAGTGAATCTCACCTCCCCTTTCTAATAAAAGAGGGTTCTTAGGAAACAGATGGTCAAAATACATTTGTAAGCAATAAATGGACAGAGAAATTGTGATTCCCTGCAAAGTTCTACCAGCACGGAAACTAAGTAATTCTTGCACCAAACCCAGAATGCTGACAGCTACTTCAATTTTACTTTGTGGCTCCACTAGAGAAAAGAGAAAAGCCCAGGAGGTTTTGGGATAATGAGAGGTTTTACCTCCAGCCCTGACATAGTTAGGACATTTTGCTAAACATACCTGTGCTTTCTCTAAACACTGGCGTCCTGTGACAAGCTGCCTCGCTGACTCTGATGCTGACCTTCAAAACCTCGGGTGTCTTGGAGCCAGAGCAAGAAGTGCTGTCAGCTGGGAGAAGAAGGCACCTCTGACCTAAAGCCTGCACACCTGCTTTGGTTTCTGGGCGAAGGGGCAACACATACTTGTTGTTTAGCAGTAATTATCTTCATTCTCAATAGACCAATGAGCTTGCCTTTTCTGGAAGGCAGACTTACTCTTCTAAAGAAACCCTCAATTCGTCTATTCCCAATGCAACTAGAGTGAAACATTTATTTCTCACTTAAATAGAAAACACTGTTATTGTCGACACTGCGTGAATGAACTTTTAAAAACATTTTAGAGAGAAAGGAAGAGACCTTTATTCAAACCCAAGTCAGGACAACTGTCTGGGAGACACAATCTTCACCAAGAAGGGAGTGCTCCGGGGAAGGAACATTTGGGGCAGGCTTATATATTTTTTTCTGTTTTGTTTTACATACAGAGTTACACACCACAATGAGGATCTTCTTAGATCCAGAAAGTGACAGATTCTTTCTTATGTTTTCAGTATGTACATGTCAGTATGACCTTAATCTTATGGGAGCCAAAGAGGTTCTTTATTTTTTCTTATATTTATGTTGGCATTTTTTGGTTATTGTTTTCTCCTCGAAGCAGATGTACAACATGTGCTTGGGGTAGAAATAGGGCCCATGCTTTGAGGTTTTTGCCCAGCCATTTTGAGCTGGTAAAATGTTGAAGGATAGCTTCCCTGGGAGCCCAGGATCAGGGCCCAAAGATGATATAAGATAAAAATTCCTTTTATCATTGTAATTACTCCTAAATGGAGGAATTTGAGACAAAAACACCTTTCACAAGAGTACCAAGAAATCAAAATGATACCCACAAAAGCCTGCCTGCTCCATGGTCAGCACAGGTAACAGAAATGTTCACAGTCTCTGGACTCCTGCCCTTCTCCTGCCCAAATCGCTGAAGCACACAGACCACTTAAAATCAGAATTGTAGAACTGCTAGACACCTTAGAGATGTCTGGCACCATTCCCTTGGACTGCAGAATAAAACACAGTAGCTCGTTGTCACAAACTAATTTCAACATGAAGTGCCCCCTGGATGCCCTAAGTTCTTTCTCTGCAAATGTTGACTAATGTAAGTCACAGTCATACCATATAAACACTACGATGGCTGTGAAGTCATCATAGATAAGACAATATTTTAGCCATGTTTATAAGCATTGGCTCCTGTTGTAAAGAGGCTGAGCTGAGTGTTTTTAAACACTATTTCAGACCAGTTTTACAGCACCCTCTGAACATACCAGAGCCTGAATCGACTAAAAAAGATAGTTGTTTTCAGTAACTTTAATACCAGAAAAATATTATACTGTCTCTATCCCTAAGGATCTTTGAGTATCTTACCCAGAGGTCCTCCACTGAGATAATGATCTTAATGATCACCATGGGCAGAGGTGAAAAGGCCCGCTGAATTTGTTCCAGTTGTCCACATGACAAGAAAATCCTGATACTTGATAGGTTTCCAGATCGAGAAGACCAGAGATAAGAGGGAAATAGTACCCTGTATGGAACAACAAGGGATTTGGAGTCAATTTGGGGATCCGACTTAGGTTTCTGACACTAAAATCCTCTGTGACTCATATCATCCGAGTCCCTGTCTAACCACCTGAAAATGTGCCTAAAAATATCTATACCTAGTTTGAAGTTTAAGAGGCAGAATGCTACAAAGAGCCAGTATGATGTCTCTCAAGATCAGGTGCTCAGGAAGCCAAAATTGCTATTGGGTCTATTTCTTTTCCAGAAGAAAGAACACATGTTGAATCCACATTCCTAATAGATGACTCACCAGATGATTTTCAAACCTGAAGGAAGGACAAGAAGTCACTCTTGTGTCATAGTTCACTCAGAAATCATGTTGGACTGGTGAGTATGATACGATAGCAACGTCATCACTAAGAGTGGGGAGCTTCTAATTTCCATACGCCCATGTTGACCCCCTTAGCTCAGAGCCACCAAAAAAGGGCAGCTGGGAAGGGGGCACCGTCATCACTATGAGTGGGGAGCTTCCCATTTCCATATGGCCATGTTGACCCCCTTAGCTCAGGGCCACCAGAAAGGACAGCTGAGGGGGACCACAGGCCAATGCGGCCAGGTGTGGCTGGGGCAGGCAGAACTCTGACTTAAGGCTCAACTCCTATCTAGATTATTATAATGCTCTTCACAAATAAAGTATCATTGTGTGTGAGCCCTCATGTAGAAAAGGTTCAGAATTTCCATTGAGATTCCCTCTCTGACATTTAGGATATGTAGAAAAGTTCCATTTAATTTTAAACATTGAAGGACTTCTTGGTTTTCTTTTCTCTATGACTGTGGCTCAATTCCCCTGTGGTCTAAGAATAGAATCTAGTTAATTTCAGGGTTTAACATTTGTAGACTTGATTCGTGGCCCCACCTATCATCTATTTGGGTAAAGAGTCTATGACCACTTGAAAATAATGTATTCTGCACTTATTATGGAATGTTCCCTATATGTCAATTAGGTCACATTTTTTACCAATGTTTTGTCTGCTTTTTCTGTCAGATATTGAGAAAGGTATATTAAAATCTTCAAACAATGCTGCTCTATTCAACGGTGCATCGGAGAATTTACCAGTGTTAGAAGGCAAGAAAAACAAAAAGTATAAGAATTGAGGGGATAATTGTGATTATTCACAGATAATACGATTGTGTACATAGAAAATCCAAAACAGTCTATAAATACCCTATTAGAATTAAAAATGCAATTTATAAATTTGAGATGGATTGTAGCTTCCCATTGGACAGTTTCTGAAAGAAAACGTAGAACCTGTCAATCTTTGGGTAGGACATAGGGTGCACTAACCATTTAAAAGAATTCAGTGGGACTTCATAAAAATGTGACATTTCTCCTTATCTTATGACCATAAGAAAATGAAAAAGTGAACCGCATTCTGGGAAGTAAAGATTTGCAATACACACACTGACAAAGACTTGTCAATAAAGAATTCCTGCTCATCAACCATAGAAAGTCTATTTATAAACGAATATTTCACAAAAGATTGACTGATGGCCAATAAGAACAGGAAAGGGTGCTCTGCAGTATTATTTTCAGGAACAGCAAGGCCTTTCCTAAAATGAAAACATACACACAAACCAGTATTCCCTAGATGGATGACGTCCTTATTTCTGAGGAAGCTTGAAGAACAGACTAGCATCAAAGTAAAGTGATGGAATTCCTGACACTCAGAGGATGGACAATTGACCTCAAACTACAGTACAATTTCTAGGCATCATTCGGTTCTCTGAAGGCAGACAACTACCACACCCCTTCCTACACCACACAGGTTGCTTCCCAACCCCTACCATAAAAGAAGAAGATGAGAAACAGATAGGACTAGTAGGAAATAGCAAAACTCACATGTGGGGATTATCCTGAAACACACTGATCACATAACTAGTGTAAGGAAGTGTAGGGAACTGACAAGGACAGAGACTCAAGAGGTACTTCTTTGGGAAATGCTGTCTGACATCGTCACACCGTGGTACCAGCTAATGAGGGCTCTGAGCATACCCTAGGGTTTGCTCACAAGGGTCTGCAACACCATCGCTGAGGACTGAAACTCTTCAAGACCTCAAAGCTTGCCTGATTGACTATTGGACTAAGAGATTCCCATGTTCTGAAAACAGATACCAACCCATTGAAAGGTTCACCTGGGCTCTCTCGGAGGTCCTACAAGAAGCTGAACCATTCACTGAAAATCAATTACACACACACACACACACACACACACACACACACACACACCTGTCATTTCACCAATTACTTAAACATTCAAGGTTCTTCCTACCTTTTCTTTTACACATTGATATTTATACTCCCATGAAATGTCATCATTTCTAATGAACACTGATGTCAAAATAGAGATCCATTGACACAATATTCACAAAATTGAACTTCCCTGCTGTAATTTTCAATATAGCATTTTTTAAAGTTCATACATATTTTAGGTTTTTGGTAACTTTTACAGGAGAAGATCAGCATTGAAAAACTCTGAATACTGACAATGAGGTTTAGGCCTAGAGAACAAAAATTGTCCAATTTCATAGATAATAAGGAACCAAAGGGAAAGCATGGAAGCTGTAGTCGAATAATTTTACACATGTGCATCCTCTATTATTCTACTACTGAGGGGCGTGTTTTATTACCACTCTACATGCATCAATTGTCTTCCACGTGCACCTGCACAGGTATAATGAATTACTACAGTAGAATGAAATGTCTGGGAACTACTTGGCGGCATCTATAATGAACAATGAAATTTCGATCTTATATTTGGTGAACTTCCACTGTCTGTCCCTTTAGACAATGGACCCTAAACAGAAGGGGGAATGAACCACGAGAGACTATGGACTCTGGGAAACAAACTGAGGGCTTCAGAGGGGAGAGGGGTGGGGGATTGGGATGGGCCAGTGATGGGTATTAAGGAAGGTACATATTGCATGGAGCACTGGGTGTTATATGCAAATAATGAATCAGGGAACACTACATCAAAAACTAAGGAAATACTGTATAGTGACTAACATATCAAAATAAAAAATTATTATTAGAAAAAAATTAAAGGTAAAAAAAAAACCAATACAGCTTTTCAGTTTCAAGAACAATCACAATTGAGAAAAAACTAACTTCCAATCCCTAAAGCAAAACACAGACCAAGTTCCATCTCACTCCCGTTTATTCACATTCTCTGTGGGTTTTAAGCTATTTCCCTACCTCCTTTCCTGCTGAGCAGGGAGCCCGGGCTCGATCCCAGAACCCTGGGATCATAACCTGAGCCAAAGGCACATGCTTAACTGGCTGAGTCAGCCAGGAGCCCCAGTCATGTTTTCCTTAAGCAAAAGGACACTTTCTCACAATGCCTTCACATGACTTCACATGGTACCAGAGACCTGCATTTGCTTCTAGGAGGTTGCAGATGAAGGCCATTGCAAACTCTCACAGTGGTTTATCAAATACAATGACCTGCCTGGTGACAGTGAAACTCTTATGAGCCCACGAGAGGGTGCTGTGACACTCAGCTGTGGCTGGGCTGGCACAGAGAACCAAATCCATTTCCCTGCCTGATGTCTGTGAGGAACAGATGCCCCCACTGTGAATGAGACCCTGCCACTGAGCTGTCCAGAGATGGCCATCCTCACGGAGGATGAGGATAAAGGACAATGCCTGAGGAGACCTCATCTGTCTCTTTTATCTTTTCATATTTTTGACAGTGGACAAATCACTGCCTAGGAGTCCCCAACTACCTTAGTCTCATCTGTGAATGACCAAGAGGTTTTACAAAACACTTAAGATTTTGACCTCACAAATGCCCACAACCACTTACCATAGGGATTCAACATTAAGCAAAGATACTGTTCGTTGGAAGAGAGGTCCTGCCCACTGTTGTTTCTCACTTATATGCTCATCTTCCTTACCTCATGGTAACATAACCACCTTGATTCCTGCTTCCGTCTTCAGGAAGGCTGAGGTGACTTGAAGGGCATTACCCTGACATCGTTTTTCTTAGCAATAAGATGTGGACATTTCCCTAGTCCTACACACCCAAAGTTGAATCGGAATCAGGATTGAGGAGGCTGATGAGAGTTGAAGGTGCTTTCCTGTACACGATGGTTTATTACCAATAAGGATGGGTCAGAGTCCTCGAAATTCCAGAACGTTTTCATTAATGCTTCCTACTCGTGAAAGATGATGTACATTGGTCTTTCCCTGTACAGTGTGGTAACTCAGAGAAAAGTGCTTAGCCCTTTCGTCAGACTTCCACGAGCACTTTGGGGTTGGCTTCCATATTCACAAAGGATGATGTTAGGGCTAAGAGGGTTCCTGTACACTGTTATTTCTTTCAGATAAGTGTATGGCATTTTTGTTACATTGCCAGAGGCTCTTAGCGCCGGGCTTGCCGGCCTCCTGTGGAAGAACCCTAACCCGAGGTCGGCCCCCGAGGGGCCCCTCCCAAGGAGCCTGGCACCACAATGCCGGGGATTTGGGACCCCCGAGCCCCAGTGCTGGACTCACTCTGCCACCCCGCAAGCACCCAGGGCGCTACGGGTGTTGCCAGTCATTCAAGAAGGGAGAACGGGCAAGGCCCTCCGATCCCCCTGTGACCTTCAAAGGCCCCTGTGCAAAAACTCTGGCTCCTTCGCTCCTGCTCCCCAGCGCCCTAACCTCGGCCCACCCGTCCTCTCGCGGCAGAGCTGGCGGATCGGGCCTGCGGGCTTCCTGGGGGCTAACCCTATGCCAAGTTGCCCCCGAAGGGCCCCTCCCAAGTGGCCTGGCGCTGCATGCCAGGGATTGGGGACCCCCAAGTCCCACCGCCGGATGCACCGTGCCACCCTGCCGCCACATGGGGCACTAGGGGCGTCACCAGTCCTTCAGGGCGACAGAACGGGCAGGACCCTCCAAGCCTCCTGCGACCTTCGAAGGCACCCCAAGACAAAGCGTAAATGCTCTGGCCCATGCCCCCACTCGCCAGCTACCTCACCTCAACCCACACCTCCATTCACCGCACATGGGCGGAACGAGCCTGGCAGCCTCCTGGGGGCTAACCCTAACCCTAGGTCTGCCACCGAGGGGCCCGTCCCAAGGGGCCTGAGGCTGCAACGCCGGGTATTAGGGAGCCCTGATCCCCAGCGCCGGAGTCTCCCTGCCGTCCCATCACCACCCGGGCCGCTAGGGGTGCCGCTGGTCATTCAGGGCGGTAGAACGGGCAGGGCCCTCTGAACCCGTGGCGAACTTCGAAGGCCCCCCCATCCAAAACGCTCGAGCCCACGCTCCTGCTCCTCAGCGCCCTCACCTCGGCCCACCCCTCCGCTCGCCACAGAGCCGGCGGATGAGGCCTGCACTCCTCCTGGTGGCTACACAGAACCCTAGGTTGTCCCCTTAGGTGCCCCTCCGAAGGGGCCTGGCACCGCAATGCCTGGGATTGGGGACCCCCGAGCCCCAGCGCCGGACTCACCATGTCGCCCCCCCCGCCACCCGGGCTGCTAGGAGCACCGTCGGTCATTCAGGGAGGGAGAACGGGCAGATTCCTCCGAGCCCCTGGTGACATTCGAAGGCCCCCCGTGCCAAAATGCTTGGGCCCATGCTCCCGCTCGCCTGCGCCCTCACCTCGGTCCGCCCCTCCACTCGCTGTAGAGCCAGTGGATCTGGACTGAAGCCCTCCTGGGTGTTACCCTAACCATTGGTGGGCCCCCGAGGGGCCCATCCAGGTTCCTATTGCCGCAACACCAGGGATTGGGGAATCCCGAGCCCAAGCGCCGGACTCACCCTCCCGCTCTACCGCCACCTGGGCCGCTAGGGGCGCCGCCGTTCATTCAGGGAGGGAGAACAGGCAGGGCCCTCCTAGCGACCTGCGACCTTCGAAGGCCCCCCGCACCAAAACGCTTGGCCCCACGCTCCCGCTGGCCAGCGCCCTTACCTCGGCCCTCCCCTCCGCTCGCCGCACAGCTGGCGGATCGGGCCTGTGGGCCTTCTGGGGGCTAACCCTAAACCTATGTCGGCCCCCTAGTGGCCCCTCCCAAAGGGCCTGGTGCCGCAACGACGGGGAAAGGGGACTCCTGAGCCCCAGCGCCGGACTCACCATGCCCCCCGCTGCCACCCGGGTCACTATGGGCACCGCCGGTCATTCAGGGCGGGAGAATGGGCAGGGCCATCCGAGCCACCGGTGACATTTGAAGGCCCCCCGTGCCAAAATGCTTCGGCCCACGCTTCTGCTCACCAGTGCCCTCACCTCGGCCAGCCCCTCCGCAAGCTGCACAACCAGCAGATCGGGCCTGGCGGCCTCCTGGGGTCTAACCCTAACCCTAGGTTGGCTGTCAAGGGGCCCCTCCGAAGGGGTCTGGCACCAACACGCTGGGGATTGGGGACCCCCGAACACCAACGCCGGACTCACCCTGCTGCCCTGCCGAGACCCGGCCCGCTAGGGTCGCCATCCTCATTCAGAGTGGGAGAACTTGCAGGGCCCTCCGTGCCCCCTGCGACCTTCGAAGGCAACCCACGCCAAAATGCTAGGGCCCACGCTCCCGCTCACCATTGCCCTCACCTGGGACCCACCCTCCGCTCGCCACACAGCCGTCAGATCGGGCCTGCCAGCCTCCTGGGGGCTAACCCTAACCCTAGTTCAGCCCCTGAGGAGCCCCTCCCAAGGGGACTGGCGCCATCACGCCGGGGATTGGGGACAATCCAGCCCCAGTGCTGGACTTTCACTGCCACCCTGCCGCCACCCGGGTTGCTAGGGGCGCTGCCGGTCCTTCGGGGCAGGAGAAGGGGTAGGGCCCTCTGAGCCCCCCGTGACCTTCGAAGGCCCCCTGTGCCAAAAGGCTTGGGCCCACGCTCCCGCTCACCATTGCCCTCACCTCATCCCGCCCCTCCGCTCGAACACACAGCTGGCGGATAGGGCCTGCTGGGCTCCTGGGGGCTAACCCTAAACCTAGGTCGGCCCCCGAGGGGCCCTTTCCAAGGGTCCTGGCTCCGCCACGCCGGGGATTGGGGACCCACGAGCATGAGCACCAGACTCACCCAGCTGCCCCGCCGCCACCCGGGCTGCTAGGGGCACCGCCACTTATTCAGGGCAGGAGAAGGGGCATGGATCTCTGAGCCCCCGGCGACTTTCGAAGGCCCCCCACACCAAAACGCTTGGGCCCACGCTCCCGCTCGCCAACACCCTCACCTCTGCCCACCACTCCTCTCGCCGCACAGCTGGCAGAATGGGCCTGCCGGCCTCCTTTGGGCTAACCCTAACCCTAGGTAGGCCCCCAAGGTACCACTCCCAAGTGCCTGGCGACACCACGCTGGGGATTGGGGACCCACGAGCCCTAGCTCCAGACTCACCCTGCCACCCCGCCATGACCCGGCCCGGTAGGGGCAACGTCCTCACAGGGCGAGAGAATAGGCAGGGCCCTCTGAGCCCCCAGTGACCTTCGAAGGCTCCCCGCGCCAAAACGCTTGGGCCCACACTCCCGCTCGCCAGCGCATTCACGTCGGCCCGCCCCTCCGCTCAATGCACAGCCAGCGGATCAGGCCGCCGGACTCCTGGGGGTAACCCTAAAGCTAGGCAGGAACCAGAGGGGCCCCTCCCAAGGGGCCTGGTGCCACCAAGCCTGGGACTAGGACCATAGGCCCCATCGCCAGACTCACCCTGCCTCCCTGCTGCCACTCGGGCCACTAGGGGCGCCGCTGGTCATTCAGGGCGCAAGAATGGACAGGGTCCTCCGAGCCACTGGCGACCTTCGAAGGCTCTCCGCGCCAAAACCCTGGTGCCCACGCTCCCGCTCGCCAGCGCCCTCACCTTGGCCCGCCCCTCTGCTCCCTGCACAGAGGGCGGATCCGGCCTGCCGGCCTTGTGTGGGCTAACCCTAACCATAGGTCGGCCCTCCAGGGTCCCTCCCAAGGATTCTGGTGCCTATACGCCAGGGATGTGGGACCCCAAGCCCCAGAACCAGACTCACGCTGCCGCAACGCCGCCACCCGGGCCGCTAGGGGCGTGGCCGCTCATTCAGGGCGGGAGAACGGACAGGGCCCTGGAGAAACCGGCGACATTTGAAGCCTCCCGCGCCAAAATGCAGGGGCCCATGCTCCCACTCACCAGCGCCTTTACCTCGGCCCGCCCACCTCTTGCCGCCCAGCCAGAGGATTGGGCCTGCTGGCCTCCTGGGTGCTAACTCTGACCCTAGGTCGGCCCATGAGAAGCCCCTCCCAAGAGGCCTGGCCCTACAATGCTGGGGATTGGGGATCCCTGAGCCGCAGCTCAGGACTCACCCTGCAGCCCCACTGCCAATGGAGCCGCTAGGGGCGCCGCTGGTTATTCAGGGCAGGAGAATGGGCAGGGCCCTTCTCGACATGGCAACATTCGAAGGCCCAGGGTGCCAAAACGCTGGGGCCCACGCTCCCGCTCTGCATCCCCCTCAACTCAGCCCACACCTCCACTCCTCGCACAGCCGGCGGATCGGGCCTGCCAGCCTCCTGGGCACTAACCCTAACCCTAGGACGGCCCCTGAGGGTCCCTTCCTAAGGAGTCTTGCAGCGCAATGCCGGGGATTGGCGACCCCCAAGCCCCAGGGCCGAGTGCACCCTGCCACCCTGCCCCACAGGGCCCGCTAGGGGCGCCGCCATTCATTCTGGGTGGGAGAACTGGCAGGGGCCTCCGAACCCCCGCCCACCTTCGATGGCGCCCAGAACCAAAATGCTTGTGCCCAGGCTCATGTTCACCAGCGTCCTCACCTCGGCCCAACTCTCCGCTCCACGCACAGGTGGTGTATAGGGCCTGCCAGCCTCCTGGGTGCTAACCGTAACTGTAGGTCGGCCCCCGAGGGGCCCTTCTCAAGTGGCCTGGCGCCCCAACGCCGGGGATGGGGCAACTGAGCCCAAGTGCTGGACTCACCCTGCTGCCCTTCAGCCACCTGAGCCACTAGGGGCCCCGCTGGTCATTCAGAGCGGGTGAATGGGCAGGTCCCTCCAAGCCACCACCGACCTTCGAAGGCCCCCCACGCTAAAACGCTTGGGCTCATGCTCAGGCTCGCCAGCGCCCTCACCTCGGCCCACCCTGCCGTGTGCCGCACAGACGCTGATCGGGTCCACCGGTCTCCGGGGGGCTAACTGTAACCCTAGATCGACCCCCGAGGGGCCCATCCCAAGGGGCCTGGCGTTGCAACGCCGGGGATTGGGGACCCTGAGCCTCAGCACCCGACTCACCCTGCCACCCAGCCGCCACCCAGGGGCTTGGGGTGCTGCCATTCAATCAGGGCGGGAGAACGGGCAGGGCCCTCCGAGACACGGTGAACTTCGAATCTCCCCCGCTCAAAACGCCCGAGCCCACGCTCCCAAACACCAGTGCCCTCACCTGGGTCCGCCACTCCACTCTCCACACAGCTGGCGAATAGGACCTGCCGAGATCCTAGGGGGTAAACCTAAACCTAAGTTGTCATCCAAGGGGCCCCTCCCAAGGGGCCTGGCGCCGCATCGCTGGGGATTGGAGATACCTGAGCCGCAGGGCCTGACTCACCCTGCCACCCCTCACGACCCGGGCTGCTAGGGGCGCCGCCGTTCGTGCAGGGTGGGAGAACGGGCAGAGCCCTTTGAACCCCCGCCGACCTTTGAAGGTGTTCTGAACCAAAACGCTTGGGCCCAGGCTCATGATCACCAGCATCCTCACCTTGGCCCAACTCTCCCCTTGATTCAGACCCATTGGATAGGGCCTGCCGGGCTCTTGGTTCTAATGAAAACCCTAGGTCAGCCCCGTGGGGCACATCCCAAGGGGCCTGGCTCTGCAACGCTGGGGATTGGTGACTCAGACTCCAGAGCCAGACTCACCCTGCCGCACTGTCGCCACCCGGGCCTCTAGGGGCACCGCCGGTCATTCAGGGCGAGAGAAGGGAAGGGCCTTCGGAGTCCCCGGTGACCTTCAAAGGCTCACCTCGCCAAAATGCTGGTGCCCACGCTCCCGCTCCCCAGCGCCCTCACCTCGGCCCGCCCCTCCGTTTGCTGCAGAGCCAGTGGATAGTGCCTGCCGGGCTCCTGGGGGCTAACTGAAAACCTAGGTCAGCCCTGTGGGGCACATCCCAAGGGTTCTGGCTCTGCAATGCTTGGGATTGGTGACTCAGAGCCCCAGAGCCGGACTCACCCTTCCACACTGTCGCCACCTGGGCAGCTAGGGGCGCCGCCGGTCATTCAGAGTGAGAGAAGTGGCAGGTCCTTCCGAGTTCCCGGTGACCTTCAAAGGCTCCTGGAGCCAAAACACTGGTGCCCATGCTTCCACTCCCCAGCGCCCTCACCTCGGCCCGCCCCTCCGCTCCCCGCACAGCAGGCGGATCGGGCCTGCCAGCCACCTGGGGGCTAACCCTAACCCTAGGTCGGACCCGAGGGGCCCCTCCCAAGGGGCCTGACGCTACAATGCCGGGGATTGGGGACCCCAAGCCTCAGCACCTGACTCACCTGCCGCCCAGCCGACAATCGGGGGCTTGGGGTACTGCCGTTCATTCAGGGCAGGAGAACGGGCAGGGCCCTCCGAGACATGGGGACCTTCAAAGGCCCCCCAGGCCAAAACGCCCAGGCCCACCCTCCCACTCACCAGCGCCCTCACCTAGGTCTGCCACTCTGCTCTCCACACAGCTGGCGAATAGGGCCTGTTTGCCTCCTAGGGGCTAAACCTAACTCTAGGTTGGCCCCTGAAGGGCCCCTCCCAAGGGGCCTGGTGCCGCAACGCCAGGGATTGGGGACCCCCAAGCCCCAGCGCCCGATGCACCCTGCCGCCCCTCCCCACCTGGGCCGCTAGGGGCGCCGCTGTTCATTCACCTTGGAAGGATGGACAGGGCCCTCCGAATCCCCGCCAATTTTCAAAGGCGCCCCAAATCAAAACACTTGGGCCCAGGCTCATATTCACCAGCACCCTCACCTCAGCCCAACTCTCTTCTCGATGCCCAGGTGGTGTATCGGGCTTGCCAGCCTCCTGGGGGCTAACCCTAACCATAGTTCGGCCCCCGAGGGGCACTTCCCAGGGGCCTGGTGTCACAACGCTGCGGATGGGGACCCCGAGCCCAAGTGCCGGTCTCACCCTGCTGCCCTTCAGCCACCCGAGCCGCTAGAGACCACTGGTCAATCAGGGTGGGAGAATGGGCAGGGCCCCCGGAATCCCCGCTGACCTTCAAAGACCCCCCGCGCAAAAAAATTGGCTCCATTCCTCCTGCTCCCCAGCGCCCTCAGCCCGGCCAGGCCCTCCGCTTGCTGCAGAGCCAGTGGATAGTGCCTGCCAGGCTCCTGGGGGCTAACTGAAATCCTAGGTAGGACCCGTGGGGCACAACCCAAGGGGCCTGGCTCTGCAACGCTGGGGATTGGTGACTCAGAGCCACAGAGCCAGACTCACCCTGCAGCACCATCACCACCCGGGCAGCTTGGGGAGCCACCGCTCATTCAGGGCGGGAGAAGGGACAGGGACCTGGAGAAACTGGCGATATTTGAAGCCTCCTGCGCCAAAATGCAGGGGCCCACGCTCCCGATCGCCAGCGCCTTTACCTCGGGCCGCCCACCTCTCGCCGCCCAGCCAGAGGATTGGGCCTGCTGGCCTCCTGGGTGCTAACTCTAAACCTAGGTCCGCCCACGAGGAGCCCCTCCCAAGAGGCCTGGCCCCGCAACGCTGGGGATTGGGGATCCCCGAGCCGCAGCATGGACTCATCCTGCTGCTCCACCGCCAAGGGAGCTGCTAAGGGCGCCGCTGCTTATTCAGGGAAGGAGAACGGGCAGGGCCCTTTGAGCCATGGCATCAGTCAAACGCCCAGGGCGCCAAAACGCTGGGGCCCACGCTCCCGCTCGCCATCGCCCTCAACTCGGCCTGCATCTCCACTCCTCGCACAGCCGGCAGATAGGGCCTGCAGGCCTCCTGGGCGCTAACCCTAACCCTAGGACGGCCCCGAGCGTCGCTTCCTAAGGGGCCTGGTGCCGCAACGCAGGGGATTGGGAACCCCCAAGCCCCAGCGCTGGATGCACCCTGCCGTCCCGCCCCACACGTGCCGCTAGGGGCGCCGCCATTCATTCAGGGTGGGAGAACGGGCAGGGTCCTTCGAACCCCCGCTGACCTTCGAAGGCGCCCCGAACCAAAAGGCTTGGGCCCGGGCTCATGTTCACCAGCACACTCACCTCGGCCCAACTCTCCGCTCGATGCACAGGCGGTGTATCGGGCCTGCTGGCCTCCTGGGGGCTAACCCTAACTGTAGGTCGGCCACAGAGGGGCCCTTCCCAAGTGGCCTGGCACCACAACGCCGGGAATACGGACCCGAACCCAAGTGCCGGACTCACCCTGCTGCCCTTCAGGCACCGGAGCCTCTAGGGGCCCCACCGGTCACTCAGAGCGGGAGAACGGGCAGGTCCCTCCGAGCCCCCATCGACCTTCGAAGGCCCCCCACACTAAAACGCTTTGGCTCACGCTCAGTCTCGCCACGACCTCACCTCGGCCTAACCCTCCGCGTGCCACACAGCCGAAGATCGGGTCCACCGGCCTCCTGGGGGCTAACCGTAACCCTAGATAGACCCCCGAGGGGCCCCTCCCAAGGGATCTGGCGCCGCAACGCTGGGATTGGGGACACCCGAGCCTCAGCACTGGACTCACCCTGCCACCCAGCCGCCACCCGGGGGCTGGGGTGGTGCCGTTCATTTAGGGCGGGAGCACGGGCAGGGCCCTCCAAGACACAGCGACCTTCAAAGGCCCCCCGCGCCAAAACACCCGGGCCCACGCTCCCGCTCACCAGTGCCCTCACCTCGGTCCGCCACTCCAGTCTCCACACAGCTGGCAAATAGGGCCTGCCGGCATCCTAGGGGCTAAACCTAACCCTAAGTCAGCCTCCGAGGGGCCCCTCCCAAGGGGCCTGGCGCCGCAACGCGGTGGACTGGGGACCCCCGAGCCCTATGCCCGGACTTACATGCCGCCCCGCCGCCACCTGGGCTGCTAGGGGCGCCGCCGGTCATTCAGGGAGGAGAATGGGCAGGGCCCGCCGAGTCCCCGGAGACATTCGAAGGCCCCCGGTGCCAAAACGCTTGGGCCCAGGCTCTTGCTCGCCAGCGCCCTCACCTTGGCCTGTCCCTCCGCTCCACGCACAGCAGGTGGATCCCGCCTGCCGGCCTCCCGGGTGCTAACCCTAACCCTAGGTCGGCCACCCAGGGGCCGTTCCAAGGATCCTGGTGACACTTCGCCGGGGATCGGGAACCTCAAGCCCCAGAGCCACACTCACCCTACCGCAACGCCGCCACCCAGGCAGCTAGGAGCACTGCGGGTCATTCAGGGCGAGAGAAGGGGCAGGGCCTTCCGAGCCCCCGGTGGCCTTCAAAGGCTCCCCGTGGCCAAACACTGGTGCCCACGCTCCCGCTCCCCAACGCCCTCACCTCGGACCCGCCCTCCGCTCCCTGGACAGTGGCCGGATCCCACCTGCCGGCCTCCTGAGGGCTAACCCTAACCCTAGGTCAGCCACCCAGGGGCCCCTCACAAGGGTCCTGATGCCGCTACACTGGGGATCAGGGACCCCAAGACCCAGAGCCAGAATCACCCTGCCGCAACGTCGCCACCCGGGCGCTAGTGGCGCCGCCCATCATTCAGGGCGGGAGAAGGGACAGGGCCCTTGAGAAACTGGCGATATTTGAAGCCTCCTGCACCAAAATGCAGGGGCCCACGCTCCCGATCGCCAGCGCCTTTACCTCGGGCCGCCCACCTCTCGCCGCCCACCCAGAGGATTGGGCCTGCTGGCCTCCTGGGTGCTAACTCTAAACCTAGGTCCGCCCACGAGGAGCCCCTCCCAAGAGGCGTGGCCCCGCAACGCTGGGAATTGGGGATCCCCGAGCCGCAGCATGGACTCACCCTGCCGCTCCACCGCCAAGGGAGCTGCTAAGGGCGCCGCTGGTTATTCAGGGCAAGAGAACGGGCAGGGCCATTTGAGCCATGGCAACAGTCGAAGGCCCAGGGCGCCAAAACGCTGGGGACCACGCTCCCGCTCTGCATCACCCTCAACTCGGCCCGCACCTCCGCTCTTCGCAGAGCCAGCGACTCGGGCCTGCCAGCCTCCTGGGAGCTAAGCCTAACCCTAGGACAGTCCCTGAAGGTCCCTTCCTAAGGGGCCTGGCGCCGCAACGCCAGGGATGGGAACCCCCAAGCCCCAGCGCCGGATGCACGCTGCCACCCCAACCCATACAGGCCGCTAGGGGTGCCGCCATTCATTCAGGGTGGGAGGACGGGCAGGGCCCTTCGAACCCCCGCCGACCTTCGAAGGCGCCCCGAACCAAAAGGCTTGGGCTCGGGCTCATGTTCACCAGCACCCTCACCTCGGCCCAACTCTCCGCTCGATGCACAGGTGGTGTATCGGCCCTGCTGGCCTCCTGGAGGCTAACCCTAACCATAGGTCGGCCACCGAGGGGCCCTTCCCAAGGGGCCTGGCGTCGCAACGCTGGGGATGGGGACCCCGAGCTCACGTGCCGCACTCACCCTGCTGCCCTTCAGCCACCCGAGCCACTAGAGGCCCCGCCGGTCAATCAGGGCAAGAGATCGGGCAGGGCCCTCCGAGCCCACGCTGACCTTTGAAGGCTCCCCGCGCAAAAACGTTGGCTCCCAGGATCCTGCTCGCCAGCGCCCTCACCTAGGCCCACCCCACCGCTTGCTTCAGAGCCGGTGGATAGGGCCTGCCGGGCTCCTGGCAGCTAACCAAAACCCTGGGTGGGCCCTGAGGGGACATCGCAAGCGGCCTGGCTCTGCAATGCTGGGGATTGGTGACTCAGAGCCCCAGAGCCATACTCACCCTGCCGCACTGTCCCCCCTGGGCCGCTAGAGGCGCCGCGGGTCATAGAGGGCGAGAGAAGGGCAGGGCCTTCTGAGTCCCCGGTGACCTTCAAAGGCTCCCCGTGCCAACACGCTGGTGCCCACAGTCCCGCTCCCCAGCGCCTTCACCTCGGGCCGCACCTCAGCTCGCCGCACAGTGTGCGGTTGGGCCTGACGGTCTCCTGGGGGCTAACCCTAACCCTAGGTCAGCCTCCGAGGGGCCACTCCCAAGGGTCCTGGTGCCGCTACACTGGGGATCAGGGACCCCAAGACCCAGAGCCAGACTCACCCTGCCGCAACGTTGCCACCCGGGCCGCTAGTGGCGCCGCCCGTCATTCAGGGCGGGAGAACTGACAGGGCCCTGGAGAAACCGGCGATATTTGAAGCCTCCTGCGCCAAAATCCAGGGCCCCACGCTCCCGATCGCCAGCGCCTTTACCTCGGGCCGCCCACCTCTCGCCGCCCAGCCAGAGGATTGGGCCTCCTGGCCTCCTGGGTGCTAACTCTAAACCTAGGTCCGCCCACGAGGAGCCCCTCCCAAGAGGCCTGGCCCCGCAACGCTGGGGATTGGGGATCCCCGAGCCGCAGCATGGACTCACCCTGCCGCTCCACCGCCAAGGGAGCTGCTAAGGGCGCCGCTGGTTATTCAGGGCAGGAGAACGGGCAGGGCCTTTGAGCCATGGCAACAGTCGAAGGCCCAGGGCGCCAAAACGCTGGGGACCACGCTCCCGCTCTGCATCACCCTCAACTCGGCCCGCACCTCCGCTCTTCGCAGAGCCAGCGACTCGGGCCTGCCAGCCTCCTGGGAGCTTAGCCTAACCCTAGGACAACCCCTGAAGGTCCCTTCCTAAGGTGCTTGGTGCCACAACGCCAGGGATTGGGAGCCCCCAAGCCCCAGCGCCGGATGCACGCTGCCACCCCAACCCATACAGGCCACTAGGGGTGCCGCCATTCATTCAGGGTGGGAGGACGGGCAGGGCCCTTCGAACCCCCGCCGACCTTCGAAGGCGCCCCGAACCAAAAGGCTTGGGCCCGGGCTCATGTTCACCAGCACCCTCACCTCGGCCCAACTCTCCGCTCGGCGCACAAGCAGTGTATCGGGCCTACTGGCCTCCTGGAGGCTAACCCTAACCATAGGTCGGCCACCGAGGGGCCCTTCCCAAGGGGCCTGGCGTCGCAACGCTGGGGATGGGGACCCCGAGCTCACGTGCCGCACTCACCCTGCTGCCCTTCAGCCACCCGAGCCGCTAGAGGCCCCGCCGGTCAATCAGGGCAAGAGATCGGGCAGGGCCCTCCGAGCCCACGCTGACCTTTGAAGGCTCCCCACGCAAAAACGTTGGCTCCCAGGATCCTGCTCGCCAGCGCCCTCACCTAGGCCCACCCCACCGCTTGCTTCAGAGCCGGTGGATAGGGCCTGCCGGGCTCCTGGCAGCTAACCAAAACCCTGGGTGGGCCCTGAGGGGACATCTCAAGCGGCCTGGCTCTGCAATGCTGGGAATTGGTGACTCAGAGCCCCAGAGCCAGACTCACCCTGCCGCGCTGTCCCCACCTGGGCCGCTAGGGGCGCCGCGGGTCATAGAGGGCGAGAGAAGGGCAGGGCCTTCTGAGTCCCCGGTGACCTTCAAAGGCTCCCCGTGCCAAAACGCTGGTGCCCACGCTCCCGCTCCCCAGCGCCTTCACCTCGGGCCGCACCTCAGCTCGCCGCACAGTGTGCGGTTGGGCCTGACGGTCTCCTGGGGGCTAACCCTAACCCTAGGTCGGCCCCCCAGGGGCCCCTCCGAAGGGTTTTGGTGCCACTACGCCAGGGTTCTGGAAGCCCAAGCCCCAAAGCCAGACTCACCCTCCCACAACGCTGCCACCCGGGCCGCGAGGGGCGCCTCCGGTCCTTCAGGGCGGGAGAACTGACAGGGCCCTGGAGAAACCGGCGACATTTGAAGCCTCCCACCCCAAAATGCAGGGGCCCACAATCCCGCACCCCAGCGCCTTTACCTCGGCCCGCCCACCTCTCACCGCCCAGCCAGAGGATCTGGCCTGCCGGCCTTATGGGGGCTAACTCTAACCCTGGGTCGGCCCACGAGGAGCCCCTCCCTAGGGGCCTGGCACCACAACGCCGGGGATTGGGGATCCCCGAGCCGCAGCCTGGGATTCACCCTGCCGCCCCACTGCCAACGGAGCCGCTAGGGTCATTGCTGGGGATTCAGGGCAGGAGAAAGGGCAGGGCCCTCCGAGCCATGGCAACATTCAAAGGCCCAGGACGCCAAAACGCTGGGGCCCACGCTCCCGCTCGCCATCGCCCTCAACTCGGCCTGCATCTCCACTCCTCGCACAGCGGGCGGATCGGGCCTGCAGGCCTCCTGGGCGCTAACCCTAACCCTAGGACGGCCCCGAGCATCGCTTCCTAAGGGGCCTGGCGCCGCAACGCCGGGGATTGGGAACCCACAAGCCCCAGTGCTGGATGTACCCTGCCGCCCCACCCCACACGTGCCGCTAGGGGCGCCGCCATTCATTCAGGGTGGGAGAACGGGCAGGGCCCTTCGAACCCCCGCTGACATTCGAAGGCGCACCGAACCAAAAGTCTTGGGCCCAGGCTCATGTTCACCAGCACCCTCACCTCGGCCCAACTCTCCGCTCGACGCACAGGCGGTGTATCGGGCCTGCTGGACTCCTGGAGGCTAACCCTAACCATAGGTCGGCCACCGAGGGGCCCTTCCCAAGGGCCCTGGCGTCGCAACGCTGGGGATGGGGACCCGAGCTCACGTGCCGCACTCACCCTGCTGCCCTTCAGCCACCCGAGCCACTAGAGGCCCCGCCGGTCAATCAGGGCAAGAGATCGGGCAGGGCCCTCCGAGCCCACGCTGACCTTTGAAGGCTCCCCACAAAAAACGTTGCCTCCCAGGATCCTGCTCGCCAGCGCCCTCACCTCGGCCAACCCCACCGCTTGCTTCAGAGCCGGTGGATAGGGCCTGCCGTGCTCCTGGCAGCTAACCAAAACCCTAGGTCGGGCCTGAGGGGACATCCCAAGCGGCCTGGCTCTGCAATGCTGGGGATTGGTGACTCAGAGCCCCAGAGCCGGACTCACCCTGCCGCACTGTCCCCACCTGGGCCGCTAGGGGCGCCGCGGGTCATAGAGGGCGAGAGAAGGGCAGGGCCTTCTGAGTCCCCGGTGACCTTCAAAGGCTCCCCGTGCCAAAACGCTGGTGCCCACGCTCCCGCTCCCCAGCGCCTTCACCTCGGGCCGCACCTCAGCTCGCCGCACAGTGTGCGATTGGGCCTGACGGTCTCCTGGGGGCTAACCCTAACCCTAGGTCGGCCCCCCAGGGGCCCCTCCCAAGGCTTTTGGTGCCACTACGCCAGGGTTCTGGAAGCCCAAGCCCCAAAGCCAGACTCACCCTCCCACAACGCTGCCACCCGGGCCGCGAGGGGCGCCTCCGGTCCTTCAGGGCCGGAGAACTGACAGGGCCCTGGAGAAACCTGCGACATTTGAAGCCTCCCACCCCAAAATGCAGGGGCCCACAATCCCGCACCCCAGCGCCTTTACCTCGGCCCGCCCACCTCTCACCGCCCAGCCAGAGGATCTGGCCTGCCGGCCTTATGGGGGCTAACTCTAACCCTGGGTCGGCCCACGAGGAGCCCCTCCCAAGGGGCCTGGCACCACAACGCCGGGGATTGGGGATCCCCGAGCCGCAGCCTGGGATTCACCCTGCCGCCCCACCACCAACGGAGCCGCTAGGGGCGTTGCTGGGGATTCAGGGCAGGAGAAAGGGCAGGGCCCTCCGAGCCATGGCAACATTCAAAGGCCCAGGACGCCAAAACGCTGGGGCCCACGCTCCCGCTCCCCAGCGTCTTCACCTCGGGCCGCACCTCAGCTCGCCGCACAGTGTGCGGTTGGGCCTGACGGTCTCCTGGGGGCTAACCCTAACCCTAGGTCAGCCACCCAGGGGCCACTCCCAAGGGTCCTGGTGCCGCTACACTGGGGATCAGGGACCCCAAGACCCAGAGCCAGACTCACCCTGCCGCAACGTTGCCACCCGGGCCGCTAGTGGCGCCGCCCGTCATTCAGGGCGGGAGAACTGACAAGGCCCTGGAGAAACCGGCGATATTTGAAGCCTCCTGCGCCAAAATGCAGGGGCCCACGCTCCCGATCGCCAGCGCCTTTACCTCGGGCCGCCCACCTCTCGCCGCCCAGCCAGAGGATTGGGCCTGCTGGCCTCCTGGGTGCTAACTCTAAACCTAGGTCCGCCCACGAGGAGCCCCTCCCAAGAGGCCTGGCCCCGCAACGCTGGGGATTGGGGATCCCCGAGCCGCAGCATGGACTCACCCTGCCGCTCCACCGCCAAGGGAGCTGCTAAGGGCGCCGCTGGTTATTCAGGGCAGGAGAACGGGCAGGGCCCTTTGAGCCATGGCAACAGTCGAAGGCCCAGGGCGCCAAAACGCTGGGGACCACGCTCCCGCTCTGCATCACCCTCAACTCGGCCCGCACCTCCGCTCTTCGCAGAGCCAGCGACTCGGGCCTGCCAGCCTCCTGGGAGCTAAGCCTAACCCTAGGACAGCCCCTGAAGGTCCCTTCCTAAGGGGCCTGGCGCCGCAACGCCAGGGATTGGGAGCCCCCAAGCCCCAGCGCCGGATGCACGCTGCCACCCCAACCCATACAGGCCGCTAGGGGTGCCGCCATTCATTCAGGGTGGGAGGACGGGCAGGGCCCTTCGAACCCCCGCCGACCTTCGAAGGCGCCCCGAACCAAAAGGCTTGGGCCCGGGCTCATGTTCACCAGCACCCTCACCTCGGCCCAACTCTCCGCTCGACGCACAGGCGGTGTATCGGGCCTGCTGGCCTCCTGGAGGCTAACCCTAACCATAGGTCGGCCACCGAGGGGCCCTTCCCAAGGGGCCTGGCGTCGCAACGCTGGGGATGGGGACCCCGAGCTCACGTGCCCCACTCACCCTGCTGCCCTTCAGCCACCCGAGCCACTAGAGGCCCCGCCGGTCAATCAGGGCAAGAGATCGGGCAGGGCCCTCCGAGCCCACGCTGACCTTTGAAGGCTCCCCGCGCAAAAACGTTGGCTCCCAGGATCCTGCTCGCCAGCGCCCTCACCTAGGCCCACCCCACCGCTTGCTTCAGAGCCGGTGGATAGGGCCTGCCGGGCTCCTGGCAGCTAACCAAAACCCTGGGTGGGCCCTGAGGGGACATCGCAAGCGGCCTGGCTCTGCAATGCTGGGAATTGGTGACTCAGAGCCCCAGAGCCAGACTCACCCTGCCGCGCTGTCCCCACCTGGGCCGCTAGGGGCGCCGCGGGTCATAGAGGGCGAGAGAAGGGCAGGGCCTTCTGAGTCCCCGGTGACCTTCAAAGGCTCCCGGTGCCAAAACGCTGGTGCCCACGCTCCCGCTCCCCAGCGCCTTCACCTCGGGCCGCACCTCAGCTCGCCGCACAGTGTGCGGTTGGGCCTGACGGTCTCCTGGGGGCTAACCCTAACCCTAGGTCGGCCCCCCAGGGGCCCCTCTGAAGGGTTTTGGTGCCACTACGCCAGGGTTCTGGAAGCCCAAGCCCCAAAGCCAGACTCACCCTCCCACAACGCTGCCACCCGGGCCGCGAGGGGCGCCTCCGGTCCTTCAGGGCCGGAGAACTGACAGGGCCCTGGAGAAACCGGCGACATTTGAAGCCTCCCACCCCAAAATGCAGGGGCCCACAATCCCGCACCCCAGCGCCTTTACCTCGGCCCGCCCACCTCTCACCGCCCAGCCAGAGGATCTGGCCTGCCGGCCTTATGGGGGCTAACTCTAACCCTGGGTCGGCCCACGAGGAGCCCCTCCCAAGGGGCCTGGCGCCACAACGCCGGGGATTGGGGATCCCCGAGCCGCAGCCTGGGATTCACCCTGCCGCCCCACCGCCAACGGAGCCGCTAGGGGCGTTGCTGGGGATTCAGGGCAGGAGAAAGGGCAGGGCCCTCCGAGCCATGGCAACATTCAAAGGCCCAGGACGCCAAAACGCTGGGGCCCACGCTCCCGCTCCCCAGCGCCTTCACCTCGGGCCGCACCTCAGCTCGCCGCACAGTGTGCGGTTGGGCCTGACGGTCTCCTGGGGGCTAACCCTAACCCTAGGTCAGCCACCCAGGGGCCACTCCCAAGGGTCCTGGTGCCGCTACACTGGGGATCAGGGACCCCAAGACCCAGAGCCAGACTCACCCTGCCGCAACGTTGCCACCCGGGCCGCTAGTGGCGCCGCCCGTCATTCAGGGCGGGAGAACTGACAGGGCCCTGGAGAAACCGGCGATATTTGAAGCCTCCTGCGCCAAAATGCAGGGGCCCACGCTCCCGATCGCCAGCGCCTTTACCTCGGGCCGCCCACCTCTCGCCGCCCAGCCAGAGGATTGGGCCTGCTGGCCTCCTGGGTGCTAACTCTAAACCTAGGTCCGCCCACGAGGAGCCCCTCCCAAGAGGCCTGGCCCCGCAACGCTGGGGATTGGGGATCCCCGAGCCGCAGCATGGACTCACCCTGCCGCTCCACCGCCAAGGGAGCTGCTAAGGGCGCCGCTGGTTATTCAGGGCAGGAGAACGGGCAGGGCCCTTTGAGCCATGGCAACAGTCGAAGGCCCAGGGCGCCAAAACGCTGGGGACCACGCTCCCGCTCTGCATCACCCTCAACTCGGCCCGCACCTCCGCTCTTCGCAGAGCCAGCGACTCGGGCCTGCCAGCCTCCTGGGAGCTAAGCCTAACCCTAGGACAGCCCCTGAAGGTCCCTTCCTAAGGGGCCTGGCGCCGCAACGCCAGGGATTGGGAGCCCCCAAGCCCCAGCGCCGGATGCACGCTGCCACCCCAACCCATACAGGCCGCTAGGGGTGCCGCCATTCATTCAGGGTGGGAGGACGGGCAGGGCCCTTCGAACCCCCGCCGACCTTCGAAGGCGCCCCGAACCAAAAGGCTTGGGCCCGGGCTCATGTTCACCAGCACCCTCACCTCGGCCCAACTCTCCGCTCGACGCACAGGCGGTGTATCGGGCCTGCTGGCCTCCTGGAGGCTAACCCTAACCATAGGTCGGCCACCGAGGGGCCCTTCCCAAGGGGCCTGGCGTCGCAACGCTGGGGATGGGGACCCCGAGCTCACGTGCCGCACTCACCCTGCTGCCCTTCAGCCACCCGAGCCACTAGAGGCCCCGCCGGTCAATCAGGGCAAGAGATCGGGCAGGGCCCTCCGAGCCCACGCTGACCTTTGAAGGCTCCCCGCGCAAAAACGTTGGCTCCCAGGATCCTGCTCGCCAGCGCCCTCACCTAGGCCCACCCCACCGCTTGCTTCAGAGCCGGTGGATAGGGCCTGCCGGGCTCCTGGCAGCTAACCAAAACCCTGGGTGGGCCCTGAGGGGACATCGCAAGCGGCCTGGCTCTGCAATGCTGGGAATTGGTGACTCAGAGCCCCAGAGCCAGACTCACCCTGCCGCGCTGTCCCCACCTGGGCCGCTAGGGGCGCCGCGGGTCATAGAGGGCGAGAGAAGGGCAGGGCCTTCTGAGTCCCCGGTGACCTTCAAAGGCTCCCCGTGCCAAAACGCTGGTGCCCACGCTCCCGCTCCCCAGCGCCTTCACCTCGGGCCGCACCTCAGCTCGCCGCACAGTGTGCGGTTGGGCCTGACGGTCTCCTGGGGGCTAACCCTAACCCTAGGTCGGCCCCCCAGGGGCCCCTCTGAAGGGTTTTGGTGCCACTACGCCAGGGTTCTGGAAGCCCAAGCCCCAAAGCCAGACTCACCCTCCCACAACGCTGCCACCCGGGCCGCGAGGGGCGCCTCCGGTCCTTCAGGGCCGGAGAACTGACAGGGCCCTGGAGAAACCGGCGACATTTGAAGCCTCCCACCCCAAAATGCAGGGGCCCACAATCCCGCACCCCAGCGCCTTTACCTCGGCCCGCCCACCTCTCACCGCCCAGCCAGAGGATCTGGCCTGCCGGCCTTATGGGGGCTAACTCTAACCCTGGGTCGGCCCACGAGGAGCCCCTCCCAAGGGGCCTGGCACCACAACGCCGGGGATTGGGGATCCCCGAGCCGCAGCCTGGGATTCACCCTGCCGCCCCACCGCCAACGGAGCCGCTAGGGGCGTTGCTGGGGATTCAGGGCAGGAGAAAGGGCAGGGCCCTCCGAGCCATGGCAACATTCAAAGGCCCAGGACGCCAAAACGCTGGGGCCCACGCTCCCGCTCCCCAGCGCCTTCACCTCGGGCCGCACCTCAGCTCGCCGCACAGTGTGCGGTTGGGCCTGACGGTCTCCTGGGGGCTAACCCTAACCCTAGGTCAGCCACCCAGGGGCCACTCCCAAGGGTCCTGGTGCCGCTACACTGGGGATCAGGGACCCCAAGACCCAGAGCCAGACTCACCCTGCCGCAACGTTGCCACCCGGGCCGCTAGTGGCGCCGCCCGTCATTCAGGGCGGGAGAACTGACAGGGCCCTGGAGAAACCGGCGATATTTGAAGCCTCCTGCGCCAAAATGCAGGGGCCCACGCTCCCGATCGCCAGCGCCTTTACCTCGGGCCGCCCACCTCTCGCCGCCCAGCCAGAGGATTGGGCCTGCTGGCCTCCTGGGTGCTAACTCTAAACCTAGGTCCGCCCACGAGGAGCCCCTCCCAAGAGGCCTGGCCCCGCAACGCTGGGGATTGGGGATCCCCGAGCCGCAGCATGGACTCACCCTGCCGCTCCACCGCCAAGGGAGCTGCTAAGGGCGCCGCTGGTTATTCAGGGCAGGAGAACGGGCAGGGCCCTTTGAGCCATGGCAACAGTCGAAGGCCCAGGGCGCCAAAACGCTGGGGACCACGCTCCCGCTCTGCATCACCCTCAACTCGGCCCGCACCTCCGCTCTTCGCAGAGCCAGCGACTCGGGCCTGCCAGCCTCCTGGGAGCTAAGCCTAACCCTAGGACAGCCCCTGAAGGTCCCTTCCTAAGGGGCCTGGCGCCGCAACGCCAGGGATTGGGAGCCCCCAAGCCCCAGCGCCGGATGCACGCTGCCACCCCAACCCATACAGGCCGCTAGGGGTGCCGCCATTCATTCAGGGTGGGAGGACGGGCAGGGCCCTTCGAACCCCCGCCGACCTTCGAAGGCGCCCCGAACCAAAAGGCTTGGGCCCGGGCTCATGTTCACCAGCACCCTCACCTCGGCCCAACTCTCCGCTCGACGCACAGGCGGTGTATCGGGCCTGCTGGCCTCCTGGAGGCTAACCCTAACCATAGGTCGGCCACCGAGGGGCCCTTCCCAAGGGGCCTGGCGTCGCAACGCTGGGGATGGGGACCCCGAGCTCACGTGCCGCACTCACCCTGCTGCCCTTCAGCCACCCGAGCCACTAGAGGCCCCGCCGGTCAATCAGGGCAAGAGATCGGGCAGGGCCCTCCGAGCCCACGCTGACCTTTGAAGGCTCCCCGCGCAAAAACGTTGGCTCCCAGGATCCTGCTCGCCAGCGCCCTCACCTAGGCCCACCCCACCGCTTGCTTCAGAGCCGGTGGATAGGGCCTGCCGGGCTCCTGGCAGCTAACCAAAACCCTGGGTGGGCCCTGAGGGGACATCGCAAGCGGCCTGGCTCTGCAATGCTGGGAATTGGTGACTCAGAGCCCCAGAGCCAGACTCACCCTGCCGCGCTGTCCCCACCTGGGCCGCTAGGGGCGCCGCGGGTCATAGAGGGCGAGAGAAGGGCAGGGCCTTCTGAGTCCCCGGTGACCTTCAAAGGCTCCCCGTGCCAAAACGCTGGTGCCCACGCTCCCGCTCCCCAGCGCCTTCACCTCGGGCCGCACCTCAGCTCGCCGCACAGTGTGCGGTTGGGCCTGACGGTCTCCTGGGGGCTAACCCTAACCCTAGGTCGGCCCCCCAGGGGCCCCTCTGAAGGGTTTTGGTGCCACTACGCCAGGGTTCTGGAAGCCCAAGCCCCAAAGCCAGACTCACCCTCCCACAACGCTGCCACCCGGGCCGCGAGGGGCGCCTCCGGTCCTTCAGGGCCGGAGAACTGACAGGGCCCTGGAGAAACCGGCGACATTTGAAGCCTCCCACCCCAAAATGCAGGGGCCCACAATCCCGCACCCCAGCGCCTTTACCTCGGCCCGCCCACCTCTCACCGCCCAGCCAGAGGATCTGGCCTGCCGGCCTTATGGGGGCTAACTCTAACCCTGGGTCGGCCCACGAGGAGCCCCTCCCAAGGGGCCTGGCACCACAACGCCGGGGATTGGGGATCCCCGAGCCGCAGCCTGGGATTCACCCTGCCGCCCCACCGCCAACGGAGCCGCTAGGGGCGTTGCTGGGGATTCAGGGCAGGAGAAAGGGCAGGGCCCTCCGAGCCATGGCAACATTCAAAGGCCCAGGACGCCAAAACGCTGGGGCCCACGCTCCCGCTCCCCAGCGCCTTCACCTCGGGCCGCACCTCAGCTCGCCGCACAGTGTGCGGTTGGGCCTGACGGTCTCCTGGGGGCTAACCCTAACCCTAGGTCAGCCACCCAGGGGCCACTCCCAAGGGTCCTGGTGCCGCTACACTGGGGATCAGGGACCCCAAGACCCAGAGCCAGACTCACCCTGCCGCAACGTTGCCACCCGGGCCGCTAGTGGCGCCGCCCGTCATTCAGGGCGGGAGAACTGACAGGGCCCTGGAGAAACCGGCGATATTTGAAGCCTCCTGCGCCAAAATGCAGGGGCCCACGCTCCCGATCGCCAGCGCCTTTACCTCGGGCCGCCCACCTCTCGCCGCCCAGCCAGAGGATTGGGCCTGCTGGCCTCCTGGGTGCTAACTCTAAACCTAGGTCCGCCCACGAGGAGCCCCTCCCAAGAGGCCTGGCCCCGCAACGCTGGGGATTGGGGATCCCCGAGCCGCAGCATGGACTCACCCTGCCGCTCCACCGCCAAGGGAGCTGCTAAGGGCGCCGCTGGTTATTCAGGGCAGGAGAACGGGCAGGGCCCTTTGAGCCATGGCAACAGTCGAAGGCCCAGGGCGCCAAAACGCTGGGGACCACGCTCCCGCTCTGCATCACCCTCAACTCGGCCCGCACCTCCGCTCTTCGCAGAGCCAGCGACTCGGGCCTGCCAGCCTCCTGGGAGCTAAGCCTAACCCTAGGACAGCCCCTGAAGGTCCCTTCCTAAGGGGCCTGGCGCCGCAACGCCAGGGATTGGGAGCCCCCAAGCCCCAGCGCCGGATGCACGCTGCCACCCCAACCCATACAGGCCGCTAGGGGTGCCGCCATTCATTCAGGGTGGGAGGACGGGCAGGGCCCTTCGAACCCCCGCCGACCTTCGAAGGCGCCCCGAACCAAAAGGCTTGGGCCCGGGCTCATGTTCACCAGCACCCTCACCTCGGCCCAACTCTCCGCTCGACGCACAGGCGGTGTATCGGGCCTGCTGGCCTCCTGGAGGCTAACCCTAACCATAGGTCGGCCACCGAGGGGCCCTTCCCAAGGGGCCTGGCGTCGCAACGCTGGGGATGGGGACCCCGAGCTCACGTGCCCCACTCACCCTGCTGCCCTTCAGCCACCCGAGCCACTAGAGGCCCCGCCGGTCAATCAGGGCAAGAGATCGGGCAGGGCCCTCCGAGCCCACGCTGACCTTTGAAGGCTCCCCGCGCAAAAACGTTGGCTCCCAGGATCCTGCTCGCCAGCGCCCTCACCTAGGCCCACCCCACCGCTTGCTTCAGAGCCGGTGGATAGGGCCTGCCGGGCTCCTGGCAGCTAACCAAAACCCTGGGTGGGCCCTGAGGGGACATCGCAAGCGGCCTGGCTCTGCAATGCTGGGAATTGGTGACTCAGAGCCCCAGAGCCAGACTCACCCTGCCGCGCTGTCCCCACCTGGGCCGCTAGGGGCGCCGCGGGTCATAGAGGGCGAGAGAAGGGCAGGGCCTTCTGAGTCCCCGGTGACCTTCAAAGGCTCCCCGTGCCAAAACGCTGGTGCCCACGCTCCCGCTCCCCAGCGCCTTCACCTCGGGCCGCACCTCAGCTCGCCGCACAGTGTGCGGTTGGGCCTGACGGTCTCCTGGGGGCTAACCCTAACCCTAGGTCGGCCCCCCAGGGGCCCCTCTGAAGGGTTTTGGTGCCACTACGCCAGGGTTCTGGAAGCCCAAGCCCCAAAGCCAGACTCACCCTCCCACAACGCTGCCACCCGGGCCGCGAGGGGCGCCTCCGGTCCTTCAGGGCCGGAGAACTGACAGGGCCCTGGAGAAACCGGCGACATTTGAAGCCTCCCACCCCAAAATGCAGGGGCCCACAATCCCGCACCCCAGCGCCTTTACCTCGGCCCGCCCACCTCTCACCGCCCAGCCAGAGGATCTGGCCTGCCGGCCTTATGGGGGCTAACTCTAACCCTGGGTCGGCCCACGAGGAGCCCCTCCCAAGGGGCCTGGCACCACAACGCCGGGGATTGGGGATCCCCGAGCCGCAGCCTGGGATTCACCCTGCCGCCCCACCGCCAACGGAGCCGCTAGGGGCGTTGCTGGGGATTCAGGGCAGGAGAAAGGGCAGGGCCCTCCGAGCCATGGCAACATTCAAAGGCCCAGGACGCCAAAACGCTGGGGCCCACGCTCCCGCTCCCCAGCGCCTTCACCTCGGGCCGCACCTCAGCTCGCCGCACAGTGTGCGGTTGGGCCTGACGGTCTCCTGGGGGCTAACCCTAACCCTAGGTCAGCCACCCAGGGGCCACTCCCAAGGGTCCTGGTGCCGCTACACTGGGGATCAGGGACCCCAAGACCCAGAGCCAGACTCACCCTGCCGCAACGTTGCCACCCGGGCCGCTAGTGGCGCCGCCCGTCATTCAGGGCGGGAGAACTGACAGGGCCCTGGAGAAACCGGCGATATTTGAAGCCTCCTGCGCCAAAATGCAGGGGCCCACGCTCCCGATCGCCAGCGCCTTTACCTCGGGCCGCCCACCTCTCGCCGCCCAGCCAGAGGATTGGGCCTGCTGGCCTCCTGGGTGCTAACTCTAAACCTAGGTCCGCCCACGAGGAGCCCCTCCCAAGAGGCCTGGCCCCGCAACGCTGGGGATTGGGGATCCCCGAGCCGCAGCATGGACTCACCCTGCCGCTCCACCGCCAAGGGAGCTGCTAAGGGCGCCGCTGGTTATTCAGGGCAGGAGAACGGGCAGGGCCCTTTGAGCCATGGCAACAGTCGAAGGCCCAGGGCGCCAAAACGCTGGGGACCACGCTCCCGCTCTGCATCACCCTCAACTCGGCCCGCACCTCCGCTCTTCGCAGAGCCAGCGACTCGGGCCTGCCAGCCTCCTGGGAGCTAAGCCTAACCCTAGGACAGCCCCTGAAGGTCCCTTCCTAAGGGGCCTGGCGCCGCAACGCCAGGGATTGGGAGCCCCCAAGCCCCAGCGCCGGATGCACGCTGCCACCCCAACCCATACAGGCCGCTAGGGGTGCCGCCATTCATTCAGGGTGGGAGGACGGGCAGGGCCCTTCGAACCCCCGCCGACCTTCGAAGGCGCCCCGAACCAAAAGGCTTGGGCCCGGGCTCATGTTCACCAGCACCCTCACCTCGGCCCAACTCTCCGCTCGACGCACAGGCGGTGTATCGGGCCTGCTGGCCTCCTGGAGGCTAACCCTAACCATAGGTCGGCCACCGAGGGGCCCTTCCCAAGGGGCCTGGCGTCGCAACGCTGGGGATGGGGACCCCGAGCTCACGTGCCCCACTCACCCTGCTGCCCTTCAGCCACCCGAGCCACTAGAGGCCCCGCCGGTCAATCAGGGCAAGAGATCGGGCAGGGCCCTCCGAGCCCACGCTGACCTTTGAAGGCTCCCCGCGCAAAAACGTTGGCTCCCAGGATCCTGCTCGCCAGCGCCCTCACCTAGGCCCACCCCACCGCTTGCTTCAGAGCCGGTGGATAGGGCCTGCCGGGCTCCTGGCAGCTAACCAAAACCCTGGGTGGGCCCTGAGGGGACATCGCAAGCGGCCTGGCTCTGCAATGCTGGGAATTGGTGACTCAGAGCCCCAGAGCCAGACTCACCCTGCCGCGCTGTCCCCACCTGGGCCGCTAGGGGCGCCGCGGGTCATAGAGGGCGAGAGAAGGGCAGGGCCTTCTGAGTCCCCGGTGACCTTCAAAGGCTCCCCGTGCCAAAACGCTGGTGCCCACGCTCCCGCTCCCCAGCGCCTTCACCTCGGGCCGCACCTCAGCTCGCCGCACAGTGTGCGGTTGGGCCTGACGGTCTCCTGGGGGCTAACCCTAACCCTAGGTCGGCCCCCCAGGGGCCCCTCTGAAGGGTTTTGGTGCCACTACGCCAGGGTTCTGGAAGCCCAAGCCCCAAAGCCAGACTCACCCTCCCACAACGCTGCCACCCGGGCCGCGAGGGGCGCCTCCGGTCCTTCAGGGCCGGAGAACTGACAGGGCCCTGGAGAAACCGGCGACATTTGAAGCCTCCCACCCCAAAATGCAGGGGCCCACAATCCCGCACCCCAGCGCCTTTACCTCGGCCCGCCCACCTCTCACCGCCCAGCCAGAGGATCTGGCCTGCCGGCCTTATGGGGGCTAACTCTAACCCTGGGTCGGCCCACGAGGAGCCCCTCCCAAGGGGCCTGGCACCACAACGCCGGGGATTGGGGATCCCCGAGCCGCAGCCTGGGATTCACCCTGCCGCCCCACCGCCAACGGAGCCGCTAGGGGCGTTGCTGGGGATTCAGGGCAGGAGAAAGGGCAGGGCCCTCCGAGCCATGGCAACATTCAAAGGCCCAGGACGCCAAAACGCTGGGGCCCACGCTCCCGCTCCCCAGCGCCTTCACCTCGGGCCGCACCTCAGCTCGCCGCACAGTGTGCGGTTGGGCCTGACGGTCTCCTGGGGGCTAACCCTAACCCTAGGTCAGCCACCCAGGGGCCACTCCCAAGGGTCCTGGTGCCGCTACACTGGGGATCAGGGACCCCAAGACCCAGAGCCAGACTCACCCTGCCGCAACGTTGCCACCCGGGCCGCTAGTGGCGCCGCCCGTCATTCAGGGCGGGAGAACTGACAGGGCCCTGGAGAAACCGGCGATATTTGAAGCCTCCTGCGCCAAAATGCAGGGGCCCACGCTCCCGATCGCCAGCGCCTTTACCTCGGGCCGCCCACCTCTCGCCGCCCAGCCAGAGGATTGGGCCTGCTGGCCTCCTGGGTGCTAACTCTAAACCTAGGTCCGCCCACGAGGAGCCCCTCCCAAGAGGCCTGGCCCCGCAACGCTGGGGATTGGGGATCCCCGAGCCGCAGCATGGACTCACCCTGCCGCTCCACCGCCAAGGGAGCTGCTAAGGGCGCCGCTGGTTATTCAGGGCAGGAGAACGGGCAGGGCCCTTTGAGCCATGGCAACAGTCGAAGGCCCAGGGCGCCAAAACGCTGGGGACCACGCTCCCGCTCTGCATCACCCTCAACTCGGCCCGCACCTCCGCTCTTCGCAGAGCCAGCGACTCGGGCCTGCCAGCCTCCTGGGAGCTAAGCCTAACCCTAGGACAGCCCCTGAAGGTCCCTTCCTAAGGGGCCTGGCGCCGCAACGCCAGGGATTGGGAGCCCCCAAGCCCCAGCGCCGGATGCACGCTGCCACCCCAACCCATACAGGCCGCTAGGGGTGCCGCCATTCATTCAGGGTGGGAGGACGGGCAGGGCCCTTCGAACCCCCGCCGACCTTCGAAGGCGCCCCGAACCAAAAGGCTTGGGCCCGGGCTCATGTTCACCAGCACCCTCACCTCGGCCCAACTCTCCGCTCGACGCACAGGCGGTGTATCGGGCCTGCTGGCCTCCTGGAGGCTAACCCTAACCATAGGTCGGCCACCGAGGGGCCCTTCCCAAGGGGCCTGGCGTCGCAACGCTGGGGATGGGGACCCCGAGCTCACGTGCCCCACTCACCCTGCTGCCCTTCAGCCACCCGAGCCACTAGAGGCCCCGCCGGTCAATCAGGGCAAGAGATCGGGCAGGGCCCTCCGAGCCCACGCTGACCTTTGAAGGCTCCCCGCGCAAAAACGTTGGCTCCCAGGATCCTGCTCGCCAGCGCCCTCACCTAGGCCCACCCCACCGCTTGCTTCAGAGCCGGTGGATAGGGCCTGCCGGGCTCCTGGCAGCTAACCAAAACCCTGGGTGGGCCCTGAGGGGACATCGCAAGCGGCCTGGCTCTGCAATGCTGGGAATTGGTGACTCAGAGCCCCAGAGCCAGACTCACCCTGCCGCGCTGTCCCCACCTGGGCCGCTAGGGGCGCCGCGGGTCATAGAGGGCGAGAGAAGGGCAGGGCCTTCTGAGTCCCCGGTGACCTTCAAAGGCTCCCCGTGCCAAAACGCTGGTGCCCACGCTCCCGCTCCCCAGCGCCTTCACCTCGGGCCGCACCTCAGCTCGCCGCACAGTGTGCGGTTGGGCCTGACGGTCTCCTGGGGGCTAACCCTAACCCTAGGTCGGCCCCCCAGGGGCCCCTCTGAAGGGTTTTGGTGCCACTACGCCAGGGTTCTGGAAGCCCAAGCCCCAAAGCCAGACTCACCCTCCCACAACGCTGCCACCCGGGCCGCGAGGGGCGCCTCCGGTCCTTCAGGGCCGGAGAACTGACAGGGCCCTGGAGAAACCGGCGACATTTGAAGCCTCCCACCCCAAAATGCAGGGGCCCACAATCCCGCACCCCAGCGCCTTTACCTCGGCCCGCCCACCTCTCACCGCCCAGCCAGAGGATCTGGCCTGCCGGCCTTATGGGGGCTAACTCTAACCCTGGGTCGGCCCACGAGGAGCCCCTCCCAAGGGGCCTGGCACCACAACGCCGGGGATTGGGGATCCCCGAGCCGCAGCCTGGGATTCACCCTGCCGCCCCACCGCCAACGGAGCCGCTAGGGGCGTTGCTGGGGATTCAGGGCAGGAGAAAGGGCAGGGCCCTCCGAGCCATGGCAACATTCAAAGGCCCAGGACGCCAAAACGCTGGGGCCCACGCTCCCGCTCCCCAGCGCCTTCACCTCGGGCCGCACCTCAGCTCGCCGCACAGTGTGCGGTTGGGCCTGACGGTCTCCTGGGGGCTAACCCTAACCCTAGGTCAGCCACCCAGGGGCCACTCCCAAGGGTCCTGGTGCCGCTACACTGGGGATCAGGGACCCCAAGACCCAGAGCCAGACTCACCCTGCCGCAACGTTGCCACCCGGGCCGCTAGTGGCGCCGCCCGTCATTCAGGGCGGGAGAACTGACAGGGCCCTGGAGAAACCGGCGATATTTGAAGCCTCCTGCGCCAAAATGCAGGGGCCCACGCTCCCGATCGCCAGCGCCTTTACCTCGGGCCGCCCACCTCTCGCCGCCCAGCCAGAGGATTGGGCCTGCTGGCCTCCTGGGTGCTAACTCTAAACCTAGGTCCGCCCACGAGGAGCCCCTCCCAAGAGGCCTGGCCCCGCAACGCTGGGGATTGGGGATCCCCGAGCCGCAGCATGGACTCACCCTGCCGCTCCACCGCCAAGGGAGCTGCTAAGGGCGCCGCTGGTTATTCAGGGCAGGAGAACGGGCAGGGCCCTTTGAGCCATGGCAACAGTCGAAGGCCCAGGGCGCCAAAACGCTGGGGACCACGCTCCCGCTCTGCATCACCCTCAACTCGGCCCGCACCTCCGCTCTTCGCAGAGCCAGCGACTCGGGCCTGCCAGCCTCCTGGGAGCTAAGCCTAACCCTAGGACAGCCCCTGAAGGTCCCTTCCTAAGGGGCCTGGCGCCGCAACGCCAGGGATTGGGAGCCCCCAAGCCCCAGCGCCGGATGCACGCTGCCACCCCAACCCATACAGGCCGCTAGGGGTGCCGCCATTCATTCAGGGTGGGAGGACGGGCAGGGCCCTTCGAACCCCCGCCGACCTTCGAAGGCGCCCCGAACCAAAAGGCTTGGGCCCGGGCTCATGTTCACCAGCACCCTCACCTCGGCCCAACTCTCCGCTCGATGCACAGGCGGTGTATCGGGCCTGCTGGCCTCCTGGAGGCTAACCCTAACCATAGGTCGGCCACCGAGGGGCCCTTCCCAAGGGGCCTGGCGTCGCAACGCTGGGGATGGGGACCCCGAGCTCACGTGCCCCACTCACCCTGCTGCCCTTCAGCCACCCGAGCCACTAGAGGCCCCGCCGGTCAATCAGGGCAAGAGATCGGGCAGGGCCCTCCGAGCCCACGCTGACCTTTGAAGGCTCCCCGCGCAAAAACGTTGGCTCCCAGGATCCTGCTCGCCAGCGCCCTCACCTAGGCCCACCCCACCGCTTGCTTCAGAGCCGGTGGATAGGGCCTGCCGGGCTCCTGGCAGCTAACCAAAACCCTGGGTGGGCCCTGAGGGGACATCGCAAGCGGCCTGGCTCTGCAATGCTGGGAATTGGTGACTCAGAGCCCCAGAGCCAGACTCACCCTGCCGCGCTGTCCCCACCTGGGCCGCTAGGGGCGCCGCGGGTCATAGAGGGCGAGAGAAGGGCAGGGCCTTCTGAGTCCCCGGTGACCTTCAAAGGCTCCCCGTGCCAAAACGCTGGTGCCCACGCTCCCGCTCCCCAGCGCCTTCACCTCGGGCCGCACCTCAGCTCGCCGCACAGTGTGCGGTTGGGCCTGACGGTCTCCTGGGGGCTAACCCTAACCCTAGGTCGGCCCCCCAGGGGCCCCTCTGAAGGGTTTTGGTGCCACTACGCCAGGGTTCTGGAAGCCCAAGCCCCAAAGCCAGACTCACCCTCCCACAACGCTGCCACCCGGGCCGCGAGGGGCGCCTCCGGTCCTTCAGGGCCGGAGAACTGACAGGGCCCTGGAGAAACCGGCGACATTTGAAGCCTCCCACCCCAAAATGCAGGGGCCCACAATCCCGCACCCCAGCGCCTTTACCTCGGCCCGCCCACCTCTCACCGCCCAGCCAGAGGATCTGGCCTGCCGGCCTTATGGGGGCTAACTCTAACCCTGGGTCGGCCCACGAGGAGCCCCTCCCAAGGGGCCTGGCACCACAACGCCGGGGATTGGGGATCCCCGAGCCGCAGCCTGGGATTCACCCTGCCGCCCCACCGCCAACGGAGCCGCTAGGGGCGTTGCTGGGGATTCAGGGCAGGAGAAAGGGCAGGGCCCTCCGAGCCATGGCAACATTCAAAGGCCCAGGACGCCAAAACGCTGGGGCCCACGCTCCCGCTCCCCAGCGCCTTCACCTCGGGCCGCACCTCAGCTCGCCGCACAGTGTGCGGTTGGGCCTGACGGTCTCCTGGGGGCTAACCCTAACCCTAGGTCAGCCACCCAGGGGCCACTCCCAAGGGTCCTGGTGCCGCTACACTGGGGATCAGGGACCCCAAGACCCAGAGCCAGACTCACCCTGCCGCAACGTTGCCACCCGGGCCGCTAGTGGCGCCGCCCGTCATTCAGGGCGGGAGAACTGACAGGGCCCTGGAGAAACCGGCGATATTTGAAGCCTCCTGCGCCAAAATGCAGGGGCCCACGCTCCCGATCGCCAGCGCCTTTACCTCGGGCCGCCCACCTCTCGCCGCCCAGCCAGAGGATTGGGCCTGCTGGCCTCCTGGGTGCTAACTCTAAACCTAGGTCCGCCCACGAGGAGCCCCTCCCAAGAGGCCTGGCCCCGCAACGCTGGGGATTGGGGATCCCCGAGCCGCAGCATGGACTCACCCTGCCGCTCCACCGCCAAGGGAGCTGCTAAGGGCGCCGCTGGTTATTCAGGGCAGGAGAACGGGCAGGGCCCTTTGAGCCATGGCAACAGTCGAAGGCCCAGGGCGCCAAAACGCTGGGGACCACGCTCCCGCTCTGCATCACCCTCAACTCGGCCCGCACCTCCGCTCTTCGCAGAGCCAGCGACTCGGGCCTGCCAGCCTCCTGGGAGCTAAGCCTAACCCTAGGACAGCCCCTGAAGGTCCCTTCCTAAGGGGCCTGGCGCCGCAACGCCAGGGATTGGGAGCCCCCAAGCCCCAGCGCCGGATGCACGCTGCCACCCCAACCCATACAGGCCGCTAGGGGTGCCGCCATTCATTCAGGGTGGGAGGACGGGCAGGGCCCTTCGAACCCCCGCCGACCTTCGAAGGCGCCCCGAACCAAAAGGCTTGGGCCCGGGCTCATGTTCACCAGCACCCTCACCTCGGCCCAACTCTCCGCTCGACGCACAGGCGGTGTATCGGGCCTGCTGGCCTCCTGGAGGCTAACCCTAACCATAGGTCGGCCACCGAGGGGCCCTTCCCAAGGGGCCTGGCGTCGCAACGCTGGGGATGGGGACCCCGAGCTCACGTGCCGCACTCACCCTGCTGCCCTTCAGCCACCCGAGCCACTAGAGGCCCCGCCGGTCAATCAGGGCAAGAGATCGGGCAGGGCCCTCCGAGCCCACGCTGACCTTTGAAGGCTCCCCGCGCAAAAACGTTGGCTCCCAGGATCCTGCTCGCCAGCGCCCTCACCTAGGCCCACCCCACCGCTTGCTTCAGAGCCGGTGGATAGGGCCTGCCGGGCTCCTGGCAGCTAACCAAAACCCTGGGTGGGCCCTGAGGGGACATCGCAAGCGGCCTGGCTCTGCAATGCTGGGAATTGGTGACTCAGAGCCCCAGAGCCAGACTCACCCTGCCGCGCTGTCCCCACCTGGGCCGCTAGGGGCGCCGCGGGTCATAGAGGGCGAGAGAAGGGCAGGGCCTTCTGAGTCCCCGGTGACCTTCAAAGGCTCCCCGTGCCAAAACGCTGGTGCCCACGCTCCCGCTCCCCAGCGCCTTCACCTCGGGCCGCACCTCAGCTCGCCGCACAGTGTGCGGTTGGGCCTGACGGTCTCCTGGGGGCTAACCCTAACCCTAGGTCGGCCCCCCAGGGGCCCCTCTGAAGGGTTTTGGTGCCACTACGCCAGGGTTCTGGAAGCCCAAGCCCCAAAGCCAGACTCACCCTCCCACAACGCTGCCACCCGGGCCGCGAGGGGCGCCTCCGGTCCTTCAGGGCCGGAGAACTGACAGGGCCCTGGAGAAACCGGCGACATTTGAAGCCTCCCACCCCAAAATGCAGGGGCCCACAATCCCGCACCCCAGCGCCTTTACCTCGGCCCGCCCACCTCTCACCGCCCAGCCAGAGGATCTGGCCTGCCGGCCTTATGGGGGCTAACTCTAACCCTGGGTCGGCCCACGAGGAGCCCCTCCCAAGGGGCCTGGCACCACAACGCCGGGGATTGGGGATCCCCGAGCCGCAGCCTGGGATTCACCCTGCCGCCCCACCGCCAACGGAGCCGCTAGGGGCGTTGCTGGGGATTCAGGGCAGGAGAAAGGGCAGGGCCCTCCGAGCCATGGCAACATTCAAAGGCCCAGGACGCCAAAACGCTGGGGCCCACGCTCCCGCTCCCCAGCGCCTTCACCTCGGGCCGCACCTCAGCTCGCCGCACAGTGTGCGGTTGGGCCTGACGGTCTCCTGGGGGCTAACCCTAACCCTAGGTCAGCCACCCAGGGGCCACTCCCAAGGGTCCTGGTGCCGCTACACTGGGGATCAGGGACCCCAAGACCCAGAGCCAGACTCACCCTGCCGCAACGTTGCCACCCGGGCCGCTAGTGGCGCCGCCCGTCATTCAGGGCGGGAGAACTGACAGGGCCCTGGAGAAACCGGCGATATTTGAAGCCTCCTGCGCCAAAATGCAGGGGCCCACGCTCCCGATCGCCAGCGCCTTTACCTCGGGCCGCCCACCTCTCGCCGCCCAGCCAGAGGATTGGGCCTGCTGGCCTCCTGGGTGCTAACTCTAAACCTAGGTCCGCCCACGAGGAGCCCCTCCCAAGAGGCCTGGCCCCGCAACGCTGGGGATTGGGGATCCCCGAGCCGCAGCATGGACTCACCCTGCCGCTCCACCGCCAAGGGAGCTGCTAAGGGCGCCGCTGGTTATTCAGGGCAGGAGAACGGGCAGGGCCCTTTGAGCCATGGCAACAGTCGAAGGCCCAGGGCGCCAAAACGCTGGGGACCACGCTCCCGCTCTGCATCACCCTCAACTCGGCCCGCACCTCCGCTCTTCGCAGAGCCAGCGACTCGGGCCTGCCAGCCTCCTGGGAGCTAAGCCTAACCCTAGGACAGCCCCTGAAGGTCCCTTCCTAAGGGGCCTGGCGCCGCAACGCCAGGGATTGGGAGCCCCCAAGCCCCAGCGCCGGATGCACGCTGCCACCCCAACCCATACAGGCCGCTAGGGGTGCCGCCATTCATTCAGGGTGGGAGGACGGGCAGGGCCCTTCGAACCCCCGCCGACCTTCGAAGGCGCCCCGAACCAAAAGGCTTGGGCCCGGGCTCATGTTCACCAGCACCCTCACCTCGGCCCAACTCTCCGCTCGACGCACAGGCGGTGTATCGGGCCTGCTGGCCTCCTGGAGGCTAACCCTAACCATAGGTCGGCCACCGAGGGGCCCTTCCCAAGGGGCCTGGCGTCGCAACGCTGGGGATGGGGACCCCGAGCTCACGTGCCGCACTCACCCTGCTGCCCTTCAGCCACCCGAGCCACTAGAGGCCCCGCCGGTCAATCAGGGCAAGAGATCGGGCAGGGCCCTCCGAGCCCACGCTGACCTTTGAAGGCTCCCCGCGCAAAAACGTTGGCTCCCAGGATCCTGCTCGCCAGCGCCCTCACCTAGGCCCACCCCACCGCTTGCTTCAGAGCCGGTGGATAGGGCCTGCCGGGCTCCTGGCAGCTAACCAAAACCCTGGGTGGGCCCTGAGGGGACATCGCAAGCGGCCTGGCTCTGCAATGCTGGGAATTGGTGACTCAGAGCCCCAGAGCCAGACTCACCCTGCCGCGCTGTCCCCACCTGGGCCGCTAGGGGCGCCGCGGGTCATAGAGGGCGAGAGAAGGGCAGGGCCTTCTGAGTCCCCGGTGACCTTCAAAGGCTCCCCGTGCCAAAACGCTGGTGCCCACGCTCCCGCTCCCCAGCGCCTTCACCTCGGGCCGCACCTCAGCTCGCCGCACAGTGTGCGGTTGGGCCTGACGGTCTCCTGGGGGCTAACCCTAACCCTAGGTCGGCCCCCCAGGGGCCCCTCTGAAGGGTTTTGGTGCCACTACGCCAGGGTTCTGGAAGCCCAAGCCCCAAAGCCAGACTCACCCTCCCACAACGCTGCCACCCGGGCCGCGAGGGGCGCCTCCGGTCCTTCAGGGCCGGAGAACTGACAGGGCCCTGGAGAAACCGGCGACATTTGAAGCCTCCCACCCCAAAATGCAGGGGCCCACAATCCCGCACCCCAGCGCCTTTACCTCGGCCCGCCCACCTCTCACCGCCCAGCCAGAGGATCTGGCCTGCCGGCCTTATGGGGGCTAACTCTAACCCTGGGTCGGCCCACGAGGAGCCCCTCCCAAGGGGCCTGGCACCACAACGCCGGGGATTGGGGATCCCCGAGCCGCAGCCTGGGATTCACCCTGCCGCCCCACCGCCAACGGAGCCGCTAGGGGCGTTGCTGGGGATTCAGGGCAGGAGAAAGGGCAGGGCCCTCCGAGCCATGGCAACATTCAAAGGCCCAGGACGCCAAAACGCTGGGGCCCACGCTCCCGCTCCCCAGCGCCTTCACCTCGGGCCGCACCTCAGCTCGCCGCACAGTGTGCGGTTGGGCCTGACGGTCTCCTGGGGGCTAACCCTAACCCTAGGTCAGCCACCCAGGGGCCACTCCCAAGGGTCCTGGTGCCGCTACACTGGGGATCAGGGACCCCAAGACCCAGAGCCAGACTCACCCTGCCGCAACGTTGCCACCCGGGCCGCTAGTGGCGCCGCCCGTCATTCAGGGCGGGAGAACTGACAGGGCCCTGGAGAAACCGGCGATATTTGAAGCCTCCTGCGCCAAAATGCAGGGGCCCACGCTCCCGATCGCCAGCGCCTTTACCTCGGGCCGCCCACCTCTCGCCGCCCAGCCAGAGGATTGGGCCTGCTGGCCTCCTGGGTGCTAACTCTAAACCTAGGTCCGCCCACGAGGAGCCCCTCCCAAGAGGCCTGGCCCCGCAACGCTGGGGATTGGGGATCCCCGAGCCGCAGCATGGACTCACCCTGCCGCTCCACCGCCAAGGGAGCTGCTAAGGGCGCCGCTGGTTATTCAGGGCAGGAGAACGGGCAGGGCCCTTTGAGCCATGGCAACAGTCGAAGGCCCAGGGCGCCAAAACGCTGGGGACCACGCTCCCGCTCTGCATCACCCTCAACTCGGCCCGCACCTCCGCTCTTCGCAGAGCCAGCGACTCGGGCCTGCCAGCCTCCTGGGAGCTAAGCCTAACCCTAGGACAGCCCCTGAAGGTCCCTTCCTAAGGGGCCTGGCGCCGCAACGCCAGGGATTGGGAGCCCCCAAGCCCCAGCGCCGGATGCACGCTGCCACCCCAACCCATACAGGCCGCTAGGGGTGCCGCCATTCATTCAGGGTGGGAGGACGGGCAGGGCCCTTCGAACCCCCGCCGACCTTCGAAGGCGCCCCGAACCAAAAGGCTTGGGCCCGGGCTCATGTTCACCAGCACCCTCACCTCGGCCCAACTCTCCGCTCGACGCACAGGCGGTGTATCGGGCCTGCTGGCCTCCTGGAGGCTAACCCTAACCATAGGTCGGCCACCGAGGGGCCCTTCCCAAGGGGCCTGGCGTCGCAACGCTGGGGATGGGGACCCCGAGCTCACGTGCCCCACTCACCCTGCTGCCCTTCAGCCACCCGAGCCACTAGAGGCCCCGCCGGTCAATCAGGGCAAGAGATCGGGCAGGGCCCTCCGAGCCCACGCTGACCTTTGAAGGCTCCCCGCGCAAAAACGTTGGCTCCCAGGATCCTGCTCGCCAGCGCCCTCACCTAGGCCCACCCCACCGCTTGCTTCAGAGCCGGTGGATAGGGCCTGCCGGGCTCCTGGCAGCTAACCAAAACCCTGGGTGGGCCCTGAGGGGACATCGCAAGCGGCCTGGCTCTGCAATGCTGGGAATTGGTGACTCAGAGCCCCAGAGCCAGACTCACCCTGCCGCGCTGTCCCCACCTGGGCCGCTAGGGGCGCCGCGGGTCATAGAGGGCGAGAGAAGGGCAGGGCCTTCTGAGTCCCCGGTGACCTTCAAAGGCTCCCCGTGCCAAAACGCTGGTGCCCACGCTCCCGCTCCCCAGCGCCTTCACCTCGGGCCGCACCTCAGCTCGCCGCACAGTGTGCGGTTGGGCCTGACGGTCTCCTGGGGGCTAACCCTAACCCTAGGTCGGCCCCCCAGGGGCCCCTCTGAAGGGTTTTGGTGCCACTACGCCAGGGTTCTGGAAGCCCAAGCCCCAAAGCCAGACTCACCCTCCCACAACGCTGCCACCCGGGCCGCGAGGGGCGCCTCCGGTCCTTCAGGGCCGGAGAACTGACAGGGCCCTGGAGAAACCGGCGACATTTGAAGCCTCCCACCCCAAAATGCAGGGGCCCACAATCCCGCACCCCAGCGCCTTTACCTCGGCCCGCCCACCTCTCACCGCCCAGCCAGAGGATCTGGCCTGCCGGCCTTATGGGGGCTAACTCTAACCCTGGGTCGGCCCACGAGGAGCCCCTCCCAAGGGGCCTGGCACCACAACGCCGGGGATTGGGGATCCCCGAGCCGCAGCCTGGGATTCACCCTGCCGCCCCACCGCCAACGGAGCCGCTAGGGGCGTTGCTGGGGATTCAGGGCAGGAGAAAGGGCAGGGCCCTCCGAGCCATGGCAACATTCAAAGGCCCAGGACGCCAAAACGCTGGGGCCCACGCTCCCGCTCCCCAGCGCCTTCACCTCGGGCCGCACCTCAGCTCGCCGCACAGTGTGCGGTTGGGCCTGACGGTCTCCTGGGGGCTAACCCTAACCCTAGGTCAGCCACCCAGGGGCCACTCCCAAGGGTCCTGGTGCCGCTACACTGGGGATCAGGGACCCCAAGACCCAGAGCCAGACTCACCCTGCCGCAACGTTGCCACCCGGGCCGCTAGTGGCGCCGCCCGTCATTCAGGGCGGGAGAACTGACAGGGCCCTGGAGAAACCGGCGATATTTGAAGCCTCCTGCGCCAAAATGCAGGGGCCCACGCTCCCGATCGCCAGCGCCTTTACCTCGGGCCGCCCACCTCTCGCCGCCCAGCCAGAGGATTGGGCCTGCTGGCCTCCTGGGTGCTAACTCTAAACCTAGGTCCGCCCACGAGGAGCCCCTCCCAAGAGGCCTGGCCCCGCAACGCTGGGGATTGGGGATCCCCGAGCCGCAGCATGGACTCACCCTGCCGCTCCACCGCCAAGGGAGCTGCTAAGGGCGCCGCTGGTTATTCAGGGCAGGAGAACGGGCAGGGCCCTTTGAGCCATGGCAACAGTCGAAGGCCCAGGGCGCCAAAACGCTGGGGACCACGCTCCCGCTCTGCATCACCCTCAACTCGGCCCGCACCTCCGCTCTTCGCAGAGCCAGCGACTCGGGCCTGCCAGCCTCCTGGGAGCTAAGCCTAACCCTAGGACAGCCCCTGAAGGTCCCTTCCTAAGGGGCCTGGCGCCGCAACGCCAGGGATTGGGAGCCCCCAAGCCCCAGCGCCGGATGCACGCTGCCACCCCAACCCATACAGGCCGCTAGGGGTGCCGCCATTCATTCAGGGTGGGAGGACGGGCAGGGCCCTTCGAACCCCCGCCGACCTTCGAAGGCGCCCCGAACCAAAAGGCTTGGGCCCGGGCTCATGTTCACCAGCACCCTCACCTCGGCCCAACTCTCCGCTCGACGCACAGGCGGTGTATCGGGCCTGCTGGCCTCCTGGAGGCTAACCCTAACCATAGGTCGGCCACCGAGGGGCCCTTCCCAAGGGGCCTGGCGTCGCAACGCTGGGGATGGGGACCCCGAGCTCACGTGCCGCACTCACCCTGCTGCCCTTCAGCCACCCGAGCCACTAGAGGCCCCGCCGGTCAATCAGGGCAAGAGATCGGGCAGGGCCCTCCGAGCCCACGCTGACCTTTGAAGGCTCCCCGCGCAAAAACGTTGGCTCCCAGGATCCTGCTCGCCAGCGCCCTCACCTAGGCCCACCCCACCGCTTGCTTCAGAGCCGGTGGATAGGGCCTGCCGGGCTCCTGGCAGCTAACCAAAACCCTGGGTGGGCCCTGAGGGGACATCGCAAGCGGCCTGGCTCTGCAATGCTGGGAATTGGTGACTCAGAGCCCCAGAGCCAGACTCACCCTGCCGCGCTGTCCCCACCTGGGCCGCTAGGGGCGCCGCGGGTCATAGAGGGCGAGAGAAGGGCAGGGCCTTCTGAGTCCCCGGTGACCTTCAAAGGCTCCCCGTGCCAAAACGCTGGTGCCCACGCTCCCGCTCCCCAGCGCCTTCACCTCGGGCCGCACCTCAGCTCGCCGCACAGTGTGCGGTTGGGCCTGACGGTCTCCTGGGGGCTAACCCTAACCCTAGGTCGGCCCCCCAGGGGCCCCTCTGAAGGGTTTTGGTGCCACTACGCCAGGGTTCTGGAAGCCCAAGCCCCAAAGCCAGACTCACCCTCCCACAACGCTGCCACCCGGGCCGCGAGGGGCGCCTCCGGTCCTTCAGGGCCGGAGAACTGACAGGGCCCTGGAGAAACCGGCGACATTTGAAGCCTCCCACCCCAAAATGCAGGGGCCCACAATCCCGCACCCCAGCGCCTTTACCTCGGCCCGCCCACCTCTCACCGCCCAGCCAGAGGATCTGGCCTGCCGGCCTTATGGGGGCTAACTCTAACCCTGGGTCGGCCCACGAGGAGCCCCTCCCAAGGGGCCTGGCACCACAACGCCGGGGATTGGGGATCCCCGAGCCGCAGCCTGGGATTCACCCTGCCGCCCCACCGCCAACGGAGCCGCTAGGGGCGTTGCTGGGGATTCAGGGCAGGAGAAAGGGCAGGGCCCTCCGAGCCATGGCAACATTCAAAGGCCCAGGACGCCAAAACGCTGGGGCCCACGCTCCCGCTCCCCAGCGCCTTCACCTCGGGCCGCACCTCAGCTCGCCGCACAGTGTGCGGTTGGGCCTGACGGTCTCCTGGGGGCTAACCCTAACCCTAGGTCAGCCACCCAGGGGCCACTCCCAAGGGTCCTGGTGCCGCTACACTGGGGATCAGGGACCCCAAGACCCAGAGCCAGACTCACCCTGCCGCAACGTTGCCACCCGGGCCGCTAGTGGCGCCGCCCGTCATTCAGGGCGGGAGAACTGACAGGGCCCTGGAGAAACCGGCGATATTTGAAGCCTCCTGCGCCAAAATGCAGGGGCCCACGCTCCCGATCGCCAGCGCCTTTACCTCGGGCCGCCCACCTCTCGCCGCCCAGCCAGAGGATTGGGCCTGCTGGCCTCCTGGGTGCTAACTCTAAACCTAGGTCCGCCCACGAGGAGCCCCTCCCAAGAGGCCTGGCCCCGCAACGCTGGGGATTGGGGATCCCCGAGCCGCAGCATGGACTCACCCTGCCGCTCCACCGCCAAGGGAGCTGCTAAGGGCGCCGCTGGTTATTCAGGGCAGGAGAACGGGCAGGGCCCTTTGAGCCATGGCAACAGTCGAAGGCCCAGGGCGCCAAAACGCTGGGGACCACGCTCCCGCTCTGCATCACCCTCAACTCGGCCCGCACCTCCGCTCTTCGCAGAGCCAGCGACTCGGGCCTGCCAGCCTCCTGGGAGCTAAGCCTAACCCTAGGACAGCCCCTGAAGGTCCCTTCCTAAGGGGCCTGGCGCCGCAACGCCAGGGATTGGGAGCCCCCAAGCCCCAGCGCCGGATGCACGCTGCCACCCCAACCCATACAGGCCGCTAGGGGTGCCGCCATTCATTCAGGGTGGGAGGACGGGCAGGGCCCTTCGAACCCCCGCCGACCTTCGAAGGCGCCCCGAACCAAAAGGCTTGGGCCCGGGCTCATGTTCACCAGCACCCTCACCTCGGCCCAACTCTCCGCTCGACGCACAGGCGGTGTATCGGGCCTGCTGGCCTCCTGGAGGCTAACCCTAACCATAGGTCGGCCACCGAGGGGCCCTTCCCAAGGGGCCTGGCGTCGCAACGCTGGGGATGGGGACCCCGAGCTCACGTGCCGCACTCACCCTGCTGCCCTTCAGCCACCCGAGCCACTAGAGGCCCCGCCGGTCAATCAGGGCAAGAGATCGGGCAGGGCCCTCCGAGCCCACGCTGACCTTTGAAGGCTCCCCGCGCAAAAACGTTGGCTCCCAGGATCCTGCTCGCCAGCGCCCTCACCTAGGCCCACCCCACCGCTTGCTTCAGAGCCGGTGGATAGGGCCTGCCGGGCTCCTGGCAGCTAACCAAAACCCTGGGTGGGCCCTGAGGGGACATCGCAAGCGGCCTGGCTCTGCAATGCTGGGAATTGGTGACTCAGAGCCCCAGAGCCAGACTCACCCTGCCGCGCTGTCCCCACCTGGGCCGCTAGGGGCGCCGCGGGTCATAGAGGGCGAGAGAAGGGCAGGGCCTTCTGAGTCCCCGGTGACCTTCAAAGGCTCCCCGTGCCAAAACGCTGGTGCCCACGCTCCCGCTCCCCAGCGCCTTCACCTCGGGCCGCACCTCAGCTCGCCGCACAGTGTGCGGTTGGGCCTGACGGTCTCCTGGGGGCTAACCCTAACCCTAGGTCGGCCCCCCAGGGGCCCCTCTGAAGGGTTTTGGTGCCACTACGCCAGGGTTCTGGAAGCCCAAGCCCCAAAGCCAGACTCACCCTCCCACAACGCTGCCACCCGGGCCGCGAGGGGCGCCTCCGGTCCTTCAGGGCCGGAGAACTGACAGGGCCCTGGAGAAACCGGCGACATTTGAAGCCTCCCACCCCAAAATGCAGGGGCCCACAATCCCGCACCCCAGCGCCTTTACCTCGGCCCGCCCACCTCTCACCGCCCAGCCAGAGGATCTGGCCTGCCGGCCTTATGGGGGCTAACTCTAACCCTGGGTCGGCCCACGAGGAGCCCCTCCCAAGGGGCCTGGCGCCACAACGCCGGGGATTGGGGATCCCCGAGCCGCAGCCTGGGATTCACCCTGCCGCCCCACCGCCAACGGAGCCGCTAGGGGCGTTGCTGGGGATTCAGGGCAGGAGAAAGGGCAGGGCCCTCCGAGCCATGGCAACATTCAAAGGCCCAGGACGCCAAAACGCTGGGGCCCACGCTCCCGCTCCCCAGCGCCTTCACCTCGGGCCGCACCTCAGCTCGCCGCACAGTGTGCGGTTGGGCCTGACGGTCTCCTGGGGGCTAACCCTAACCCTAGGTCAGCCACCCAGGGGCCACTCCCAAGGGTCCTGGTGCCGCTACACTGGGGATCAGGGACCCCAAGACCCAGAGCCAGACTCACCCTGCCGCAACGTTGCCACCCGGGCCGCTAGTGGCGCCGCCCGTCATTCAGGGCGGGAGAACTGACAGGGCCCTGGAGAAACCGGCGATATTTGAAGCCTCCTGCGCCAAAATGCAGGGGCCCACGCTCCCGATCGCCAGCGCCTTTACCTCGGGCCGCCCACCTCTCGCCGCCCAGCCAGAGGATTGGGCCTGCTGGCCTCCTGGGTGCTAACTCTAAACCTAGGTCCGCCCACGAGGAGCCCCTCCCAAGAGGCCTGGCCCCGCAACGCTGGGGATTGGGGATCCCCGAGCCGCAGCATGGACTCACCCTGCCGCTCCACCGCCAAGGGAGCTGCTAAGGGCGCCGCTGGTTATTCAGGGCAGGAGAACGGGCAGGGCCCTTTGAGCCATGGCAACAGTCGAAGGCCCAGGGCGCCAAAACGCTGGGGACCACGCTCCCGCTCTGCATCACCCTCAACTCGGCCCGCACCTCCGCTCTTCGCAGAGCCAGCGACTCGGGCCTGCCAGCCTCCTGGGAGCTAAGCCTAACCCTAGGACAGCCCCTGAAGGTCCCTTCCTAAGGGGCCTGGCGCCGCAACGCCAGGGATTGGGAGCCCCCAAGCCCCAGCGCCGGATGCACGCTGCCACCCCAACCCATACAGGCCGCTAGGGGTGCCGCCATTCATTCAGGGTGGGAGGACGGGCAGGGCCCTTCGAACCCCCGCCGACCTTCGAAGGCGCCCCGAACCAAAAGGCTTGGGCCCGGGCTCATGTTCACCAGCACCCTCACCTCGGCCCAACTCTCCGCTCGACGCACAGGCGGTGTATCGGGCCTGCTGGCCTCCTGGAGGCTAACCCTAACCATAGGTCGGCCACCGAGGGGCCCTTCCCAAGGGGCCTGGCGTCGCAACGCTGGGGATGGGGACCCCGAGCTCACGTGCCCCACTCACCCTGCTGCCCTTCAGCCACCCGAGCCACTAGAGGCCCCGCCGGTCAATCAGGGCAAGAGATCGGGCAGGGCCCTCCGAGCCCACGCTGACCTTTGAAGGCTCCCCGCGCAAAAACGTTGGCTCCCAGGATCCTGCTCGCCAGCGCCCTCACCTAGGCCCACCCCACCGCTTGCTTCAGAGCCGGTGGATAGGGCCTGCCGGGCTCCTGGCAGCTAACCAAAACCCTGGGTGGGCCCTGAGGGGACATCGCAAGCGGCCTGGCTCTGCAATGCTGGGAATTGGTGACTCAGAGCCCCAGAGCCAGACTCACCCTGCCGCGCTGTCCCCACCTGGGCCGCTAGGGGCGCCGCGGGTCATAGAGGGCGAGAGAAGGGCAGGGCCTTCTGAGTCCCCGGTGACCTTCAAAGGCTCCCCGTGCCAAAACGCTGGTGCCCACGCTCCCGCTCCCCAGCGCCTTCACCTCGGGCCGCACCTCAGCTCGCCGCACAGTGTGCGGTTGGGCCTGACGGTCTCCTGGGGGCTAACCCTAACCCTAGGTCGGCCCCCCAGGGGCCCCTCTGAAGGGTTTTGGTGCCACTACGCCAGGGTTCTGGAAGCCCAAGCCCCAAAGCCAGACTCACCCTCCCACAACGCTGCCACCCGGGCCGCGAGGGGCGCCTCCGGTCCTTCAGGGCCGGAGAACTGACAGGGCCCTGGAGAAACCGGCGACATTTGAAGCCTCCCACCCCAAAATGCAGGGGCCCACAATCCCGCACCCCAGCGCCTTTACCTCGGCCCGCCCACCTCTCACCGCCCAGCCAGAGGATCTGGCCTGCCGGCCTTATGGGGGCTAACTCTAACCCTGGGTCGGCCCACGAGGAGCCCCTCCCAAGGGGCCTGGCGCCACAACGCCGGGGATTGGGGATCCCCGAGCCGCAGCCTGGGATTCACCCTGCCGCCCCACCGCCAACGGAGCTGCTAGGGGCGTTGCTGGGGATTCAGGGCAGGAGAAAGGGCAGGGCCCTCCGAGCCATGGCAACATTCAAAGGCCCAGGACGCCAAAACGCTGGGGCCCACGCTCCCGCTCCCCAGCGCCTTCACCTCGGGCCGCACCTCAGCTCGCCGCACAGTGTGCGGTTGGGCCTGACGGTCTCCTGGGGGCTAACCCTAACCCTAGGTCAGCCACCCAGGGGCCACTCCCAAGGGTCCTGGTGCCGCTACACTGGGGATCAGGGACCCCAAGACCCAGAGCCAGACTCACCCTGCCGCAACGTTGCCACCCGGGCCGCTAGTGGCGCCGCCCGTCATTCAGGGCGGGAGAACTGACAGGGCCCTGGAGAAACCGGCGATATTTGAAGCCTCCTGCGCCAAAATGCAGGGGCCCACGCTCCCGATCGCCAGCGCCTTTACCTCGGGCCGCCCACCTCTCGCCGCCCAGCCAGAGGATTGGGCCTGCTGGCCTCCTGGGTGCTAACTCTAAACCTAGGTCCGCCCACGAGGAGCCCCTCCCAAGAGGCCTGGCCCCGCAACGCTGGGGATTGGGGATCCCCGAGCCGCAGCATGGACTCACCCTGCCGCTCCACCGCCAAGGGAGCTGCTAAGGGCGCCGCTGGTTATTCAGGGCAGGAGAACGGGCAGGGCCCTTTGAGCCATGGCAACAGTCGAAGGCCCAGGGCGCCAAAACGCTGGGGACCACGCTCCCGCTCTGCATCACCCTCAACTCGGCCCGCACCTCCGCTCTTCGCAGAGCCAGCGACTCGGGCCTGCCAGCCTCCTGGGAGCTAAGCCTAACCCTAGGACAGCCCCTGAAGGTCCCTTCCTAAGGGGCCTGGCGCCGCAACGCCAGGGATTGGGAGCCCCCAAGCCCCAGCGCCGGATGCACGCTGCCACCCCAACCCATACAGGCCGCTAGGGGTGCCGCCATTCATTCAGGGTGGGAGGACGGGCAGGGCCCTTCGAACCCCCGCCGACCTTCGAAGGCGCCCCGAACCAAAAGGCTTGGGCCCGGGCTCATGTTCACCAGCACCCTCACCTCGGCCCAACTCTCCGCTCGACGCACAGGCGGTGTATCGGGCCTGCTGGCCTCCTGGAGGCTAACCCTAACCATAGGTCGGCCACCGAGGGGCCCTTCCCAAGGGGCCTGGCGTCGCAACGCTGGGGATGGGGACCCCGAGCTCACGTGCCCCACTCACCCTGCTGCCCTTCAGCCACCCGAGCCACTAGAGGCCCCGCCGGTCAATCAGGGCAAGAGATCGGGCAGGGCCCTCCGAGCCCACGCTGACCTTTGAAGGCTCCCCGCGCAAAAACGTTGGCTCCCAGGATCCTGCTCGCCAGCGCCCTCACCTAGGCCCACCCCACCGCTTGCTTCAGAGCCGGTGGATAGGGCCTGCCGGGCTCCTGGCAGCTAACCAAAACCCTGGGTGGGCCCTGAGGGGACATCGCAAGCGGCCTGGCTCTGCAATGCTGGGAATTGGTGACTCAGAGCCCCAGAGCCAGACTCACCCTGCCGCGCTGTCCCCACCTGGGCCGCTAGGGGCGCCGCGGGTCATAGAGGGCGAGAGAAGGGCAGGGCCTTCTGAGTCCCCGGTGACCTTCAAAGGCTCCCCGTGCCAAAACGCTGGTGCCCACGCTCCCGCTCCCCAGCGCCTTCACCTCGGGCCGCACCTCAGCTCGCCGCACAGTGTGCGGTTGGGCCTGACGGTCTCCTGGGGGCTAACCCTAACCCTAGGTCGGCCCCCCAGGGGCCCCTCTGAAGGGTTTTGGTGCCACTACGCCAGGGTTCTGGAAGCCCAAGCCCCAAAGCCAGACTCACCCTCCCACAACGCTGCCACCCGGGCCGCGAGGGGCGCCTCCGGTCCTTCAGGGCCGGAGAACTGACAGGGCCCTGGAGAAACCGGCGACATTTGAAGCCTCCCACCCCAAAATGCAGGGGCCCACAATCCCGCACCCCAGCGCCTTTACCTCGGCCCGCCCACCTCTCACCGCCCAGCCAGAGGATCTGGCCTGCCGGCCTTATGGGGGCTAACTCTAACCCTGGGTCGGCCCACGAGGAGCCCCTCCCAAGGGGCCTGGCACCACAACGCCGGGGATTGGGGATCCCCGAGCCGCAGCCTGGGATTCACCCTGCCGCCCCACCGCCAACGGAGCCGCTAGGGGCGTTGCTGGGGATTCAGGGCAGGAGAAAGGGCAGGGCCCTCCGAGCCATGGCAACATTCAAAGGCCCAGGACGCCAAAACGCTGGGGCCCACGCTCCCGCTCCCCAGCGCCTTCACCTCGGGCCGCACCTCAGCTCGCCGCACAGTGTGCGGTTGGGCCTGACGGTCTCCTGGGGGCTAACCCTAACCCTAGGTCAGCCACCCAGGGGCCACTCCCAAGGGTCCTGGTGCCGCTACACTGGGGATCAGGGACCCCAAGACCCAGAGCCAGACTCACCCTGCCGCAACGTTGCCACCCGGGCCGCTAGTGGCGCCGCCCGTCATTCAGGGCGGGAGAACTGACAGGGCCCTGGAGAAACCGGCGATATTTGAAGCCTCCTGCGCCAAAATGCAGGGGCCCACGCTCCCGATCGCCAGCGCCTTTACCTCGGGCCGCCCACCTCTCGCCGCCCAGCCAGAGGATTGGGCCTGCTGGCCTCCTGGGTGCTAACTCTAAACCTAGGTCCGCCCACGAGGAGCCCCTCCCAAGAGGCCTGGCCCCGCAACGCTGGGGATTGGGGATCCCCGAGCCGCAGCATGGACTCACCCTGCCGCTCCACCGCCAAGGGAGCTGCTAAGGGCGCCGCTGGTTATTCAGGGCAGGAGAACGGGCAGGGCCCTTTGAGCCATGGCAACAGTCGAAGGCCCAGGGCGCCAAAACGCTGGGGACCACGCTCCCGCTCTGCATCACCCTCAACTCGGCCCGCACCTCCGCTCTTCGCAGAGCCAGCGACTCGGGCCTGCCAGCCTCCTGGGAGCTAAGCCTAACCCTAGGACAGCCCCTGAAGGTCCCTTCCTAAGGGGCCTGGCGCCGCAACGCCAGGGATTGGGAGCCCCCAAGCCCCAGCGCCGGATGCACGCTGCCACCCCAACCCATACAGGCCGCTAGGGGTGCCGCCATTCATTCAGGGTGGGAGGACGGGCAGGGCCCTTCGAACCCCCGCCGACCTTCGAAGGCGCCCCGAACCAAAAGGCTTGGGCCCGGGCTCATGTTCACCAGCACCCTCACCTCGGCCCAACTCTCCGCTCGACGCACAGGCGGTGTATCGGGCCTGCTGGCCTCCTGGAGGCTAACCCTAACCATAGGTCGGCCACCGAGGGGCCCTTCCCAAGGGGCCTGGCGTCGCAACGCTGGGGATGGGGACCCCGAGCTCACGTGCCGCACTCACCCTGCTGCCCTTCAGCCACCCGAGCCACTAGAGGCCCCGCCGGTCAATCAGGGCAAGAGATCGGGCAGGGCCCTCCGAGCCCACGCTGACCTTTGAAGGCTCCCCGCGCAAAAACGTTGGCTCCCAGGATCCTGCTCGCCAGCGCCCTCACCTAGGCCCACCCCACCGCTTGCTTCAGAGCCGGTGGATAGGGCCTGCCGGGCTCCTGGCAGCTAACCAAAACCCTGGGTGGGCCCTGAGGGGACATCGCAAGCGGCCTGGCTCTGCAATGCTGGGAATTGGTGACTCAGAGCCCCAGAGCCAGACTCACCCTGCCGCGCTGTCCCCACCTGGGCCGCTAGGGGCGCCGCGGGTCATAGAGGGCGAGAGAAGGGCAGGGCCTTCTGAGTCCCCGGTGACCTTCAAAGGCTCCCCGTGCCAAAACGCTGGTGCCCACGCTCCCGCTCCCCAGCGCCTTCACCTCGGGCCGCACCTCAGCTCGCCGCACAGTGTGCGGTTGGGCCTGACGGTCTCCTGGGGGCTAACCCTAACCCTAGGTCGGCCCCCCAGGGGCCCCTCTGAAGGGTTTTGGTGCCACTACGCCAGGGTTCTGGAAGCCCAAGCCCCAAAGCCAGACTCACCCTCCCACAACGCTGCCACCCGGGCCGCGAGGGGCGCCTCCGGTCCTTCAGGGCCGGAGAACTGACAGGGCCCTGGAGAAACCGGCGACATTTGAAGCCTCCCACCCCAAAATGCAGGGGCCCACAATCCCGCACCCCAGCGCCTTTACCTCGGCCCGCCCACCTCTCACCGCCCAGCCAGAGGATCTGGCCTGCCGGCCTTATGGGGGCTAACTCTAACCCTGGGTCGGCCCACGAGGAGCCCCTCCCAAGGGGCCTGGCGCCACAACGCCGGGGATTGGGGATCCCCGAGCCGCAGCCTGGGATTCACCCTGCCGCCCCACCGCCAACGGAGCCGCTAGGGGCGTTGCTGGGGATTCAGGGCAGGAGAAAGGGCAGGGCCCTCCGAGCCATGGCAACATTCAAAGGCCCAGGACGCCAAAACGCTGGGGCCCACGCTCCCGCTCCCCAGCGCCTTCACCTCGGGCCGCACCTCAGCTCGCCGCACAGTGTGCGGTTGGGCCTGACGGTCTCCTGGGGGCTAACCCTAACCCTAGGTCAGCCACCCAGGGGCCACTCCCAAGGGTCCTGGTGCCGCTACACTGGGGATCAGGGACCCCAAGACCCAGAGCCAGACTCACCCTGCCGCAACGTTGCCACCCGGGCCGCTAGTGGCGCCGCCCGTCATTCAGGGCGGGAGAACTGACAGGGCCCTGGAGAAACCGGCGATATTTGAAGCCTCCTGCGCCAAAATGCAGGGGCCCACGCTCCCGATCGCCAGCGCCTTTACCTCGGGCCGCCCACCTCTCGCCGCCCAGCCAGAGGATTGGGCCTGCTGGCCTCCTGGGTGCTAACTCTAAACCTAGGTCCGCCCACGAGGAGCCCCTCCCAAGAGGCCTGGCCCCGCAACGCTGGGGATTGGGGATCCCCGAGCCGCAGCATGGACTCACCCTGCCGCTCCACCGCCAAGGGAGCTGCTAAGGGCGCCGCTGGTTATTCAGGGCAGGAGAACGGGCAGGGCCCTTTGAGCCATGGCAACAGTCGAAGGCCCAGGGCGCCAAAACGCTGGGGACCACGCTCCCGCTCTGCATCACCCTCAACTCGGCCCGCACCTCCGCTCTTCGCAGAGCCAGCGACTCGGGCCTGCCAGCCTCCTGGGAGCTAAGCCTAACCCTAGGACAGCCCCTGAAGGTCCCTTCCTAAGGGGCCTGGCGCCGCAACGCCAGGGATTGGGAGCCCCCAAGCCCCAGCGCCGGATGCACGCTGCCACCCCAACCCATACAGGCCGCTAGGGGTGCCGCCATTCATTCAGGGTGGGAGGACGGGCAGGGCCCTTCGAACCCCCGCCGACCTTCGAAGGCGCCCCGAACCAAAAGGCTTGGGCCCGGGCTCATGTTCACCAGCACCCTCACCTCGGCCCAACTCTCCGCTCGACGCACAGGCGGTGTATCGGGCCTGCTGGCCTCCTGGAGGCTAACCCTAACCATAGGTCGGCCACCGAGGGGCCCTTCCCAAGGGGCCTGGCGTCGCAACGCTGGGGATGGGGACCCCGAGCTCACGTGCCCCACTCACCCTGCTGCCCTTCAGCCACCCGAGCCACTAGAGGCCCCGCCGGTCAATCAGGGCAAGAGATCGGGCAGGGCCCTCCGAGCCCACGCTGACCTTTGAAGGCTCCCCGCGCAAAAACGTTGGCTCCCAGGATCCTGCTCGCCAGCGCCCTCACCTAGGCCCACCCCACCGCTTGCTTCAGAGCCGGTGGATAGGGCCTGCCGGGCTCCTGGCAGCTAACCAAAACCCTGGGTGGGCCCTGAGGGGACATCGCAAGCGGCCTGGCTCTGCAATGCTGGGAATTGGTGACTCAGAGCCCCAGAGCCAGACTCACCCTGCCGCGCTGTCCCCACCTGGGCCGCTAGGGGCGCCGCGGGTCATAGAGGGCGAGAGAAGGGCAGGGCCTTCTGAGTCCCCGGTGACCTTCAAAGGCTTCCCGTGCCAAAACGCTGGTGCCCACGCTCCCGCTCCCCAGCGCCTTCACCTCGGGCCGCACCTCAGCTCGCCGCACAGTGTGCGGTTGGGCCTGACGGTCTCCTGGGGGCTAACCCTAACCCTAGGTCGGCCCCCCAGGGGCCCCTCTGAAGGGTTTTGGTGCCACTACGCCAGGGTTCTGGAAGCCCAAGCCCCAAAGCCAGACTCACCCTCCCACAACGCTGCCACCCGGGCCGCGAGGGGCGCCTCCGGTCCTTCAGGGCCGGAGAACTGACAGGGCCCTGGAGAAACCGGCGACATTTGAAGCCTCCCACCCCAAAATGCAGGGGCCCACAATCCCGCACCCCAGCGCCTTTACCTCGGCCCGCCCACCTCTCACCGCCCAGCCAGAGGATCTGGCCTGCCGGCCTTATGGGGGCTAACTCTAACCCTGGGTCGGCCCACGAGGAGCCCCTCCCAAGGGGCCTGGCACCACAACGCCGGGGATTGGGGATCCCCGAGCCGCAGCCTGGGATTCACCCTGCCGCCCCACCGCCAACGGAGCCGCTAGGGGCGTTGCTGGGGATTCAGGGCAGGAGAAAGGGCAGGGCCCTCCGAGCCATGGCAACATTCAAAGGCCCAGGACGCCAAAACGCTGGGGCCCACGCTCCCGCTCCCCAGCGCCTTCACCTCGGGCCGCACCTCAGCTCGCCGCACAGTGTGCGGTTGGGCCTGACGGTCTCCTGGGGGCTAACCCTAACCCTAGGTCAGCCACCCAGGGGCCACTCCCAAGGGTCCTGGTGCCGCTACACTGGGGATCAGGGACCCCAAGACCCAGAGCCAGACTCACCCTGCCGCAACGTTGCCACCCGGGCCGCTAGTGGCGCCGCCCGTCATTCAGGGCGGGAGAACTGACAGGGCCCTGGAGAAACCGGCGATATTTGAAGCCTCCTGCGCCAAAATGCAGGGGCCCACGCTCCCGATCGCCAGCGCCTTTACCTCGGGCCGCCCACCTCTCGCCGCCCAGCCAGAGGATTGGGCCTGCTGGCCTCCTGGGTGCTAACTCTAAACCTAGGTCCGCCCACGAGGAGCCCCTCCCAAGAGGCCTGGCCCCGCAACGCTGGGGATTGGGGATCCCCGAGCCGCAGCATGGACTCACCCTGCCGCTCCACCGCCAAGGGAGCTGCTAAGGGCGCCGCTGGTTATTCAGGGCAGGAGAACGGGCAGGGCCCTTTGAGCCATGGCAACAGTCGAAGGCCCAGGGCGCCAAAACGCTGGGGACCACGCTCCCGCTCTGCATCACCCTCAACTCGGCCCGCACCTCCGCTCTTCGCAGAGCCAGCGACTCGGGCCTGCCAGCCTCCTGGGAGCTAAGCCTAACCCTAGGACAGCCCCTGAAGGTCCCTTCCTAAGGGGCCTGGCGCCGCAACGCCAGGGATTGGGAGCCCCCAAGCCCCAGCGCCGGATGCACGCTGCCACCCCAACCCATACAGGCCGCTAGGGGTGCCGCCATTCATTCAGGGTGGGAGGACGGGCAGGGCCCTTCGAACCCCCGCCGACCTTCGAAGGCGCCCCGAACCAAAAGGCTTGGGCCCGGGCTCATGTTCACCAGCACCCTCACCTCGGCCCAACTCTCCGCTCGACGCACAGGCGGTGTATCGGGCCTGCTGGCCTCCTGGAGGCTAACCCTAACCATAGGTCGGCCACCGAGGGGCCCTTCCCAAGGGGCCTGGCGTCGCAACGCTGGGGATGGGGACCCCGAGCTCACGTGCCCCACTCACCCTGCTGCCCTTCAGCCACCCGAGCCACTAGAGGCCCCGCCGGTCAATCAGGGCAAGAGATCGGGCAGGGCCCTCCGAGCCCACGCTGACCTTTGAAGGCTCCCCGCGCAAAAACGTTGGCTCCCAGGATCCTGCTCGCCAGCGCCCTCACCTAGGCCCACCCCACCGCTTGCTTCAGAGCCGGTGGATAGGGCCTGCCGGGCTCCTGGCAGCTAACCAAAACCCTGGGTGGGCCCTGAGGGGACATCGCAAGCGGCCTGGCTCTGCAATGCTGGGAATTGGTGACTCAGAGCCCCAGAGCCAGACTCACCCTGCCGCGCTGTCCCCACCTGGGCCGCTAGGGGCGCCGCGGGTCATAGAGGGCGAGAGAAGGGCAGGGCCTTCTGAGTCCCCGGTGACCTTCAAAGGCTCCCCGTGCCAAAACGCTGGTGCCCACGCTCCCGCTCCCCAGCGCCTTCACCTCGGGCCGCACCTCAGCTCACCGCACAGTGTGCGGTTGGGCCTGACGGTCTCCTGGGGGCTAACCCTAACCCTAGGTCGGCCCCCCAGGGGCCCCTCTGAAGGGTTTTGGTGCCACTACGCCAGGGTTCTGGAAGCCCAAGCCCCAAAGCCAGACTCACCCTCCCACAACGCTGCCACCCGGGCCGCGAGGGGCGCCTCCGGTCCTTCAGGGCCGGAGAACTGACAGGGCCCTGGAGAAACCGGCGACATTTGAAGCCTCCCACCCCAAAATGCAGGGGCCCACAATCCCGCACCCCAGCGCCTTTACCTCGGCCCGCCCACCTCTCACCGCCCAGCCAGAGGATCTGGCCTGCCGGCCTTATGGGGGCTAACTCTAACCCTGGGTCGGCCCACGAGGAGCCCCTCCCAAGGGGCCTGGCACCACAACGCCGGGGATTGGGGATCCCCGAGCCGCAGCCTGGGATTCACCCTGCCGCCCCACCGCCAACGGAGCCGCTAGGGGCGTTGCTGGGGATTCAGGGCAGGAGAAAGGGCAGGGCCCTCCGAGCCATGGCAACATTCAAAGGCCCAGGACGCCAAAACGCTGGGGCCCACGCTCCCGCTCCCCAGCGCCTTCACCTCGGGCCGCACCTCAGCTCGCCGCACAGTGTGCGGTTGGGCCTGACGGTCTCCTGGGGGCTAACCCTAACCCTAGGTCAGCCACCCAGGGGCCACTCCCAAGGGTCCTGGTGCCGCTACACTGGGGATCAGGGACCCCAAGACCCAGAGCCAGACTCACCCTGCCGCAACGTTGCCACCCGGGCCGCTAGTGGCGCCGCCCGTCATTCAGGGCGGGAGAACTGACAGGGCCCTGGAGAAACCGGCGATATTTGAAGCCTCCTGCGCCAAAATGCAGGGGCCCACGCTCCCGATCGCCAGCGCCTTTACCTCGGGCCGCCCACCTCTCGCCGCCCAGCCAGAGGATTGGGCCTGCTGGCCTCCTGGGTGCTAACTCTAAACCTAGGTCCGCCCACGAGGAGCCCCTCCCAAGAGGCCTGGCCCCGCAACGCTGGGGATTGGGGATCCCCGAGCCGCAGCATGGACTCACCCTGCCGCTCCACCGCCAAGGGAGCTGCTAAGGGCGCCGCTGGTTATTCAGGGCAGGAGAACGGGCAGGGCCCTTTGAGCCATGGCAACAGTCGAAGGCCCAGGGCGCCAAAACGCTGGGGACCACGCTCCCGCTCTGCATCACCCTCAACTCGGCCCGCACCTCCGCTCTTCGCAGAGCCAGCGACTCGGGCCTGCCAGCCTCCTGGGAGCTAAGCCTAACCCTAGGACAGCCCCTGAAGGTCCCTTCCTAAGGGGCCTGGCGCCGCAACGCCAGGGATTGGGAGCCCCCAAGCCCCAGCGCCGGATGCACGCTGCCACCCCAACCCATACAGGCCGCTAGGGGTGCCGCCATTCATTCAGGGTGGGAGGACGGGCAGGGCCCTTCGAACCCCCGCCGACCTTCGAAGGCGCCCCGAACCAAAAGGCTTGGGCCCGGGCTCATGTTCACCAGCACCCTCACCTCGGCCCAACTCTCCGCTCGACGCACAGGCGGTGTATCGGGCCTGCTGGCCTCCTGGAGGCTAACCCTAACCATAGGTCGGCCACCGAGGGGCCCTTCCCAAGGGGCCTGGCGTCGCAACGCTGGGGATGGGGACCCCGAGCTCACGTGCCCCACTCACCCTGCTGCCCTTCAGCCACCCGAGCCACTAGAGGCCCCGCCGGTCAATCAGGGCAAGAGATCGGGCAGGGCCCTCCGAGCCCACGCTGACCTTTGAAGGCTCCCCGCGCAAAAACGTTGGCTCCCAGGATCCTGCTCGCCAGCGCCCTCACCTAGGCCCACCCCACCGCTTGCTTCAGAGCCGGTGGATAGGGCCTGCCGGGCTCCTGGCAGCTAACCAAAACCCTGGGTGGGCCCTGAGGGGACATCGCAAGCGGCCTGGCTCTGCAATGCTGGGAATTGGTGACTCAGAGCCCCAGAGCCAGACTCACCCTGCCGCGCTGTCCCCACCTGGGCCGCTAGGGGCGCCGCGGGTCATAGAGGGCGAGAGAAGGGCAGGGCCTTCTGAGTCCCCGGTGACCTTCAAAGGCTCCCCGTGCCAAAACGCTGGTGCCCACGCTCCCGCTCCCCAGCGCCTTCACCTCGGGCCGCACCTCAGCTCGCCGCACAGTGTGCGGTTGGGCCTGACGGTCTCCTGGGGGCTAACCCTAACCCTAGGTCGGCCCCCCAGGGGCCCCTCTGAAGGGTTTTGGTGCCACTACGCCAGGGTTCTGGAAGCCCAAGCCCCAAAGCCAGACTCACCCTCCCACAACGCTGCCACCCGGGCCGCGAGGGGCGCCTCCGGTCCTTCAGGGCCGGAGAACTGACAGGGCCCTGGAGAAACCGGCGACATTTGAAGCCTCCCACCCCAAAATGCAGGGGCCCACAATCCCGCACCCCAGCGCCTTTACCTCGGCCCGCCCACCTCTCACCGCCCAGCCAGAGGATCTGGCCTGCCGGCCTTATGGGGGCTAACTCTAACCCTGGGTCGGCCCACGAGGAGCCCCTCCCAAGGGGCCTGGCACCACAACGCCGGGGATTGGGGATCCCCGAGCTGCAGCCTGGGATTCACCCTGCCGCCCCACCGCCAACGGAGCCGCTAGGGGCGTTGCTGGGGATTCAGGGCAGGAGAAAGGGCAGGGCCCTCCGAGCCATGGCAACATTCAAAGGCCCAGGACGCCAAAACGCTGGGGCCCACGCTCCCGCTCCCCAGCGCCTTCACCTCGGGCCGCACCTCAGCTCGCCGCACAGTGTGCGGTTGGGCCTGACGGTCTCCTGGGGGCTAACCCTAACCCTAGGTCAGCCACCCAGGGGCCACTCCCAAGGGTCCTGGTGCCGCTACACTGGGGATCAGGGACCCCAAGACCCAGAGCCAGACTCACCCTGCCGCAACGTTGCCACCCGGGCCGCTAGTGGCGCCGCCCGTCATTCAGGGCGGGAGAACTGACAGGGCCCTGGAGAAACCGGCGATATTTGAAGCCTCCTGCGCCAAAATGCAGGGGCCCACGCTCCCGATCGCCAGCGCCTTTACCTCGGGCCGCCCACCTCTCGCCGCCCAGCCAGAGGATTGGGCCTGCTGGCCTCCTGGGTGCTAACTCTAAACCTAGGTCCGCCCACGAGGAGCCCCTCCCAAGAGGCCTGGCCCCGCAACGCTGGGGATTGGGGATCCCCGAGCCGCAGCATGGACTCACCCTGCCGCTCCACCGCCAAGGGAGCTGCTAAGGGCGCCGCTGGTTATTCAGGGCAGGAGAACGGGCAGGGCCCTTTGAGCCATGGCAACAGTCGAAGGCCCAGGGCGCCAAAACGCTGGGGACCACGCTCCCGCTCTGCATCACCCTCAACTCGGCCCGCACCTCCGCTCTTCGCAGAGCCAGCGACTCGGGCCTGCCAGCCTCCTGGGAGCTAAGCCTAACCCTAGGACAGCCCCTGAAGGTCCCTTCCTAAGGGGCCTGGCGCCGCAACGCCAGGGATTGGGAGCCCCCAAGCCCAGCGCCGGATGCACGCTGCCACCCCAACCCATACAGGCCGCTAGGGGTGCCGCCATTCATTCAGGGTGGGAGGACGGGCAGGGCCCTTCGAACCCCCGCCGACCTTCGAAGGCGCCCCGAACCAAAAGGCTTGGGCCCGGGCTCATGTTCACCAGCACCCTCACCTCGGCCCAACTCTCCGCTCGACGCACAGGCGGTGTATCGGGCCTGCTGGCCTCCTGGAGGCTAACCCTAACCATAGGTCGGCCACCGAGGGGCCCTTCCCAAGGGGCCTGGCGTCGCAACGCTGGGGATGGGGACCCCGAGCTCACGTGCCCCACTCACCCTGCTGCCCTTCAGCCACCCGAGCCACTAGAGGCCCCGCCGGTCAATCAGGGCAAGAGATCGGGCAGGGCCCTCCGAGCCCACGCTGACCTTTGAAGGCTCCCCGCGCAAAAACGTTGGCTCCCAGGATCCTGCTCGCCAGCGCCCTCACCTAGGCCCACCCCACCGCTTGCTTCAGAGCCGGTGGATAGGGCCTGCCGGGCTCCTGGCAGCTAACCAAAACCCTGGGTGGGCCCTGAGGGGACATCGCAAGCGGCCTGGCTCTGCAATGCTGGGAATTGGTGACTCAGAGCCCCAGAGCCAGACTCACCCTGCCGCGCTGTCCCCACCTGGGCCGCTAGGGGCGCCGCGGGTCATAGAGGGCGAGAGAAGGGCAGGGCCTTCTGAGTCCCCGGTGACCTTCAAAGGCTCCCCGTGCCAAAACGCTGGTGCCCACGCTCCCGCTCCCCAGCGCCTTCACCTCGGGCCGCACCTCAGCTCGCCGCACAGTGTGCGGTTGGGCCTGACGGTCTCCTGGGGGCTAACCCTAACCCTAGGTCGGCCCCCCAGGGGCCCCTCTGAAGGGTTTTGGTGCCACTACGCCAGGGTTCTGGAAGCCCAAGCCCCAAAGCCAGACTCACCCTCCCACAACGCTGCCACCCGGGCCGCGAGGGGCGCCTCCGGTCCTTCAGGGCCGGAGAACTGACAGGGCCCTGGAGAAACCGGCGACATTTGAAGCCTCCCACCCCAAAATGCAGGGGCCCACAATCCCGCACCCCAGCGCCTTTACCTCGGCCCGCCCACCTCTCACCGCCCAGCCAGAGGATCTGGCCTGCCGGCCTTATGGGGGCTAACTCTAACCCTGGGTCGGCCCACGAGGAGCCCCTCCCAAGGGGCCTGGCACCACAACGCCGGGGATTGGGGATCCCCGAGCTGCAGCCTGGGATTCACCCTGCCGCCCCACCGCCAACGGAGCCGCTAGGGGCGTTGCTGGGGATTCAGGGCAGGAGAAAGGGCAGGGCCCTCCGAGCCATGGCAACAGTCGAAGGCCCAGGGCGCCAAAACGCTGGGGACCACGCTCCCACTCTGCATCACCCTCAACTCGGCCCGCACCTCCGCTCTTCGCAGAGCCAGCGACTCGGGCCTGCCAGCCTCCTGGGAGCTAAGCCTAACCCTAGGACAGCCCCTGAAGGTCCCTTCCTAAGGGGCCTGGCGCCGCAACGCCAGGGATTGGGAGCCCCCAAGCCCCAGCGCCGGATGCACGCTGCCACCCCAACCCATACAGGCCGCTAGGGGTGCCGCCATTCATTCAGGGTGGGAGGACGGGCAGGGCCCTTCGAACCCCCGCCGACCTTCGAAGGCGCCCCGAACCAAAAGGCTTGGGCCCGGGCTCATGTTCACCAGCACCCTCACCTCGGCCCAACTCTCCGCTCGACGCACAGGCGGTGTATCGGGCCTGCTGGCCTCCTGGAGGCTAACCCTAACCATAGGTCGGCCACCGAGGGGCCCTTCCCAAGGGGCCTGGCGTCGCAACGCTGGGGATGGGGACCCCGAGCTCACGTGCCCCACTCACCCTGCTGCCCTTCAGCCACCCGAGCCACTAGAGGCCCCGCCGGTCAATCAGGGCAAGAGATCGGGCAGGGCCCTCCGAGCCCACGCTGACCTTTGAAGGCTCCCCGCGCAAAAACGTTGGCTCCCAGGATCCTGCTCGCCAGCGCCCTCACCTAGGCCCACCCCACCGCTTGCTTCAGAGCCGGTGGATAGGGCCTGCCGGGCTCCTGGCAGCTAACCAAAACCCTGGGTGGGCCCTGAGGGGACATCGCAAGCGGCCTGGCTCTGCAATGCTGGGAATTGGTGACTCAGAGCCCCAGAGCCAGACTCACCCTGCCGCGCTGTCCCCACCTGGGCCGCTAGGGGCGCCGCGGGTCATAGAGGGCGAGAGAAGGGCAGGGCCTTCTGAGTCCCCGGTGACCTTCAAAGGCTCCCCGTGCCAAAACGCTGGTGCCCACGCTCCCGCTCCCCAGCGCCTTCACCTCGGGCCGCACCTCAGCTCGCCGCACAGTGTGCGGTTGGGCCTGACGGTCTCCTGGGGGCTAACCCTAACCCTAGGTCGGCCCCCCAGGGGCCCCTCTGAAGGGTTTTGGTGCCACTACGCCAGGGTTCTGGAAGCCCAAGCCCCAAAGCCAGACTCACCCTCCCACAACGCTGCCACCCGGGCCGCGAGGGGCGCCTCCGGTCCTTCAGGGCCGGAGAACTGACAGGGCCCTGGAGAAACCGGCGACATTTGAAGCCTCCCACCCCAAAATGCAGGGGCCCACAATCCCGCACCCCAGCGCCTTTACCTCGGCCCGCCCACCTCTCACCGCCCAGCCAGAGGATCTGGCCTGCCGGCCTTATGGGGGCTAACTCTAACCCTGGGTCGGCCCACGAGGAGCCCCTCCCAAGGGGCCTGGCACCACAACGCCGGGGATTGGGGATCCCCGAGCTGCAGCCTGGGATTCACCCTGCCGCCCCACCGCCAACGGAGCCGCTAGGGGCGTTGCTGGGGATTCAGGGCAGGAGAAAGGGCAGGGCCCTCCGAGCCATGGCAACATTCAAAGGCCCAGGACGCCAAAACGCTGGGGCCCACGCTCCCGCTCCCCAGCGCCTTCACCTCGGGCCGCACCTCAGCTCGCCGCACAGTGTGCGGTTGGGCCTGACGGTCTCCTGGGGGCTAACCCTAACCCTAGGTCAGCCACCCAGGGGCCACTCCCAAGGGTCCTGGTGCCGCTACACTGGGGATCAGGGACCCCAAGACCCAGAGCCAGACTCACCCTGCCGCAACGTTGCCACCCGGGCCGCTAGTGGCGCCGCCCGTCATTCAGGGCGGGAGAACTGACAGGGCCCTGGAGAAACCGGCGATATTTGAAGCCTCCTGCGCCAAAATGCAGGGGCCCACGCTCCCGATCGCCAGCGCCTTTACCTCGGGCCGCCCACCTCTCGCCGCCCAGCCAGAGGATTGGGCCTGCTGGCCTCCTGGGTGCTAACTCTAAACCTAGGTCCGCCCACGAGGAGCCCCTCCCAAGAGGCCTGGCCCCGCAACGCTGGGGATTGGGGATCCCCGAGCCGCAGCATGGACTCACCCTGCCGCTCCACCGCCAAGGGAGCTGCTAAGGGCGCCGCTGGTTATTCAGGGCAGGAGAACGGGCAGGGCCCTTTGAGCCATGGCAACAGTCGAAGGCCCAGGGCGCCAAAACGCTGGGGACCACGCTCCCGCTCTGCATCACCCTCAACTCGGCCCGCACCTCCGCTCTTCGCAGAGCCAGCGACTCGGGCCTGCCAGCCTCCTGGGAGCTAAGCCTAACCCTAGGACAGCCCCTGAAGGTCCCTTCCTAAGGGGCCTGGCGCCGCAACGCCAGGGATTGGGAGCCCCCAAGCCCAGCGCCGGATGCACGCTGCCACCCCAACCCATACAGGCCGCTAGGGGTGCCGCCATTCATTCAGGGTGGGAGGACGGGCAGGGCCCTTCGAACCCCCGCCGACCTTCGAAGGCGCCCCGAACCAAAAGGCTTGGGCCCGGGCTCATGTTCACCAGCACCCTCACCTCGGCCCAACTCTCCGCTCGACGCACAGGCGGTGTATCGGGCCTGCTGGCCTCCTGGAGGCTAACCCTAACCATAGGTCGGCCACCGAGGGGCCCTTCCCAAGGGGCCTGGCGTCGCAACGCTGGGGATGGGGACCCCGAGCTCACGTGCCCCACTCACCCTGCTGCCCTTCAGCCACCCGAGCCACTAGAGGCCCCGCCGGTCAATCAGGGCAAGAGATCGGGCAGGGCCCTCCGAGCCCACGCTGACCTTTGAAGGCTCCCCGCGCAAAAACGTTGGCTCCCAGGATCCTGCTCGCCAGCGCCCTCACCTAGGCCCACCCCACCGCTTGCTTCAGAGCCGGTGGATAGGGCCTGCCGGGCTCCTGGCAGCTAACCAAAACCCTGGGTGGGCCCTGAGGGGACATCGCAAGCGGCCTGGCTCTGCAATGCTGGGAATTGGTGACTCAGAGCCCCAGAGCCAGACTCACCCTGCCGCGCTGTCCCCACCTGGGCCGCTAGGGGCGCCGCGGGTCATAGAGGGCGAGAGAAGGGCAGGGCCTTCTGAGTCCCCGGTGACCTTCAAAGGCTCCCCGTGCCAAAACGCTGGTGCCCACGCTCCCGCTCCCCAGCGCCTTCACCTCGGGCCGCACCTCAGCTCGCCGCACAGTGTGCGGTTGGGCCTGACGGTCTCCTGGGGGCTAACCCTAACCCTAGGTCGGCCCCCCAGGGGCCCCTCTGAAGGGTTTTGGTGCCACTACGCCAGGGTTCTGGAAGCCCAAGCCCCAAAGCCAGACTCACCCTCCCACAACGCTGCCACCCGGGCCGCGAGGGGCGCCTCCGGTCCTTCAGGGCCGGAGAACTGACAGGGCCCTGGAGAAACCGGCGACATTTGAAGCCTCCCACCCCAAAATGCAGGGGCCCACAATCCCGCACCCCAGCGCCTTTACCTCGGCCCGCCCACCTCTCACCGCCCAGCCAGAGGATCTGGCCTGCCGGCCTTATGGGGGCTAACTCTAACCCTGGGTCGGCCCACGAGGAGCCCCTCCCAAGGGGCCTGGCACCACAACGCCGGGGATTGGGGATCCCCGAGCTGCAGCCTGGGATTCACCCTGCCGCCCCACCGCCAACGGAGCCGCTAGGGGCGTTTTTGGGAATTCAGGGCAGGAGAAAGGGCAGGGCCCTCCGAGCCATGGCAACAGTCGAAGGCCCAGGGCGCCAAAACGCTGGGGACCACGCTCCCGCTCTGCATCACCCTCAACTCGGCCCGCACCTCCGCTCTTCGCAGAGCCAGCGACTCGGGCCTGCCAGCCTCCTGGGAGCTAAGCCTAACCCTAGGACAGCCCCTGAAGGTCCCTTCCTAAGGGGCCTGGCGCCGCAACGCCAGGGATTGGGAGCCCCCAAGCCCCAGCGCCGGATGCACGCTGCCACCCCAACCCATACAGGCCGCTAGGGGTGCCGCCATTCATTCAGGGTGGGAGGACGGGCAGGGCCCTTCGAACCCCCGCCGACCTTCGAAGGCGCCCCGAACCAAAAGGCTTGGGCCCGGGCTCATGTTCACCAGCACCCTCACCTCGGCCCAACTCTCCGCTCGACGCACAGGCGGTGTATCGGGCCTGCTGGCCTCCTGGAGGCTAACCCTAACCATAGGTCGGCCACCGAGGGGCCCTTCCCAAGGGGCCTGGCGTCGCAACGCTGGGGATGGGGACCCCGAGCTCACGTGCCCCACTCACCCTGCTGCCCTTCAGCCACCCGAGCCACTAGAGGCCCCGCCGGTCAATCAGGGCAAGAGATCGGGCAGGGCCCTCCGAGCCCACGCTGACCTTTGAAGGCTCCCCGCGCAAAAACGTTGGCTCCCAGGATCCTGCTCGCCAGCGCCCTCACCTAGGCCCACCCCACCGCTTGCTTCAGAGCCGGTGGATAGGGCCTGCCGGGCTCCTGGCAGCTAACCAAAACCCTGGGTGGGCCCTGAGGGGACATCGCAAGCGGCCTGGCTCTGCAATGCTGGGAATTGGTGACTCAGAGCCCCAGAGCCAGACTCACCCTGCCGCGCTGTCCCCACCTGGGCCGCTAGGGGCGCCGCGGGTCATAGAGGGCGAGAGAAGGGCAGGGCCTTCTGAGTCCCCGGTGACCTTCAAAGGCTCCCCGTGCCAAAACGCTGGTGCCCACGCTCCCGCTCCCCAGCGCCTTCACCTCGGGCCGCACCTCAGCTCGCCGCACAGTGTGCGGTTGGGCCTGACGGTCTCCTGGGGGCTAACCCTAACCCTAGGTCGGCCCCCCAGGGGCCCCTCTGAAGGGTTTTGGTGCCACTACGCCAGGGTTCTGGAAGCCCAAGCCCCAAAGCCAGACTCACCCTCCCACAACGCTGCCACCCGGGCCGCGAGGGGCGCCTCCGGTCCTTCAGGGCCGGAGAACTGACAGGGCCCTGGAGAAACCGGCGACATTTGAAGCCTCCCACCCCAAAATGCAGGGGCCCACAATTCCGCACCCCAGCGCCTTTACCTCGGCCCGCCCACCTCTCACCGCCCAGCCAGAGGATCTGGCCTGCCGGCCTTATGGGGGCTAACTCTAACCCTAGGTCGGCCCCCGAGGGCCCCCTCCCAAGGAGCCTGGCACCACAATGCCGGGGATTTGGGAACCCGAGCCCCAGTGCTGGACTCACTCTGCCACCCCGCAAGCACCCATGGCGCTAGGGGCGTTGCCAGTCATTCAGGAAGGGAGAACGGGCAGGGCCCTCCGATCCCCCTGTGACCTTCGAAGGCCCCCTGCGCAAAAACTCTGGCTCCCTCGCTTCTGCTCGCCAGCGCCCTAACCTCGGCCCACCCCTACGCTCGGTGCAGAGCTGGCGGATCGGGCCTGCTGGCTTCCTGGGGTCTAACCCTAACCCTAGGTCACCACCGAGGGGCCCCTCCCAAGTGGCCTGGCGCCGCATGCCATTGATTGGGGACCCCCAAGTCCCAGCGCCGGATGCACCCTGCCGCCCCACCGCCACATGGGGAGCTAGGGGCGTTGCCAGTCCTTCAGGGCGACAGAACGGGCAGGACCCTCCGAGCCACCTGTGACTTTTGAAGGCACCCCAAGGCAAAGCCAAAATGCTCTGGCCCACGCTCCCGCTCGCCAGCTATCTCACCTTGACCCACACCTCCATTCACTGCACATGGGCTGATCGAGCCTGCCAGCCTCCTGGGGGCTAACCCTAACCCTAGGTTGGCCACCGAGGGGCCCGTCCCAAAGGGCCTGGCGGGGCAACGCCAGGTATTAGGGACCCCCGAGCCCCAGCGCCGGATTCACTCTGCCGCCACGCTGACAACCGGGCCGCTAAGGGTGCCGTTGGTCATTCAGGGCGGGAGAACGGGCAGGGCCCTCCGAGCCCGCGGCGACCTTCGAAGGCCGCCCCATTCAAAATGCTTGAGCTCACGCTCCTGCTCCTCAGCGCCCTCACCTCGGCCCGCCCCTCTGCTCGCCGCAGAGCCGGTGGACGAGGCCTGCCCTCCATCTGGGGACTACCCATAACCCTAGGTTGGCCCCTGAGGGGCCACTCCAAAGGGGCCTGGCACCGCAATGCCTGGGATTGGGGACCCCCGAGCCCCAGCGCCGGACTGAAGGTCTCGCCCCGCCGCCACCTGGGTCGCTAGGAGTACCGTCGGTCATTCAGGGAGGGAGAATGGGCAGATCCCTCCGAGCCCCTGGTGACCTTCGAAGGCCCCCCGCGCCAAAACGCTTGGGCCCTTGCTCCCGCTCGCCTGCGCCCTCACCTCGGTCCGCCCCTCCGCTCGCTGCAGAGCCAGTGGATCGGGACTGCCGGCCTCCTGGGTGTTACCCTAACCGTTGGTGGGCCCCCGAGTGGGCCATCCCAGGTTCCTATTGCTGCAACACCGGGGATTGGGGACCCCCGAGCCCCAGCGCCAGACTCACCCTGCAGCCCCGCCACCACCCGGGCCGCTACAGGTGCCGCCGGTCATTCAGGGAGGGAGAACAGGCAGGGACCTCCGAGGCCCCTGGGGCCTTCGTAGGCCCCCCGCGCCAAAACGCTTGGGCCCACGCTCCCGTTCGCCAGCGCCCTCACCTCGGCTCGCCCATCTGCTCGCCACACAGCTGGCGTTTTGGGCCTGCCGGCCTCCTGAGGTCTAACTCTAACCCTAGGTCAGCCCCCGAGGCGTACCTCCCAAGGCGCTTGGTGCCACAATGCCGGAGATTGGTGACCCCCGAGCCACAGCGCCGGACTCACATTGCCACCCCACCGCCACCCGGGCTTCTAGGGCCGCTGCCAGTCAGTCAGGACGGGAGAACGGGCAGGGCCCTCCGAGCCCACAGCGACCATCGAAGCCCCCCTGCGCCAAACGCCTGGGCCCATGTTCCTGCTCGCCAGCACCCTTGCCTCGGCCCACCCCTCCGCTCGCTGCACAGCCGGCATACAGGCCTGCCGACTCCTGGGAGCTAACCCTAACGCTAGGTCGGTGCCCGAGGGGCCCCTCCCAAGGGGCCTGGTGCCGCAAGCCAGGGATTCAGGACGCCCAAGCCTCAGCACTGGACTCACCCTGCTGACCCACCGCCACCCTGGCCGCTAGGAGCGCTGTCAGTCATTCAGGGCGGGAGAATGGGCAGGGCCCTCTGAGCCCCCTGCGACTTTCGAAGGCCCCCCTCGCCAAAACGCTTGGGCCCATGCTCCCGCTCGCCAGCACCCTCACCTCGCCCCCCCCCCTCCGCTAGTCGCATAGCCAGCGGATTGGGCCTGCTGGCCTCCTGGGGACTATTGGTATCCCTAGTTCAGCCCACTAGGGGCCCTACCCAAGGGGCCTGGCGCCGCAACGCTGGGGATTGGGAATCCACGATCCCCAGCGCTGGACTCACCCTACTGCCCCGCTGCCACCCGGGCTGGTAGGGGCGCCGCCGATCATTCAGGGCGGGAAAACGGGCAGGGCCCTCCGAGCCCCTGCCGACCATCGAAGTCCCCCCACGCCAAAACGCTTGGGCCCTCACTCCCGCTTGCCAGCTCCTTCACCTCGGCCCGCCACTCCACTCGACGCACACCTGGCGGATAGGGTCTGCCGGCCTCCCGGGGGCTAACCCTAACACTAGTTCGGTCCCCAAAGGGCCCCTCCAAAGGGGCCTGGCACCACAACGCCGGGGATTGGGGACCCCCATGCCCCAGCGCCGGACTCACCCTGCCGTCCTGCCGCCACCTGGGCCGCTAGGGGTGCGGCCGGATATTCAAGGCTGGAAAACGGGCAGGGCCCTTGGAGCCCCCGGCGACCTTCAAAGGGCCCCTGCGCCAAAACGCTTGAGCCCAGGCTCCCGCTCGCCAGCGCCCTCACCTTGGCCTGCCCCTCCGCTCACCGGATAGCTGGCGGATCGGGCCAGCCTGCCTTCTGGTGGCTAAACCTAACCGTAGGTCGGCCACCGAGGGGCCCCTCCGATGGATGGGGCCTGGCGCCACATCGCCTGGGATTGCTGACCCCGAGCCCCAGCGCGGGATTCACCTTGCCGCCCCACCGCCAACTGGGCTGCTAGGAGTGCCGTCAGTCATTCAGGGCGGGAAAATGGGCAGGGCCCTCCGAGCCCCTGGCGACCTTCGAAGACCCCCCGCGCCAAAACGATTGGGCCCAAGCTCCTGCTCACCTGCGCCCTCACCTCGGACCACCCCTCCGCTCACTGCACAGCCGGTGGATCGGGCCTGTGGGCCTCCTGGGGGCTAACCCTAACCCTAGGTCTGCCCCCAAATGGCCCTTCCCAAGGGGCCTGGCGCCGCAAAGCCGGGCATTGGGGACCCCCGAGACCCAGCACCGGACTCAACCTGCCGCCCCGCTGCCACCAGTGCCGTGAGGAGCGCCATCGGTCATTCAGGACGGAAGAACGGGCAGGACCCTCTGAGTCCCTGGCAAAATTCGAAGGCCCCTCACGCCGAAACTTTGGGCCCATGTTCCCACTCGACAAATCGCTCATCTCAACCTGCCCCTCTGCTCGCCGCACAGCTGGAGGATCGGGCCTGCCGGCCTCCTTTGGGCTAACCCTACCCTAGGTCGGCCCCCGAGGGACCACTTCCAAGTGTCCGGTGCAGCCACGCCGGGGATTGGGGACCCCCCCCAGTGCTGGACTCACCTTGCCGTCCCGTCGCCAACCGGGCCGCTACGGGCACCGCCGGTCATTCAGGGCGGGAGAACGGGCAGCGCCCTCTGAGCCTCTGGCGACTACGAAGGCCATCCGCGCCAAAACGCTTGGGCCGACGCTCCCGGTCGCCAGCGACCTCACCTCAGCACACCACTCCAATCGCCGCAGAGCTGGCGGATCGCGCCTGCCACCCTCCTGGGGGCTAACCTTAACCCAAGCTGGGCCCCAGAGGGGCCCCTCCCAAGGGGACTGGCGCCGCAACGCCAGGGATCGGGGAACCCGAGCCCCGGCTGCGAACTAACCCTGCCCCCGTGCCATCACCCGGGCTGCTAGGGGCACCCTCGGTCATTCAGGGCGGCAGAACTGGCAGGCCCCTCCGAGCCCCCAGCGACCTTTGAAGGCCCCCCGCGCCAAAACGCTTGGGCTCACGCTCCTGTTTGTCAGCGCACTCACTTCGACCCACCCCTCCTCTCGCCACACAGCTGGCAGATCCCGCCTGCCGGGCTTCTGGGTGTAACCCTAACCCTAGGTCTGTCCCCATGGGGCCCCTCCTAATGGGCCTGGCATCGCAATGCCGGGGATTGGGGAACCCCAGGCCCAGCGCCGGACTCACCCTGCTGCCCCACCACCACCCAGGCCGCTAGGGGCGTTGCCAGAATTTCAGGGCGGAAGAAAGGGCAGGGCCCTCTGAGCCCCCGCTGACCTTAGAAGGCCTCCCGCACCAAAACATTTGGGCCCACGCTCCCGTTCGCCAGCGCCCTCTTCTCAGGTCGCCCTTCCGCTCACCGAACATCTAGCGGATCAGGCCAGCCTGCTTCCTGGGGGCTAACGCTAACCCTAGGTCGGACCCCGAGGGGCCCCTTCCAAAGGCCTGGTGCCACAACGTCGGGGATTGGGGACCCCTGAGCCACAGTGCCAGACGCACTCTACCGCCCCTCCCCTACTGGCCCCTAGGGGCGCCGCCGGTCATTCAGGGCGGGAGAATGGGCAGGGCCCTCCGAGCCATGGCAACATTCGAAGGCTCAGGGCACCAAAACACTGGGGCCCACGCTCCCGCTCGCCATCGCCCTCAACTCGACCCGCACCTCCGCCCATCGCACAGTGGGCAGATCGGGCCTGCCGGACTCCTGGGAGATAACCCCAAACCCTACTTCGGCCCCCGAGGGGCCCCACCAAGGGGCCTGGCACCGCCACGCCGGGGCTTGGGGAATCCTGAGCCCCAGCTCCGGACTCACGCTGCCTCCCCACCGCCACCCTGGCCGCTAGGGTGCCGCCGGTCATTAAGGGCGGGGGAACGGGCAGGGCCATCAGAGCTCACGGCGACCATCGAAGGCCCCCCGCGCCAAAACGCTTGGGCCCACGCTCCCGCTCCCCAGTGCCCTCACCTCAGCTTGCCCCTCCGCTTGCCGCAGAGCTGGCGGATCGGGCCTGCCGTCCTCCTGGGGAATCTCCCTAAGCCTAGGTCGGCCATCGACGGACCCCTCCCAAGGGCCCTGGTGCCGCAACGCCGGGGATGGGGGACCCCCGATCCCCAGCGCTGGACTTAACCTGCCCCCCTGCCACCACCCTGGCGACTAGGGGCGCTGTCGTTCATTAAGGGCAGGAAAACGGGCAGCGCCCTCCGAGGCCCCAGCGACCTTCGAAGCCCTCCGCGAAAAAACGCTTGGGCCCAAGCTCTTGCTCGCCAGCGCCCTCACCTCAGCCCGCCCCTCCGCTCGCCGCACAGCGGGTGGATCGGGCCTGCCGGCCTACTGGGGGCTAACCCTATCCCTAGGTCTGTCCCCGAGGGCCCCCACCCAAGGGGCCTGGTGCCGCAAACTGGGGATGGGGGACCCCCAAGCCCCAGCGCCGGACTCACCCTGCCACCCCTCCGACATCCGGGCAGCTAGGGGCGCCGCAGGTCATTGAGGGCGGGAGAATGGGCAGGGCCCTCGAGCCCCCGGCGAACTTCGAAGACCCCCTCGCCAAAACGCTTGGGCTCACGCACCCGCTCACCAGAGCCCTCACCTCGGTTTGCCCCTCCGCTCTCTGCACAGCCAGCAGATCGGCCTGCCGGCCTCCTTGGGGCTAACCGTAACCCTAGGTCGGCCCCTTAGGGGCCCCTCCCCAGGGGCCTAGCACCACAACGCCGGGGGTTGGGGATCCCTGAGCCCCAGCGCCAGATTCACCCTGCTGCCCCACCGCCAACCGGGCCGGTAGGGGTGCCGCTGGTCATTCAGTGCGGGAGGACATGTAGGGCCCTCCGAGCTATCGGTGACTTTTGAAGGCCCCCAGAGCCAAAACGCTTGGGCCCATGCTCCCGTTCGCCAGCACCCTCACTTCGGCCAGGCCCTCTGCTTGCCGCACAGGAGGCGGATAGTGCCTGTCAGCCACCTGGGGGCTAACCCTAAACATAGGTCGGCCCCCTAAGGTCCCCTCCTAAGTGGCCTGGACCCACAACGCCGGCGATAGGGTACCTCCCAGCCCCAGCGCCGGATTCACCCTGCCGCCCTTCTGCCAACTGGGTCGGTAGGGGCAACACCGGACATTAAGGGCGGGAGAACGGGCAGGGCCCTCTGAGCCCCCGGCGACCTTCGAAGGCCCCCCGCACCAAGGAACTTGGGTCCACGCTTCCGCTCGCAGCGCCCGTACCTCGACCCCCCGTCCGCTCACCACAAGCTGGCGGATCGGGTCGGCTGGCCTCCTGGGGGCTAACGCTAACCCTGGGTCGGCCCCCGAGGGGCCCCTCCCAAGGGACCTGGCACCGCAACACCAGGGATTGGGCCCCCACAGCCCCAGCTCCGGACTCACCCTGCTGCCCCGCCACCACCTGGGCCACTAGGGGCGTCGCCCATCATTCAGGGCTGGAGAACAGGCAGGGTCTTCCGAGGCCCCTGCGACCTTAGTAGGCCCCCCGTGCCAAAAAGCTTGGGCCCATGCTCCTGCTCGCTAGCGCCTTACCTCAGCCGCCCCTCCGCTCGCCGCGAGCTGGCGGATCGGGCCTGCCGGCCTTCTGGGGGCTAACCCAAACACCAGGTCGGCCCCCAAGGGGCCCCTCCCAAGGGGCCTATCGCTGCAATGCCTGGGATTGGTGACCCCCGAGTCCCAGCGCCGGACTCACCGTGCCGCCCCGCCGCCACCCGGGCCGGTAGGAGAGCCATCGGTCATTCAGGGCAGAACAACGGACAGGGCCCTCCGAGCCCCCGGCGCCATTTGAAGGCCCTCTGCACCAAAACCCTTGGGCCCACGCTCCCGCTCGCCAGCACCATCACTTCGGCCCACCCTCCGCTCGCTGCACAGCTGGCGGATTGGGCCTGATGGTCTCCTGGGGGCTAACCCTAACCCTAGGTCGGCCCTTGAGGGGCCCCTCCCAAGGGGCCTGGTGCCGCAACGCCAGGGATTTGGGACCCACAAGCCCCAGCGCCGGATTCACCCTCCCGCCCCGCTGCCACCTGGGCCTCTAGGGGCACTGCCGGTCATCCAGGGCGGGAGAACGGGCAGGGTCCTCCGAGCCCCTGGTGACCTTTGAAGGCCCCCACACCAAAACGCTTGGGCCCACGCTTCTTGCTAGTAAGCGCCCTCACCTCGGTCCGCCCCCCCTCTCGCCGCACAGACAGCGGATTGTGCCTGCCAGCCTCCTGGGAACTAACCCTAACTCTAGGTCTGCTCACGAGGGGTCCCTCCCAAGGGGCCTGGCAATGTCACGCCGGGGATTGGGGACCCTCAAGCCCAGTGCATTACTTACCCTGCTGCCCTGCCACCACCCAGGCTGCTAGGGGCGCCGCCGGTTATTTAGGGTGGGAGAACGGGCAGGGCTCTCCGAGCCCCGGCGACCTTCGAAGACCCCCGCTCCAAAACGCTTGGGCCTATGCTCCTGCTCGCCAGCACCCTCTCCTCAGCCCGCCCCTCCGCTCGCTGCACAGCCGGCAGATCGGGACTGCCGGCCTCCTGGGGCTAACCCTAACCCTAGGTCGGCTCCCGAGGGGCCCATCCCAAGGGGCCTGGTGCCGCCACGCGGGTGATTGGGGACCCCCGAGCACCAGGGCCGAAGTCACCCTGCCGCCCTGCTGCGACCCGGCTCACTAGGGGCACCGTCCTCATTCGGGGCTGGGGAACGTGTAGGGCCCTCCGAGCCCCCGGCGACTTTTGAAGGCCCACCGCGCCAAAACGCTTGGGCCCAAGCTCCCGTTCGCAAGCGCCCTCACCTCGGCCCGTCCCTCCACTTGCCACACAGCTGGCGGATCGGGCCTGCAGGCCTCCTGGGGGATAACCCTAAACCTAGGTTGGCCCCCAAGGGCCCCTCCCAAGGTGCCTGGCGCCACCACACCTGGGATTGGGGTCCCCTGAGCCCCATCGACTGACTCACCCTGCCGCCCCGCCACCACCCGGGCTGCTAGGGGCGCCGCCGGTCATTCAGGGCGTTAGAACGGGCAGGGCTCTCCGAGCCCCCGGCAAGCTTCGAATGCCCGCTCGCCAAAATGCTTGGGCCCATGCTCCCACTCGCCAGTGCATTCACATCGACCCACCCTCCGCTCACAGTACAGCCGACGGATAGGTCCTGCCGGCCTCCTGGAGCTAACACAAACCCTACGTCGGCGCCCGAGGGGCCCCTCCCAAACGGCCTGGCTCCGCCACGCCGGGGCTTGGGGACCCCCGAGCACCAGCGGCAGTCTCACCCTGCCTCCGCGCTGTGACCCGGCCCGCTAGGGGCGCTGTCCTCATTCAGGGCGGGAGAACGGGCAGGGCCCTCAGAGCCCCGGGCGACATTTGAAGACCCCCGCGCCAAAACGCTTGGACCCACAGAACCGCTCGCCAGCGCCCTCACCTAGACTAGCCCCTCCGCATGGCACACAGCCAGCGGATCAGGCCTGCCAGCCTCCTGGGGGCTAAACCAAACCCTACGTCAGCCCCCGAGGGGCCCCTCCCAAGGGGCCTGGCTCCGCCACGCTGGGGCATGGGGACCCTCGAGCACCAGCGCTGGACTCACCCTGCCGCCCCACCACGACCCGGGGCGCTAGGGGCGCTGCTGGTCATTCAGGGCGGGAAAGCGGCCAGGGCCCTGTGAGCCCCTGGTGACCAGCGAAGGCCCCCTGCGCCAAAACGCTTGGGCCCACGGTCCCGCATGCCAGCGTGCTCACCTCATCCCACCCCCCCTCTTGCCGCACAGACAGCGGATCGGGCCTGCCAGCCTCCTGGGAACTGACCCTAACTCTAGGTCTGCTCACGAGGGGCCCCTCCCAAGGGGCCTGGCGATGCCACGCCGGGGATTGGGGACCCTCGAGCCCCAGCGCATTACTTACCCTGCCGCCCTGCCGCCACCCGGGCTGCTAGGGATGCTACCAGTTATTTAGGGCGGGAGAACGGGCAGGGCCCTCCAAGCCCCCAGTGACCTTCAAAGGCCCCCCGCGCCAAAACACTTGGGCCTACGCTCCTGCTCGCCAGCACCCTCTCCTCAGCCCGCCCCTCCGCTCACTGCACAGCTGGCAGATCGGGACTGCCGGCCTCCTGGGGCTAACCCTAACCCGAGGTCGGATCCCGAGGGGCCCATCCCAAGGGGCCTGGCACCGCCACGTGGGTGATTGGGGACCCCCAAGCACCAGGGCTGAACTCACCCTGCTGCCCCGCTGCGACCCGGCTCGCTAGGGGCACCGTCCTCATTCGGGGCTGGGGAACGGACAGGGCCCTCTGAGCCCCCGGTGACATTCGAAGGCCCGACACGCCAAAACGCTTGGGCTCATGCTCCCGCTCGCCAGCGCCCTCACCTCGCCCCACCCGTCCGTTCTCTGCACAGCCGGCGGATCAGGCCCCGGCCTCCATTGGGCTAACCCTAACCCTAGGTCAGCCCCCGAGGGACCCCTCCCAAGGGGCCAGGCGCCACCACGCCGGGGCATTTGGATCCCTGAGCCCTACTCCAGACTCACCCTGCCGCCCCGCCGCCACCCGGGATGCTAGGGGCGCCACCGGTCATTCAGGGAGGGAGTACCAGCAGGGCCCTCTGAGCCCACGATGACCTTTGAAGGCCCCCCGCACCAAAACGCTTGGGCCTAAGCTCCTGCTCACCAGCGCCCTCACCTCGGCTCACCCCTCCCCTCGCCACACAGCGGGCGGATCGGCCCCGGCCTCCTTTGGGCTAACCCTAACCCTAGGTCGGCCCCCGAGGGGCCCCTCCATAGCGGCCTGGCGCCGCAACACCGGGGATTGAGGACCCCTGAGTCCCAGCGCCAGACTCACCCAGCTGCCCCGCCGCCTTGCGGGCCGCCTGGGACGCCGCAGATCATTCAGGGCGGGAGAAAGGGCAGGGCTCTATGAGCTCCTGGCGATCTTTAAAGGCCCCCCGCGCCAAACGCTTGGGCCCACGCTCCCGCTCGCCAGCGCCTTCACTTCGGCCCACCCCTCCGCTCGCCGCACCACTGGCGGATCGGGCCTGTCGGCCTCCTAGGAGCTAACACTAACCCTAGGTCGGCCCCAGAGGGGCCCGTCCGAGGGGCCTGGCGCTGCCACACCAAGGATTGGGGACTCCTGAGCCACAACGCCAGATGCAGCCTGCTGCCCTGCCACCACCCGGACCACTAGGGGCGCTGCTGGTCATTCTGGGCTGGAGAACGTACAGGGCCTTCTGAGCCACCCTGGATCTTTGAAGGCCCCCACGCCAAAACGCCTGGGCCCACGCTCCCGCTTGCCAGCACTCTCACCTCGGCCTGCCCCTCTGCACGCCGCAAAGCTGGCAGATCAGGCCTGCCGAAATCCTGGGGGCTAACACAAACCCTGTGTCAGCCCCCGAGGGGCCCCTCACAAGGGTCCTGGAGCCGCCACTCCTGTGCTTGGGCACGCTCAGCAGCAGCGCCAGACTCACCCTGCCACCATACCACCACCCGGGCTGCTAGGGGCAGCGCCGGTCATTCAGGGCGGGAGAACGGGCTGGGATCTCCGAGCCCCTGATGACATTGGAAGGCCCCCCGTGCAAAAACGCTTCAGCCAACGATCCCGCTCCCCAGAGCCCTCACCTTGGCCCACCACTCCGCTCTCCACACAGCCAGCGTATCGGGCCTGCTGGCCTCCTTTGAGCTAACACTAACCCTAGGTCAGCCCCCAAGGGACCCCTCCCAAGTGCCTGGCGCCATCACGCCAGTGATTGAGACCCCCAAGCCCCAGCTGTGGACTCACCCTGCCGCTGCGTCTCACCTTGGCCCGCCACTCCACTCTCCACACAGCTGGTGGATCGGGCCTGTCGGCCTCCTGGGAACTAACTCCAAACCCTACGTCGGCCCCCAAGGGGCCCCTCCCAAGGGGCCTGATGTCGCCACGCCAGGGATTGGGGATGCCCTAGCCCTAGCGCCAGACTCACCCTGCAGCCCCGCCTCCACCCTGGCCTCTAGGGGTGCCGCCGGTCATTCAGTGCGGGAGAACGTGCAGTGCCCTCCGAGCCCCCAGCAAACTTCGAAAGCCCCCTTGCCAAAACTCTTGGGCCCACGCTCCCACTCGCCAGTGCCCTCACCTCGGCCCACCCCTCCGCTCACCGCACAGCTGGCAGATCTGGCCTGCCAGCCCCCTTGGGGCTAACTCTACACCTAGGTCAGCCCCGGTGGGCCCCCTCCCAAGGTGCCTGGTGCCGCCTCGCTGGGGACTGGGGTCCCCGGAGCCCCTTCGCCACACTCACACTGCCACCCCACCGCCAACCGGGACACTAGGGGTGCCGCCGGTTATTCAGGTTGGGAGAACGGGTAGGGCCCTCCGAAACATCGGCGACATTCGAAGGCCCCCCGCACCAAAAGGCTTAGGCCCATGCTCTTGCTCCCCAGTGCCCTCACCTCGGCCCACCCCACTGCTTGCTGCACAGCTGGCGGATTGGGCCTGCCGGCCTCCTGAGGGCTAACCCTAACCCTAGGTCAACCCCTGAGGGGCCCCTCCCAAGGGGCCTGGCGTCACCACGCCACGGATTGGGGACCCCCGAGCCCCAGGTCTGGACTAACCCTGCCGCCCTGCGTCCATCTGGGCTGCTATCGGCACCACCGGTCATTCAGCGCGGGAGAATGAGCAGGGCTCTCAGAGACCCCGGCAACATTTGAAGTTACCCTGCGCCAAAACGCTTGGGCACACGCACCCGCTCCCCAGCACCCTCACCTTGGCCCACCGCTCCACACCCCGCTCAGCCAGGGGATCAGGCCTGCCTGCCTCCTGGGGGCTAAACCTATTCCAGGTCAGCCCCCGAGGGGCCCCTCCCACGGGGCCTGGCGTCGCCTCGCCAGGGATTGGGGACGCCCGAGCCCCAGCGCCGGATTCACCCTGCCGCCCCGGCACCACCCGGGCCGCTAGGGGCGCCGCCGGTCATTCACGGAGGGAGAACATGCAGGGCCTTCCAAGCCTCCGTCGACCTTTGAAGGACCCCGCGCCAAAACTCCTGGGCCAATGCTCCCGCTCGCCAGCGCCATCACCTCGGCCTGCACCTCTGCAAACTGCACAGCCGGCGGATTGCGCATGTCGGCCTCCTGGGGGCTCCTCCCAAGGGACCTGGCACTGCCACACTGGTGCTTGGGGACCCCCAGCACCAGCGCCAGACAAACCCTGCCGCCTTGCTGCCAACCCGGCCGCTAGGGACGCCGCCACTCATTCAGGTCGGTAGAATGGGCAGGGCCCTCTGAGCCCCCGGCGACCTTTGAAGGCCCCCCGTACCAAATCGCTTGGGCCCATGTTCCTGCTCGCCAGCTTGCTCACCTTGGCCCGCCCTCTGCTCAACACACAGCTGTCGGATCAGGCCTACCGGCCTCCTGGGGGCTAACCCTAACCCTAGGTTGGCCCCCAAAGGGCCCCTCCCAAGGGGCCTGTCGCCACAACACCGGGGATTGATGACCCCCAGCCCCAGCGCCGGACTCACCCTGCATCCCCGCCGGCACCCAGGCCGCTAGGGCACCACCGGTCATTCAGGGCGGGAGAATGGACAGGGCCCTCCCAGTCCCAGTGAACTTCTAAGGCCCCAGGAGCCAGAATGCTTGGGCCCATGCTCCCGCTGACCAGCGCCCTCGCCTCAGCCAGCCCCTCTGCTGGCTGCACAGCCAGCGGATTGGGCCTGCCAGCCTCCTGGGGGCTAACCCTAACCCTAGGTTGGCCCCCGAGGGGAACCTCCCAAGGGGCCTGGCGCAGCAATGCCAGGGACTGGGGACCCCTGAGCTCCAGCGCCGGACTCACCCTGCTGCCCCGACGCCACCCGAGCTGCTAGGGGCGCTGCCGGTCATTCAGTGCGGGAGAACAGGCAGGGCCCTTCGAGCCCCTGGCGACCTTCGAAGGCCAACTTGCAAATACGCTTGGGCCCACACTCCTGCTCACTAGCACCCACATCTCAGCCCGCCCCTCCGCTTGCCGCACACCTGGCAGATCAGGCCTGCTGGCATCCTGGGGGCTAACTCTAACACTTGGTCGGCCCACGAGGGGCCCCTCCCAAGGGGCCTTGCACCACAACACCGGGGATTGGGGACACCCGAGCCCCAGTGCCAGACTCTCCCTGCCGCCCTGCCGCCAACTGGGCCAGTAGGGGCGCCGCTGATCATTCAAGGAGGGAGAAGGGGCAGGGCCCTCTGAGCCCCCGGCGACCTTCGAAGAACTCCTGCGCTAAAATGCTTGGGCCCACTTTTCCTCTCCCCAGCGCCCTCACCTCGGCCCGCACCTCCACTCGCCGCACAGTGTGCGGATTGGGCCTGACGGTCTTTTTGGGGCTAACCTTAACCCTAGGTCGTCGCCCCAGGGGCCCCTCCCAAGGGTCCTGGTGCCACTACGCCGGGGATGTGGTACCCCAAGCCCCAGAGCTGGACTCACCCTCCACAGTGCAGCCACCCGGGCCGCTAGGGGCACCACCGGTCATTCAGGGTGGGAGAACGGACAGGGCCGTGGAGAAACCGGCGACATTTGAAGCCTCCCACCCCAAAATGCTGGGGCCCACCATCACGCTCCCCAGCACCTCCACCTTGGCCCGCCCACCTCTAGCCGCCTAGCCAGAGGATCACGCCTGCTGGCCTCATGGGGGCTAAATCTAACCCTAGGTCGGCCCACAAGGAGCCCTTCCCAAGGGGCCTGGCACTGCAACGCCGGGGATTGGGGATCACCGAGCCGCAGCGTGGGACTCACCCTGCTGCCCAACCGTGAATGGAGCCGCTAGGGGCATCGCCGGTAATTCAGGGCGGGAGAACGGGCAGGGCCCTCCGAGCCTCTAGCGACGTTCAAAGGCCCCTACTCCAAAACGCTGGATACCATACTCCCGCTCGCCGGGACCCTCACCTAGGCCCACTCCTCTGCTTGCCGCACAGACGGTGCATCGGGCCTGCTGGCCTACTGAGGTCTAACCCTAACCCCTAACCTTAAACCCTAAACCTTAACCCCTAACCCTAACCCTAACCATAACCCCTAACCCTTGCCCTAACCCTAACCCTACCCTAAATCTAACCCTAAACCCTAATCCTTAAACCCTAAACCCTAACATTAACACTAAACCATAAACCTTAACCCTAATCCCGAAGCCCTAAACAATAAACCCTAACCTTAACCACTAACCCCAAACCCCAAACCCTAACCCTCCCCTTAACGCTACCCCTTCAGCTAACCCTACCCCTAACCTGTAAACTAACCCTAAACCTAAACCTAACCCGTACCCTAACCTGAACCCTAACCTTAACCCTAAACCCTAAACCCTGACCCTAACCCATACCTTAACTCATACCATAACCCGTACCCTAACCCAACCCGTAACCTAACCCTAACCCGTACCCTAACTATAACCCTAAACCCTAAACCGTAACCCGTACCCTAACCCTAACCAGTATCCTTCCCTTAACGTTAACCCATACCCTAACCCGTACACTAACCCATACCATAACCCGTACCCTATCCCAAACCCGGACCCTAACCCATACCCTAACCCATACCTAACCCTAACCTGTACCCTAACCCGTACCCTAACCCATACCCTAACCCTAAACCATACCCTATACCTATCCCTAACCCGTTCCCTAACCCGTACCCTAACCCCAACACTAAACCGTAACCCAACCTGTACCATAACCCTAAACTGTACCCTAACCCTAACCCATACCCTAACCCTAACCCGTACCCTAAACCGTACCCAAATCCGTACGCCAACACTTACCCTAAGCCGTACCCTAACACGTACCCTAAACCGTACCCTAATGCGTACCCTAACCCGTACCCTAACCCTAACCCATACCCTAAACGTAACCCATACTCCAACCCTAACCCCACCCTAACCCCAAACCCTAAACCCTAACCCGTACCCTAAACCCTTATCTGTACCCTAACGCATAACCTCTAACCTGTAACCCCTAAACCCAACCCTAACCCGTACCCTCTCCTTCCCCTAACTCTAACCCCTACCCTCACCCATACCCTAACCGTAACCCATACCCTAACCTTAACCCATACCCTAATCCGTACCCTAACCCCCGGGGTTGGGTACACCTGAGCCCCACCACGGGACTCAGCCTGCCACCCCTCAGGAAACCATGCCCCTTGCGGCGCCACAGAGCATCCCATGCAGGAGAATTGGTAGGGCCCCCCTGAGCCCCCAGCGATCCTCGGCGGCCCCCTATACCCCAACCCTGAGGCCCACGCTCATCCTGCCCCACACCTTCCGTTCAGCTTGCCACCGAGCTCATCGCAGAGCCGGCAGATCAGGCCTGCCGGGTTCCTGGGGCTTAGACCTGACCCTAGGTCGGCTGGGTACGGCCCCCCCCCTGGGGCCCGGTGCCGCAGCCCCAGGGACTGGGGACACCTGAGCCCCACTGCAGGACAAAGCCTGCCAGCCCGCAGGAAACCGTGCCCCTTGGGAGGCTGTAGAGCATTCAGGGCGGGAGAACCAGGAGGGCCCCCAGAGCCCCCAGGGAACTTCAGTGATCCCTAAACCCAACCTTGAAGCCCATGCTCACCCAACCCTGCACCCTCACCTCAGCCCGCGGCGGAGCTTGCCACATAGTGGGCAGATCTGGCCTGTGAGGTTCCTGGGCCCCAACCCTAACCCTAGTTCATCTGTGGAGGGGCCCCTCCCCAGGAGTCTGGAGCCACAGCCACGGGGATTCAGGACACCTGAGCCCCACAGCAGGACTCAGTCTGCCACCACACAGGAAACCGTGTGCCTTGGGAGGCCATAGAGCATTCAGGGCGGGAGAACCAGGAGGGCACTCCTGAGCCACCAGCGACCTTCGGCGGCCTCCCACACCCCAACCCTGAGGCCCATGCTCACCCTCCCCACACCGTCACCTCAGCCCGTGTAGCTCGACATACAGCCAGCAGATCGGGCCTGCGGGGCTCCTGGGGCCTAAACCTAGCCCTAGGTCGGCCGCGGGTGTGGGGGTCTCCCCAGGAGCCTTACACCACAGCCCCAGGGAATTGGGATACCTATACCCCACCGGGGGCTCAGCTTGCCACCCGATAGGAAACATTGCCCCTTGGGGCTCTATGGAGCCTACAGGGCACAAGAACTTGGGGAGGCCCTCGGAGCCCGTCCCCACCTTTGGCAGCCCCCCGTGCCCCAACCCTGAGGCCCATGCTCACCCACCCCCATGGCCTCCTCTCAGCCCTCCACAAAGCTCACCGCACAGCCTGCAGATTGTCCCTGCCGGGCTCCTGGACCCTAACCCTTACCCTAGGTTGGGCAGAGAGGGGCCCCTCCCCAGGGTCCTGGCACCACACTCCGGGGGATTGGGGACACCCAAGCCCCACCGTAGGACTCAGCCTGCAGCCCACAGTAAACTGTACCATTTTGGTGCACAAAGAGCAGTCAGGGCAAGAGAATTGGGGCACACCCTGAGAGCCCTTTCTGGTGAACCCCGACCTTTGTGGGCCCTTCCGGATGAAACCCAAGGCTCACACTCACCCGCCCTTGTGCCCTCATCTCACTCGGCATGAGAGTTCTCTGAGCACTGGGCAGTTCAGACCTGCTGTCCTTGAGGCCTAACCTAACCCTGGGTCTTCTGCTGAGGGTCCCTCCCCGTTTGCCTGCCTCCAAGGCACCAGGCATTGGGCTCACCTCTGCACGACTAGAGGACTCAGCCTGCCCCACAGCAGGAAACTGTCATTTGGGGCTGCAGCAAGGATTCATAGTAAAATCAGAGGGTCCCCTTTCAGCCCATCCCAGGCAACCCCCACTTTCAGAGATGTCCCTGGATCCAATTAGTAGCTTCACACTGAACTTGGAACTTGCTCTCCACGGAGATCTTTTGAAATTCTCCACACTTCCAACTGATGGCATTATCCAGGTTCAGTGCCTTACCCAGCTTTAGCTCTTGAGATGGATTAAAATGTGAAGTCACTTCACTGATGACGAAGTACTGGTGACCAAAAGATACATGCATAAATGCTTCATATCACCTCGCTTAAGGGAAATGCAAATCTAAACCCCTATACATGCCATATCACACGAGGCCAAATATCTAAAAAAAAGGAGACATGAAACTATACATGTTGGAGAGGATGTGGAGAAACGGGAACCCTCTTACACCCCTGTACGAATGCAGTTCAGTGAAGCCACTCTTGAAAATGGTACGGAGTTTCCTCAAGAAGTTATAAATAAAGCTACCCTATATCCCAGCAATTGCACTAGTGGGTATTTACCCCAAAGAGACAGGTAGTGAAGACGGGACACATGCACCACAGAGTTCATAGCAGCAATATCCATAATAGACAAGCTGTGGAAGGAGTGCAGATGACCATGGATAGATGAATGGATAAAGAAGATGTGGATCATATATATAATGGAATATTACTCAGCCATCAGAAAGGATGAATACTTACCATCACACCGACCTGAGTGGAGCTGGAGGGTATTATGCTGAGTGGAATAAGCCAATGAAAGAAAGACAATGATCATATGCTTTCACTCCTATGTGGAATATCAGAAACAAGGAAGAAGACCATAGGGGAAGGAAGGGAAAATAGAATGGGAAGTCATCAGAGAGGGAGAAAACCCATGATGGACTCTTAACTATCATAAGAAACTGATGATTGTTGGAGGAGAAGTTGGGGGGGGTAACTGGGTGAGTAGCATTAAGGAGGTCACACGATACAATGAGCACTGGGTGTTACACACAACTGAAAATTTATTGAAGACTACATCTGAAACTAATGGTGTACTGTAAGTTGGCTAATTGAATTTAAATTAAAGAACAAAAGACCTCGAATAAACAATCCTAAACATTTATATGGAACCACTAAAGATTCCAAACAGCCAGTGCAATGTGGAAAAGAAAAACAAAGCTGGAGGACTCACAATTTCAGATTTCAGGTTATACTACAAAGCTGCAGTCATCCTAACAAGAGAGTACAGCACAAAAATAGACACAGCGACCAAAGGAACAGGATACAAGTTCAGACAGAAACCCACAATTATATGGTCCATGAATCTTCCACAAAGCAAGCAACGATATCAAAAGGGAAAAGGACAGTCTCTACAACAAATGGTGTTGGGAAAACTACACAGCTACGCACAAAAGAATGAAATTAGACTGCTTTCTTACACAATAAAGACAAACACAAAACAGTTTCAAGACCTCAATATGAGACCTGAATCCATAAAAATCCTACAGGAGGGAAGACAGTAACTTCTTGACATGGACCATACCAACGTTTTTCTAGACTGTGTCCTGAGGCAAAGGAAATGAAAGCAAAAATAAACTATTGGGAATACAGCAAAATAAAAAGTTTCCACATGGCAGAAGAACAATGAAAATGTAAAAATAATAAGACAACCTACTCAAAGGGAGAAGATATTTGCAAAGATCATATGCAATGAAGGGATAGTGTCCAAAACATATACAACTGATACTACTCGACCCCCCAAAAAATAAATACTCCAGTTAAAAAATAGGCAGAAGACATGGACAGACATTTCTCCAAAGAAGAAATACAAATGGCCAACAGTCCCGTGAAAAGATGTTCACCATCACCCATCATCAGGAAAATGTAAATCCAAAGGAAAATGAGGTAATACCTCAAACCTGTCAGAATGGCTAACATCAAAAGCACAACAAAGAGCAGGTGTTGGGAGGATGTGGATAAAGGGGAATCCTAGCGAACTGTGGGTGGGAATGCAAACTGTGGTGGCCACCGTGGAAAACAGTATGAAGGTTCCTCAAAAAATTAAATATAGAACTACCCTACGATCCAACAATCACACTACTCGTATTTACCCAAAGAATAGGAAAACAGTAACGTAAAAGGATACGTGCACCCCTATGTTTCTTGCACCATTATTTACAATATCACAATATGGAAGCAACCCAAGTGTCTGTAGAGAAATTGACAAATGAGATGATAGATGTGTGTACTCACACACACACACACACACACACACACACACACACACACACACACACAATGGAGTATTACTCGGCTTGAAAAAGAATGAAACCTTGCCATTTGCAGACACATGGATGGAGCTAGAGAGTATTATCCTAAATAAAATCAGTCAGTCAGAGAAAGACAAATCCCATACGATGTCACTCTTATGGGGAATTGAAGAAACAAACAAAAATGAATAACTAAAAGAGAAAAAGGAGACGCACCAAAATACAAACTCTTAACAATAGAGAACAAACGGATGGTTACCAGAGAGGAGGTGGATAGAGGGATGAGTGAAATAGATGAAGGGGATTAAGAGGACGCTTTTCTTGATGACCACTGAGTAATATATAGAATTACTGAATCACTCTATTGTACACCTGAAGCGAATGTAACCCTGTATGTTAGCTCTACTGGAATTAAAATAAATTTTTTAAAAATATTTCTCTTTCAGGAACCTCTTTGAAAAAACTTTTCCTGTGCAATGTGCATAAGCCCTACTTGGGAGGATTCACTCTACAATAATTATTCACTCCATGCCTCAAATTCATATTTAACTGAGCTCTTACCGTGGATCCCAGCCCACGGGAGCCATGGTCCTTTTCTGTCCAGGCTCACCACCTATGCATTCAAGATTGGAAGTAGAGACACATGTCACTTCACAGTCCAGAAAGCTATTATTGTTTCTGTTTCAGTGTGAGAGAGTCACAGACTTTGGGACAGGTTTCAGAGCAGGTTTATTATGGATCCTGGATCTCTACTTCAATGTTCATTGCCTGGATCCATTTGGGTAATAGGTTCCCTGTGGATGGGCATGCTTCCAAGCACATACATGGAAGATGCAAAGGTGGGTGGGCTTGGTGCGGGACAGGAAGAAGATCAAAAACAGACAAGGGTCGGAACCCTCCCCTGATCCAGGAACTGCTACGGGAGAGGGTACGGGAGGTAGAATCCATGCGAAACTCCAAGGTCACCAGCTGAACACAGGAGGCACAGGTCAAAGGATCTGGAGATGCAGGGGTTGAAGGCTGCTCTGAGCTACCTCTGGGAGGAAGGGAGGGAAGGAATGAGAAGGAGACACTGCCTACCCCTGGCCCATGCCATCTGCCCACCGCTCCGACACGCATCAGTCTATGAGCTGACACAGCCTGGGCTCAGGATGGGCTGTCTCGGGTCCCTCAATCCTCAGTGGGACAACTGTCCCCAGGGCTCAGAGACATGCTGAGGGAGATGAGAGAGAAAGCTGCCCCACCCAGGTTATCCCCTCCTTGAGCAGACAGCCCTTCAGAACTGCTAAAAAAAAAAAACCACTAACGGGGTTGAAAGACATGCCATAGATGAACTAAGGCATAGAGATATGTAAAATAACATTCATTTTTAAGTTCAGAGCTGTTGTCTCAGGAATTGGGAGAGTTTCCCTGAAGAAGACTGAGGGGAGGGGAGGCCATGCTGAAAAGGGAGACATGGCTCTCCTGATTGGGAAACTGCAGCCCTCTTCCAGGGCAGGGCATCAACCTCGCATCACACGAGATCCATGGAAGTATTCCATCAGGGCCAGATGTTTGTCTCGAGAAGGCTACCTGGCATCGGACTGCACAGGGCACCAGGGACGAGGGCCAGATGGAGGACGGACAATACCCCGGAGGCCATGGGGCAAGAGCAGAGGCACATGACCTTGAAGATGATGATGAAAAGCAGGAGGTGGCAGCATTGAGCCAGCCTGAAGTACCATCGGAGCAGTGCCCACAGCTACACTGACTGGGTGCCTTCTGTGCCAGGTGTGGCTGACTTCAGTCGGTTCCAGACTAGTCCTGACCACAACTCTAGGAAGTGTGCACCACCTCCGGCCTCCTCTCCCCTTGCAGCTGCTAGGAATCACAGTCACAGACCCTGGTCAGCTTTCGTGGAAACCAAGCAGTGGCTCCCCCGCACGCTGCGCCTCTGGTGGTGGTCCAGTGCGACCCTCGTGCCTGGCCAGACACTGATGCCTACCTGTCTCCATACAAATCCACAGACAGGAGGGTGTCCCTGAATTCCACAGCACCTGATGAGACAGATCCACAGAACCCAACACCCAGTGGGTCACTCGGGACCTCACCTATGGTCATGGAGCTCACCATACCCCATTTCTGTCACTTCCCACAGAAAGCCTGTTTCTGATCCCCCACAATACCATACATCCTGGTTGCTGACGTGGGGTCATTCCATAAACCCACATGGCACCTTTCTTTTAGAGAAGGCTATGCCTACACCTCCTAGAAAATATTTCTAATGAAGTACAAGTCCATCAGGACTATGGTGTGAACAGTAGCACACAGCCTGCATGGTAGTAGTCAGTAATTCTAACAAGGGTTAACCCCAACCCCCGTCTCACAAAACCATCCTCCATCCCCAGTGAACTCATGGTCTGCCCTCAGAAAACCCTCCAGGAAAGAAACCTTTCATCTGAATGCTCTCTTCACCTTCTGCTTCAAATCTTGTCCAACCGCAATGATATGAAACTAGACATCAGTCTCAAGAAAAAAATGGGACAGTCAAAAATAGGTGGAGATTGGGGGGCCTGGGTGGCTCGGTCGTTAAGGATCTGCTTTCAGCTCAGGTCGTGATTCCAGGATCCTGAGATCTAGCCCCGAAGCAGGCTCCTTGCTCGGTGGGAAGCCCGCTTCTCCCTCTCCCTACCCCCTGCTTGCGTTCCCTCTCGCTGTCTCACTCTCTGTCAGATACTCAAATAATCTTAAAAAAATATGTGGAGACTTAACAACATGCTACTGAACAACCAACAGTCAAAGAAGAAATCAAAAAAATTTTTAGAAGTACCTTGACACTGATGCAAAAGACAAACTACAAAAACTTATGGGATGCAGCAAAAGTAGCTTTATGGGGGACATTCATAGAAATTCAAGTCTTCATCAATCCATGAGAATGCTCTCCAATAAACAACCTGATTTATATGGTAAAGAAGTAGAAAAAAAAAAACAACAAACAAAGCCCCAAATTAGTAGAAATAAGGAAATAAGAAAAAGGAATGCATAAAGAAATCCAATGGAGACTAAAAAGACAAAAAAATAAACAATGAAAATGAAAGCTGCCTTTTTGGAAAGATAAACAAAACTGACAAACTTAGCTAGACTCACCAACAAAGACAGAAGACTCAAATACAATCAGGAAAATAAGATACTGGATTCCTGTCTCATATCAAAATCAAAAGAACTCTTCAACCTTGGACACAACAACTTCTTGCAAGCCACGTCTCTAAAGGCAAAGGAAATAAAAGCAAAAATGAACTATTGGCACTTCATCAGGATAAAAAGCTTCTGCTCGGCAAAGCAAACGATCAACGAAACAAAAAGGCAACCTATGGAATCGAAGAAGATATCTGCAAATGATATTACAGAGAAAGGGCTGGTATCCAAGATCTATAAAGAACTTCTCTAACTCAACGCCCAAAAAATGGGCAGAAGACACAAAGAGATACTTCTCCAGAGAAGACATACAAATGGCCAACAGACACATGAAAAAATGCATCACATCACTTGCCATCAGGCAAATACAAATAAAACGACAATGAGATACCACCTTACACCAGTTAGAATGGTTAAAATTAACAAGGCAGGGGGCACCTGGGTGGCACAGCGGTTAAGTGTCTGCCTTCAGCTAAGGGCGTGATCCTGGCATTATGCGATCGAGCCCCACATCAGGCTCCTCCACTATGAGCCTGCTTCTTCCTCTCCCACTCCCCATGCTTGTGTTCCCTCTCTCGCTGGCTTTCTCTATCTCTGTGGAATAAATAAATAAAATCTTGAAAAAAAATTAACAAGACAGGAAATAAAAGAAAGTCAGAGGTGATGTGGAGAAAGGGGAACCCTCTTACACTACTCATGAGAATTCAAGCTGGTACAGCCACTTTTGAAAGCAATATGGAGGCTCCTCAAGACGTTAAACACAGAGCTATCCTACGACCCACAAATTGCACTACTGGGTATTTACCCCATAGACACACAGTAATGAAAAGAAGGGGCACCAGTATCCCAATGTTCATAGCAGCAATGTCCATAATATCCAAACTGTGGAAGGAGCCAAGATGTCCTTCAGCAGATGAATGGACAAAGATGATGTGGTTCATCTGTCCAATGGAATATTACCCAGTCATCAGAAAGGATGAATACCCACCATTTGCACCAACGTGGATGGATCAGGAGGGGATTATGCTAAGTGAAATTAAGTCAAGCAGAGAAAGACAATTATCATATGGTTTCACTCCTATGTGGAATGGAAGGAATAGCATGGAGGACATTAGGAGAAGGAGAGGAAAAGTGAAGAGGGGGAATGAGAGGGGGACATGAACCATGAGAGACTACTGACACTGGGAAACAAACTGAAGGTTGCAGAAAGGGAGGGTAGGGGAATGGGTTATCCTGGTGATGGGTATTAAGGAGGGCACGTGTCATAATGAGCACTAGGTGTTATATGCAAACAATGAATCATGGAACACTACATCAAAAACAAATGAAGTACTGTAGGGTGACTAATATCATTTTAAAGAAAGAGAAAGATATGAAATCCATACAGGAAAACTGTCACTATTTGCAAATGACATGAAATCCCGAAAGATTCCACACACACACACACACACACACACACAAAAAACTGTTAGAATAAACAAATTCAAGAAAGCTGCAGGATATAATGTCAATATACAGAGACCTATTGTCTTTATTTCTTTTCAGATTTTATTTATTTATTTGACAGGAAGAGAAAAAGCACGAGCAGGGAGAGTGTCAGAAAGAGGGAGAAGCAGACCCTTGCTAAGCGGGGGCCCAACACGGGGCTCAATCCCATAACTCTGAGATCATGACCTGACCTGAAGGCAGACGCTTCACCTATGGGGCCACCGAGATGACCCAACTTCTTGCATTTCTGTATACTGATGACACACTATCGCAAAGAGAAATTTAAAAAGCAATGCCATTTACAATTGCATCAAAAATAATCTAGGAATAAAAGTAACCAGAAATGAGAAAGACATAGTACACTCAACACATGGCAGAAAAGAAACGAAAAACATGTGTGTCGAGGGGGGCGGAATGTATGGGTCAAAGATTTAGAAGGCAACACAAACAAATGGAAGCATACGCCATGCTCCTTAACTGGAAGAGTTAATTATGTGAACATGTCCATCATACCCAAAGCAATCGACAGATGTGATGAAATCCCTATCTGAATTCCAGTGGCATTATTCGAGGAAATCGAAAATAGTCCTTAAAATTGTATGGAGTCACTAAAGACCCCAAGTACCCAATGCAACCTGGAGAAAGAAAGGTGCAGTCAACACACTCCTGGATTTCAAGCTAGATTACAAAGCTGTTGTCGTCAAAACAGGATGGTACTGGCATAAACACAGACACCAGGTCAGTGGAACAGAACAGAAAGCTCAGAAACTTACCCACACGTAGATGATCCTAACTTACAACACAGCAGCAGAACATATGCCATGAGGGAAGGACTGTCCCTTCAGTGAGCGGTAACAGGCAAACTGGACACTAAATGCAGAAGAATATAACTGGGTCACTTTCTTACACCACACACAAAATTTTTAATGGATGAATGATTTGAACATAAGACCTGAATCCATAAACCTCCAAGAAGACACAGGTACTAAGTCTCTCGACATTAGTTTTGGCAAAGAGTCTTCAGATCAGACACCAAATGCAAAGGCAACAAAAGCAAAAATAAACAAGTGGAACAACATCAAACTGAAATCTTCCACACGGCAAAAGAAACCAGCAAAAACTTAAAAGGCCACTGACCCAATAAGAAAAAATATCTGTGAATCATGTGTGAGAAGACGCTAATATCCAAAATACACACAACACTCATACAAATCAAAACAATAAAAAAAAAACGGTATAAGAAATGGGGGGAATATGTGAATAGATACTTTCCAAAGATGGCACACAGGTGCCAACAGACAGAAAAAGTTGTTCGACATCACTAATCATCGTCAGGGAAACATCAGTCAAACCCAAAATAAGCTATCCCCTCACAACTGCTGGAACACCAATTGTCCCAGAGACAGACAAAAAGTGGGGTCATGGGTGTGCAGACGAAGAGACACTGTGCACTGTTGGTGGGAATAGAAATTGGTGCAGGCATTGTGACAAACGGTATGGAGGTTCCTGAAAAAATAAATACAACTACCCCATGACCCAGTAATGGCTCTACTGAGTATTGATTCAGAGAACACAAAAATACTGCCTCAAAAAGACAGATGCACTCCCACGTTCACTGCAGCATTATTCACAAGAACCAGACATGGAAACACAGACCTTGGGGGCCTTATGCCAAGTAACTCAGACACAGAAAGACCAATACCGGATGCTCTCATGTACATTCCACATGGAATAAACAAATACTGAACACATGGATACTGAGAGCAGATTTGTAGGTGCCAGATTCGGGGATGGGGTGGTAGAAACGGGTGAAGGCGGTCAAAGTCTCAATGTTTGAGTGAGAAAATCCGACAGTCATGAAATGTTCTGTCCAGCATGGAGACTAAAACTAACCCCACAGCATGGGGTATAGGTTTCCCTGCTCTTTGAAAGTACAGGGCTTCTGAGAAACCTTGCACAGCAGAAATGGTGTCAAGAAGGAATGGCCATTAATTTACACGGAACAATTAGACAGTGTCCTCAGACTCCAAAATTCCTTCTCTTTGGCTTTTCTTAGGCCTCACGACACAAGTTTCTAACGGAGGACCAGCATAAATGAAGATAAAGCACAGCAGAGGCTCACAGACACAATTCAAAGTGCTGGTGGCTGGATGCGGAGTGCGGTTCCAAGCGGAAGGAGCTGGTTAGGGTGCACGCCTCCTCTGTCCTGCTTCTCCCCCAAACAGATGCTGAACGCGATTCTCACTGTTCACCTTTTTTCATAAGAGGGAAATCCTCTTCAGGTATCTTCCTTTTACTGACGCTGGGTAATAAACGTAGTTCTTTCAAGAATGCCCAGTGTCTTACTGTAAACGTTTAAAAAGTGGGGGATACTTGTACTTAAGCATTGCTGAGGGAGGATATGTGAAAGGTTCTCCCAGACAAAAACCTCAGCAGACCCACCGGGAAAGGCACCTTCCTCAGCATGCGGAACACGGACTACCTCCTACCCCCAGAAACCCTCTCCTTCCCCTAGATCAGGACAACCCACAACAGCTGGGAGTTACCCCAATTCCTCCATTCTCCTGCTCCTAATAGCAAACCCATCAGCAAATCCTGTGAGCTGTATCTTCAAAATGGACCCAGAATATGTCTAACCACTCCATCCAAGGCCACCTGTCTGGTCCACAGTGCCTGAGTACCTGGAAAAGCTTCGTCATTGACCTGCCTTGCCATCTTCAACCCTCTGTCATCTGTTCTCAACACTGTCGCCAGGATGGCCCAGTGAAACAGGGTCTTATGGGGTTATAGCCCTGGAATGGCTTTCTGTCACCCTCTGTCACCTTTCTGAGCTCATGTCCTAAGCTGTCTCCTGTGGCCACAGGGCCTTCTTGCTGCTCCTGGACATACCTGGAATTCTCCTGCCCCAGAGCCTTTGCACATGCTTTCCCTTCTGTTCAGAATGCTCTTGATGTGTTCTCACTCACCTTCGGAGAAGTCTGAATTGGAGTGTCAGAGACAGAAGTTGAGGCTGTGTGTGTTGGGTGAGGCTGGTGGCCCAGAAGAGGGTTCTCTGCCAGCTCTCCGCCTGTGCCTCACTTGTCCTCAGCCAGGAACTTGCACACAGCCCTCACCTGTCACAACTCTCACCCAGGAGACCCACAGCCACCCCTGGAGCCCACCCTGCCCACACCCTACTGTAGAATGCTTTCATCTCTCCTCTGGGACCCCTGTCAGCTTTACCCAGACCTGGAACTCCCCCGTCTCCTGCAAAGCTCCCGGATTACCTCTCTGCTTCCAAAATCACACTGGCGCAAGGCTTTCATGAGAAAGCTATAACACTAAGTAATGAAAGGTTCACACCTCCTTTCCCCTTCTGTTGCCTTTCTCTCTACCTTCTTTCCTACCTGTGCAAACTGTAACATATCAGTGGAACATGAACATGCTCTGAGACGTGAATCTTTCATTGCAGCTTTCTGAGGACTCCTTATGTGATAAGCAACTAGTGTATCCTACAACAGGGTGTTTTACAACTATCATCTAGAGAAGACTACAGCCCAAATCACTACAATTTTACCTCACTCTTCATGAAGCAGAACACTTTTTCCTTTCTTCTTTTATTAAATTCCAGTTAGTTCACATGCGATGGAATATTCGCTTCAGGGGTAGGATTTAGTGATTCCTCACCTGCATCGAGTACCCAGTGCTCATCACAAGTGCCCTCCTTAATACCCCTCACCCATTTAACTCTTACCCTATGCCCCTGTCCTGCAGCAACACTCAGTTTGTTCTCCAAGGTTGAGTCTATTGCCTTGTTTGCCTCTCTCATCACGCTTCAACTCTGTTCCTCTGTTTTCTTTCTGAAATTCCACAAGCGTGAGAGCATAGGATATTTGTCTTTCCTCAGTGATTTTGCTTAGCTTAATACACTCTAGATCCATCCACATCCTTGCAAATGGTAAGATTTCATTCTTTTTGAAGCTGGGTCATAATCCATTATATATATATATGTATCCCACATTTGCTTTATCCATTCATCAGTGCATGGACTTTGGGATTCTCTCCATAGTTTGGCTACTGTGGACATTGCTGCTATAAACATCATGGTGCATGTTCCCCCTTTGAATCTGCAATTTAGTATCCTTTGGGTAAATACCTAGGAGAGCAATTGCTGGATCATGGGGTTGTTCAATGTTTAACTTTTTGAGGAACCCCCAACTGGTTCCCAGACTGGCTGCACCACTTTGCATTGCCACCAACAGGATGGGAGGGTTCCCCTTCAAGCAGAACATTATCTGCCGGCAATTTCATAAAAGGAAACAAAACCTCTGGGAGATGCACCCAGGGTCAGGAAAGCAGTTGCAGACTTCACCCCAAGGCTCCTGACGCCAAGCCCCTTGAAGCCACCAGCATTTAACTATCCCAAAGAATTCCCAGACTCTTCTGACTCCACCACCAAAGAAACTACAGAGAGAATATGGCACCTCAAAATATCGAGATAATACATTTAGTAAAACTAGAAAGACAAGCTCAACTTTTAAACAGGAACAGGCCGCTTTGGATAATTTTGAATTTTCCCTCCACCCTAACTTTAACTCTTCTGATGGATAAACTAATCAATGATGAAACATCACCTTTGTCAAATGACATCACCCAAGTCTGTATCAGATGAATAAAGCCACCTAAGTCTAGATGCTGGCCACTCAACCATATCGTAGGCCCAATTGAATAAACACTGTTAGATGAAGGAACAAATTAGATGTTACAAACAGGCACAGAGTGAATCTCACCTTCCCTTTCTAATAAAAGAGGGTTCCTAGGAAACAGATGGTCAAAATACATTTGTAAGTAATAAATGGACAGAGAAATTGTGATCCCCTGAAAAGTTCTACCTGCAGGGAAACTAAGTAATTCTTGCACCAAACCCAGAATGCTGACAGCTACTTCAATTTTACTTTGTGGCTCAACTAGAGAAAAGAGAAAAGCCCAGGAGGTTTTGGGATAATGAGAGGTTTTACCTCCAGCCCTGACATAGTTAGGACATTTTGCCAAACATACCTGCGCTTTCTCTGAACACTGGCGTCCTGTGACAAGCTGCCTCACTGACTCAGATGGTGATGTTCAAAACCTCGGGTTTCTTGGAGCCAGAGCAGAGAATTGCTGTCAGCTGGGGAGAAGAAGGCACCTCTGACCTAAAGCCTGCACATCTGCTTCGGTTTCTGGGCGAAGGGGTAACACATATATGTTGTTTAGCAGTAATTATCTTCATTCTCAATAGACCAATGACCTTGCCTTTTCTGGAAAGCAGACTTACTCTTCTAAAGAAACCCTCAATTCATCTATTCCCAATGCAACTAGAGTGGAACATTTATTTCTCACTTAAATAGAAAACACTGTTATTGTCGACATTGCGTGAATGAACTTTTAAAAACATTTTAGAGAGAAAGGAAGAGACCTTTATTCAAACCCAAGTCAGGACAGCTGCCTGGCAGACACAATCTTCACCAAGAAGGGAGTGCTCCGGGGAATGAACTTTTGGGGCAGGCGTATATATTTTTTTCTGTTTTGTTTTACATACAGAGTTACACACCACAATGAGGATCTTCTTAGATTCCAGAAAGTGACAGACTCTTTCTTATGTTTTCACTATGTACATGTCAGTATGACTTTAATCTTATGGGAGCCAGAGAGGTTCTTTATTTTTTCTTATCTTTATGTTGGCATTTTTGGTTATTGTTTTCTTCTCAAAGCAAATGTACAACGTGCTTGGGGCAGAAACAAGGCCCATGCTTTGAGGTGTTGCCTAGTCATTTTGAGCCAGGTAAAATGTTAAAGGATAGCTTCCCTGGGATCCCAGGATCAGGGACCACAGATGATATAAGATAAAAATTACTTTCATCATTATAATTACTCCTAAAAAGGAGGAATTTGAGACAAAAGCACCTTTCACAAGAGTACCAAGAAATCAAAATGATGCCCACAGAAGGCTACCTGCTCCATGGTCAGCACAGGTAACAGAAGTGTTCACAGTTTCTGGACTCCTGCCCTTTTCCTGCCCAAATCTCTGAAGCACACAGACCACTTAAAATCGGAATTGTAGAACTGCTAGACACCTTAGAGATGTCTGGCACCATTCCCTTGGACTGCAGAAGAAAACACAGTAGCTCGTTGTCACAAACTAATTTCAACATGAAGTGCCCCCTGAATGCACTAAGTTCTTTCTCTGCAAATGTTGACTAATGTAAGTCACAGTCATACCATATAAACACTAGGATGGCTGGGAAGTCATCGTAGGTAAGGGAATATTTTAGCCATGTTTATAAGCATTGGCTCACGTTGTAGAAGAGGCTGAGCTGAGTGTTTTTAAATACTATTTCAGACCTGTTTTACAGCACCCTCTGAACATACCAGAGCTTGAACGGACTAAGAAAGATAGTTGGTTTCAGTAACTTTAATACGAGAAAAATATTATACTGTCTCTATTCCTAAGGATCTTTGAGTATCTTACCCAGAGGTCCTCCACTGAGATAATGATCTTAATGATCACCATGGGCAGAGGTGAAAAGGCCCGCTGAATTCGTTCCAGTTGTCCACATGACAAGAAAATCCTGATACTTGATAGGTTTCCAGATCGAGAAGACCAGAGATAAGAGGGAAATAGTACCCTGTATGGAACAACAAGGGATTTGGAGTCAATTTGGGGATCCCACTTAGGTTTCTGACACTAAAATCCTCTGTGACTCATATCATCCGAGTCCCTGTCTAACCACCTGAAAATGTGCCTACAAATATCTACACCCTAGTTGAGAAGTTTAAGAGGCAGAATGCTACAAAGAGCCAGTATGATGTCTCTCAAGAACAGGTGCTCAGGAAGCCCTAATTGCTATTGGGTCTATTTCTTTTCCAGAAGAAAGAACACATGTTGAATCCATATTTCGAATAGATGACTCACCAGATGATTTTCAAACCTGAAGGAAGGCCAAGAAGTCACGCTTGTGTCATAGTTCACTCAGAAATCATGTTGTTGGACTGGTGAGGACGATACAATAGCAACGTCATCACTAAGAGTGGGGAGCTTCTAATTTCCATACGGCCATGTTGACCCCCTTAGCTCAGAGCCACCAGAAAGGGCAGCTGGGGAGGGGGAACCGCCATCACTATGAGTGGGGAGCTTCCCATTTCCATATGGCCATGTTGACCCCCTTAGCTCAGGGCCACCAGAAAGGACAGCTGAGGGGGACCACAGGCCAAGGCTGCCAGGTGTGGCTGGGGCAGGCAGAACTCTGACTTAAGGCTCAACTCCTGTCTAGGTTATTATTATGCTCTTCACAAAGAAAGTGCCATTGTGTGTGAGCCCTCATGTAGAAAAGGTTCAGAATTTCCATTGAGATTCCCTCTCTGACCTTTAGGATATGTAGCAAAGTTCCATTTAATTTTTAAACATTGAAAGACTTCCTGGTTTTCTTTTCGCTAAGACTGTGGCTCAATTCCCCTGTGGTCTAGGAATAGAACCTAGTTAATTTCAGGGTTTAACATTTGTAGCCTTGATTCATGGCCCCACCTATCATCTATTTGGGTAAAGAGTCTATGACCCCTTGAAAATAATATATTCTGCACTTATTATGGAATGTTCCCTATATGTCAATTAGGTCACATTTGTTACCAATGTTTTGTCTGCTTTTTCTGTCAGATATTGAGAAAGGTATATTAAAATCTTCAAACAATGCTGCTCTATTCATCGTGGCATCGGAGAGTCTACCAGTGTTAGAAGGCAAGAGAAACAAAAAGTATAAGAATTGAGGGGATAATTGTGACTATTCACAGATAATACGATTGTATACATAGAAAATCCAAAACAGTCTATATACCCTATTAGAATTAAAAATGCAATTTATAAATTTGAGATGGATTGTGCTTCCCATTGGACAGTTTCTGAAAGAAAATGTAGAAACTGTCAATCTTGGGGTAGGACATAGGGTGCACTAACCATTTAAAAGAATTCAGTGGGACTTCATAAAAATGTGACATTTCTCCTTATCTTATGACCATAAGAAAATGAAAAAGTGAACCGCAGGCTGGGAAGTAGAGATTTGCAATACACACACTGACAAAGACTTGTCAATAAAGAATTCCTGCTCATCAAACATAAAAAGTCTATTTATTAACAAATACTTCACAAAAGATTGACTGATGGCCAATATGAACAGGAAAGGGTGCTCTACAGTATTATTTTCAGGAACAGCAAGGCCTTTCCTAAAATGAAAACATACACACAAATTAGTATTCCCTAGATGGATGACGTCCTTATTTCTGAGGACAGCTTGAAGAACAGACTAGCATCAAAGTAAAGTGATGGAATTCCTGACACTCAGAGGATGGATGGACAATTGACCTCAAACTACAGTACAATTTCTAGGCATCATTCGGTCCTCTGAAGGCAGACAACTACCACACCCCTTCCTCCACCACACAGGTTGCTTCCCAACCCCTATCATAAAAGAAGAAGATGAGAAACAGATAGGACTAGTAGGAAATAGCAAAAATCACATGTGGGGATTATCCTGAAACACACTGATCACATAACTAGTGTAAGGAAGTGTAGGGAACTGACAAGAACAGAGACTCAAGAGGTACTTCTTTGGGAAATGCTGTCTGAAATCGTCACACGTTGGTACCAGCTAATGAGGGCTCTGAGCATATCCTAGGGTTTGCTCACAAGGGTCTGCAACACCATCGCTGAGGACTGAAACTCTTCAAGACCTCAAAGCTTGCCTGATTGACTATTGGACTAAGAGATTCACATGTTCTGAAAACAGATACCAACTCATTGAAAGGTTCACCTGGGCTCCCTCGGAGGCCCTACAAGTAGCTGAACCATTCACTGAAAATCAATTACACACACACACACACACACACACACACACACACACACACACACCCGTCATTTCACCAATTACTTAAACATTCAAGGTTCTTCCTACCTTTTCTTTTTCACATTGATATTTATACTCACATGAAATGTCATCATTTCTAATGAACACTGATGTCAAAATAGAGATCCATTGACACAATATTCACAAAATGGAACTTCCCTGCTGTCATTTTCAATATAGCGTTTTTTAAAGTTCATACATATTTTAGGTTTTTGGTAACTTATACAGGAGAAGATCAGCATTGAAAAACTCTAAATACTGACAATGAGGTTTAAGCCTAGAGAACAAGAATTGTCCAATTTCATAGATAATAAGGAACCAAAGGGAAAGCATGGAAGCTGTAGTCGAATAATTTTACACATATGCATCCCCTATTATTCTACTACTGAGGGGCGTGTTTTACTACCACTCTGCATGCATCAATTGTCTTCCACGTGCACCTGCACAGGTATAATGAATTACTACAGTAGAATGAAATGTCTGGGAACTACGTGGTGGCATCTATAATGAACAATTCAATTTCGATCTTATATTTGGTGAACTTCCATTGTTTGTCCCTTTAGACAATGGACCCTAAACAGAAGGGGGAATGAACCACGAGAGACTATGGACTCTGGGAAACAAACTGAGGGCTTCAGAGGGGAGAGGGGTGGGGGATTGGGATGGGCCAGTGATGGGTATTAAGGAAGGTACATATTGCATGGAGAACTGGGTATTATATGCAAATAATGAATCACGGAACACTACATCAAAAACTAAGGAAATACTGTATAGTGACTAACATATCATAATAAAAAATTATTAGAAAAAAATTAAAGGTAAAAAAAAATACAGCTGTTCTGTTTCAAGAACAATCACAATTGAGAAAAAACTAACTTCCAATCCCTAAAGCCAAACACAGACCAAGTTCCATTTCACTCCCCTTTATTCCCATTCTCTGTGGGTTCTAAGCTATTTCCCAACCTCCTTTCCTGCTGAGCAGGGAGCCCGGGCTCGATCCCAGAACCCTGGGATCATAACCTGAGCCAAAGGCACATGTTTAACTGGTGAGACAGCCAGGAGTCCCAGCCATGTTTTTCTTAAGCAAAAGGACACTTTCTCACAATGCCTTCACATGACTTCACATGGTACCAGAGATCTGAATGTGCCTCTAGGAGGTTGCAGATGAAGGCAATTGCAAACTCTCACAGTGGTTTATCAAATACAATGACCTGCCTGGTGACAGTGAAACTCTTATGAGCCCACGAGAGGGTGCTGTGACACTCAGCTGTGGCTGGGCTGGCACAGAGAACCAAATCCATTTCCCTGCCTGATGTCTGTGAGGAACAGATGCCCCCACTGTGAATGAGACCCTGCCACTGAGCTGTCCAGAGATGGCCATCCTCACAGAGGATGAGGATAAAGGACAATGCCTGAGGAGACCTCATCTGTCTCTTTTATCTTTTCATATTTTTGACAGTGGACAAATCACTGCCTAGGAGTCCCCAACTACCTTATTCTTATCTGTGAATGGCCAAGAAGTTTTACAAAACACTTAAGATTTTGACCTCACAAATGCCCACAACCACTTACCATAGGGATTCAACATTAAGCAAAGATAATGTTCCTTGGAAGAGAGGTCCTGCCCACTGTTGTTTCTCACTTATATGCTCATCTTCTTTACCTCATGGTAACATAACCACCTTGATTCCTGCTTCCGTCTTCAGGAAGGCTGAGGTGACTTGAAGGGCATTACCCTGACATCGTTCTTTCTTAGCAATAAGATGTGGACATTTCCCTAGTCCTACACACCCAAAGTTGAATCAGAATCAGGATTGAGGAGGTGATGAGAGTTGAAGGTGTTTTCCTGTACACGGTGGTTTATTACCAATAAGGATGGGTCAGAGTCCTCGAAATTCCAGAACATTTTCATTAATGCTTCCTACTCATGAAAGATGATGTACATTGGTCTTTCCCTGTATATTGTGGTCGGACTCAGAGAAAAGTGCTTAGCGCGTTCGTCAGACTTCCACGACCACTTTGGGGCTGGCTTCCATATTCACAAAGGATGATGTTAGGGCTATGAGGGTTCCTGTACACTGTTATTTCTTACAGATAAGTGTATGGCATTTTTGTTACATTGCCAGAACCACTTAGTGTTGGGCTTGCCGGCCTCCTGGGGACGAACCCTAACCCTAGTCGGCCCCCGAGGGGCCCCTCCAAGGGGCCTGGTGCCACAACGCCGGGGATTGGGGACCCCCGAGCCCAGCGCCGGAGTCACCCTGCCGCCCCGCAGCAACCCAGGCTGCTAGGGGCGCCGCCAGTCTTTCAGGGCGAGAGAATGGGCAGGGCCCTCCAAGCCCCCGGTGACCTTCGAAGGCCCCCCGCGCCAAAATGCTTGGGCCCACACTCCCTCTCGCCAGTGCCCTCACCTCGGCCTGCCCCTCCGCCTGCCGCAGAGCTGGCAGAAGGGGCCTGCTGGACTCCTGGGGCCTAAAACTTAACCTAGGTCGGCCCCCGAAGGGCCCCTCCCAAGGATCCTGGCAGCGCAATGCCGGGGAATTTTGAACCCCCATGCCCCAGTGCTGGACTCACTCTGCCACCCCACAAGCACCCAGGGTGCTAGGGGTGTTGCCAGTCATTCAAGAAGGGAGAACAGGCAGGGCCCTCTGATTCCCCTGCTACCTTCAAAGGCCCCCCGCGCAAAAACTCTGGCTCCCACGCTCCTGCTCCCCAGCGCCCTAACCTCGGCCCACCCCTCCTCTCGCTGCAGAGCTGGTGGATCGGGCCTGCTGCCTTCCTGGGGGCTAAAACTATCCCTAGGTCGCCCCTAAGGGGACTCTCCCAAGTGGCCTGGCACCGCATGCCAGGGATTGGGGACCCCCAAGTCCCAGCACTGGAAGCACCCTGCCGCCCGGCCGCCACATGGGGCACTAGGGGCGTCACCAGTCCTTCAGGGCGACAGAACTGGCAGGACGCTCCAAGCCACCTGCGACCTTCAAATGCACCCTGAGCCAAAGCCAAAATATTCTGGCCCACGCCCCTGCTTGCCAGCTATCTCACCTCGACCCACACCTCCATTCACCGCACATGGGCGGCACGAGCCTGCCAGCCTACTGGGGGCTAACCCTAACCCTAAGTCGGCCCCCAAGGGGCCCGTCCCAACGGGCCTGAGGCCGCAACACCGGGTATTAGGGAGCCCCGATCCCCAGCGCCATACTCACCCTGCCGCCCCGCCGCCACCCGGGATGCTAGGGGTGCCACTGGTCATTCAGGGCGGGAGAACGGGCAGGGGCCTCCGAGCCCGCGGGACCTTCGAAGGCCCCCCCATCCAAAATGCTTGATCCCATGCTCCCGCTCCTCAGCACCCTCACCTCGGCCCGCCCCTCCACTCGCCGCAGAGCCTGCGGATGAGGCCTGCCCTCCTCCTGGGGGCTACCCAGAACCCTAGGTTGTCCCCTGAGGGGCCCCTCCGAAGGGGCCTGGCACTGCAATGCCTGGGATTGGGGACCCCCGAGCCCCAGCGCCGGACTCACCTTATCGCCCCACCGCCACCCGGGCCGCCAGGAGCACCGTCGGTCATTCAGGGAGGGAGAATGGGCAGATCCCTCCAAGCCCCTGGTGACCATCGAAGGCCCCCCGCGCCAAAACGCTTGGGCCCATGCTCCCGCTCACCTGCGCCCTCATCTCGGTCCGCCCCTCCGCTCACTGTAGAGCCAGTGGATCGGGACTGCAGGCTTCCTGGGTGTTACCCTAACTTTTGGTGGGCCCCCAAGGGGCCCATCCCAGGTTCCTATTGCCGCAACACTGGGGATTGGGGACTCCGGCGCCTCAGCGCCAGACTCATCCTCCCGCCCTACCGCCACCTGGGCCGCTAGGGGCACCACCGTTCATTCAGGAAGGGAGAACGGGCAGGGCCCTCCCAGCGACCGGCGACTTCGAAGGCCCCCCGCACCAAAATGCTTGGGCCCATGCTCCCGCTGGCCAGCACCCTTACCTCGGCCCTCCCCTCCGCTCGCCGCACAGCTGACGGATTGGGCCTGGGGGCCTTCTGGGGGCTAACCCTAAAGCTAGGTTGGCCCCCTCGTGGCCCCTCCCAAGGGGCCTGGCGCTGCAACGACGGGGAAAGGGGACTCCTGAGCCCCAGCGCTGGACTCACCATGCCCCCCGCCGCCACCCGGGCCACTAGGGGCACCGCCGGTCATTCAGGGCGGGAGAACGCGCAAGACCCTCCCAGCGAACGGCAACCTTCGAAGGCCCCCTGCACCAAAGCACTAGGGCCCATGCTCCCGCTCCCATCGCCCTTACCTCGGCCTGCCCCTCCGCTCGCCACACAGCCGGCGAATCAGGCATCCTATCCTCCTTGTGGCTAACCCTAACCCTAGGTAGGCCCCCTAGGGGCCCATCCCAAAGGGCCTGGCGCTGCAACACCGGGGATTGGGGACCCCCGAGCCCCAACGCCAGACTCTCCCTGCCGCCCCGCTGCTAAACGGGCCGCGAGGGGCACTGTCGGTCATTCAGGGCAGGAGAACAGGCAGGGCTCTCCGAGCCCCTGGCAACCTTTGAAGGCCCCTTACGCCAAAATGCTTGGGCCCACCTTCCCGCTCGCCAGCGCCCTCATCTCATCCCACCCGTCCGCTCGTGCACAGCCGGAGGATCGGGCCTGCCGGCCTCCTGGGGGCTAACCCTAACCCTAGGTCAGACCCAAGGGGCCCCTGCCAAGGGGCCTGGCGCCGCAACGCGGGGTTTGGGGACACCCAAGCTGCAGTGCTGGACTCACCCTGCCGCCCCGCCGCCATTCGGGCCGCTAGGGGTACAGCCTGTCATTCAGGGCGGGAGAATGGGCAGGGCCCTCCTAGCCCCCGGTGACATTCGAAGTCCCCCTGCACCAAAACATTTGGGCCCACACTCCCGGGCCTGCCGGCCTCCTGGGGGCTAACACTAACCCTATGTCGGCCCCCGTGGGGCCCCTACTAAGGGGCCTGGCCCCACAACGCCGGGGATTGGGGACCCCAGAGCCCCAGCGAGGACTCATTTTGTCGTCCCGTCGCCACCCGGGCTGCTAGGGGAGCCGCCCTTCATTCAGTGTGGGAGAACAGGCAGGGCCCTTCGAGCCCAAGGCGACATTCGAAAGTGCCCCGCCCCAAAATGCTCCCATGGTCCCCCTCGCCAGCGCCCTCACCTCAGAACACCGATCCGCTCGCCGCACAACTGACATTTCGGGATTGCCAGCCTCCTGAGGTCTAACCCTAACCCTAGGACAGCCCCTGAGGCGTACATCCCAAGGGGCCTGGCGCTGCACGCTGGAGATTGGTGACCCCCGAGCCGCAGCGCCGGACTCACCTTGCCGCCCCACTGCTACCCGGGCCGCTAGGGGCGCCGCCAGTCATTCAGTGTGGGAGAATGGGCAGGGCCCTCTGAGCCCCCGGAGACTTTTGAAGGCCCCCAGCGACAAAATGCTTCGGCCCACGCTCCCGCTTGCCAGTGCCCTTACCTCGGCCTGCCCCTCCACTCACCTCACAGCTGGCGGATCAGGCCTGTCAGCCTCCTGGGGGCTAACCCTAACCGTAGGTCGGCCCCCGAGGGGCCCTTCCGATGGGGCCTGGTGCCACAACGCCTGGGATTGCTGACACCCAAGCCCCAGCGCCGGACTCACCCTGCTGCCCCGCCGCCAACCCGGCCGCTGGGGGCGCCGCTGGTCATTCAGGGTGGGAGAATGGGCAGGGCCCTCCGAGCCCATGGCAATCTTCGAAGGCCCCCCATCCTAAACACTTGAGCCCTCGCTCCGGCTCCTCAGCGCCCTCACCTCGGCCCTCCCCTCCGCTCGCCGCAGAGCCGGCGGATGAGGCCTGCCCTCCTAGGGTGTCCCCTGAGGGGCCTAGGTTGTCCCCTGAGGGGCCCCTCCGAAGGGGCCTGGCACCGCAATGCCGGGGATTTGGGACCCCCGAGCCCCAGTGCTGGACTCACTCTGCCACCTCGCAAGCACCCAGGGCGCTAGGGGCGTTGCCAGTCATTCAGGAAGGGAGAACGGGCAGGGCCCTCCGATCCCCCTGCGACCTTCGAAGGCCCCCCGTGCAAAAACTATGGCTCCCATGCTCCTGCTCGCCAGCGCCCTAACCTCGGCCCATGCCTAAGCTTGCTGCAGAGCTGGCGGATCAGGCCTGCTGGCTTGCTGGGGGCTAACCCTATCCCTAGGTCGCCCCCGAGGGGCCCCTCCCAAGTGGCCTGGCGCGGCATGCCATTGATTGGGGACCCCCAAGTCCCAGCGCCAGACGCACCCTGCCACCCCGCCGCCACCTGGGTTGCTAGGGGCGTCGCCAGTCCTTCAGGGTGACAGAATGGGCAGGACCCTCTGAGCCACCTGCAATCTTCGAAGGCACCCCGAGCCAAAGCCAAATGCTATGGCCTACGCTCCCGATCACCAGCTACCTCACCTCGACCCACACCTCCATTCACTGCACATGGGCGGAACGAGCCTGCCAGTCTCCTGGGGGCTAACCCTACCCTAGGTCAGTCCCCGAGGGGCCCGTCCCAAGGGGCCTGGCGCCGCAGCGCTGGGTATCAGGGACTGCCGAGCCCCAGCGCCGGACTCACCGTGCTGCCCCACCACCACCCGGGCCGCTAGGGTGTCCCTGGTCATTCAGTGCGGGAGAACGGCAGGGCCCTCCGAGCCCACGGCGACCTTCGAAGGCCCCCACATCCAAAACGCTTGAGCCTATGCTCCCCATCCTCAGCACCCTCACCTTGGCCCACTCCTCCACTCCCTGCAGAGCTGGGGGATGAGGACTGCCCTCCTCCTGGGGCTACACATAACCCTAGGTTGGCCCCTGAGGGGCCCCTCCGAAGGGGCCTGGCACCGCAATGCCTGGGATTGGGGACCCTCGAGCCCCAGTGCCAGACTCACTATGTTGCCCCGCCACCACCCGGGCCCCTAGGAGCACCGTCGGTCATTCAGGGAGGGAGAATGGGCAGATCCCTCCGAGCCCCTGGCGACCTTCGAAGCCCCCCCCCCCGTGCCAAAGCGCTTGGGCCCATGCTCCCGCTCGCCTGCACCCTCACCTCGGTCTGCCCCTCCGCTCGCTGCACAGCTGGTGGATCTGGACTGCCAGCCTCCTGGGTGTTACCCTAACCGTTGGTGGGCCCCCGAGGGGCCCATCCCAGGTTCCTATTGCCGCAACACCGGGGATTGGGGACTCCCGAGCCCCAGCGCCCAACTCACCCTCCTGCCCTACCGCCACCTGGGCCGCTAGGGGCGCCGCTTTCATTCAGGGAGGGAGAATGGCAAGGGCCCTCCAAGTCACCGGCGACTTTCGAAGGCCCCCCGCACCAAAACGCTTGGGCCCACGCTCCCGCTGGCCAGCGCCCTTACCTCGGCCCTCCCCCCCGCTCGCCGCACAGCTGGCTGACTGGGCCTGCGGGCCTTCTGGGGGCTAACCCAAACCCTAGGTCGGCCCCCTAGTGGCCCCTCCCAAGGTGCCTGGAGCCTCAACGACGGGGATTGGGGACTCCTGAGCCCCAGCGCCGGACTCACCATGCCCCCCACCGCCACCTGGGCCACAAGGGGCACCCCCGGTCATTCAGGGCGGGAGAACAGGCAGGACCCTCTGAGCCCCTGGTGACCTTCGATGGCCCCTCGCTCCAAAACTTTGGGCCCACTTTCCCGCTCGCCAATACCCTCATCTCAACCCGCCCCTCCGCTCACCGCACAGCCGGGAGATTGGGTCTCCTGGCCTCCTGGGGGTAACCCTAACCCTAGGTCAGCACCTGAGGGGGCCCTCCCAAGGGGCCTCGCGCCACAACGCCGGGGATTGGGGACCCCGAGCGCCAGCACCTGACTCACCTGCCGCCCAGCCGCCACTCGGAGGCTTGGGGTGCTGCCGTTCATTCAGGGCGGGAGAAGGGGCAGGGCCCTCCGAGACACGGTGAACTTCGAAGGCCTCCCGCGCCAAAATGCCCAGGCCCACCCTCCCACTCACCAGCGCCCTCACGTAGGTCTGCCACTCCTCTCTTCACACAGCTGGCGAATAGGGCCTGCTGGCCTCCTAGGGGCTAAACCTAACCCTAGGTTGGGCCCCGAAGGGCCCCTCCCAAGGGGCCTGGTGCCACAACGCCGGGGATTGGGGACCCCCAAGCCCCAGTGCCGGATGCACCCTGCCGCCCCTCCCCACCCAGGCCGCTAGGGGCGCCGCCATTCATTCACCATGGGAGGATGGACAGGGCCCTCCGAATCCCCACCAACTTTCGAAGGCACCCCGAACCAAAATGCTTGGGCCCAGGCTCATATTCACCAGAACCCTCACCTCAGCCCAACTCTCCGCTCAACGCCCAGGTGGTGTATCGGGCCTGCCGGCCTCCTGGGGGCTAACCCTAACCATAGTTCGGCCCCCTAGGGGCACTTCCCAGGGGCCTGGCATCACAACACTGGGGATGGGGACCCCGAGTCCAAGTGCCAGACTCACCCTGCTGCCCTTCAGCCACCTGAGCTGCTAGAGACCACTGGTCAATCAGGGTGGGAGAATGGGCAGGGCCCTCGGAGCCCCCGCTGACCTTCGAAGCCCCCCCGTGCAAAAACATTGGTTCCCATCCTCCTGCTCGCCAGCGCCCTCACCTCAGCCCGCCCCTCCGCTTGCTGCAGAGCCAGTGGATAGTGCCTGCCAGGATCCTGGGGGCTAACTGAAATCCTAGGTCGGCCCCGTGGGGCACAACCCAAGGGGCCTAGCTCTGCAACGCTGGGGATTGGTGACTCAGAGCCCCAGAGCCAGACTCACCCTGCCGCACTGTTCCCACCCAGGCCGCTAGGGGCGCCGCCGCTCATTCAGGGTTGGAGAAGGGACAGGGCCCTGGAGAAACCATCGACATTTGAAGCCTCCTGCGCCAAAATGCAGGGGCCCACGCTCCTGCTCGCCAGAGTCTTTACCTCGGCCCGTGCACCTCTCGCCGTCCAGCCAGAGGATTGGGCCTGCCGGCCTCCTGGGTGCTAACTCTAACCCTAGGTCCGCCCATGAGGAGCCCCTCCCAAGGGGCCTGGCCCCTCAATGCTGGGGATTGGGGATCCCTGAGCCGCAGTGCGGAACTCACACTGCCGCCCCACCTCCAACGGAGCCGCAAAGCGCGCCGCTGGTTATTCAGGGCAGGAGAATGGGCAGGGCCCTCTGAGACATGGCAACATTCAAAAGCCCAGGGTGCAAAAACGCTGGGGACCACGCTCCCACTCTGCATCACCCTCAACTTGGCCCGCACCTCCGCTCTTCGCAGAGCCAGCGACTCGGGCCTGCTGGCCTCCTGGGCGCTAACCCTAACCCTAGGACAGCCCTTGAAGGTCCCTTCCTAAGGGGCCTGGTGACGCAACACCAGGGATTGGGGACCCCCAAGCCCCAGCGCCAGATGCATGCTGCCGCCCGCCCCACACATGCTGCTAGGGGCGCCGCCATTCATTCAGGGTGGGAGAACTGGAGGTCCCTCCGAACCCCTGCCGACATTCGAAGGCGCACCAAACCAAAAAGCTTGGACCCAGGCTCATGTTCACCACCACCCTCACCTCGCCTCAATTCTCTGCTCGATGCACAGGTGGTGTATCGGGCCTGTGGGGCTCCTTGAGGCTAACCCTAACCATAGGTCGGCCCCCGAGGGGCTCTACCCAAGGGGCCTGGCATCACAACGCTGGGGATGGGGATCCTGAGCCCATGTGCCGGACTCACCCTGCTGCCCTTCAGCCACTGGAGCCGCTAGAGGCCCCGCCGGTCAATCAGGGCAGATCGGGCAGGGCCCTCCGAGCCCACGCTGACCTTTGAAGGCTCCCTGCGCAAAAACGTTGGCTCCCAGGATCCTGCTCACCAGCGCCCTCGCCTCGTCCCGCCCCTCTGCTTGCTTCAGAGCTGGTGGATAGGGCCTGCTGGGCTTCTGGCAGCTAACCAAAACCCTAGGTTGGCCCTGTGGGGACATCCCCAGAGGCCTGGCTCTGCAATGCTGGGGATTGGTGACTCAGAGCCCCAGAGCCAGACTCACCCTGCCGCACTGTCCCCACCCGGGCCGCTAGGGGCGCCACAGGTCATAGAGGGCGAGAGAAGGGCAGGGCTTTCTGAGCCACCAGTGACATTCAAAGGCTCCCCGTGCCAAAACACTGGTGCCCACGCTCCCCCTCCCCAGCGCCCTCACCTGGGCCTGCACCTCCGCTCGCCGCACAGTGTGCGGATTGGGCCTGAAGGTCTCCTTGGGGCTGACCCTAACCCTAGGTCGGCGCCCCAGGGGCTCCTCCCAAGGGTCCTGGTGCCACTACACTGGGGATCTGGGACCCCAAGCCCCAGAGCCAGACTCACCCTCCCACAACGCTGCCACCCGGGCCGCGAGGGGCGCCGCCGGTCATTCAGGGCGGGAGAATGGACAGAGCCCTGGAGAAACCGGGACATTTGAAGCCTCCAGCGTCAAAATGCAGGGGCCCACAATCCCGCTCCCCAGCGCCTTTAGCTCGGCCCACCCACCTCTCGCCGCCCAGCCAGAGGATCGGGCCTGCCATCCTCATGGGGGCTAACTCTAACCCTAAGTCGGCCCAGGAGGAGCCCCTCCCAAGGGGCCTGGCACCGCAACACCAGGGATTGGGGATCCCTGAGCCACAGCGTGGGATTCACCCTGCCACCCCACTGCCAACAGAGCCGCTAGGGGTGTCACTGGTTATTCAGAACAGGAGAATGGGCAGGGCCCTCCGAGACATGGCACATTCGAAGGCCCAGGGCGCCAAAACGCTGGGGCCCACGCTCCCGCTCTGCATCCCCCTCAACTCAGCCCACACCTCCGCTACTCGCACAGCCGGTGACTCGGGCCTGCCGGCCTCCTGGGCGCTAACCCTAACCCTAGGACGGCCCCTGAGGGTCCCTTCCTAAGGAGCCTTGCGGTGCAACACCAGGGATTGGCGACCCCCAAGCCCCAGCGCCGGGTGCACCCTGCAATCCCGCACCACACGGGCCGCTAGGGGCGCCGCCATTCATTCTCGGCGGGAGAACTGGCAGGGGCCTCCGAACCCCCACCCACCTTCAATGGCTCCCAGAACCAACATGCTTGTGCCCAGGCTCATGTTCACCAGCACCCTCACCTCGGCCCAACTCTCCGCTCCACGCACAGGCGGTGTATAGGGCCTGCCGGCCTCCTGGGGGCTAACCCTAACTGTAGGTCGGCCCCTGAGGGGCCCTTCTCAAGTGGCCTGGCGCCCCAACGCCGGGGATGGGGCAACCGAGCCCAAGTGCCAGACTCACCCTGCTGCCCTTCAGCCACCTGAGCCACTAGGGACCCCGCTGGTCATTCAGAGCGGGAGAACGGGCAGGTCCCTCCGAGCCCCCACTGACCTTCGAAAGCCCCCCACGCTAAAATGCTTGGGCTCATGCTCAGGCTCGCCAGCGCCCTCACCTCAGCCCACCCTGCTGCGTGCCGCACAGACGCTGATCGGGTCCACCGGCATCCGGGGGGCTAACCGTAACCCTAGATCGACCCCTGAGGGGCCCCTCCCAAGGGGCCTGGCGCTGCAACACAGGGGATTGGGGACCCTGAGCCTCAGCACCTGACTCACCCTGCCACCCAGCCACCACCCAGGGGCTTGGGGTGCTGCCGTTCATTCAGGGCGGGAGAACGGGCAGGGCCCTCCGATACACGGTGTCCTTCGAATCCCCCCCGCGCCAAAATGCCTGGGCCCACGCTCCCAAACACCAGCACCCTCACCTAGGTCCGCCACTCCACTCTCCACACAGCTGGCGAATAGGAACTGCCGAGTTCCTAGGGGCTAAACCTAACCCTAAGTTGTCATCCGAGGGGCCCCTCCCAAGGGGCCTGGCGCCGCATCGCTGGGGATTGGAGATACCTGAGCCTCAGGGCCTGACTCACCCTGCCACCCCTCACCACCCGGGCCGCTAGGGGCACCGCCGTTCATGCAGGGTGGGAGAACAGGCAGGGCCCTCGAGACCCCGGCGACCTTTGAAAGCCCCAAGTCAAAACGCTGGTGCCCAGGCTCCTGCTCGCCAGCACCTTTACTTTGGCCCGCCCCTCCTCTCACAGTCTAGCTGGCATATCGGGCCTGCCGGCCTCCTGGGGGCTAACCCTAACCCTAGGTTGGCCCAGAGGGGCCCCTCCCAAGGGGACTTGTGACCAAAGCCGGGGATTGGGGACAGCCGAGCCGCAGCGCCGGACTCACCCTGCCGTCCTGTCGACATCAGGCTCTCTGGGGCATCACTGGTCCTTCAGGGTGGGAGAATGGGCAGGGCCCTCGAGACTCCGGTCAATTTTGAAGGCCATCCGCGCCAAAATGCTGGGGCCCACGCTGGAGCTCGCCAGCGCCTTCACCTCAGCCTGCCCCTCCGCCCTCTGCACAGCTGGCAGATCAGGCCTGCCGGCCTCCTGGGGGCTAATTCTAATCCTAGGTTGGCCCCAGAGGGGCCCCTCTGAAGGGGCCTGCCGCCACAACGCCGGGGATTGGGGACCCTCGAGTCGTAATGCCGGACTCACCCTGCTGCCCCGCTGACACCAGTGGTGCTAGGGCGCCACAGATCGTTTTGGGCGGGAGAACGGGCAGGGCCCTCTGAGCCCCGGTGAACTTTGAAGGCCCCAGCACCAAAACGCTGGGGCCCACGCTCCGCTCGCCAGCGGCCTCACCTCGGACCGCGACTCCATTCACCTCAAGATGGTGGATCGAGCCTGACGGCCTCCTGAGGGCTAACTCTAACCCTACCTTGGCCCCAGAGGGGCCCTTCCCAAGGGGCCTCGCACTGCAACGTCGGGTATAGGGAAGCCCGAGCCTCAGCACTGGACTCACCCTGCCGCCCCGCCATCACCCGGGCCGCTAGGGGCGCCGCCGGTCATCCAGGTGAGGGAACGAGCAGGGCCCTCCGAGCCCCCAGTGACTTTCGAAGGCCCCCTGCTCCAAAACGCTTGGGACCACGCTCCCGCTCGCCAGCGCACTCACCTCGGCCCGCCCCACTGCTCGCCACTCAGCAGGTGGATCGGGCCTGCCGGGCTACTGGGGGCTAAACCTAACCCTAGGTTGGCCCCCAAGGGGCCCCTCCCAAGGGGCCTGTCGCCGCAACACCGGGGATTGATGACCCCTAAGCCCCAGCGCTGGACTCACCCTGCTGCCCCGCTGGCACCCAGGCCACTAGGGGCGCCACTGGTCATTCAGGGCGGGAGAATGGGCAGGGCCCTCTGAGTCCTGGTGAACTTCTAAGGGCCCATGTTCCAAAATGCTTGGGCCCATGCTCCCGCTAAGCAGCGCCCTCACTTCGACCCGCCCCTCTGCTCGACGCACAGCCAGCTGATCAGGTCTGCCAGCCTCCTGGGGGCTAACCCTAACCTTAGGTTGGCCCCCAAGGGGAACCTCCCAAGGGGCCTGGCGCAGCAACGCCAGGGATTGGGGACCCCCGAGCCCTAGCACCATACTCTCCGTGCCGCCCCGCTGACACCGGGCACGCTGGGGCATTACTGTTCATTCAGGGTGGGAGAACAGGCAGGGCCCTCGAGACCCCAGCGACCTTCCAAGGCCCCCCGTGACAAAATGCTTGGGCCCACGCTCCAGTTCGCCGGCGCCCTCACCTCGGCCTGGCCCTCCGCTACCGCACAGCTGGCAGATAATGTCTACTGGAATCCTGGGTGCTAACAGTAACCCTAGGATGGTCCCAGAGGGGCCCCTCCCAAGGGGCCTTGCGCTGCAATGCATGGCATTGGGGACCCCCAAACCGCAAAGCCAGACTCACACTGCCAACCTGCCACCACCCAGGCGCTAGGGGCGCCGCCGGTCATTCAGGGCGGGAGAACGGACAGGGCCCTCCGAGCCTCTAGCGACTTTCAAAGGCCCCCTGCGCCAAAACGCTAGATACCATACTCCTGCTCGGCAGCGCACTCACCTCATCCCACTCCTCCACTCCCCGCACAACTGGCACATGGGTCCTGCTGGCCTACTGGGGCTAACCCTAACCTTAAACCCTAACCCCTAACCTTAAACCCTAAACCTTAACCCCTAAACCTAACCCTAACTCTAACCTCTAACCCTTACCCTAACCACAACCCTACTCTAAACCTAACAATAAACCCTAATCCTTAAACCCTAAACCCTAACATTAACACTAAACCCTAAACCCTAACCCCTAACCCTAATCACGAAACCTTAAACTCTAAACCCTAACCTTAACCACTAACTCCAAACCCCAAACCCTAACCCTAAACCCTAACCCTACCCGGCCCTACCATACCCCTAACCCTACCCCTAAACCTACCCCTTCAGCTAACCCTACCCCTAACCCGTAACCTAACCCTAAACCTAACCCTAATCCTACCCTAACCTGTACCCTAACCCTAAACGTAACCCTAACACATACTCTAATCTGTACCTTAACCCGTACCCTAACCCTAACCCTAACCCGTACCCTAAGCCGTACCCAAATCCGTACACCAACACTTACCCTAAACCGTACCCTAACCCGTACCCTAAACTGTACCCTAATGTGTACACTAACCCATACCCTAACCCTAACCCGTATCCTAAACCTAACCCGTACTCCAACCCTAACCCTAACCCTAAACCCTAACCCTTACCCTAAACCCTAATCTGTACCCTAACTCGTAACCTCTAAACTGTAACCCCTAAACCCAACCCTAACCCGTACCCTCTCCTTACCCTAACCCTAACCCTTACCCTCAATCATACCCTAACCGTAACCCATACCCTAACCTTAACCCATACCCTAAACCGTACCCTAACCCCGGGGATTAGTAAACCTGAGCCCCACCATGGGACTCAGCCTGCCACCCCTCAGGAAACCATGCCCCTTGGGGCGCCACAGAGCATCCCGTGCAGGAAAACTGGTAGGGCCCCCCTGAGCCCCCAGCGATCCTCGGCGGCCCCATACACCCCAACCCTGAGGCCCACGCTAATCCCGCCCCACACCTTCCCTTCAGCTTGCCACCGAGCTCGTCGCAGAGCCAGCAGATCAGGCCTGCCGGGTTCCTGGGGCCTAGAACTGACCCTAGGTCAGCTGGGTAGGGCCCCTCCCCTGGGGCCCGGTGCCGCAGCCCCAGGGACTGGGGACACCTGAGCCCCACTGCAGGACAAAGCCTGTCAGCCCGCAGGAAACCGTGCCCCTTGGGAGGCTGTAGAGCATTCAGGGCGGGAGAACCAGGAGGGCCCCCAGAGCCCCCAGCGAACATCGGCAATCCCTAAACCCAACCTTGAAGCCCATGCTCACCCCACCCCACACCCTCACCTCAGCCCATGGCGGAGCTCGCCAATAGTGGGCAGATCTGGCCTGCGGGGTTCCTGGGCGCCAACCCTAACCCTAGTTCATCTGTGGAGGGGCCCCTCCCCAGGAGCCTGGAGCCGCAGCTGCGGGCATTTGGGACACCTGAGCCCCACAGCAGCACTCAGTCTGCCACCCCGCAGGAAACCGTGCCCCTTGGGAGGCCATAGAGCATTCAGGGCAGGAGAACCAGGAGGGCCCTCCTGAGCCACCAGCGAACTTCGGCGGCCTCCCGCACCGGAACCCTGAGGCCCATGCTCACCCTCCCCACACCCTCACCTCAGCCCGTGTAGCTCGCCATACAGCCAGCAAATCGGGCCTGCGGGGCTCCTGGACCTAACCCTAGCCCTAGGTCGGCCGTGGGTATGGGGGCCTCCCCAGGAGCCTTACACCGCAGCCCCGGGGAATTGGGATACCTGTGCCCCACTGCAGGTCTCAGCTTGCCACCCGACAGGAAACATTGCCCCTTGGGGCTCTAAGGAGCCTACAGGGCACGAGAACTTGGGGAGGCCCCCGGAGCCCATCCCCATCCTTTGGCAGCCCCCCATGCCCCAACCCTGAGGCCCATGCTCACCCTCCCCCATGGCCTCCTCTCAGCCCTCCACAGAGCTCGCCTAACAGCCTGCAGATTGTCCCTGCTGGGCTCCGGGACCCTAACCCTTACCCTAGGTTGGGCAGAGAGGGGCCCCTCCCCAGGGTCCTGGCAACCAACTCCAGGGGATGGGGACACCAAAGCCCCACCGCAGGACTCAGCCTGCAACCCACAGTAAACTGTACCATTTTGGGACACAACAGAGCATTCAGGGAAAGAGATTTGGGGCACCCCCTGAGAGCCCCTTCTGGTGAACCCCGACCTTTGTGGGCCCTTCCAGATGAAACCCCAAGGCTCACACTCACCCGCCCTTGTGCCCTCATCTCACTCGGCATGAGAGTTCTCTGAGCACTGGGCAGTTCAGATCTGCTGTCTCTTGAGGCCTAACCTAACCCTGGGTCTTCTGCTGAGGGTCCCTCCCCGTTTGCCTGCCTCCAAGGCACCAGGCATTGGGCTCACCTCAGCACGACTAGAGGACTCAGCCTGCCCCACAGCAGGAAACTGTCCATTTTGGGCTGCAGCAAGAATTCATAGGAAAATCGGAGGGCCCCCTTCAGCCCATCCCAGGCAACCCCCAATTTCAGAGATCTCCCCGGATCCAATTAGTAGCTTCACACTGAACTTGGAACTTGCTCTCCACGGAGATCTTTTGAAATTCTCCACACTTCCAACCGATGGCATCATCCAGCTTCAGTGCCTTACCCAGCTTTAGGTCTTGAGATGGATTAAAATGGTAAGTCACTTCACTGATGACGACGTACTGGTGACCAAAAGATACATGCATAAATGCTTCATATCACTTGGCTTTAGGGAAATGCAAATCTAAACCACTATAGATGCCATATCACACGAGGCTGAATATCTAAAAATAAGAAGACATGAAACTATACATGTTGGAGAGGATGTGGTGAAACAGGAACCCTCTTACACCCCTGTACGAATGCAGTCCGGTACAGCCACTCTTGAAAATGGTACGGAGTTTCCTCAAGAAGTTATAAATAAAGTTACCCTATGTCCCAGCAATTGCACTACTGGCTATTTACCCCCAAAGAGACAGAGGTAGTGAAGACGGGACACATGCACCCCAGTGTTCATAGAAGCAATAACCATAATAGACAAGCTGTGGAAGGAGTGCAGATGACCATGGATAGATGAATGGATAAAGAAGATGTGGATCATATATATAATGGAATATTACTCAGCCATCAGAAAGGATGAGTACTTACCATCACACCGACCTGGGTGGAGCTGGAGGGTATTATGCTGAGTGGAATAAGCCAATGAAAGAAAGACAATGATCATATGCTTTCACTCCTATGTGGAATATCAGAAACAAGGAAGAAGACCATAGGACAAGGAAGGGAAAATAGAATGGGAAGTCATCAGAGAGGGAGAAAACCCATAATGGACGCTTAACTATCACAAGAAACTGATGATTGTTGGAGGAGAAGTTGGGGGGGGGGTAACTGGGTGAGTAGCATTAAGGAGGTCACACGATACAATGAGCACTGGGTGCTACACATGACTGAAAATTTATTGAAGACTACATCTGAAACGAATGATGTACTGTAAGTTGGCTAATTGAATTTAAATTAAAGAACAAAAGACCTCGAATAAACAATCCTACACATTTGTATGGAACCACTAAAGATTCCGAACAGCCAGTGCAATGTGGAAAAGAAAAACAAAGCTGGAGGACTGACAATTTCAGATTTCAGGTTATACTACAAAGCTGCAGTCATCCTAACAAGACAGTACGGCACAAAAATAGACACAGCGACCAAAGGAACAGGATACAAGTTCAGACAGAAACCCACAATTATGTGGTTCGTGAATCTTCCACAAAGCAAGCAACGATATCAAAAGGGAAATGGACAGTCTCTACAACAAATGGTGTTGGGAAAACTAGACAGCTATGCACAAAAGAATGAAATTAGACTGCTTTCTTACACAATACAGACAAACAGAAAACAGTTTCAAGACCTCAATATGAGACCTGAATCCATAAAAATCCTACAGGAGGGAAGACAGTAACTTCTTGACATGGACCATACCAACGTTTTTCTAGACTGTGTCCTGAGGCAAAGGAAATGAAAGCAAAAATAAACTATTGGGAATACAGCAAAATAAAAAGTTTCCACATGGCAGAAGAACAATGAAAACGTAAAAATAATAAGACAACTTACTCAAAGGGAGAAGATATTTGCAAAGATCATATGCAATAAAGGGATAGTGTCCAAAACATATACAACTGATACTACTCGACCCCCCAAAAAACAAATACTCCAGTTAAAAAATAGGCAGAAGACATGGACAGACATTTCTCCAAAGAAGAAATACAAATGGCCAACAGTCCCGTGAAAAGATGTTCGCCATCACCCATCATCAGGAAAATGTAAATCCAAAGGACAATGAGGTAATACCTCAAACCTGTCAGAATGGCTAACATCAAAAGCACAACAAAGAGCAGGTTTTGGGAGGATGTGGATAAAGGGGAATCCTAGCGAACTGTGGGTGGGAATGCAAACTGTGTTGGCCACCGTGGAAAACAGTATGAAGGTTCCTCAAAAAATTAAATATAGAACTACCCTACGATCCAACAATCACACTACTCGTATTTACCCAAAGAATAGGAAAACAGTAACATAAAAGGATACGTGCACCCCTATGTTTCTTGCACCATTATTTACAATATCACAATATGGAAGCAACCCAAGTGTCTGTAGAAAAATTGACAAATGAGATGATAGGTGTGTGTATTCACACACACACACACACACACACACACACACACACACAGACACACACAATGGAGTATTACTCGGCTTGAAATAGAATGAAACCTTGCTATTTGCAGACACATGGATGGAGCTAGAGAGTATTATCCTAACTAAAATCAGTCAGTCAGAGAAAGACAAATCCCATACGATGTCATTCTAATGGGGAATTTACAAAAAAAACAAAATAAGTAACTAAAAGAGAAAAAGGAGACACACCAAAATACAAACTCTTAACAATAGAGAACAAACGGATGGTTACCAGAGAGGAGGTGGATAGAGGGTTGAGTGAAATAGATGAAGGGGATTAAGAGGACGCTTTTCTTGATGACCACTGAGTAATATATAGAATTATTAATCACTCTCTTGTACACCTGAAATGAATGTAACATGTATGTTAGCTCTACTGGGATTAAAATAAATTTTAAAAAAGATTTTTCTTTCAGGAACCTCTTTGAAAAAGCTTTTCCTGTGCACTGTGCATAAGCCCTACTTGGGAGGATTCACTCTACAGTAATTATTCACTCCATGCCTCAAATTCATATTTCACTGAGTTCTTACCGTGGATTCCAGCCCACGGGAGCCATGGTCCTTTTCTGTCAAGGCTCAGCACCTATTCATTCAAGATTGGAAGTAGAGACACATGTCACTTCACATTCCAGAAAGCTATTATTGTTTCTGTTTCAGTGTGAGAGTCACAGACTTTGGGACAGGTTTCAGAGCAGGTTTATTATGGATCCTGGATCTCTACTTCAATGTTCATTGCCTGGATCCATTTGGCTAATAGGTTCCCTGTGGATGGGCTTGCTTCCAAGCACTTACATGGAAGATGCAAAGGTGGGTGGGCTTGGTGCGGGACAGGAAGAAGACCAAAAACATACAAGGGTCCGACCCCTCCCCTGATCCAGGAACTGCTATGGGAGAGGGTACAGGTGGGAGAATTCATGCGAAACTCCAAGGTCACCAGCTGAACACAGGAGGCACAGGTCAAGGGATCTGGAGATGCAGCGGTTGAAGGCTGCTCTGAGCTACCTCTGGGAGGAAGGGAGGGATGGAATGAGAAGGAGACACTGCCTGCTCCTGGCCCATGCCAGCTGCCCACCGCTCCGACACGCATCAGTCGACACAGCTGACACAGCCTGGGCTCAGGATGGGCTGGCTCGCGTCCCTCAATCCTCAGTGGGACAGCTGTCCCCAGGGCTCAGAGACATGCTGAGGGAGATGAGAGGGAAAGCTGCCCCACCCTGGTCACCCCCTCTTTGAGCAAACAGCCCTTCAGAACTGCTAAAAAAACCCACTAACGGGGTTGAAAGACTTGCCATGGATGAACTAAAGCATAGAGATATGTAAAATAACATTCATTTTTAAGTTCAGAGCTGTCATCTCAGGAAGTGGGGAGAGCTTCCCTGAAGAAGACTGAGGGGAGGGCAGGCCATGCTGAAAAGGGAGACATGGCTCTCCTGATTGGGGACCTGCAGCCCCCTTCCAGGGCAGGGCATCATCCTCACATCAAAAGAGATCCATGGAAGTGTTCCATCAGGGCCAGATGTTTGTCTCGAGAAGGCTACCTTGGCATTGGACTGCACAGGGCACCAGGGACGAGGGCCAGATGGAGGACGGACAATACCCCGGAGGCCATGGGTAAGAGCAGAGGCACAGGACCTTGAAGATGATGATGAAAAGCAGGAGGTGGCAGCATGGAGCCGTCCCAAAAGTATCATGGGAGCAGCGCCCACAGCTTCACTGAATGGGTGTCTTCTGTGCCAGGTGTGGCTGACGTCAGTGGGCTCCAGAGTAGTCCTGACCACAACTCTAGGAAGTGTGCACCACCCCCAGCCTCCTCTCCCCTTGCAGCTGCTAGGAATCACGTTCACAGACCCTGGTCAGCTTTCGTGGAAAGCAAGCAGTGGCTCCCGCACACGCTGCACCTCTGGTGTTGGTCCAGTGCGACCCTTGTGCCTGGCAAGACACTGATGTCTACCTGTCTCCATACAAATCCACAGACAGGAGGGTGTCCCTGAATTCCACAGCACATGATGAGACAGATCCACAGAAACCAACACCCAGTGGATCACTCGGGACCTCACCTATGGTCATGGAGCTCACCATACCCTATTTCTGTCACTTACTACAGAAAGCCTGGTTATGATCCCCCACAATACCATACATCCTGGTTGCTGACCTGGGGTCATGCCATGAACCCACATAGCACCTTTCTTTAAGTGAAGGCTATGCCTACACCTCCTAGAAAATATTTCTAATGAAGTACAAGTCCATCAGGACTATGGTGTGAACGGTAGCACACAGCCTGCATGGTAGTAGTCAGTAATTCTAACAAGGGTTAACCCCACTCCCTGTCTCACAAAAACTTCCTCCATCCCCACTTAACTCATGGTCTGCCCTCAGAAAGCCCTCCAGGAAACAAACCTTTCATCTGAATGCTCTCTTCACCTTCTGCTTCAAACCTTGTCCAACCACAAAGATATGAAACTAGAAATCAGTCTCAAGAAAAAAATGGGACAGTCAAAAATAGGTGGAGATTTTTGGGGCCTGGGTGGCTCAGTCGTTAAGGAACTGCTCTCATCTCTGGTCTTGATCCCAGGATCCTGGGATCTAGCCCCATATCAGGCTCCTTGCTCAGTGGGAAGCCCACTTTTCCCTCTCCCACCCCCTTGCTTGTGTTCACTCTCTCGCTGTCTCACTCTCTGTCAGATACTTAAATAATCTTAAAAAAATATGTGGAGATTTAACAACATGCTACTGAACAACCAACAGTCAAAGAAGAAATCAAAAAAATTTTAGAAGTACCTTGACACTGATGAAAAAGACAACCTACAAAAACTTATGGGATGCAGCAAAAGTAGCTTTATGGGGGACATTCATAGCAATTCAAGTCTTCATCATTCCATGAGAATGGTCTCCAATAAACAACCTGATTTATGTGGTAAAGAAGTAGAAAAAAAAACAACAAACAAAGCCCCAAATTAGTAGAAATAAGGAAATAACAAAAAGGAATGCATAAATAAATCCAATGGATACTAAAAAGACAAAAAAAAAAACAATGAAAATGAGAGCGGCCTTTTTTGGAAAGATAAACAAAACCGACAAACTTAGCTAGACTCACCAAGAAAGACAGAGGACTCGAATATAATCAGGAAAATAAGATAATGGATTCCTGTCTCATATCAAAATCAAAAGAACTCTTCAACCTTGGACACAACAACTTCTTGCAAGCCACGTCTCTAAAGGCAAAGGAAATAAAAGCAAAAATGAACTATTGGTACTTCATCAGGATAAAAAGCTTCTGCTTGGCAAAGCAAATGATCAAAAAACAAAAAGGCAACCTATGGAATCGAAGAAGATATCTGCAAATGATATTACAGATAAAGGGCTGGTTTCCAAGATCGATAAAGAACTCCTCAAACTCGACACCCAAAAAATGGGCAGAAGGCACAAAGAGATACTTCTCCAGAGAAGACATACAAATGGCCAACAGACACATGAAAAAATGCTCCACATCACTTGCCATCAGGCAAATACAAATCAAAACGACAATGAGATACCACCTTACACTAGATAGAATGGTTAAAATTAACCAGGCAGGGGGCACCTGGGTGGCACAGCGGTTAAGCGTCTGACTTCGGCTCAGGGCATGATCCTGGCATTATGGGATCGAGCCCCACATCAGGCTCCTCCGTTATGATGCTGCTTCTCCCTCTCCCACTCCCCCTGCTTGTGTTCCCTCTCTCGCTGGCTGTCTCTATCTCTGTGGAATAAATAAATAAAATCTTGAAAAAAAATTAACAAGACAAAAAAAAAAATGTCAGAGAGGATGTGGAGAAAGGGGAGCCCTCTTACACTACTCGTGAGAATTCAAGCTGGTACAGCCACTTTTGAAAACAATATGGATGTTCCTCACGACGTTAACCACAGAGATATCCTACGACCCACCAATTGCACTACTGGGTATTTACCCCATAGACACAGAGTAATGAAAAGAAGCGGCACCTGTATCCCAATGTTCATAGCTGCAATGTCCATAATAGCCAAACTGTGGAAGGAGCCAAGATGTCCTTCAGCAGATGAATGGACAAAGAAGATGTGGTTCATCTATACAATGGACTATTACTCAGTCGTCAGAAGGATGAATACCCACCACTTGCACAAACGTGCATGGACCAGGAGGGGATTATGCTAAGTGAAATTAAAGCAAGCAGAGAAAGACAATTATCATATGGTTTCACTCCTATGTGGAATGGAAGGAATAGCATGGAGGACATTAGAAGAAGGAAGGGAAAAGTGAAGTGAGGTAATGAGAGGGGAAATGAAACATGAGAGACTACTGACACTGGGAAACAAACTGAAGGTTGCAGAAAGGGAGGGTAGGGGAATGGGTTATCCTGGTGATGGGTATTAAGGAGGGCACGTGTTGGGGCACCTGGGTGGCACAGCGGTTAAGCATCTGCCTTCGGCTCAGGGCGTGATCCCGGCATTAGGGGATCGAACTCCACAACAGGCTCCTCCGCTGTGAGCCTGCTTCTTCCTCTCCCACTCCCCCTGCTTGAGTTCCCTCTCTCGCTGGCTGTCTCTATCTATCGAATAAATAAATAAATTCTTTAAAAAGAAGGAGGGCACGTGTCATAATGAGCACTAGGTGTTATATGCAAACAATGAATCATCGAACACTTCATCAAAAACAAATGAAGTACTGTAGGGTGATTAACATCATTTTAAAAAAATAGAAGGATATGAAATTCATACAGGAAAAATGTCACTATTTGCAAATGACATGAAATCCCAAAAGATTACACACACACACACACACACACAAAACTGTTAGAATAAACAAATTCTAGAAAGCTGCAGGATATAAAGTCAATATACAGAGACCTGTTCTCTTTTTTTTTCATATTTTATTTATTTATTTGAGAGGAAGAGAAAAAGCAAGGGTAGGGGGAGTGTCCAAAAGAGGGAGAAGCAGACCCTCGCTAAACGGGGAGCCCAACACAGGGCTCAATGTCAGAACTCTGAGTTCATGACCTGAGATGAAGGCAGAAGCTTCACCTATGGGGCCACCCAGGTGACCCAACTTCTTGCATTTCTGCATACTGATGACGCACTTTTGCAAAGAGAAATTCAAAAAGCAATGCCATTTATAATTGCATCAAAAAAAAAATCTAGGAATAAAAGTAACCAAAAATGAGAAAGACATAGTACACTCAACACATGGCAGAAAAGAAATGAAAAACATGTGTGTCGAGGGGGGCAGGATGTATGGGTCAAAGATTTGGAAGGCAACACAAACAAATGGAAGCTTACGCCATGCTCCTTAACTGGAAGATTTAATTATGTGAACATGTCCATCGTACCCAAAGCAATCTACAGATATGATGAAATCCCTATCTGAATTCCAGCGGCATTATTCGAGCAAATAGAAAACAGTCCTCAAACTTGTATGGAATCACAAAAGACCCCAAATACCCAAAGCAACCTGGAGAAAGAAATGTGCAGTCAACACACTCCTGGATTTCAAGCTAGATTACAAAGCTGTTGTCATCAAAACAGGATGGTACTGGCAGAAACACAGACACCAGGTCAGTGGAACAGAACAGAAAGCTCAGAAACTTACCCACACGTAGATGATCCTAACTTACGACACAGCAGCAGAAGATATGCCATGAAGGAAGGACTGTTTCTTCAGTGAGCGGTAACAGGCAAACTGGACACTAAATGCAGAAGAATATAACTGGTCCACTTTCTTACACCACACACAAAATTTTTAATGGATGAATGATTTGAACATAAGACCTGAATCCATAAACCTCCAAGAAGACACAGGTACTAAGTCTCTCGACATTAGTTTTGGCAAAGTGTCTTCAGATCGGACACCAAATGCAAAGGCAACAAAAGCAAAAATAAACAAGTGGAACAACATCAAACTGAAATCTTCCACACGGCAAAAGAAACCAGCAAAAACTTAAAAGGCCACTGACCCAATAAGAAAAAAAATATCTGCGAATCATATGTGTGAGAAGAGGCTAATATCCAAAATACACACAACACTCATACAAATCAAAACAAAAAAATTGTATAAAAAATGTGGGGAATATGTGAATAGATACTTTCTAAAGATGGCACACAGGTGCCAACAGACAGAGAAAGTTGTTAGACATCACTCATCATAATCAGGGAAACATCAGTCAAACCCACAATCGGCTATCCACTCACAACAGTTGGAACAGCAATTGTCCCAGAGACAGACACCAGGTGGGGTCAAGGGTGTGCAGAGGAGGAGACACTGTGCACTGTTGGTGGGAATGGAAATTGGTGCAGCCACTGTGACAAACGGTATGGAGGTTCCTGAAAAAATAAATGCGACTACCACATGACCCATTAATGGCTCTACTGAGTATTGATTTGGAGAACACAAAAATACTGCCTAAAAAAGACAGATGCACTTCCACGTTCACTGCAGCATTATTCACAAGAACCAGACATGGAAACACAGACCTTGGGGGCCTTATTCCAAGTAACTCAGACACAGAAAGACCAATCCCAGATGCTCTCATGTACATTCCACGTGGAATAAACAATTACTGAATGCATAGATACTGATAGCAGATTGGTAGGTGCCAGATTCGGGGATGGGGTGTTAGAAATGGGTGAAGGTGGTCAAAGTCTCAATGTTTGAGTGAGAAAATCCGACAGTCATGAAATGTTCCGTCCAGTATGGAGACTAAAACTAACCCCGCAGCATGGGGTATAGGTTTCTCTGCTCTTTGAAAGTACAGGGCTTCTGAGAAACCTTGCACAGCAGAAATGGTGTTCAAGAAGGAATGGCCATTAATTTACACGGCACAATTAGATAGTGTCCTCAGACTCCAAAATTCCTTCTCTTTGGCTTTTCTTAGGCCTCAGGACACAAGTTTCTAATGGAGGCCCAGCATAAATGAAGACAAAGCAGAGCAGAGGCTCACAGACACCATTCAAAGTGCTGGTGGCTGGATGCGGAGAGCAGTTCCCAGCGGAAGGAGCAGGTTGGGGTGCACGACGCCTCTGTCGTGCTTCTCCCCAAAACAGATGCTGAACGCGATTCTCACTGTTCACCTTTTTTCATGAGGGAAATCCTCTTCAGGTCTCTTCCTCTTACTGAAGCTGGGTAATAACGTAGTTCTTTCAAGAAAGCCCAGTGTCTTACTGTGAACGTTTAAAAAGTGGGGGATACTTGTACTTGAGCATTGCTGAGGGAGGAGATGTGAAAGGTTCTCCCAGACACAAACCTCAGCAGATCCACTGGGAAAGGCACCTTCCTCAGCATGTGGAACACGGACTACCTCCTACCACCCGAGAAACCCTCTCCTTCCCCTCGATCAGGACAACCCACAACAGCTGGGAGTTACCCCAATTCCTCTGTTCTCCTGCTCCTAATAGCTAACCCATCAGCAAATCCTGTGAGCTCCATCTTCAAAATGGACCCAGAATAGGTCTAACCACTCCATCCAAGGCCACCTGTCTGGACCACAGTGCCTGAGTTCCTGGAAAAGCTTCGTCATTGACCTGCCTTGCCATCTTCAACCCTCTGTCATCTGTTCTCAACACTGTAGCCACGATGGCCCAGTGAAACAGGGTCTCATGGGGTTATAGCCCTGGAATGGCTTTCTGTCACCTCTCTGAGGTCATGTCCTAAGCTGTCTCCTGTGGCCACAGGGCCATCTTGCTACTCCAGGACATAGCTGGAATTTTCCTGCCCCAGAGCTATGCACATGCTTTCCCTTCTGTTCAGAATGCTCCTGATGTGTTCTCACTCACCTTCGGAGAAGTCTGAATTGGAGTGACAGGGACAGAAGATGAGGCTGTGTGTGTTGGGTGAGGCTGGTGGCCCAGAAGAGGGTTCTCTGCCAGCTCTCCGCCTGTGCCTCACTTGTCCTCAGCCAGGAACTTGCACACAGCCCTCACCTGTCACAACTCTCACCCAGGAGACCCACAGCCACCCCTGGAGCCCACCCTGCCCACACCCTGCTGCAGAATGCATTCAGCTCTCCTCTGGAACCCCTGTCAGCTTTACCCAGTCCTGGAACTCCCCCATCTCCTGCAAAGCTCCCGGATTACCTCTCTGCTTCCAAAATCACACTGGCGCAAGGCTTTCATGAGAAAGCTATAACGCTAACTAATGAAAGGTTCACACCTACTTTCCCCTTCTGTTGCCTTTCTCTCCACCTTCTTTCCTACCTGTGCAAACTGTAACATATCAGTGGAACATGAACATGCTCTGAGACCTGAATCTTTCATTGCAGCTTTCTGAGGACTCCTTATGTGATAAGCAACTAGTGTATCCTACAACAGGGTGATTTACAACTCTCATCTATAGAATAGTACAGCCCAAATCACTACAATTTTACCTCACTCTTCATGAAGCAGAACACTTTTACCTTTCTCCTCTTACTTAAATTCCAGTTAGTTCACATGCCATGGAATATTCGCTTCAGGGGTAGGATTTAGTGATTCCTCACCTGCAAGGAGTACCCGGTGCTCATCACAAGTGCCCTCCTTAATACCCCTCACCCATTTAACTCTTCCCCCCATGCCCCTGTCCTGCAGCAACACTCAGTTTGTTCTCCAAGGTTGAGTCTATTTCCTTGTTTGCCTCTCTCATCACTCCTCAACTCTGTTCATCTGTTTTCTTTCTGAAGTTCCACAAGTGTGAGAGCATAGGATATTTGTCTTTCCTCAATGATTTTGCTTAGCTTAATACACTCTAGGTCCATCCACATCCTTGCAAATGGTAAGTTTTCATTCTTTTTGAATCTGGGTCATATTCCAGTGTATATATATGTATCCCACATCTGTTTTACCCATTCATCAGTGCATGGACGTTGGGATTCTCTCTATAGTTTGGCTACTGTGGACATTTCTGCTATAAACATCATGGTGCATGTACCCATTTCGAATCCACATTTTTGTATCCTTTGGGTAAATACCTAGAAGAGCAATTGCTGGATCATGGGGTTGTTCAATTTTTAACTTTTTGAGGAACCCCCACACTGTTTCCCAGACTGGCTGCACCACTTTGCATTCCCACCAACAGGATGGGAGGCTTCCCCTTTAAGCAGAACATTATCTGCCAGCAATTTCATAAGAGGAAACAAAACCTCTAGGAGATGCACCTAGGGTCAGACAAGCAGTTGCAGAGTTCACCCCAAGGCTCCTGACGCCAAGCCCCTTGAAGCCACCAGCATGCCACTATCCAAAAGAATTCCCAGACTCTCCTTCTGACTCCACCACCAAAGAAACTACAGAGAGAATATGGCACCTCAAAATATCGAGATAATACATTTAGTAAAACTAGAAAGTCAAGCTCAACTTTTAAACAGGAACAGGCCGCTTTGGAAAATTTTCAATTTTCCCTCCACCCTAATTTTAACTCTTCTGATGAATAAATTAATCAATGATGAAACATCACCTTTGTCAAATGACATCATCCAAGTCTGTATCAGATGAAAAAAGTCACCTAACTCTAGATGTTGGCCACTCAACCATATCTTAGGCCCAATTGAATAAACACTGTTAGATGAAGGAACAAATTAGATGTTACAAACAGGCACAGAGTGAATCTCACCTTCCCTTTCTAATAAAAGAGGGTTCCTAGGAAACAGATGGTCAAAATACATTTGTAAGCAATAAATGGACAGAGAAATTGTGATCCCCTGCAATGTTCTACCTCCAGGGAAACTAAGTAATTCCTGCCCCAAACCCAGAATGCTGACAGCTACTTCAATTTTACTTTGTGGCTCAACTAGAGAAAAGAGAAAAGCCCAGGAGGTTTTGGGATAATGAGAGGTTTTACCTCCAGCCCTGACATAGATAGGACATTTTGCCAAACATACCTGTGCTTTCTCTGAACACTGGCGTCCTGTGACAAGCTGCCTCGCTGACTCTGATGCTGACGTTCAAAACCTCGGGTTTCTTGGAGCCAGAGCAGAGAATTGCTGTCAGGTGGGGAGAAGAAGGCACCTCTGACCTAAAGCCTGCACACCTGCTTCGGTTTCTGTGCAAAGGGGCAACACATACTTCTTGTTTAGCAGTAATTATCTTCATTCTCAATAGACCAATGACCTTGCCTTTTCTGGAAAGCAGACTTACTCTTCTAAAGAAACCCTCAATTCGTCTATTCCCAATGCAACTAGAGTGGGGTCTGGTTTACGCACGCCTCCAGGCCCCCACCTGGAGGATATTCCTGCATGATTCTAATAGCCAATACCACTACCCAGGTGCACACGGGGCATAATGCTGAAGTTGGGGGATGGCCCTGGGGCTTGCTACTGCCACATCTGTGCCTGGGGGACCAGGACACACCCTGCTGAACTCAGGGTACTGCTCAAGATGCATCACCTGCACTGTGTCAGAGAACTGAAAGTGGGGATTGTGTGAGGTCGTTACCCGCACTCTTCCAGGGGAACAGGGGAAACGCTGAAATTCTGCAACCCATCCCACAAAAGCTCAGGTGAGTGGGTGCCCTGGAGCTCCCGGGTATGGGGAATAAGGTCAGTTGAGGACATGGGGCAGAAGAGACTTTAAAGGGAAAAAGAAAACTCACCTGAGTACCCACAATGAACCCTCTCCACGTGCCCTTCCAAAACCTTGCCTCCCACCTGGGGCACACCCTACCCCCAGACCCCCACCCCAGTGCAAGCTGCTCACTCACCAGCAGGGATCTCCACAGGGCAACTCTCTCTCTCTCAGTGCCCCTTCTTCTGCCCCAATTCTGCAACCCACTGCAAATCTGGGACTGCCCACAGAGACATCTCCACCCCCAAGCAGTGAATGGTTGGGGAGGTTGGTGCCTGAGCCCCTTGGATGCTGGGCAACCCGCCCTCAAGCCCTTGGAACCCTGAAAGTGCAGGGGCCCCAAGAGGCGCCTCCTCTACCCAACACCCGGCACAGGAATGGGTGGGGTCGTGGGCCAGGGCACCCACACACACCTGGCCCCTTCTAGGGACCCCTCTAGCTGCAGACCACCCTCAGAGTCCTGCCCCTTCCCTTTCTGCACCAGCCCTCCCTGCTGGGGTGTGCCTGGTTCTGGGCAAGGTCAGTGGCTCTCAGACCCTCCAAGGCTTTGGCTTTAGGAAATGCAATGGTTTCATGCATTTTCAGTATGTACATGTCAGTATGACTTTAATCTTATGGGAGCCAAAGAGGTTCTTTATTTTTTCTTATCTTCATGTTGGCATTTTTGGTTGTTTTCTTCTCAAAGCAGATGTACAACATGTGTTTGGGGCAGAAATAGGGCCCATGCTTTGAGTTTTTGCCCAATCATTTTGAGCCAGTTAAAATGTTAAAGGATAGCTTCCCTGGGAGCCCAGGATCAGGGCCCACAGATGATATAAGATAAAAATTACTTTCATCATTATAATGACTACTAAATGGAGGAATTTGAGACAAAAGCACCTTTCACAAGAGTACCAAGAAATCAAAATGATGCCCACAGAAGGCTACCTGCTCCATGGTCAGCACAGGTAACAGAAGTGTTCACAGTCTCTGGACTCCTGCCCTTCTCCTGCCCAAATCTCTGAAGCACACAGACCACTTAAAATCAGAATTGTAGAACTGCTAGACACCTTAGAGATGTCTGGCACCATTCCCTTGGACTGCAGAATAAAACACAGTAGCTCGTTGTCACAAACTAATTTCAACATGAAGTGCCCCCTGGATGCACTAAGTTCTTTCTCTGCAAATGTTGACTAATGTAAGTCACAGTCACACCATTTAAACACTAGGATGGCTGGGAAGTCAACGTAGGTAAGGCAATATTTTAGCCAGGTTTATAAGCATTGGCTCACTTTGTAGAAGAGGCTGAGCTGAGTGTTTTTAAATACTATTTCAGGTACAAGAGAGGAGTTAAGATGGTGGAGGAGTAGGGGACTCCTTTTTCCGCAGATCCCCTGAGTCCTGCTGGATAGGTAGCAGGCCAGCCTAAACAACCACGGAATCAGCCTGAGAGGCAGGAAGATATATCTGGATCTCTACAAATGAACATCTCCAGCGCTGCGTATTGAGGTAGGAAGCGGGGAGTCCTGAAACCTGGCACAGATACTGGAAGATAAAAGGAAGGGGGAGGGAGCCACCGCATTTGGGCGCCAGGAAGTAGCAGCCACCTGCACAGGGGAGCTGGCAGATTCACAGAAGGCACCCCTAGAGAGAGGACTGAGACTGGTGAGCCCAGAGAGCACACCACTAGGCATCTCCCAGAACACAGGAATCCCAGTGTGCTCATGGGATCCAGAATGAGAATGAGAGCTCCTGGAGCGCGTGTGGGTCCACTGGAGGCTGGCAGGCCACCTGCACAGGGGAGAGGGCAGATTCATGGTCAGAACCCAGGAAACAGCAGACTGAGACCCTGAACCAGGTGCGCCCACCACCAGGCTTCTCACAGAACTCCGGAATCCCAGTGTGCTCACCGGGAATAGACAGACCCAGAGACCCGGGAGCACGCGGGGCGGCTGGCGGCTGGTGGGCCACCTGAATGGGGCAGCGGGCGAACTCGTGGTTGGCACCCAGGAAACAGCAGACTGAGACCCTGAAGGAGGTGGTATGCCACCAGGCTTCTCAGGAAACTCCGTAATCCTGGTGTGCTCACAGGATCCAGACTGAGACCTGGAGATCTGGGAGCTCCAGGGGGCGGCTGGTGGCTGGTGGCCTTAGAAACACAAAGGACAGAGATGCACCTGCCCTGGAAGTGAGGGCAGGGACACCAGGTGTGGAGCACACATCCAGGGACGCTATGGGGTTGAGCAGCACCAACAGTAACGGAGTTAAAGTGGCCAGAACATCCGTGAAGAACATGCCGCAATCCCTCTGTTCTGTGACAATTCAGCCTCTGCTGCTCTGACTCTCAGAAGAGGCACAGCAGACCGCCAGAGAAAGATGCCAGGGAACAAAAGCCTGGAAATACTGGCTCACAGCGTTCCCACACCAATCCCCCCTCGCAGGGGACAGGGCAACTCTACCCAAACAGGGTTGCCTGAGTATGGGTGTGGCAAAATACAAACTCTTAACAATAGAGAACAAACGGATGGATACCAGAGAGGAGGTGGATAGAGGGATGAGTCAAATAGATGAAGCGGATTAAGAGGACACTTTTCTTGATGACCACTGAGTAATATATAGAATTACTGAATCACTCTATTGTACACCTGAAACGAATGTAACACTGTAGGTTAGCTCTACTGGAATTAAAATAAATTTTTAAAAAAGATTTTTCTTTCAGAAACCTCTTTGAAAAAGCTTTTCCTGTGCATTGTTCATAAGCCCTACTTGGGAGGATTCACTCTACAATAATTATTCACTCTATGCCTTGAATTCAGATTTCACTGAGTTCTTACTGTGGATCCCAGCCCACGGGAGCCATGGTCCTTTTCAGTCCAGGCTCAGCACCTATGCATTTAAGATTAGAAGTAGAGACACATGTCACTTCACACTCCAGAAAGCTATTATTGTTTCTGTTTCAGTGTGAGAGAGTCACAGACTTTGGGACAAGTTTCCGAGCAGGTTTATTATGGATCCTGGATCTCTACTTCAATGTTCTTTGCCTGGATCCATTTGGCTAATAGGTTCCCTGTGGATGGGCTTGCTTCCAAGCACTTACATGGAAGATGCAAAGGTGGGTGGGCTTGGTGTGGGACAGGAAGAAGATCAAAAGCAGACAAGAGTCCCACCACTCCCCTGATCCAGGAACTGCTACAGGAGAGGGTATGGGAGGTAGAATCAATGCAAAACTCCAAGGTCACCAGCTGAACACAGGAGGCACAGGTCAAAGGATCTGGAGATGCAGGGGTTGAAGGCTGCTCTGAGCTATATCTGCGAAGAAGGGAGGGAAGGAATGAGGAGACACTGCCTGCCCCTGGCCCATGCCGCTGCCCACCACTCTGACACGCATCCGTCTACACAGCTGACAGAGCCTGGGCTCAGGATGAGCTGGCTCGGGTCCCTCAATCCTCAGTGGCACAGTTGGCCCCAGGGCTCAGAGACATGCTGAGGGAGATGAGAGGGAAAGCTGCCCCACCCGGGTCATCCCCTCCTTGAGCAGACAGCCCTTCAGAACTGCTAAAGAAAAACCCCACTAACGGGGTTGAAAGACATGCCATGGATGAACTAAGGCATAGAGATATGTAAAATAACATTCATTTTTAAGTTCAGAGCTGTCATCTCAGGAAGTGGGGAGAGCTTCCCTGAAGAAGACTGAGGGGAGGGCAGGCCATGCTGAAAAGGGAGACATGGCTCTCCTGATTGGGGACCTGCAGCCCCCTTCCAGGGCAGGGCTTCATCCTTGCATCACACGAGATCCATGGAAGTGTTCCATCAGGGCCAGATGATTGTCTCGAGAAGGCTATCCTGGCATCGGACTGCACAGGGCAACAGGGACGAGGGCCAGATGGAGGACGGACAATACCCCGGAGGCCATGGGGCAAGAGCAGAGGCACATGACTTTGAAGATGATGATGAAAAGCAGGAGGTGGCAGCATGGAGCCGGCCCGAAAGTACCATGGGAGCAGTGCCCACAGCTACACTGACTGGGGGCCTTCTGTGCCCAGTGTGGCTGACTTCAGTGGGCTCCAGACTAGTCCTGACCACAACTCTAGGAAGTGTGCACCACCCCCGGCAGCCTCTCCCCTTGCAGCTGCTAGAAATCACGGTCAAAGACCCTGGTCAGCTTTCGTGGAAAGCAAGCAGTGGCTCCCGCACACGCTGCACCTCTGGTGGTGGTCCAGTGCGACCCTTGTGCCTGGCCAAACACTGATGTCTACCTGTCTCCACACAAATCCACAGACAGGAGGGTGTCCCTGAATTCCACAGCACCTGATGAGACAGATCCACAGAACCCAACACCCAGTGGGTCACTCGGGACCTCACCTATGGTCATGGAGCTCACCATAAACTATTTCTGTCACTTCCCACAGAAAGCCTGTTTCTCATCCCCCACAATACCATACATCCTGGTTGCTGACCTGGGGTCATGCCATGAACCCACATGGCACCTTTCTTTAAGAGAAGGCTATGCCTAAACCTCCTAGAAAATATTCCTAATGAAGTACAAGTCCATCAGGACTACGGTGTGAACAGTAGCACACAGCCTGCATGGTAGTAGTCAGTAATTCTAACAAGGGTTAACCCCACCCCCGTCTCACAAAACCTTCCTCCGTCCCCACAGAACTCATGGTCTGCCCTCAGAAATCCCTCCAGGAAACAAACTTTTAATCTGAATGCTCTTCACCTTATGCTTCAAATCTTGTCCAACCACAAAGATATGAAACTAGAAATCAATCTCAAGAAAAAAATGGGACAGTCAAAAATAGGTGGAGATTGGGGAGCCTGGGTGGATCAGTTGTTAAGGATCTGCCTTCAGCTCAGGTCCCGATCCCAGGATCCTGGGATTTAGGTTGGAATCAGGCTCCTTGCTCAGTGGGAAGCCCGCTTCTCCCTCTCTCACCCCCCCTGCTTGCGTTCCCTCTCTCACTGTCTCACTCTCTGTCAGATACTTAAATAATCTTAAAAAAATATGTGGAGAATTAAAAACATGCTACCGAACAACCAACAGTCAAAGAAGAAATCAAAAAAGATTTTAGAAGTACCTTGACACTGATGAAAAAGACAACTTACAAAAACTTATGGGATGCAGCAAAAGTAGCTCTATGGGGGACATTCATAGAAACTCAAGTCTTCATCAATCCATGAGAAGGGTCTCCAATAAACAACCTGATTTATGTGGTAAAGAAGTAAAAAATAAAACAACAAAGACCCAATATAGTAGAAATAAGGAAATAACAAAAAGGAATGCATAAATAAATCCAACAGAGACTAAAAAGACCAAAAAAAAAAAAAAAAACAAAAACAATGAAATTGAAAGGTGCCTTTTTTGGAAAGATAAATAAAACTGACAAACTTAGCTAGACTCACCAAGAAAGACAGAGGAATCGAATACATTCAGGAAAGAAAGATAATGGATTCCTGTATCATATCCAAATCAAAAGATCTCTTCAACCTTGGACACAACAACTTCTTGCAAGCCATGTCTCTAAAGGCAAAGGAAATAAAAGCAAAAATGAACTATTGGCACTTCATCAAGATAAAAACCTTCTGCACAGCAAAGCAAACGATCAACAAAACACAAAGGCAACCTATGGAAAAGAAGAAGATATCTGCAAATGATATTACAGATAAAGGGCTGGTATCCAAGATCTATAAAGAACTCCTCAAACTCGACACCCAAAAAATGGGCAGAAGACACAAAGAGATACTTCTAGAGAAGACATACAAATGGCCAACAGACACATGAAAAAATGCTCCACATCACTTGCCATCAGGCAAATACAAATCAAAACGACAATGAGATACCACCTTACACCAGTTAGAATGGTTAAAATTAACAAGGCAGGGGGCACCTGGGTGGCACAGAGGTTAAGGATCTGCCTTCGGCTAAGGGCGTGATCCTGGCATTATGGGATCGAGCCCCACATCAGGCTCCTCCGCTATGAGCCTGCTTCTTCCTCTCCCACTCCCCCTGCTTGTGTTCCCTCTCTCGCTGGCTGTCTCTATCTCTATCAAATAAATAAATAAAATCTTGAGAAAAAAATTAACAAGACAGGAAATTACAAAAAGTCAGAGATGATGTGGAGAAAGGGGAGCCCTCTTACACTACTCGTGAGAATTCAACTGGTATAACCACTTTTGAACAATATGGATGTTCCGCAAGACATTAAACACAGAGCTATCCTATGACCCAACAATTGCACTACTGGGTATTTACCCCATAGACACAGAGTAATGAAAAGAAGGGGCACCTGTATCTCAATGTTCATAGCAGCAATGTCCATAATAGCCAAACTGTATACGGAGCCAAGATGTCCTTCAGCAGATGAATGGACAAAGAAGATGTGGTTCATCTATACAATGGAATATTACTCAGTCATCAGAAAGGATGAATACCCACCATTTGCACCAAGGTGAATTGACCAGGAGGGGATTATGCTAAGTGAAATTAAGGCAAGCACAGAAAGAGAATTATCATAAGGTTTGACTCCTATGTGGAATGGAAGGAATAGCATGGAGGACATTAGAAGAAGGAAGGGAAAAGTGAAGGGGGGGAATGAGAGGGGGAGAGGAACCATGAGAGACTGTTGACACTGGGAAACAAACTGAAGGTTGCAGTAAGGGAGGGGTAGGGGAATGGGTTATCCTGGTGATGGGTATTAAGGAGGGCACGTGTCATAAGGAGCACTAGGTGTTATATACAAACAATGAATCATGGAACACTTCATCAAAAACAAATGAAGTACTGTAGGGTGACTAACATCATTTTAAAAAAAGAGAAAGATATGAAATCCATACAGGAAAACTGTCACTATTTGCAAATGACATGAAATCCCGAAAGATTACACACACACACACAAAAAAAAAACAGTTAGTTTAAACAAATGCAAGAAAGCTGCAGGATATAAAGTCAATATACAGAGACCTGTTGTCTTTATTTTTTTTCAGATTTTATTTATTTATTTGAGAGGAAGAGAAAAAGCACATGCAGGGGGAGTGTAGGAAAGAGGGAGAAGCAGACCCTCGCTAAGCGGGGAGCCCAAAATGGGGCTCGATCCAGGACTCTGGGATCATGACCTGAGCTGAAGGCACACGCTTCACCTATGGGGCCACCCAGATGACCCAACTTCTTGCATTTCTGTATACTGATGACACACGTTCGCAAAGAGAAATTAAAAAAGCAATGCCATTTACAATTGCATCAAAAAAAATCTAGGAATAAAAGTAACCAAAAATGAGAAAGACATAGTACACTCAACACATGGCAGAAAAGAAATGAAAAACATGTGTGTCGAGGGGGGCAGAATGTATGGGTCAAAGATTTGGAAGGCAACACAAACAAATGGAAGCATACGCCATGCTCCTTAACTGGAAGATTTAATTATGTGAACATGTCCATCGTACCCAAAGCAATCGACAGATGTGATGAAATCCCTATCTGAATTCCACTGGCATTATTCGAGCAAATAGAAAACAGTCCTCAAACTTGTATGGAATCACAAAAGACCCCAAATACCCAAAGCAACCTGGAGAAAGAAAGGTGCAGTCAACACACTCCTGGATTTCAAGCTAGATTATAGAGCTGTTGTCATCAAAACAGGATGGTACTGGCATAAACACAGACACCAGTTCAGTGGAACAGAACAGAAAGCTCAGAAACTTACCCACACGTAGATGATCCTAACTTACGACAGAGCAGCAGAAGATATGCCATGAGGGAAGGACTGTCTCTTCAGTGAGCGGTAACATGCAAACTGGACAGTAAATGCAGAAGAATATAACTGGGCCACTTTCTTACACCACACACAAAATTTTTAATGGATGAATGATTTGAACATAAGACCTGAATCCATAAACCTCCAAGAAGACACAGGTACTAAGTCTCTCGACATTGGTTTTGGCAAAGAGTCTTCAGATCGGACACCAAATGCAAAGGCAACAAAAGCAAAAATAAACAAGTGGAACAATATCAAACTGAAATCTTCCACACGGCAAAAGAAACCAGCAAAAACTTAAAAGGCCACTGACCCAATAAGAAAAAAATATCTGCGAATCATATGTGTGAGAAGAGGCTAATATAAAAAATACACACAACACTCATACAAATCAAAAGAAACAAAAAAAAACTGTATAAAAAAACGTGGGGAATATGTGAATAGATACTTTCCAAAGATGGCACACAGGTGCCAACAGACAGAGAAAGTTGTTAGACATCACTAAAAATCGTCAGGGAAACATCAGTCAAACCCACAATCGGCTATCCCCTCACAACAGTTGGATCACCAATTGTCCAGAGACAGACACCAGTTGGGGTCAAGGGTTTGCAGAGGAGACACTGTGCACTGTTGGTGGGAATGGAAATTGGTGCAGCCACTGTGACAAATGGTATGGAGGTTCCTGAAAAAATAAATGCAACTACCACATGGCACAGTAATGGCTCTACTCAGTATTTATTCGGAGAACACAAAAATACTGCCTCAAAAAGACAGATGCACTCCCACGTTCACTGCAGCCTTATTCACAAGAATCAGACCTGGAAACACAGACCTTGGGGACCTTATTCCAAGTAACTCAGACACAGAAAGACCAATACCAGATGCTCTCATGTACATTCCACGTGGAATAAACAAATACTGAATGCATAGATACTGATAGCAGATTGGTAGGTGCCAGATTCGGGGATGGGGTGGTAGAAATGGGTGAAGGTGGTCAAAGTCTCAATGTTTGAGTGAGAAAATCTGACAGTCATGAAATGTTCTGTCCAGCATGGAGACTAAAACTAACCCCGCAGCATGGGGTATAGGTTTCCCTGCTCTTTGAAAGTGCAGGGCTTCTGAGAAACCTTGCACAGCAGAAATGGTGTCAAGAAGGAATGGCCATTAATTTACACGGAACAATTAGACAGTGTGCTCAGACCCCAAAATTCCTTCTTTTGGCTTTTCTTAGGCCTCAGGACACAAGTACCTAACGGAGGCCCAGCATAAATGAAGATAAAGCACAATAGAGGCTCACAGACACCATTCAAAGTGCTGGTGGCTGGATGCGGAGAGCGGTTCCCAACGGAAGGAGCTTCTCCCCAAAACAGATGATGAACGCGATTCTCACAGTTCACCTTTTTTCATAAGAGGAAAATCCTCTTCAGGTCTCTTCCTCTTACTGAAGATGGGTAATTACGTAGTTATTTCAAGAAAACCAAGTGACTTACTGTGAACGTTTAAAAAGTGGGGGATACTTGTACTTGAGCATTGCTGAGGGAGGAGAAGTGAAAGGTTCTCTCAGACACAAACCTCAGCAGATCCACTGGGAAAGGCACCTTCCTCAGCATGCAGAACACGGACTACCTCCTACCACCCGAAAAACCCACTCCTTCCCCTCGATCAGGACAACCCACAACAGCTGGGAGTTACCCCAATTCCTCTGTTCTCCTGCTCCTAATAGCTAACCCATCAGCAAATCCTGTGAGCTCCATCTTCAAAATGGACCCAGAATAGGTCTAACCACTCCATCCAAGGCCACCTGTCTGGACCACAGTGCCTGAGTTCCTGGAAAAGCTTCGTCATTGACCTGCCTTGCCATCTTCAACCCTCTGTCATCTGTTCTCAACACTGTAGCCACGATGGCCCAGTGAAACAGGGTCTCATGGGGTTATAGCCCTGGAATGGCTTTCTGTCACCCTCTGTCACCTCTCTGAGCTCATGTCCTAAGCTGTCTCCTGTGGCCACAGGGCCTTCTTGCTGCTCCTGGACATACCTGGAATTCTCCTGCCCCAGAGCCTTTCCACATGCTTTCCCTTCTGTTTCGAATGCTCTTGATGTGTTCTCACTCACCTTCGGAGAAGTCTGAATTGGAGTGAAAGGGACAGAAGATGAAGCTGTGTGTTGGGTGAGGCTGGTGGCCCAGAAGAAAGTTCTCTGCCAGCTCTCCACCTGTGCCTCACTTGTCCTCAGCCAGGAACTTGCACACAGCCCTCACCTGTTACAACTCTCACCCAGGAGACCCACAGCCACCCCTGGAGCCCACCCCGCCCACACCCTGCTGCAGAATGCATTCAGCTCTCCTCTGGGACCCTTGTCAGCTTTACCCAGATCTGGAACTCCCCCGTCTCCTGCAAATTTCCCGGATTCCCCTCTGCTTCCATAATCACATTGGCGCAAGGCTTTCATGAGAAAGCTATAACGCTAACTAATGAAAGGTTCACACCTACTTTCCCCTTCTGTTGCCTTTCTCTCCACCTTCTTTCCTACCTGTGCAAACTGTAACATATCAGTGGAACATGAACATACTCTGACACCTGAATCTTTCATTGCAGCTTTCTGAAGACTCCTTATGTGATAAGCAACTAGTGTATCCTACAACAGGGTGTTTAACAACTCTCATCTATAGAATAGTACAGCCCAAATTACTACAAGTTTACCTCACTCTTCATGAAGCAGAACACTTTTTCCTTTCTTCTCTTACTTAAATTCCAGTTAGTCACATGCCATGGAACATTTGCTTCAGGGGTAGGATTTAGCGATTCCTCACCTGCATACAGTACCCGATGCTCATCACAAACACCCTCCTTAATACCTCTCACCCATTTAACTCTTCCCCCCATGCCCCTGTCCTGCAGTAACACTCAGTTTGTTCTCCAAGGTTGAGTCTATTTCCTTGTTTGCCTCTCTCATCGCCCCTCCACTCTGTTCATCTGTTTTCTTTCCGAAGTTCCACAAGCGTATGAGCATAGGATATTTGTCTTTCCTCACTGATTTTGCTTAGCTTAATACACTCTAGATCCATCCGCATCCTTGCAAATGGTAAGATTTCATTCTTTTTGAAGCTGGGTCATATTCCATTATATATATGTATCCCACATCTGCTTTATCCATTCATCAGTGCATGGATGTTGGGATTCTCTCCATAGTGTGGCTACTGTGGACATTTCTGCTATAAACATCATGGTTCAGGTTCCCCCTTTAAATCTGCATTTTTGTATCCTTTGGGTAAATACCTAGGAGAGCAATTGCTAGATCATGGGGTTGTTCAATGTTTAACTTTTTGAGGAACCCCCACACTGTTTCCCAGACTGGCTGCACCACTTTGCATTCCCACCAACAGGATGGGAGGGTTCCCCTTTAATCAGAACATTATCTGCCGGCAATTTCATAAGAGGAAACAAAACCTCTGGGAGATGCTCCTAGGGTCAGACAAGCAGTTGCAGACTTCACCCAAGGCTCCTGACGCCAAGCCCCTTGAAGCCACCACATGCCACTATCCAAAAGAATTTCCAGACTCTCCTTCTGATTCCACCACCAAAGAAACTACAGAGAGAATATGGCACCTCAAAATATCGAGATAATACATTTAGTAAAACTAGAAAGTCAAGCTCAACTTTTAAACAGGAACAGGCCGCTTTGGAAAATTTTCAATTTTCCCTCCACCCTAATTTTAACTCTTTTGATGAATAAACTAATCAATGATGAAACATCACCTTTGTCAAATGACATCATCCAAGTCTGTATCAGATGAAAAAAGCCACCTAACTCTAGATGCTGGCCACTCAAACATGTCTTAGGCCCAATTGAATAAACATTGTTAGATGAAGGAACAAATTAGATGTTACAAACAGGCACAGAGTGAATCTCACCTTCCCTTTCTAATAAAAGAGGGTTCCTAGGAAACAGATGGTCAAAATACATTTGTAAGCAATAAATGGACAGAGAAATTGTGATCCCCTGCAATGTTCTACCAGCAGGGAAAATTGTAATTCTTGCACCAAACCCAGAATGCTGACAGTTACTTCAATTTTACTTTGTGGCTCAACTAGAGAAAAGAGAAAAGCCCAGGAGGTTTTGGGATAATGAGAGGTTTTACCTAAAGCCCTGACATAGTTAGGACATTTTGCCAAACATACCTGTGCTTTCTCTGAACACTGGCGTCCAGTGACAAGCTGCCTCGCTGACTCCGATACTGACGTTCAAAACCTCGGGTGTCTTGGAGTCAGAGCAGAGAAGTGCTGTCAGCTGTGGAGAAGAAGGCACCTCTGACCTAAAGCCTGCACACCTGCTTCGGTTTCTGGGCAAAGGGGCAACACATACTTCTTGTTTAGCAGTAATTATCTTCATTCTCAATAGACCAATGACCTTGCCTTTTCTGGAAAGCAGACTTACTCTTCTAAGGAAACCCTCAATTTGTCTATTCCCAGTGCAACTAGAGTGGGGTCTGGTTTACACCCGCTTCCAGGCCCCCACCTGGAGAATTTTCCTGCATGATTCCAACAGCCAATGACCACTAACCTGGGGGCACACGGGGCATAATGCTGAAGTTGGGTATGGCTCTGGGGCTTGCTACTGCCACACCTGTGCCTGGGGGACCAGGGCACACCCTGCTGAACTCGGGGTACTGCTCAAGATGCATCACCTGCACTGTGTCAGAGAACAGGGGGACACATCACTGAAGGTGGGGACTCTGTGAGGTCCTTACCCACACTTTTCCAGGGAACAGGGGAAACCCTGAAATTCTGCAACCCATCCCACAAAAGCTCAGGTGATTGGGCGCCCTGGAGTTCACGGGTATGGGGAATAAGGCCAGTTGAGGACATGGGGCAGAAGAGACTTTAAAGAGGAAAAGAAAACTCACCTGAGTCCCCACAATGAACCCTCTCCAAGTGCCCTTCGAGAACCCTGCCTCCCACCTGGGTTGCACCCTACCCCCGAACTCCCCCGCCCCTGGTGCATTCTGCTCACTCAGCAGCTGGGACCTCCACAGGGCAACTCTCTCTCTCCCAGTGCCCCTTCTTCTGCCCCAGGTCTGCACCCCACTGCAACTCTGGAACAGCCCACAGAGACGTAGCTCCACCCCCAAGGGGTGATTGGTCAGGGAGGGTGGTGCCCCAGCCCCTGGGATGCCAGGCAACCCTCCCTCAAGCCCCTGGAACCCTGAAAGTGCAGGGAGTCCAAGAGGCGCCTCCTCTACCCAACACCCAGCACAGGCATGGTTGGGGTCCTGGGCCGGGCTCCCCACACACACCTGGCCCCTTCCAGGGACCCCTCTAGCTGCAGACCTCCCTCAGAGTCCTGCCCCTTCCCTTTCTGCACCACCCCTCCCTGCTGGGGTGTGCCTGGTTCTGGGCAATGTCAGTGGTTCTCAGACCCTCCAAGGCTTGGGCTTTAGGAAATGCAATGATTTCATGCATTTTCAGTATGTACATGTCAGTATGACTTTAATCTTATGGGAGCCAAAGAGGTTCTCTTTTTTTTCTTATTTTCATGTTGTCATTTTTGGTTATTGTTTTATTCTTGAAGCAGATGTACAACATGTACTTGGGGCAGAAATAGGGCTCATGCTTTGAGTTTTTGCCCAATCATTTTGAGCCAGTTAAAATGTTAAAGGATAGCTTCCCTGGGAGCCCAGGATCAGGGCCCACAGATGATATAAGATAAAAATTACTTTCATCATTATAATTACTCCTAAAAAGGAGGAATTTGAGACAAAAGCACCTTTCACAAGAGTACCAAGAAATCAAAATGATGCCCACAGAAGGCTACCTGCTCCATGGTCAGCACAGGTAACAGAAGTGTTCACAGTCTCTGGACTCCTGCCCTTCTCCTGCCCAAATCGCTGAAGCACACAGACCACTTAAAATCAGAATTGTAAAACTGCTAGACACCTTAGAGATGTCTGGCACCATTCCCTTGGACTGCAGAATAAAACACAGTAGCTCGTTGTCACAAACTAATTTCAACATGAAGTGCCCCCTGGATGCACTAAGTTCTTTCTCTGCAAATGTTGACTAATGTAAGTCACAGTCATACCATATAAACACTATGATGGCTGGGAGGTCATCGTAGGTAAGGCAATATTTTAGCCATGTTTATAAGCATTGGCTCACTTTGTAGAAGAGGCTGAGCTGAGTGTTTTTAAATACTATTTCAGACCTGTTTTACAGCACCCTCTGAACATACCAGAGCCTGAATCGACTAAAAAAGATAGTTGGTTTCAGGAACTTTAATACCAGAAAAATATTATACTGTCTGTATCCCTAAGGATCTTTGAATATCTTACCCAGAGGTCCTCCACTGAGATAATGATCTTAATGATCACCATGGGCAGAGGTGAAAAGGCCCGCTGAATTCGTTCCAGTTGTCCACATGACAAGAAAATCCTGATACTTGATTGGTTTCCAGATCGAGAAGACCAGAGATAAGAGGGAAATAGTACCCTGTATGGAACAACAAGGGATTTGGAGTCAATTTGGGGATCCCACTTAGGTTTCTGACACTAAAATCCTCTGTGACTCATATCATCCGAGTCCCTGTCTAACCACCTGAAAATGTGCCTACAAATATCTACACCCTAGTTGAGAAGTTTAAGAGGCAGAATGCTACAAAGAGCCAGTATGATGTCTCTCAAGAACAGGTGCTCAGGAAGCCATAATTGCTATTGGGTCTATTTCTTTTCCAGAAGAAAGAACACATGTTGAATCCTATTTCTAATAGATGACTCACCAGATGATTTTCAAACCTGAAGGAAGGCCAAGAAGTCGCTCTTGTGTCATAGTTCACTCAGAAATCATGTTGTTGGACTGGTGAGGATGATAAGATAGCAACGTCATCACTAAGAGTGGGGAGCTTCTAATTTCCATACGGCCATGTTGACCCCCTTAGCTCAGAGCCACCAGAAAGGGCAGCTGGGGAGGGGGCACTGCCATCACTATGAGTGGGGAGCTTCCCATTTCCATATGGCCATGTTGACCCCCTTAGCTCAGGGCCACCAGAAAGGACAGCTGAGGGGGACCACAGGCCAAGGCTGCCAGGTGTGGCTGGGGCAGGCAGAACTCTGACTTAAGGCTCAACTCCTGTCTAGGTTATTATTATGCTCTTCACAAAGAAAGTGCCATTGTGTGTGAGCCCTCATGTATAAAAGGTTCAGAATTTCCAATGAGATTCCTTCTCTGACCTTTAGGATATGTAGCAAAGTTCCATTTAATTTTTAAACATTGAAGGACTTCCTAGTTTTCTTTTCGCTATGACTGTGGCTCAATTCCCCTCTGGTCTAAGAATAGAATCCAGTTAATTTCAGGGTTTAACATTTGTAGCCTTGATTCGTGGCCCCACCTATCATCTATTTGGGTAAAGAGTCTATGATCACTTGAAAATAACGTATTCTGCACTTATTATGGAATGTTCCCTATATGTCAATTTGGTCACATTTGTTACCAATGTTTTGTCTGCTTTTTCTGTCAGATATTGAGAAAGGTATATGAAAATCTTTAAACAATGCTGCTCTATTCAACGTGGCATCGGAGAATCTACCAGTGTTTTAAGGCAAGAGAAACAAAAAGGATAAGAATTGAGGGGATAATAGTGACTATTCACAGATAACACGATTGTGTACATAGAAAATTCAAAACAGTCTATAAATACCCTTTTAGAATTAAAAATGCAATTTAAAATAATAATAATAATAATAATAATAATAATAATAATAACAAAAGAGGTTTCCTAGGAAACAGATGGTCAAAATACATTTGTAAGCAATAAATGGACAGAGAAATTGGATTGTAGCTTCCCATTGGACAGTTTCTGAAAGAAAACGTAGAACCTGTCAATCTTGGGGTAGGACATAGGGTGCACTAACCATTTAAAAGAATTCAGTGGGACTTCATAAAAATGTGAAATTTGTAAGCAATAAATGGACAGAGAAAATGGATTGTAGCTTCCCATTGGACAGTTTCTGAACGAAAACGTAGAACCTGTCAGTCTTGGGGTAAGACATAGGGTGCACAAACCATTTAAAAGAATTCAGTGGGACTTCATAAAAATGTGACATTTCTCCTTATCTTATGACCATAAGAAAATGAAAAAGTGAACCGCAGGCTGGGAAGTAAAGATTTGCAATACACACACTGACAAAGACTTGTCAATAAAGAATTCCTGCTCATCAACCATAGAAAGTCTATTTATAAACGAATACTTCACAAAAGATTGACTGATGGCCAATAAGAACAGGAAAGGGTGCTCTACAGTATTATTTTCAGGCACAGCAAGGCCTTTCCTAAAATGAAAACATACACACAAACCAGTATTCCCTAGATGGATGACGTCCTTATTTCTGAGGACAGCTTGAAGAACAGACTAGCATCAAAGTAAAGTGATGGAATTCCTGACACTCAGAGGATGGACAATTGACCTCAAACTACAGTACAATTTCTAGGCATCATTTGGTCCTCTGAAGGCAGACAACTACCACACCCCTTCCTACACCACACAGGTTGCTTCCCAACCCCTACCATAAAAGAACAAGATGAGAAACAGATAGGACTAGTAGGAAATAGCAAAAATCACATGTGGGGATTATCCTGAAACACACTGATCACATAACTAGTGTAAGGAAGTGTAGGGAACTGACAAGAACAGAGACTCAAGAGGTACTTCTTTGGGAAATGCTGTCTGAAATCGTCACACGTTGGTACCAGCTAATGAGGGCTCTGAGCATACCTAGGGTTTGCTCACAAGGGTCTGCAACACCATCGCTGAGGACTGAAACTCTTCAAGACCTCAAAGCTTGCCTGATTGACTATTGGACTAAGAGATTCCCATGTTCTGAAAACAGATACCAACTCATTGAAAGGTTCACCTGGGCTCTCTCGGAGGCCCTGCAAGTAGCTGAACCATTCACTGAAACTCAATTACACACACACACACACACACACACACACACACACACACACACACACCTGTCATTTCAGCAATTACTTAAACATTCAAGGTTCTTCCTACCTTTTCTTTTTCACATTGATATTTATACTCACATGAAATGTCATCATTTCTAATGAACACTGATGGCAAAATAGAGATCCATTGACACAATATTCACAAAATGGAACTTCCCTGCTATAATTTTCAATATAGCATTTTTTAAAGTTCATACATATTTTAGGTTTTTAGTAACTTATACAGGAGAAGATCAGCATTGAAAAACTCTGAATACTGACAATGAGTTTTAAGCCTAGAGAACAAAAATTGTCCAATTTCATAGATAACAAGGAACCAAAGGGAAAGCATGGAAGCCGTAGTCGAATAATTTTACACATGTGCATTCTCTATTATTCTACTACTGTGGGGCGTGTTTTATTACCAGTATACATTCATCAGTTATCTTTCACGTGCACCTGCACAGGTATAATCAATTACTAGAGTAGAATGAAATGTCTGGGAACTACTTGGCGGCATCTATAATGAACAATGAAATTTCGATCTTATATTTGGTGAACTTCCACTGTCTGTCCCTTTAGACAATGGACCCTAAACAGAAGGGGGAATGAGCCACGAGAGACTATGGACTCTGGGAAACAAACTGAGGGCTTCAGAGGGGAGAGGGGTGGGGGATTGGGATGGGCCAGTGATGGGTATTAAGGAAGGTACATATTGCATGGAGCACTGGGTGTTATATGCAAATAATGAATCACGGAACACTACATCAAAAACTAAGGAAATACTGTATAGTGACTAACATATAATAATAAAAAATTGTTACTAGAAAAAAATTAAAGGTAAAAAAAAAACAATACAGCTTTTCTGTTTCAAGAACAATCACAATTGAGAAAAAACTAACTTCCAATCCCTAAAGCAAAACACAGACCAAGTTCCATTTCACTCCCCTTTATTCACATTCTCTGTGGGTTCTAAGCTATTTCCCTACTCCTTTCCTGCTGAGCAGGGACCCTCGGCTCGATTCCAGAACCCTGGGATCATAACCTGAGCCAAAGGCACATGCTTAACTGGCTGAGCCAGCCAGGAGCCCTAGCCATGTTTTTCTTAAGCAAAAGGACACTTTCTCACAAAGCCTTCACATGACTTCACATGGTACCAGAGATCTGCATTTGCCTCTGGAGGTTGCAGGTGAAGGCAATTGCAAACTCTCACAGTGGTTTATCAAATACAATGACCTGCCTGGTGACAGTGAAACTCTTATGAGCCCACGAGAGGGTGCTGTGACACTCAGCTGTGGCTGGGCTGGCACAGAGAACCAAATCCATTTCCCTGCCTGATGTCTGTGAGGAACAGATGCCCCCAATGTGAATGAGACTCTGACACTGAGCTGTCCAGAGATGGCCATCCTCACGGAGGATGAGGATAAAGGACAATGCCTGAGGAGACCTCATCTGTCTCTTTTATCTTTTCATATTTTTGACAGTGGACAAATCACTGCCTAGGAGTCCCCAACTACCTTAGTCTCATCTGTGAATGACCAAGAGGTTTTACAAAACACTCAAGATTTTGACCTCACAAATGCCCACAACCACTTACCATAGGGATTCAACATTAAGCAAAGATAATGTTCGTTGGAAGAGAGGTCCTGCCCACTGTTGTTTCTCACTTATATGCTCATCTTCCTTACCTCATGGTAACATAACCAGCTTGATTCCTGCTTCCGTCTTCAGGAAGGCTGAGGTGACTTGAAGGGCATTACCCTGACATCGTTCTTTCTTAGCAATAAGATGTGGACATTTCCCTAGTCCTACACACCAAAAGTTGAATCGGAATCAGGATTGAGGAGGCTGATGAGAGTTGAAGGTGTTTTCCCGTACACGGTGGTTTATTACCAATAAGGATGGGTCAGAGTCCTCGAAATTCCAGAACCTTCCATTCATGCTTCCTACTCGTGAATGATGATGTACATTGCTCTTTCCCTGTACAGTGTGGTGACTCAGAGAAAAGTGCTTAGCCCTTTCGTCAGACTTCCACGACCACTTTGGGGCTGGCTTCCATATTCACAAAGGATGATGTTAGGGCTAAGAGGGTTCCTGTACACTGTTATTTCTTTCAGATAAGTGTATGGCATTTTTGTTACATTGTCAGAGCCACTTAGCGCCGGGCTTGCCGGCCTCCTGTGGAAGAACCCTAACCCGAGGTCGGCCCCCGAGGGGCCCCTCCCAAGGAGCCTGGCACCACAATGCTGGGGATTTGGGACCCCCGAGCCCCAGTGCTGTACTCACTATGCCACCCCGCAAGCACCCAGGGCGCTACGGGCGTTGCCAGTCATTCAAGAAGGGAGAACGGGCAAGGCCCTCCGATCCCCCTTCGACCTTCAAAGGCCCCCCGCGCAAAAACTCTGGCTCCCTCGCTCCTGCTCCCCAGCGCCCTAACCTCGGCCCACCCCTCCTCTCGCTGCAGAGCTGGCGGATCGGGCCTGCTGGCTTCCTGGGGGCTAACCCTATGCCTAGGTCGCACCCGAGGGGCCCCTCCCAAGTGGCCTGGCGCCGCATGCCAGGGATTGGGGACCCCCGAGTCCCACCACCGGATGCACCCTGCCGCCCTGCCGCCACATGGGGCACTAGGGGCATCACCAGTCCTTCAGGGCGACAGAACGGGCAGGACCCTCTAAGCCTCCTGCAACCTTCGAAGGCACCCCAAGCCAAAGCCTAAATGCTCTGGCCCACGCCCCCACTCGCCAGCTACCTCACCTCAACCCACACCTCCATTCACCGCACATGGGCGGAACTAGCCTGCCAGCCTCCTGGGGGCTAACCCTAACCCTAGGTCGGCCTCCGAGGGTCCCATCCCAAGGGACCTGAGGCCACAACGCCGGGTATTAAGGAGCCCCGATCCCCAGCGCCGGAGTCTCCCTGCCACCCCATCACCACCCGGGCCGCTAGGGGTGCCGCTGGTCATTCAGGGCGGGAGAATGGGCAGGGCCCTCCGAGCCCCTGGCGAACTTCGAAGGCCCCCGCATCCAAAACACTTGAGACCACGCTCCTGCTCCTCAGTGCCCTCACTTCGGCCCGCCCCTCCGCTCGCCACAGAGCCAGCAGATGAGGCCTGCACTCCTCCAGAACCCTAGGTTGTCCCCTGAGATGCCCCTCTGAAGGGGCCTGGCACCGCAATGCCTGGGATTGGGGACTCCCGAGCCCCAGTGCCGGACTCACCCTCCTGCCCTACCGCCACCTGGGCCGCTAGGGGCGCCGCCATTCATTCAGGGAGGGAGAACGGGCAGGGCCCTCCGAGCGACCGGTGACCTTCGAAGGCCCCCCGCACCAAAACGCTTGGCCCCACGCTCCCGCTGGCCAGCGCCCTTACCTCGGCCCTCTCCTCCGCTCGCCTCACAGCTGGCGGATCGGGCCTGTGGGCCTTCTGGGGGCTAACCCTAAACCTAGGTCGGCCCTAGTGGCCCCTCCCAAGGGGCCTGGTGCCACAACGACGGGGAAAGGGGACTCCCGAGCCCCAGCGCCGGACTCACCATGCCCCCCGCCGCCACCCGGGCCACTAGGGGCACTGCCGGTCATTCAGTGCAGGAGAATGGGCAGGGCCCTCTGAGCCCCCAACGACCTTCGAAGGCCCCCTGCACCAAAGCACTAGGGCCCATGGTCCCGCTTGCCATCGCCCTTACCTCAGCCTGCCCCTCCGCTCGCCGCACAGCCGGCAGATCAGGCATCCTAGCCTCCTGGCGGCTAACCCTACCCTAGGTAGGCCCCCTAGGGGCCCATCCCAAAGGGCCTGGCGCTGCAACGCCGGGGATTGGGGACCCCCGAGCCCCAGCACCAGACTCTCCCTGCCGCCCCGCTGCTAAACGGGCCACGAAGGGCGCCGTCAGTCATTCAGGTCAGGAGAACAGGCAGGGCCCTCCGAGCCCCTGGCAACCTTTGAAGGCCCCTCGCGCCAAAATGCTTGGCCCCACCTTCCCGCTCGCCAGTGCCCTCATCTCATCCCACCCCTCTGCTCCTGCACAGCTGGAGGATTGGGCCTGCCGGCCTCCTGGGGGCTAACCCTAACCCTAGGTCAGACCCGAGGGGCCCCTGCCAAGGGGCCTGGCGCTGCAACGCCGGGGATTGGGGACCAAGCTGCAGCGCCGGAGTCACCCTGCCGCCCCGCTGCCATTCGGGCCGCTAGGGGTGCAGCCGGTCATTCAGGGCGGGAGAACAGGCAGGGCCCTCCTAGCCCCCGGCGACATCAAAGGCCCCCTGCGCCAAAACGTTTGGGCCCAGGCTCCCGGGCCTGCCGGCCTCCTGGGGGCTGACCCTAACCCTAGGTCAGCCCCCGAGGGGCCCCTTCCAAGGGGCCTGGTGGCACAATGCTGGGGATTGGGAACCCCCGACCCCCAGCACCGGACTCAACCTGTAGCCCCGCCGCCACCAGGGCCGCCGCAGGTGACGCCGGTCATTCAGGGAGGGAGAACAGGCAGGGACCTCCCAGGCCCCTGCGGCCTTCGTAGCCCTCCCGTGCCAAAACGCGTGGGCCCACGCTCCCGCTCACCAGCGCCCTCACCTCGGCCCGCCCATCTGCTTTACGCACAGCTGGCGTTTCAGGCCTGCCGGCCTTCTGAGGTCTAACCCTAACCCTAGGTCAGCCCCCGAGTCATTCCTGCCAAGGGGCTTGGCGCTGCAACGTCGGAAATTGGTGACCCCTGAGCCGCAGCGCCAGACTCACATTGCCACCCCACCGCCACCCGGGCCTCTAGGGCCGCTTCCGGTCAGTCAGGGCAGGAGAACGGGGAGGGCCCTCCGAGCCACGGCGACCATTAGAGGCCCCCTGCGCCAAAATGCTTGGGCCCATGTTCCTGCTCACCAGCGCCCTCGCCAAGTCCCGCCCCTCCGCTCGCTGCACAGCCGGCATATGGGCCTGCCGGATTCCTAGGAGCTAACCCTAACCCTAGGTCGGCCCCCGAGGGGCCTCTCCCAAGGGGCCTGGCGCCACAAGCCAGGGATTCTGGACCCGCAAGCCTCAGCGCCGGACTCACACTTCCGCTCCGCCACCACCCGTGCCGCTAGGAGCGCTGTAGGTCATTCAGGCCGGAACAAAGGACAGGGCCCTCTGAGCCACTGGCGACCTTCGAAGGCCCCCTGCGCCACAATGCTTGCGCCCACGCTCCCACTAGTCAGCGCCCTCACCTCGGCCGGCCCCTCCGCTCCTCACACAGCTGGCAGATCGGGCCTCCCGGCCTCCAGGGGGCTAACCCTAACCCTAGGTCGGCCGCTGAGGGGCCCCTCCCAAGGGGCCTGGGACCGCAACGCCGGGTTGGGGACCCCCGAGCCCCAGCGCCGGACTCACCCTGCTGCCCCTCCACCACCCGGGCCGCTAGGGGTGTCGCTGGTCATTCAGTGTGGGAGAACAGGCAGGGCCCTCCGAGCCCACGGCGACCTTCCAAGGCCCCCCCATCCAAAACGCTTGAGCCCATGCTCCTGCTCCTCAGTGCCCTCACCTCGGCCCGTCCCTCCGCTTGCTGCAGAGCTGGTGGATGAGGCCTGCCCGACTCCTGGGGCTACCCATAACCCTAGGTTGGCCCCTGAGGGGCCCTTCCAAAGGGGCCTGGCACCGCAATGCCTGGGATTGGGGACCCCCGAGTCCCAGCGCCGGACGCACTGTGCCGCCCCGCCGCCACCCGGGCCGGTAGGAGAGCTGTCGGTCATTCAGCGCGGAACAACGGACAGGACCCTCAGAGCCCCCAGCGCCATTTGAAGGCCCTCCGCGCCAAAACCCTTGGGCCCACGCTCCCGCTCGCCAGCACCATCACTTCAGCCCACCCTCCGCTCCCTGCACAACCGGCGGATTGGGCCTGACGGTCCCCTGGGGGCTAAACCTAACCCTAGTTCGATCCCTCGAGGGGCCCCTCCCAAGGGGCCTGGTACCGCAATGCCCGGGATTCCGGACCCACAAGCCCCAGCTCCAGACTCACCCTCCCGCCCCGCTGGCACCCGGGCCTCTAGGGGCACCGCCGGTCATCCAGGGCGGGAGAACGGGCAGGGTCCTCCGAGCCCCTGGTGACCTTCAAAGGCCCCCCGCGCCAAAACTCATGGGCCTACGGTACCGCTCGACAGAGCCCTCACCTCGGCCCTCCCCTCTGCTCACCGCACAGCCGGTGGATTGGGCCTGCGGCCTCCTGGGGGCTAACCATAACCCTAGGTCAGCCTCCGAGGGGCCCCTGCAAAGGGGCCTGGTGCCGCAACACCGGGGATTGGGAACCCCCCAAACCCAGCGACGGACTCACCCTGTCGCCCTGCCGCCACCCAGGCCCCAGGGGCGCCGCAGGTCATTCAGGGCGGGAAAACGGGCAGGGTCCTCCGATCCCCCGGCGACCTTCGAAGGCTTCCCGCGCCAAAACGCTTCGGCCAAGCTCCCGCTCGCCCGCACCCTCACCTCGGCCCTCTCCTCCGCTGGCCACACAGCTGGCACATCGGGCCTGCCGGCCTCCTGGGGGCTAACTGTAACCTTAGGTCGGCCCCCGAGGGGCCACTACCAAGGGTCTGCCCCCGCAACGCCGGGGATTGGGGACCCCCAAGCCCCAGTGCTGGGCTCACCCTGCCGCTCCGCCCCCCCGGGCCGCTAGTAGCGCCGCTGGTCATTCAGGGCAGGAGGACGGGTTGGGCCCTCCGAACCCCTGATGACCTTCGAAGGCCCCCCGTGCCAAAACGCTTGGGTCCACATTCTTGCTCTCAAGCGCCCTCACCTGGGTCCACCCCTCCGCTCACCTCACAGCCGGCGGATCTGGCCTGCTGGCCCCCTGGGGGCTAACAATAACCCTTGGTCGGCCCCCTAGAGCCCTTCCAAAGGGGCCTGGCGCCCCAACGCCGAGGATTGGGGACCCCCAAGCCCCGGCGCCCAAGTCACCCTAACACCCCTCCTCCACCCGGGCCGCTAGGGGAGCCGCCGGTCATTCAGGGCAGAAGAACGTACAGGGCCCTCCAAGCCCCCAGCGACTTTCGAAGGACCCCCGCGCCAAAACGCCTGAGCCCACGCTCCCGCTCGCCAGCGGCCTCACCTCCGCCGGCCTCTCCGCTTGCCGCAGAGTTGGCGGATCGGGCTTCCGGCCTCCTGGGGGCTAAATCTAACCATAGGTCGGTCCCCTAGGGGCCCCAGCAAGGGGCCTAGAGCCGCAACACCGGGGATTGGAGAACCCCGAGCTCCAGCGCTGGACACAACCGGCTGCCCCGCTGCCACATGGGCCACTAGGGGCGCTGCCGGTCATTCAGGGCGGGACAAGGGGCAGGGCCCTCAGAGCCTCTGGCGACATTCGAAGGCCCCCCGCGCCAAAACGCTTGGGCTCACGCTCCCGCTCGCCAGCGCCCTCACCTCGCCCCGCCCCTCCGTTCTCTGCACAGCCGGCGGATCGGGCCCCGGCCTCCTTTGGGCTAACCTCAACCCTAGGTCGGCCCCCGAGGGACCCCTCCCAAGGGGCCAGGCGCCGCCTCGCCGGGGCATTTGGACCCCTGAGCCCTACTCCAGACTCACCCTGCCGCCCCGCCGCCACCCGGGACGCTAGGGGCGCCACCGGTCATTCAGGGAGGGAGTACTGGCAGGGCCCTCCGAGCCCCCGATGACCTTCGAAGGCCCCCCGCACCAAAACGCTTGGGCCTAAGCTCCCGCTCGCCAGCGCCCTCACCTCGGCTCACCCCTCCCCTCGCCGCACAGCCGGCCAATCGGGCCTGCTGGCCTCCTTTGGGCTAACGATAACCCTAGCTCGGCCCCCGAGGGACCCCTCCCAAGCGGCCTGGCAATGCCATGCCGGGTATTGGGGACCCCCGAGCCCGAGCTCCGGACTCACCCTGCCTCCCTGCCGCCACCCTGGCCGCTAGGGAGCCGCCGGGCATTCAGGGCGGGAGAACTTGCTGGGCCCTCCGAGCCCCCGGTGAGCTTCGAAGGCCCCCCATGCCAAAACGCTTGGGCCCACGCTCCCATTTGCCAGCGCATTAACGTCGGCCCACCCCTCCGCTCGCTGCACAGCCGGCGGATTGGGCCCGCCGGCCTCCTTTGGGCTAACACTCACCATATGTCGGCCCCCGTGGGACCCCTCCCAAGTGCCTGGAGCCACCGCGCCGGGGATCGGGGACCACTGAGCCCCAGCTCCAGACTCATCCTGCCGACACGCCGCCACCCTGGCCGACAGGGGCGCCACCGGTCATTTAGTGTGTGAGAATGGGCAGGGCCCTCCAAGCCCCCAGTGACAATCCAAGGCCCCCTGTGCCAAAACCCTGGGCCCACGCTCCCCCTCGCCAGCGCCCTCACCTCGGCCCGCCCCTCTGCTCGCCGCACAGCCGGCGGTTCGGGCCTGCCGGCCTCCTTTGGGCTAACCCTAAACCTAGGTCGGCCCCAGAGGAGCCCCTCCCAAGGGGCCTGGCGCCGCCACGCTGGGGATTGGGGACACCCGAACCCCACCGCCGGACGCACTCTGCCGCTCCTCACCACCCGGCCCGCTAGGGGCGCCGTCCTCATTCAGGGCGTTAGAACGGGCAGGGCCCCCCGGGCCCCCGGCGACCTTCGAAGGTCCCCCGCGACAAAACGCTTGGGGCCATGCTCCCGCTCGCCAGCGCCCTCACCTCGGCTAGCCCCTCCGCATGTGGCAGAGCCGGCGGATAGGGCCTGCCAGCCTCCTGGGGGCTAACCCGAACCCTAGGTCGGCCCCCAAGGGGCCCCTCCCAAGGGGCCTATCGCTGCAATGCCTGGGATTGGTGACCCCCGAGTCCCAGCGCCGGACGCACTGTGCCGCCCCGCCGCCACCCGGGCCGGTAGGAGAGCTGTCGGTCATTCAGGGCAGAACAACGGACAGGGCCCTCGGAGCCCCCAGCGCCGTTTGATGGCCCTCTGCGCCAAAACCCTTGGGCCCACGCTCCCGCTCGCCAGCACCATCACTTCAGCCCACCCTCCGCTCCCTGCACAACCGGCGGATTGGGCCTGACGGTCCCCTGGGGGCTAAACCTAACCCTAGCTCGATCCCTCGAGGGGCCCCTCCCAAGGGGCCTGGTGCCGCAATGCCCGGGATTCCGGACCCACAAGCCCCAGCTCCAGACTCACCCTCCCGCCCCGCTGGCACCCGGGCCTCTAGGGGCACCGCCGGTCATCCAGGGCGGGAGAACGGGCAGGGTCCTCTGAGCCCCTGGTGACCTTCAAAGGCCCCCCGCGCCAAAACTCATGGGCCTACGCTACCGCTCGCCAGCGCCCTCACCTCGGCCCTCCCCTCTGCTCACCGCACAGCCTGTGGATTGGGCCTGCGGCCTCCTGGGGGCTAACCATAACCCTAGGTCAGCCTCCGAGGGGCCCCTGCAAAGGGGCCTGGTGCCGCAACACCGGGGATTGGGAACCCCCCAACCCCAGCGACGGACTCACCCTGTCGCCCTGCCGCCACCCAGGCCCCAGGGGCGCCGCAGGTCATTCAGGGCGGGAGAACGGGCAGGGTCCTCCGAGCCCCTGGTGACCTTCAAAGGCCCCCGCACCAAAACGCTTGGGCCCACGCTTCTGCTCTTCAGCGCCCTCACCTCGGCCTGCCCCTCCGCTCGCCACACAGCTGGCAGATTGGGCCTGCCGGCCTCCTGGGGGCTAACCCTAACCCTAGCTCACCCTCGGAGGGGCTCATCCCAAGGTGCCTGGAGCGGCAATGCCGGGCATTGGAGACCCACGAGCCACAGTGCTGGACTCACCGTGCTGCCCCGCCGCCACACAGGCCGCTAGTGGCACCACCGGTCATTCAGGGCGGGAGAACGGGAAGGGCCCTTGGAGCCCCCGGCCTCTTTCGAAGGCCCCCCGCGCCAGAAAGCTTGCGCCCACTCTCCCGGTAGCCAGTGCCCTCACCTCGGCCCGCCCCTCCGCTCGCCGCACAGCCGGCGGATAGGGCCCGCCAGCCTCCTGGGGGCTAACCCTATCCCTTCGTCGGCCCCCGAGAGGCCCCTCCCAACGGGCCTGGCACCGCAACACCTGGGTTTGCGGACCGCTAGCCCCAGCATCCGACTCACCATGCTCCCCCGCCGGCAACTGAGCCGCTAGGGGCACCGCCGGACATTCACTGCGGGAGAACGGGCAGGGCTTCTTGAGCCCCGGCGACCTTCAAAGGCCCCCCGCGCCAAAACTCATGGGCCTACGCTACCGCTCGCCAGCGCCCTCACCTCGGCCCTCCCCTCTGCTCACCGCACAGCCGGTGGATTGGGCCTGCGGCCTCCTGGGGGCTAACCATAACCCTAGGTCAGCCTCCGAGGGGCCCCTGCAAAGGGGCCTGGTGCCGCAACACCGGGGATTGGGAACCCCCCAACCCCAGCGGCGGACTCACCCTGTCGCCCTGCCGCCACCCAGGCCCCAGGGGCGCCGCAGGTCATTCAGGGCGGGAGAATGGGCAGGGTCCTCCGAGCCCCTGGTGACCTTCAAAGGCCCCCGCACCAAAACGCTTGGGCCCACGCTTCTGCTCTTCAGCGCCCTCACCTCGGCCTGCCCCTCCGCTCGCCACACAGCTGGCAGATTGGGCCTGCCGGCCTCCTGGGGGCTAACCCTAACCCTAGCTCACCCTCGGAGGGGCTCATCCCAAGGTGCCTGGAGCGGCAATGCCGGGCATTGGAGACCCACGAGCCACAGTGCTGGACTCACCGTGCTGCCCCGCCGCCACACAGGCCGCTAGTGGCACCACCGGTCATTCAGGGCGGGAGAACGGGAAGGGCCCTTGGAGCCCCCGGCCTCTTTCGAAGGCCCCCCGCGCCAGAAAGCTTGCGCCCACTCTCCCGGTAGCCAGTGCCCTCACCTCGGCCCGCCCCTCCGCTCGCCGCACAGCCGGCGGATAGGGCCCGCCAGCCTCCTGGGGGCTAACCCTATCCCTTCGTCGGCCCCCGAGAGGCCCCTCCCAACGGGCCTGGCACCGCAACACCTGGGTTTGCGGACCGCTAGCCCCAGCATCCGACTCACCATGCTCCCCCGCCAGCAACTGAGCCGCTAGGGGCACCGCCGGACATTCACTGCGGGAGAACAGGCAGGGCTTCTTGAGCCCCGGCGACCTTCAAAGGCCCCCCGCGCCAAAACTCATGGGCCTACGCTACCGCTCGCCAGCGCCCTCACCTCGGCCCTCCCCTCTGCTCACCGCACAGCCGGTGGATTGGGCCTGCGGCCTCCTGGGGGCTAACCATAACCCTAGGTCAGCCTCCGAGGGGCCCCTGCAAAGGGGCCTGGTGCCGCAACACCGGGGATTGGGAACCCCCCAACCCCAGCGACGGACTCACCCTGTCGCCCTGCCGCCACCCAGGCCCCAGGGGCGCCGCAGGTCATTCAGGGCGGGAAAACGGGCAGGGTCCTCCGATCCCCCGGCGACCTTCGAAGGCTTCCCGCGCCAAAACGCTTCAGCCAAGCTCCCGCTCGCCCGCACCCTCACCTCGGCCCTCCCCTCCGCTGGCAGCACAGCTGGCACATCGGGCCTGCCGGCCTCCTGGGGGCTAACTGTAACCTTAGGTCGGCCCCCGAGGGGCCACTACCAAGGGTCTGCCCCCGCAACGCCGGGGATTGGGGACCCCCAAGCCCCAGTGCTGGGCTCACCCTGCCGCTCCACCCCCCCGGGCCGCTTGTAGCGCCGCTGGTCATTGAGGGCAGGAGGACGGGTTGGGCCCTCCGAACCCCCGATGACCTTCGAAGGCCCCCCGTGCCAAAACGCTTGGGTCCACATTCTTGCTCTCAAGCGCCCTCACCTGGGTCCACCCCTCCGCTCGCCTCACAGCCGGCGGATCTGGCCTGCTGGCCCCCTGGGGGCTAACAATAACCCTTGGTCGGCCCCCTAGAGCCCTTCCAAAGGGGCCTGGCGCCCCAACGCCGAGGATTGGGGACCCCCAAGCCCCGGCGCCCAAGTCACCCTAACACCCCTCCTCCACCCGGGCCGCTAGGGGAGCCGCCGGTCATTCAGGGCAGAAGAACGTACAGGGCCCTCCAAGCCCCCAGCGACTTTCGAAGGACCCCCGCGCCAAAACGCCTGAGCCCACGCTCCCGCTCGCCAGCGGCCTCACCTCCGCCGGCCTCTCCGCTTGCCGCAGAGTTGGCGGATCGGGCTTCCGGCCTCCTGGGGGCTAAATCTAACCATAGGTCGGTCCCCTAGGGGCCCCAGCAAGGGGCCTAGAGCCGCAACACCGGGGATTGGAGAACCCCGAGCTCCAGCGCTGGACACAACCGGCTGCCCCGCTGCCACATGGGCCACTAGGGGCGCTGCCGGTCATTCAGGGCGGGACAAGGGGCAGGGCCCTCAGAGCCTCTGGCGACATTCGAAGGCCCCCCGCGCCAAAACGCTTGGGCTCACGCTCCCGCTCGCCAGCGCCCTCACCTCGCCCCGCCCCTCCGTTCTCTGCACAGCCGGCGGATCGGGCCCCGGCCTCCTTTGGGCTAACCTCAACCCTAGGTCGGCCCCCGAGGGACCCCTCCCAAGGGGCCAGGCGCCGCCTCGCCGGGGCATTTGGACCCCTGAGCCCTACTCCAGACTCACCCTGCCGCCCCGCCGCCACCCGGGACGCTAGGGGCGCCACCGGTCATTCAGGGAGGGAGTACTGGCAGGGCCCTCCGAGCCCCCGATGACCTTCGAAGGCCCCCCGCACCAAAACGCTTGGGCCTAAGCTCCCGCTCGCCAGCGCCCTCACCTCGGCTCACCCCTCCCCTCGCCGCACAGCCGGCCAATCGGGCCTGCTGGCCTCCTTTGGGCTAACGATAACCCTAGCTCGGCCCCCGAGGGACCCCTCCCAAGCGGCCTGGCAATGCCATGCCGGGTATTGGGGACCCCCGAGCCCGAGCTCCGGACTCACCCTGCCTCCCCGCCGCCACCCTGGCCGCTAGGGAGCCGCCGGGCATTCAGGGCGGGAGAACTTGCTGGGCCCTCCGAGCCCCCGGTGAGCTTCGAAGGCCCCCCATGCCAAAACGCTTGGGCCCACGCTCCCATTTGCCAGCGCATTAACGTCAGCCCACCCCTCCGCTCGCTGCACAGCCGGCGGATTGGGCCCGCCGGCCTCCTTTGGGCTAACACTCACCATATGTCGGCCCCCGAGGGACCCCTCCCAAGTGCCTGGAGCCACCGCGCCGGGGATCGGGGACCACTGAGCCCCAGCTCCAGACTCATCCTGCCGACACGCCGCCACCCTGGCCGACAGGGGCGCCACCGGTCATTTAGTGTGTGAGAATGGGCAGGGCCCTCCAAGCCCCCAGTGACAATCCAAGGCCCCCTGTGCCAAAACCCTGGGCCCACGCTCCCCCTCGCCAGCGCCCTCACCTCGGCCCGCCCCTCTGCTCGCCGCACAGCCGGCGGTTCGGGCCTGCCGGCCTCCTTTGGGCTAACCCTAAACCTAGGTCGGCCCCAGAGGAGCCCCTCCCAAGGGGCCTGGCGCCGCCACGCTGGGGATTGGGGACACCCGAACCCCACCGCCGGACGCACTCTGCCGCTCCTCACCACCCGGCCCGCTAGGGGCGCCGTCCTCATTCAGGGCGTTAGAACGGGCAGGGCCCCCCGGGCCCCCGGCGACCTTCGAAGGTCCCCCGCGACAAAACGCTTGGGGCCATGCTCCCGCTCGCCAGCGCCCTCACCTCGGCTAGCCCCTCCGCATGTGGCAGAGCCGGCGGATAGGGCCTGCCAGCCTCCTGGGGGCTAACCCGAACCCTAGGTCGGCCCCCAAGGGGCCCCTCCCAAGGGGCCTATCGCTGCAATGCCTGGGATTGGTGACCCCCGAGTCCCAGCGCCGGACGCACTGTGCCGCCCCGCCGCCACCCGGGCCGGTAGGAGAGCTGTCGGTCATTCAGGGCAGAACAACGGACAGGGCCCTCGGAGCCCCCAGCGCCGTTTGAAGGCCCTCCGCGCCAAAACCCTTGGGCCCACGCTCCCGCTCGCCAGCACCATCACTTCAGCCCACCCTCCGCTCCCTGCACAACCGGCGGATTGGGCCTGACGGTCCCCTGGGGGCTAAACCTAACCCTAGCTCGATCCCTCGAGGGGCCCCTCCCAAGGGGCCTGGTGCCGCAATGCCCGGGATTCCGGACCCACAAGCCCCAGCGCCAGACTCACCCTCCCGCCCCGCTGCCACCCGGGCCTCTAGGGGCACCGCCGGTCATCCAGGGCGGGAGAACGGGCAGGGTCCTCCGAGCCCCTGCTGACCTTCAAAGGCCCCCCGCGCCAAAACTCATGGGCCTACGCTACCGCTCGCCAGCGCCCTCACCTCGGCCCTCCCCTCTGCTCACCGCACAGCCTGTGGATTGGGCCTGCGGCCTCCTGGGGGCTAACCATAACCCTAGGTCAGCCTCCGAGGGGCCCCTGCAAAGGGGCCTGGTGCCGCAACACCGGGGATTGGGAACCCCCCAACCCCAGCGACGGACTCACCCTGTCGCCCTGCCGCCACCCAGGCCCCAGGGGCGCCGCAGGTCATTCAGGGCGGGAGAACGGGCAGGGTCCTCCGAGCCCCTGGTGACCTTCAAAGGCCCCCGCACCAAAACGCTTGGGCCCACGCTCCTGCTCTTCAGCGCCCTCACCTCGGCCTGCCCCTCCGCTCGCCACACAGCTGGCAGATCGGGCCTGCCGGCCTCCTGGGGGCTAACCCTAACCCTAGCTCACCCTCGGAGGGGCTCATCCCAAGGTGCCTGGAGCGGCAATGCCGGGCATTGGAGACCCACGAGCCACAGTGCTGGACTCACCGTGCTGCCCCGCCGCCACACAGGCCGCTAGTGGCACCACCGGTCATTCAGTGCGGGAGAACGGGAAGGGCCCTTGGAGCCCCCGGCCTCTTTCGAAGGCCCCCCGCGCCAGAAAGCTTGCGCCCACTCTCCCGGTAGCCAGTGCCCTCACCTCGGCCCGCCCCTCCGCTCGCCGCACAGCCGGCGGATAGGGCCCGCCAGCCTCCTGGGGGCTAACCCTATCCCTTCGTCGGCCCCCGAGAGGCCCCTCCCAACGGGCCTGGCACCGCAACACCTGGGTTTGCGGACCGCTAGCCCCAGCATCCGACTCACCATGCTCCCCCGCCGGCAACTGAGCCGCTAGGGGCACCGCCGGACATTCACTGCGGGAGAACGGGCAGGGCTTCTTGAGCCCCGGCGACCTTCAAAGGCCCCCCGCGCCAAAACTCATGGGCCTACGCTACCGCTCGCCAGCGCCCTCACCTCGGCCCTCCCCTCTGCTCACCGCACAGCCAGTGGATTGGGCCTGCGGCCTCCTGGGGGCTAACCATAACCCTAGGTCAGCCTCCGAGGGGCCCCTGCAAAGGGGCCTGGTGCCGCAACACCGGGGATTGGGAACCCCCCAACCCCAGCGACGGACTCACCCTGTCGCCCTACCGCCACCCGGGCCCCAGGGGCGCCGCAGGTCATTCAGGGCGTTAAAACGGGCAGGGTCCTCCGATCCCCCGGCGACCTTCGAAGGCTTCCCGCGCCAAAACGCTTCGGCCTAGCTCCCGCTCGCCCACGCCCTCACCTCGGCCCTCCCCTCCGCTCGCTGCACAGCTGGCACATCGGGCCTGCTGGCCTCCTGGGGGCTAACTGTAACCTTAGGTCGGCCCCCGAGGGGCCACTACCAAGGGTCTGCCCCCGCAACGCCGGGAATTGGGGACCCCCAAGCCCCAGTGCCGGGCTCACCCTGCCGCCCCGCCCCCCCGGGCCGCTAGTAGCGCCGCTGGTCATTCAGGGCAGGAGGACGGGTTGGGCCCTCCGAACCCCTGATGACCTTCGAAGGCCCCCCGTGCCAAAACGCTTGGGTCCACATTCTTGCTCTCAAGCGCCCTCACCTGGGTCCACCCCTCCGCTCGCCTCACAGCCGGCGGATCTGGCCTGCTGGCCCCCTGGGGGCTAACAATAACCCTTGGTCGGCCCCCTAGAGCCCTTCCAAAGGGGCCTGGCGCCCCAACGCCGAGAATTGGGGACCCCCAAGCCCCAGCGCCCAAGTCACCCTAACACCCCTCCTCCACCCGGGCCGCTAGGGGAGCCGCCGGTCATTCAGGGCAGAAGAACGTACAGGGCCCTCCAAGCCTCCAGCGACTTTCGAAGGACCCCCGCCCCAAAACGCCTGAGCCCACGCTCCCGCTCGCCAGCGGCCTCACCTCCGCCCGCCTCTCCGCTTGCCGCAGAGCTGGCGGATCGGGCTTCCGGCCTCCTGGGGGCTAAATCTAACCATAGGTCGGTCCCCTAGGGGCCCCAGCAAGGGGCCTAGAGCTGCAACACCGGGGATTGGAGAACCCCGAGCTCCAGCGCTGGACACAACCGGCTGCCCCGCTGCCACATGGGCCACTAGGGGCGCTGCCGGTCATTCAGGGCGGGACAAGGGGCAGGGCCCTCAGAGCCTCTGGCGACATTCGAAGGCCCCCCGCGCCAAAACGCTTGGGCCCACGCTCCTGCTCACAAGCGCCCTCACCTCGGCCTGCCCCTCTGCTCACCACACAGCCGGCGGATCGAGCCTGCCGGCCTCCTCGGAGCTAACCCTAACCCTAGGTGGGTCCCCGAGGGGCCCCTCCCAAGGGTCCTGGTGCCACTACGCCGGGGATCTGGTACCCCAAGCCCCAGAGCCAGACTCAACCTCCCACATCGCTGCCACCTGGGCCGCTAGGGGCGCCGCCGGTCATTCAGGGTGGGAGAACAGACAGGGCCCTGGAGAAACTGGCGACATTTGAAGCCTCCCGCGCCAAAATGCAGGGGCCCACCATCCCGCTCCCCAGCACCTTTACCTCGGCCCACCCACCTCTAGCCGCCTAGCCAGAGGATCATGCCTGCCGGCCTAATGGGGTCTAAATCTAACCCTAGGTTGGCTCACGAGGAGCCCTTCCCAAGGGGCCTGGCACTGCAACACCGGGGATTGGGATTACCCGAGCCGCAGCGTGGGACTCACTCTGCTGCCCCACCGCCAACAGAGCCGCTAGGGGCACACCGGTTATTCAGGGTGTTAGAACGGGCAGGGCCTTCTGAGCCTCTAGCGACGTTCAAAGGCCCCTGCGCCAAAACGCTGGATACCATACTCCCGCTAGCCAGCGCCCTCACCTCGGCCCACTCCTCTGCTCGCCGCACAGCCGGCACATTGGTCCTGCTGGCCTACTGAGGTCTAACCCTAACTCTAAACCCTAACCCCTATCCTTAAACCCTAAACCTTAACCCCTAACCCTACCCAAAATCTAACCATAACCCCTAATCCTTAAACCCTAAACCCTAACATTAACACTAAACCCTAAACCCTAACCCTAATCCCGAAGCCCTAAACAATAAACCCTAACCTTAACCACTAACCCCAAACCCTAACCCTACCCTTAACGCTACCCCTTCAGCTAACCCTACCCCTAACCCGTAAACTAACCCTAAACCTAATCCTAACCCGTACCCTAACCTTAACCCTAAACCCTAAACCCTGACCCTAACCCATACCCTAAATCGTACCATAACCTGTACCCTAACCCAACCCATAACCTAACCCTAACCCGTACCCTAACTGTAACCCTAAACCCTAAACCGTAACCCGTACCCTACCCTAACCAGTACCCTACCTTAACCTTAACCCATACCCTAACCCGTACACTAACCCATACCCTAACCCGTACACTATCCCAAACCCGGACCCTAACCCATACCCTAACCCATACCTAACCCTAAACCGTACCCTATACCTATCCCTAACCCGTTCCCTAACCCGTACCCTAACCCTAACCCTAAACCGTAACCTAACCTGTACCATAACCCTAAACTGTAACCTAACCCTAACCCGTACCCTAACCCTAACCCATACCCTAAACCGTACCCAAATCCGTACGACAACACTTACCCTAAACCGTACCCTAACATGTACCCTAAACTATACCCTAATGCGTACCCTAACTCGTACCCTAACCCTAACCCATACCCTAAACCTAACCCGTACTCCAACCCTAACCCCAACCCTAACCCCAAACCCTAAACCCTAACCCGTACCCTAAACCCTAATCTGTACCCTAACCCATAACCTCTAACCTGTAACCCCTAAACCCAACCCTAACCCGTACCCTCTCCTTCCCCTAACTCTAACCTCTACCCTCACCCATACCCTAACCGTAACCCATACCCTAACCTGAACCCATACCCTAATCCATACCCTAACCCCGGGGATTGGGTACACCTGAGCACCACCACGGGACTCAACCTGCCAGCCCTCAGGAAACCATGCCCCTTGGGGCGCCACAGAGCATCCCATGCAGGAGAACTGGTAGTGCCCCCCTGAGCCCCCAGCGATCCTCGGCGGCCCCATACACCCCAACCCTGAGGCCCACACTCATCCCACCCCATGCCTTCCCTTCAGCTTGCCACCGAGCTCATCGCAGAGCCGGCAGATCAGGCCTGCCGGGTTCCTGGGGCCTACACCTGACCCTAGGTCAGCTGGGTAGGGCCCCTCCCCTGGGGCCCGGTGCCGTAGCCCCAGGGACTGGGGACACCTGAGCCCCACTGCAGGACAAAGCCTGCCAGCCCACAGGAAACCGTGCTCCTTGGGAGGCTATAGAGCATTCAGGGCGGGAGAACCAGGAGGGCCCCCAGAGCCCCCGGCGAACTTTGGTGATCCCTAAACCCAACCTTGAAGTCCATGCTCACCCCAGCCCGCACCCTCACCTCAGCCCATGGCAGAGATCGCCACATAGTGGGCAGATCTGGCCTGCGGGGTTCCTGGGCGCCAACCCTAACCCTAGTTCATCTGTGGAGGGGCCCCTCCCCAGGAGCCTGGAGCCGCAGCCACGGGGATTCGGGACACCTGAGCCCCACAGCAGGACTCAGTCTGCCACCCCACAGGAAACCATGCGCCTTGGGAGGCCATAGAGCATTCAGGGCGGGAGAACCAGGAGGGCACTCCTGAGCCACCAGCAAACTTTGGCGGCCTCCCACACCCCAACCCTGAGTCCCACGCTCACCCTCCCCACACCCTCACCTCAGCCCGTGTAGCTAGCCATACAGCCAGCAGATCGGGCCTGCGGGGCTCCTGGGGCCTAACCCTAGCCCTAGGTCGGCCACAGGTGTGGGGGCCTCCCCAGGAGCCTTACACCGCAGCCCCAGGGAATTGGGATACCTGTACCCCACCAGAGGACTCAGCTTGCCACCTGACAGGAAACATTGCCCCTTGGGGCTCTATGGAGCCTACAGGGCATGAGAACTTGGGGAGGCCCTCAGAGCCCATCCCCACATTTGGCAGCCCCCCGTGCCCCAACCTTGAGGCCCATGCTCACCCTCCCCCATGGCCTCCTCTCAGCCCTCCACAAAGCTCACCTCACAGCCTGCAGATTGTCCCTGCCGGGCTCCGGGACCCTAACCCTTACCCTAGGTTGGCCACAGAGGGGCCCCTCCCCAGGGTCCTGGCACCACAGTCCGGGGGATTGGGGACACCCAAGCCCCACCGTAGGACTCAGCCTGCAGCCCACAGTAAACTGTACCATTTTGGTGCACAACAGAGCAGTCAGGGCAAGAGAATTGGGGCACCCCCTGAGAGCCCCTTCTGGTGAACCCCGACCTTTGTGGGCCCTTCCGGATGAAACCCCAAGGCTCACACTCACCTGCCCTTGTGCCCTCATCTCACTCGGCCTGGGAGCTCTCTGAGCACTGGGCAGTTCAGACCTGCTGTCCTTGAGGCCTAACCTAACCCTGGGTCTTCTGCTGAGGGTCCCTCCCCGTTTGCCTGCCTCCAAGGCACCAGGCATTGGGCTCACCTCTGCACGACTAGAAGACTCAGCCTGCCCCACAGCAGGAAACTGTCCATTTGGGGCTGCAGCAAGGATTCATAGGAAAATCAGAGGGTCCCCCTCAGCCCATCCCAGGCAACCCCACTTTCAGAGATGTCCCCAGATCCAATTAGTAGCTTCACACTGAACTTGCTCTCCACGGAGATCTTTTGAAATTCTCCAAAATTCCAACTGATGGCATTATCCAGCTTCAGTGCTTTACCCAGCTTTAGCTCTTGAGATGGATTAAAATGGGAAGTCACTTCACTGATGACGACGTACTGGTGACCAAAAGATACATGCATAAATGCTTCATATCACTTGGCTTCAGGGAAATGCAAATCTAAACCCCTATACATGCCATATCACACGAGGCCAAATATCTAAAAATAAGAAGACATGAAACTATACATGTTGGAGAGGATGTGGAGAAACGGGAAACCTCTTACACTCCTATACGAATGCAGTCCGGTACAGCCACTCCTGAAAATGGTACGGAGTTTCCTCAAGAAGTTATAAATAAAGCTACCCTATGTCCCAGCAATTGCACTACTGGGTATTTACCCCAAAGCGACAGGTACTGAAGATGGGACACATGCACCACAGTGTTCATAGCAGCAATATCCATAATAGACAAGCTGTGGAAGGAGTGCAGATGACCATGGATAGATGAATGGATAAAGAAGATGTGGATCATATATATAATGGAATATTACTCAGCCATCAGAAAGGATGAATACTTACCATCACACTGACCTGGGTGGAGCTGGAGGGTATTATGCTGAGTGGAATAAGTCAATGAAAGAAAGACAATGATCATATGCTTTCACTCCTATGTGGAATATCAGAAACAAGGAAGAAGACCATAGGGGGAGGAAGGGAAAATAGAATGGGAAGTCATCAGAGTGGGGGAAAACCCATGATGGACTCTTAACTATCACAAGAAACTGATGATTGTTGGAGGAGAAGTTGGGGGGGGGTAACTGGGTGAGTAGCATTAAGGAGGTCACACGATACAATGAGCACTGGGTGTTACACACAACTGAAAATTGATTGAAGACTACATCTGAAACTAATGATGTACTGTAAGTTGGCTAATTGAATTTAAATTAAAGAACAAAAGACCTTGAATAAACAATCCTACACATTTGTATGGAACCACTAAAGATTCAAAACAGCCAGTGCAATGTGGAAAAGAAAAACAAAGCTGGAGGACTCACAATTTCAGATTTCAGGTTATACTACAAAGCTGCAGTCATCCTAACAAGACAGTATGGCACAGAAATAGACACAGCGACCAAAGGAACAGGATACAAGTTCAGACAGAAACCCACAATTATGTGGTCCATGAATCTTCCACAAAGCAAGCAACGATATCAAAAGGGAAAAGGACAGTCTCTACAACAAATGGTGTTGGGAAAACTAGACAGCTACGCACAAAAGAATGAAATTAAACTGCTTTCTTACACAATACAGACAAACACAAAACAGTTTCAAGACCTCAATATGAGACCTGAATCCATAAAAATCCTACAGGAGGGAAGACAGTAACTTCTTGACATGGACCATACCAACGTTTTTCTGGACTGTGTCCTGACAAAGGAAATGAAAGCAAAAATAAACTATTGGGAATACAGTAAAATAAAAAGTTTCCACACGGCAGAAGAACAATGAAAACGTAAAAATAATAAGACAACCTACTCAAAGGGAGAAGATATTTGCAAAGATCATATGCAATGAAGGGATAGTGTCCAAAACATATAGAACTGATCCTACTCGACCCCCAAAAAAACAAATAATCCAGTTAAAAAATAGGCAGAAGACATGGACAGACATTTCTCCAAAGAAGAAATACAAATGGCCAACAGTCCCGTGAAAAGATGTTCACCATCACCCATCATCAGGAAAATGTAAATCCAAAGGACAATGAGGTAATACCTCAAACCTGTCAGAATGGCTAACATCAAAAGCACAACAAAGAGCAGGTGTTGGGAGGATGTGGATAAAGGGGAATCCTCGCGAACTGTGGGTGGGAATGCAAACTGTGGTGGCCACCATGGAAAACAGTACGAAGGTTCCTCAAAAAATTAAATATAGAACTACCCTATGATCCAACAATCACACTACTCCTATTTACACAAAAATAGGAAAACAGTAACGTAAAAGGATACGTGCACCCCTATGTTTCTTGCACCATTATTTACAATATCACAATATGGAAGCAACCCAAGTGTCTGTAGAAAAATTGACAAATGAGATGATAGATGTGTGTATTCACACACACACACACACACGGACACACACACACACACACACACATACACACACACAATGGAGTATTACTCGGCTTGAAAAAGAATGAAACCTTGCCATTTGCAGACACATGGATGGAGCTAGAGAGTATTATCCTAACTAAAATCAGGCAGAGAAAGAAAAATCCCATACGATGTCACTCTAATGGGGAACTTAAGAAACAAACAAAAATAAATAACTAAAAGAGAAAAAGGAGATACACCAAAATACAAACTCTTAACAATAGAGAACAAACGGATGGTTACCAGAGAGGAGGTGGATAGAGGGATGAGTGAAATAGATGAAGGGGATTAAGAGGACGCTTTTCTTGATGACCACTAGTAATATATAATTACTGAATCATTCTATTGTACACCTGAAACAAATGTAACACTGTATGTTAGCTCTACTGGAATTAAAATAAATTTTTGTAAAAGATTTTTCTTTCAGGAACCTCTTTGAAAAATCTTTTCCTGTGCAATGTGCATAAGCCCTACATGGGAGGATTCACTCTACAATAATTATTCACTTCATGCCTCAAATTCAGATTTCACTGAGTTCTTATCGTGGATCCCAGCCCGTGGGAGCCATGGTCCTTTTCAGTCCAGGCTCAGCACCTATGCATTCAAGATTGGAAGTAGAGACACATGTCACTTCACAGTCCAGAAAGCTATTATTGTTTCTGTTTCAGTGTGAGAGAGTCACAGACTTTGGGACAGGTTTCAGAGCAGGTTTATTATGGATTCTGGATCTCTACTTCAATGTTCATTGCCTGGATCCCTTTGGCTAATAGGTTTCCTGTGGATGGGCTTGCTTCCAAGCACATACATGGAAGATGCAAAGGTGGGTGGGCTTGCTGCGGGACAGGAAGAAGACCAAAATCAGACAAGGGTCAGACCCCTTCCCTGATCCAGGAACTGCTACGGGAAAGGGTACAGGTGGGAGAATTCATGCGAAACTCCAAGGTCACCAGCTGAACACAGGAGGCACAGGTCAAGGGATCTGGAGATGCAGCGGTTGAAGGCTGCTCTGAGCTACCTCTGGGAGGAAGGGAGGGATGGAATGAGAAGGAGACACTGCCTGCTCCTGGCCCATGCCAGCTGCCCACCGCTCCGACACGCATCAGTCTACACAGCTGACACAGCTTGGGCTCAGGATGGGCTGTCTCGGGTCCCTCAATCCTCAGTGGGACAGCTGGCCCCAGGGCTCAGAGACATGCTGAGGGAGATGAGAGGGAAAGCTGCCCCACCCAGGTCATCCCCTCCTTGAGCAGACTGCCCTTCAGAACTGCTAAAAAAAAAACCACTAACGGGGTTGAAAGACATGCCATGGATGAACTAAGGCATAGAGATATGTAAAATAACATTCATTTTTAAGTTCAGAGCTGTCATCTCAGGAAGTGGGGAGAGTTTCCCTGAAGAAGACTGAGGGGAGGGGAGGCCATGCTGAAAAGGGAGACATGGCTCTCCTGATTGGGGACCTGCAGCCCCCTTCCAGGGCAGGGTATCAACCTCGCATCACACGAGATCCATGGAAGTGTTCCATCAGGGCCAGATGTTTGTCTCGAGAAGGCTACCCTGTCATCGGACTGCACAGGGCACCAGGGACGAGGGCCAGATGGAGGACGGACAATACTCCAGAGGCCATGGGGCAAGAACAGAGGCACATGACCTTGAAGATGATGATGAAAAGCAGGAGGTGGCAGCACGGAGCCAGCCTGAAAGTAACATGGGAGCAGTGCCCACAGCTACACTAACTGGGTGCCTTCTGTGTCAGGTGTGGCTGACTTCAGTGGGCTCCAGACTAGTCCTGACCACAAGTCTAGGAAGTGTGCACCACCCCGGCCTCCTCTCCCCTTGCAGCTGCTAGGAATCACGGTCACAGACCCTGGTCAGCTTTCATGGAAACCAAGCAGTGGCTCCCCCGCACGCTGCACCTCTGGTGGCGGTCCAGTGCGACCCTCATGCCAGGCCAGACACTGATGTCTACCTGTTTCCACACAAATCCACAGACAGGAGGGTGTCCCTGAATTCCACAGCACCTGATGAGACAGATCCACAGAACCCAACACCCAGTGGGTCACTCGGGACCTCACCTATGGTCATGGAGCTCACCATACCCCATTTCTGTCACTTCCCACAGAAAGCCTGGTTCTGATCCCCCACAATACCATACATCCTGGTTGCTGACCTGGGGTCATGCCATAAACCCACATGGTACCTTTCTTTTAGAGAAGGCTATGCCTACACCTCCTAGAAAATATTTCTAATGAAGTACAAGTCCATCAGGACTATGGTGTGAACAGTAGCACACAGCCTGCATGGTAGTAGTCAGTAATTCTAACAAGGGTTAACCCCAACCCCCGTCTCACAAAACCTTCCTCCATCCCCACTGAACTCATGGTATGCCTCAAAAAACCCTCCAGGAAACAAACCTTTCATCTGAATGCGCTCTTCACCTTCTGCTTCAAATCTTGTCCAACCACAATGATATGAAACTAGAAATCAGTCTCAAGAAAAAAATGGGACAGTCAAAAATAGGTGGAGATTGGGGGGCCTGGGTGGCTCAGTTGTTAAGGATCTGCTTTCAGCTCAGGTCGTGATCCCAGGATCCTGGGATCTAGCCCCAATCAGGCTCCTTGCTCAGTGGGAAGCCCGCTTCTCCCTCTCCCACCCCCCTGCTTGCGTTCCCTCTCTCGCAGTCTCACTCTCTGTCAGATACTCAAATAATCTTAAAAAAATATGTGGAGACTTAACAACATGCTACTGAACAACCAACAGTCAAAGAAGAAAACAAAAAAATTTTAGAAGTACCTTGACACTGATGCAAAAGACAACCTACAAAAACTTATGGGATGCAGCAAAAGTAGCTTTATGGGGGACATTCGTAGAAATTCAAGTCTTCATCAATCCATGAGAATGCTCTCCAATAAACAACCTGATTTATGTGGTAAAGAAGTAGAAAAAAAAACAACAAACAAAGCCCCAAATTAGTAGAAATAAGGAAATAACAAAAAGGAATGCATAAATAAATCCAAAGGAGACTAAAAAGACAAAAAAAAAAAACAACGAAAATGAGAGCTGCCTTTTTTGGAAAGATAAACAAAACTGACAAACTTAGCTAGACTCACCAAGAAAGACAGGACTCCAATACAATCAGGAAAGGAAGATAATGGATTCCTGTCTCATATCAAAATCAAAAGAACTCTTCAACCTTGGACACAACAACTTCTTGCAAGCCACATCTCTAAAGGCAAAGGAAATAAAAGCAAAAATGAACTATTGGCACTTCATCAGGATACAAAGCTTCTGCTCGGCAAAGCAAACGATCAACAAAACAAAAAGGCAATCTATGGAATCGAAGAAGATATCTGCAAATGATATTACAGATAAAGGGCTGGTATTTAAGATCTATAAAGAACTCCTCTAACTCGACACCCAAAAAATGGGCAGAAGACACAAAGAGATACTTCTCCAGAGGGGAAACACAAATGGCCAACAGACACATGAAAAAATGCTCCACATCACTTGCCATCAGGCAAATACAAATCAAAACGACAATGAGATACCACCTTACACCAGATAGAACGGTTAAAATTAACAAGGCAGGGGGCACCTGGGTGGCACAGCAGTTAAGTGTCTGCCTTCGGCTAGGGGCGTGATCCTGGCATTATGGGATCGAGCCCCACATCAGGCTCCTCCATTATGAGCCTGCTTCTTCCTTTCCCACTCCCCCTGCTTGTGTTCCCTCTCTCGCTGGCTGTCTCTATCTCTGTGGAATAAATAAATAAAATCTTGAAAAAAATTAACAAGACAGGAAATAAAAAAAGTCAGAGAGGATGTGGAGAAAGGGGAACCCTCTTACACTACTCGTGAGAATTCAAGCTGGTACAGCCACTTTTGAAAACAATATGGAGGCTCCTCAAGACGTTAAACACAGAGATATCCTACGACCCACCAATTGTACTACTGGGTATTTACCCCATAGACACAGAGTAATGAAAAGAAGGGGCACCACTATCCCAATGTTCATAGCAGCAATGTCCATAACAGCCAAACTGTGGAAGGAGCCATGATGTCCTTCAGCAGATGAATGGACAAAGATGATGTGGTCATCTGTACAATGGAATATTACTCAGTCATCAGAAAGGATGAATACCCACCATTTGCACCAATGTGGATGGACCAGGAGGGGATTATGCTAAGTGAAATTAAGTCAAGCAGAGAAAGACAATTATCATATGGTTTCACTCCTATGTGGAATGGAAGGAATAGCATGGAGGACATTAGGAGAAGGAAGGGAAAAGTGAAGAGGGGGAATGAGAGGGGGAGATGAACCATGAGAGACTATTGACACTGGGAAACAAACTGAAGGTTGCAGAAAGGGAGGGGTAGGGGAATGGGTTCTCCTGGTGATGGGTATTAAGGAGGGCACGTGTCATAATGAGCACTAGGTGTTATATGCAAACAATGAATCATGGAACACTACATCAAAAACAAATGAAGTACTGTAGGGTGACTAACATCATTTTAAAGAAAGAGAAAGATATGAAATCCATACAGGAAAACTGTCACTATTTGCAAATGACATGAAATCCCGAAAGATTCCACACACAAAAAAAAAACTGTTAGAATAAAAAAATTCAAGAAAGCTGCAGGATATAATGTCAATATACAGAGACCTGTTGTCTTTATTTTTTTTCAGATTTTATTTATTTATTTGACAGGAAGAGAAAAACCACGAGCAGGGGGAGTGTCAGAAAGAGGGAGAAGCAGACCCTTGCTAAGCGGGGGCCCAGCACGGGGCTCAATCCCAGAACTCTGGGATCATGACCTGAGCTGAAGGCAGATGCCTCACCTATGGGGCCACCCAGATGACCCAACTTCTTGCATTTCTGTATACTGATGACACATATCGTAAAGAGAAATTAAAAAAGCAATGCCATTTACAATTGCATCAAAAAAATCTAGGAATAAAAGTAACCAAAAATGAGAAAGACATAGTACACTCAACACATGGCAGAAAAGAAATGAAAAACATATCTGTCGAGGGGGGCGGAATGTATGGGTCAAAGATTTGGAAGGCAACACAAACAAATGGAAGCATACGCCATGCTCCTTAACTGGAAGAGTTAATTATGTGAACATGTCCATCGTACCCAAAGCAATCGACAGATGTGATGAAATCCCTATCTGAATTCCAGTGGCATTATTCGAGGAAATAGAAAACAGTCCTCAAACTTGGATGGAGTCACTAAAGACCCCAAATACCCAAAGGAACCTGGAGAAAGAAAGGTGCAGTCAACACACTCCTGGATTTCAAAGTAGATTACAAAGCTGTTGTCATCAAAACAGGATGGTACTGGCAGAAACACAGACACCAGGTCAGTGGAACAGAACAGAAAGCTCAGAAACTTACCCACACGTAGATGATCCTAACTTATGACACAGCAGCAGAAGATATGCCATGAGGGAAGGACTGTTTCTTCAGTGAGCGGTAACAGGCAAACTGGACACTAAATGCAGAAGAATATAGCTGGGTCACTTTCTTACACCACACACAAAATTTTTAATGGATGAATGATTTGAACATAAGATCTGAATCCATAAACCTCCAAGAAGACACAGGTACTAAGTCTCTCGACATTGGTTTTGGCAAAGAGTCTTCAGATCGGACACCAAATGCAAAGACAACAAAAGCAAAAATAAACCAGTGGAACAACATCAAACTGAAATCTTCCACACGGCAAAAGAAACCAGCAAAAACTTAAAAGGCCACTGACCGAATAAGAAAAAAATATCTGTGAATCATATGTGTGAGAAGAGGCTAATATCCAAAATACACACAACACTCATACAAATCAAAACAAACAAACAAAAAAAGGTATAAAAATGGGGGGTATATGTGAATACATACTTTCCAAAGATGGCACACAGGTGCCAACAGACAGAAAAAGTTGTTCGACATCACTAATCATCGTCAGGGAAACATCAGTCAAACCCACAATCGGCTATCCCCTCACAACTGTTGGAACAGCAATTGTCCCAGAGACAGACAAAAAGTGGGGTCATGGGTGTGCAGACGAGGAGACACTGTGCACTGTTGGTGGGAATGGAAATTGGTGCAGCCACTGTGACAAACGGTATGGAGGTTCCTGAAAAAATAAATACAACTACCCGATGACCCAGTAATGGCTCTAATGAGTATTGATTCAGAGAACACAAAAATGCTGCCTCAAAAAGACAGATGCACTCCCACATTCACTGCAGCATTATTCACAAGAACCAGACATGGAAACACAGACCTTGGGGGCCTTATGCCAAGTAACTCAGACACAGGAAGACCAATACCAGATGCTCTCATGTACATTCCACGTGGAATAAACAAATACTGAACGCATAGATACTGAGAGCAGATTGGTAGGTGCCAGATTCGGAGATGGGGTGCTAGAAACGGGTGAAGGTGGTCCAAGTCTCAATGTTTGAGTGAGAAAATCCGACAGTCATGAAATGTTCTGTCCAGCATGGAGACTAAAACTAACCCCACAGCATGGGGTATAGGTTTCCCTGCTCTTCAAAAGTACAGGACTTCTGAGAAACCTTGCACAGCAGAAATGGTGTCAAGAAGGAATGGCCATTAATTTACACGGAACATTTAGTGTGCTCAGACTCCAAAATTCCTTCTCTTTGATTTTCTTAGGCCTCAGGACACAAGTTTCTAACGGAGGCCCAGCATAAATGAAGATAAAGCACAGCAGAGGCTCACAGACACCATTCAAAGTGCTGGTGGCTGGATGCGGAGAGCGGTTCCCAGCAGAAGGAGCTGGTTAGGGTGCATGCCACCTCTGTTGTGCTTTTCCCCAAAACAGATGCTGAACGCGATTCTCACTGTTCACCTTTTTTCATAAGAGGAAAATCCTCTTCAGGTATCTTCCTCTTACTGAAGCTGGGTAATAAACGTAGTTCTTTCAAGAATGCCCAGTGTCTTACTGTGAACGTTCAAAAAGTGGGGGATAATTGTACTTAAGCAATGCTGAGGGAGGAGATGTGAAAGGTTCTTCCAGACACAAACCTCAGCAGATCCACTGGGAAAGGCACCTTCCTCAGCATGCAGAACACGGACTACCTCCTACCCCCAGAAACCCTCTCCTTCCCCTCAATCAGGACAACCCACAACAGCTGGGAGTTACCCCAATTCCTCCATTCTCCTGCTTCTAATAGCTAACCCATCAGCAAATCCTGTGAGCTCCATCTTCAAAATAGACCCAGAATAGGTCTAACCACTCCATCCAAGGACACTTGTCTGGTCCACAGTGGCTGAGTAACTGGAAAAGCTTCATCATTGACCTGCCTTGCCATCTTCAACCCTCTGTCATCTGTTCTCAACACTGTAGCCACGATGGCCCAGTGAAACAGGGTCTCATGGGGTTATAGCCCTGGAATGGCTTTCTGTCACCCTCTGTCACCTCTATGAGCTCATGTCCTAAGCTGTCTCCTGTGGCCACAGGGCCTTCTTGCTGCTCCTGGACATACCTGGAATTCTCCTGCCCCAGAGCCATTGCACATGCTTTCCCTTTTGTTCAGAATGCTCTTGATGTGTTCTCACTCACCTTCGGAGAAGTCTGAATTGGAGTGACAGGGACAGAAGATGAGGCTGTGTGTGTTGGGTGAGGCTGGTGGCCCAGAAGAAGGTTCTCTGCCAGCTCTCCGCCTGTGCCTCCCTTGTCCTCAGCCAGGAACTTGCACACAGCCCTCACCTGTCACAACTCTCACTCAGGAGACCCACAGCCACCCCTGGAGCCCACCCTGAACACACCCTGCTGCAGAATGCATTCATCTCTCCTCTGGGACCCCTGTCAGCTTTACCCAGACCTGCAACTCCCCCATCTCCTGCAAAGCTCCCGGATTACCTCTCTGCTTCCAAAATCACACTGGCGCAAGGCTTTCATGAGAAAGCTATAACGCTAACTAATGAAAGGTTCACACCTACTTTCCCCTTCTGTTGCCTTTCTCTCCACCTTCTTTCCTACCTGTGCAAACTGTAACATATCAGTGGAACATGAACATGCTCTGAGACCTGAATCTTTCATTGCAGCTTTCTGAGGACTCCTTATGTGATAAGCAACTAGTGTATCCTACAACAGGGTGTTTTACAAATATCATCTATAGAAGACTACAGCTCAAATCACTACAATTTTACCTCACTCTTCATGAAGCAGAACACTTTTTCCTTTCTTCTTTTATTAAATTCCAGTTAGTTCACATGCCATGGAATATTCGCTTCAGGGGTAGGATTTAGTGATTCCTCACCTGCAAGGAGTACCCGGTGCTCATCACAAGGGCCCTCCTTAATACCCCTCACCGATTTGACTCTTCCCCCCATGCCCCTGTCCTGCAGCAACACTCAGTTTGTTCTCCAAGGTTGAGTCTATTTCCTTGTTTGCCACTCTCACCACCCCTCAACTCTGTTCCTCTGTTTTCTTTCTGAAATTCCACAAGCGTGAGAGCATAGGATATTTGTCTTTCCTCACTGATTTTGCTTAGCTTAATACACTCTAGGTCCATCCACATCCTTGCAAACGGTAAGATTTCATTCTTTTTGAAGCTGGGTCATATTCCGTTATATATATGTATCCCACATCTGCTTTATCCATTCATCAGTGCATGGACTTTGGGATTCTCTCCATAGTTTGTCTACTCTGGACAATGCTGCTATAAACATCATGGTGCATGTTCCCCCTTTGAATCCGCATTTTTGTATCCTTTGGGTAAATACCTAGGAGAGCAATTGCTGGATCATGGGGTTGTTCAATGTTTAACTTTTTGAGGAACCCCCACACTGGTTCCCAGACTGGTTGCACCACTTTGCATTCCCACCAACAGGATGGGAGAGTTCCCCTTCAAGCAGAACATTATCTGCGGGCAATTTCATAAGAGGAAACAAAACCTCTGGGAGATGCACCCAGGTTTAGGCAAGCAGTTGCAGACTTCACCCCAAGGCTCCTGACGCCAAGCCCCTTGAAGCCACCACATGCCACTATCCAAAAGAATTCCCAGACTCTCCTTCTGACTCCACCACCAAAGAAACTACAGAGAGAATATGGCACCTCAAAATATCGAGATAATACATTTAGTAAAACTAGAAAGTCAAGCTCAACTTTTAAACAGGAACAGGCCGCTTTGGATAATTTTGAATTTTCCCTCCACCCTAATTTTAACTCTTCTGATGAATAAACTAATCAATGATGAAACATCACCTTTGTCAAATGACATCACCCAAGTCTGTATCAGATGAATAAAGCCACCTAACTCTAGATGCTGGCCACTCAACCATATCGTAGGCCCAATTGAATAAACACTGTTAGATGAAGGAACAAATTAGATGTTACAAACAGGCACAGAGTGAATCTCACCTTCCCTTTCTAATAAAAGAGGGTTCCTAGGAAACAGATGGTCAAAATACATTTGTCAGCAATAAATGGACAGAGAAATTGTGATCCCCTGCAAAGTTCTACCTGCAGGGAAACTAAGTAATTCTTGCACCAAACCCAGAATGCTGACAGCTACTTCAATTTTACTTTGTGGCTCAACTAGAGAAAAGAGAAAAGCCCAGGAGGTTTTGGGATAATGAGAGGTTTTACCTCCAGCCCTGACATAGATAGGACATTTTGCCAAACATACCTGTGCTTTCTCTGAACACTGGCGTCCTGTGACAAGCTTCCTCGCTGACTCAGATACTGACGTTCAAAACCTCGGGTTTCTTGGAGCCAGAGCAGAGAAGTGCTGTCAGCTGGGGAGAAGAAGGCACCTCTAACCTAAAGCCTGCACATCTGCTTCGGTTTCTGGGCGAAGGGACAACACATACTTGTTGTTTAGCAGTAATTATCTTCATTCTCAATAGACCAATGACCTTGCCTTTTCTGGAAAGCAGACTTACTCTTCTAAAGAAACCCTCAATTCATCTATTCCCAATGCAACTAGAGTGGAACATTTATTTCTCACTTAAATAGAAAACACTGTTATTGTCGACATTGCATGAATGAACTTTTAAAAACATTTTAGAGAGAAAGGAAGAGACCTTTATTCAAACCCAAGTCAGGACAGCTGCCTGGGAGACACAATCTTCACCAAGAAGGGAGTGCTCCGGGGAAGGAACTTTTGGGGCAGGCTTATGTATTTTTTTCTGTTTTGTTTTACATACAGAGTTACACACCACAATGAGGATCTTCTTAGATTCCAGAAAGTGACAGACTCTTTCTTATGTTTTCAGTATGTACATGTCAGTATGACTTTAATCTTATGGGAGCCAAAGAGGTTCTTTATTTTTTCTTATCTTTATGTTGGTATTTTTGGTTATTGTTTTCTTCTCAAAGCAGATGTACAACATGTGCTTGGGGCAGAAACAAGGCCCATGCTTTGAGGTTTTGCCTAGTCATTTTGAGCCGGGTAAAATGTAAAGGGATAACTTCCCTGGGAGCCCAGGATCAGCGCCCACAGATGATATAAGATAAAATTACTTTCATCATTATAATTACTTCTAAAATGGAGGAATTTGAGACAAAAGCACCTTTCACAAGAGTACCAAGAAATCAAAATGATGCCCACAGAAGGCTACCTGCTCCATGGTCAGCACAGGTAACAGAAGTGTTCACAGTCTCTGGGCTCCTGCCCTTCTCCTGCCCAAATCTCTGAAGCACACAGACCACTTAAAATCAGAATTGTAGAACTGCTAGACACCTTAGAGTTGTCTGGCACTATTCATTTGTACTGCAGAATAAAACACAGTAGCTCGTTGTCACAAACTAATTTCAACATGAAGTGCCCACTGGATGCACTAAGTTCTTTCTCTGCAAATGTTGACTAATGTAAGTCACAGTCATACCATATAAACACTACGATGGCTGGGAAGTCATCGTAGGTAAGGGAATGTTTTAGCCATGTTTATAAGCATTGGCTCACTTTGTAGAAGAGGCTGAGCTGAGTGTTTTTAAATACTATTTCAGACCTGTTTTACAGCACCCTCTGAACATACCAGAGCCTGAATGGACTAAAAATGATAGTTGGTTTCAGTAACTTTAATACCAGAAAAATATTATACTGTCTCTGTTCCTAAGGATCTTTGAGTATCTTACCCAGAGGTCCTCCACTGAGATAATGATCTTAATAATCACCATGGGCAGAGGTGAAAGGCCCGCTGAATTCGTTCCAGTTGTCCACATGACAAGAAAATCCTGATACTTGATAGGTTTCCAGATCGAGAAGACCAGAGATAAGAGGGAAATAGTACCCTGTATGGAACAACAAGGGATTTGGAGTCAATTTGGGGATCCCACTTAGGTTTCTGACACTAAAATCCGCTGTGACTCATATCATCCGAGTCCCTGTCTAACCACCTGAAAATGTGCCTACAAATATCTACACCCTAGTTGAGAAGTTTAAGAGGCAGAATGCTACAAAGAGCCAGTATGATGTCTCTCAAGTACAGGTGCTCAGGAAGCCCTAATTGCTATTGGTTCTATTTCTTTTCCAGAAGAAAGAACACATGTTGAATCCATATTTCTAATAGATGACTCACCAGATGATTTTCAAACCTGAAGGAAGGCCAAGAAGTCACGCTTGTGTCATAGTTCACTCAGAAATCATGTTGTTGGACTGGTGAGGACGATACGATAGCAACGTCATCAATAAGAGTGGGGAGCTTCTAATTTCCATACGGCCATGTTGACCCCCTTAGCTCAGAGCCACCAGAAAGGTTAGCTGGGGAGGGGGAACCGCCATCACTATGAGTGGGGAGCTTCCCATTTCCATATGGCCATGTTGACCCCCTTAGCTCAGGGCCACCAGAAAGCACAGCTGAGGCGGACCACAGGCCAAGGCTGCCAGGTGTGGCTGGGGCAGGCAGAACTCTGACTTAAGGCTCAACTCCTGGCTAGGTTATTATTATGCTCTTCACAAAGAAAGTGCCATTGTGTGTGAGCCCTCACGTAGAAAAGGTTCAGAATTTCCATTGAGATTCCCTCTCTCACCTTTAGGATATGTAGCAAAGTTCCATTTAATTTTTAAACATTGAAGGACTTCCTGGTTTTCTTTTCGCTATGACTGTGGCTCAATTCGCCTGTGGTCTAAGAATAGAATCTAGTTAATTTCAGGGTTTAACATTTGTAGACTTCATTCGTGGCCCCACCTATCATCTATTTGGGTAAAGAGTCTATGACCACTTGAAAATAATGTATTCTGCACTTATTATGGAATGTTCCCTATATGTCAATTAGGTCACATTTTTTACCAATGTTTTGTCTGCTTTTTCTGTCAGATATTGAGAAAGGTATATTAAAATCTTCAACAATGCTGCTCTATTCAACGTGGCATCGGAGAGTCTACCAGTGTTAGAAGGCAAGAGAAACAAAAAGTATAAGAATTGAGGGGATAATTGTGACTATTCACAGATAATACGATTGTGTACATAGAAAATCCAAAACAGTCTATAAATACCCTTAGAATTAAAAATGCAATTTATAAATTTGAGATGGATTGTAGCTTCCCATTGGACAGTTTCTGAAAGAAACCATAGAACCTGTCAATCTTGGGGTAGGACATAGGGTGCACTAACCATTTAAAAGAATTCAGTGGGACTTCATAAAAATGTGACATTTCTCCTTATCTTATGACCATATGAAAATGAAAAAGTGAACCGCAGGCTGGGAAGTACAGATTTGCAATACACACACTGACAAAGACTTGTCAATAAAGAATTCCTGCTCATCAACCATTAAAAGTCTATTTATAAACAAATACTTCACAAAAGATTGACTGATGGCCAATAAGAACAGGAAAGGGTGCTCTACAGTATTATTTTCAGGAGCAGCAAGGCCTTTCCTAAAATGAAAACATACACACAAACCAGTATTCCCTAGATGGATGACGTCCTTATTTCTGAGGAAAGCTTGAAGAACAGACTAGCATCAAAGTAAAGTGATGGAATTCCTGACACTCAGAGGATGGACAATTGACCTCAAACTACAGTACAATTTCTAGGCAGCATTCGGTCCTCTGAAGGCAGACAACTACCACACACCTTCCTACACCACACAGGTTGCTTCCCAACCCCTACCATAAAAGAAGAAGATGAGAATCAGATAGGACTAGTAGGAAATAGCAAAAATCACATGTGGGGATTATCCTGAAACACACTGAACACATAACTAGTGTAAGGAAGTGTAGGGAACTGACAAGGACAGAGACTCAAGAGGTACTTCTTTGGGAAATGTTGTCTGAAATCGTCACACGTTGGTACCAGCTAATGAGGGCTCTGAGCATACCTAGGGTTTGCTCACAAGGGTCTGCAACACCATCTCTGAGGACTGAAACTCTTCAGGACCTCAAAGCTTGCCTGATTGACTATTGGACTAAGAGATTCCCATGTTCTGAAAACAGATACCAACTCATTGAAAGGTTCACCTGGGCTCTCTCGGAGGCCCTACAAGAAGCTGAACCATTCACTGAAAATCAATTACACACACACACACACACACACCTGTCAAGGTTCTTCCTACCTTTTCTTTTTCACATTGATATTTATACTCACATGAAATGTCATCATTTCTAATGAACACTGATGTCAAAATAGAGATCTATTGACACAATATTCACAAAATGGAACTTCCCTGCTGTCATTTTCAATATAGCGTTTTTTAAAGTTCATACATATTTTAGGTTTTTGGTAACTTATACAGGAGAAGATCAGCATTGAAAAACTCTGAATACTGACAATGAGTTTTAAGCCTAGAGAACAAAAATTGTCCAATTTCATAGATAATAAGGAACCAAAGGCAAAGCATGGAAGCTGCAGTCGAATAATTTTACACATGTGCATCCTCTACTATTTTACTACTGAGGGGCGTGTTTTATTACCACTAAACATGCATCAGTTATCTTCCACATGCACCTGCAGAGGTATAATGAATTACTACAGTAGAATGAAATGTCTGGGAACTACTTGGCAGCATCTATAATGAACAATGAAATTTCGATCTTATATTCGGTGAACTTCCACTGTCTGTCCCTTTAGACAATGGACCCTAAACAGAAGGGGGAATGAACCACGAGAGACTATGGACTCTGGGAAACAAACTGAGGGCTTCAGAGGGGAGAGGGGTGGGGGATTGGGATGGGCCAGTGATGGGTATTAAGGAAGGTACATATTGCATGGAGCACTGGGTGTTATATGCAAATAATGAATCACGGAACACTACATCAAAATCTAAGGAAATACTGTATAGTGACTAACATATCATAATAAAAAATTGTTATTAGAAAAAAAGGTAAAAAAAAAAACAATACAGCTTTTCTGTTTCAAGAACAATCACAATTGAGAAAAAACTAACTTCCAATCCCTAAAGCAAAACAGAGACCAAGTTCCATTTCACTCCCCTTTATTCACATACTCTGTGGGTTCTAAGCTATTTCCCTACCTCCTTTCCAGCTGAGCAGGGAGCCCGGGCTCGATCCCAGAACCCTGGGATCATAACCTGAACCAAAGGCACATGCTTAACTGGCTGAGCCAGCCAGGAGCCCCAGCCATGTTTTTCTTAAGCAAAAGGACACTTTCTCACAATGCCTTCACATGACTTCACATGGTACCAGACACCTGCATTTGCCTCTAGGAGGTTGTAGATGAAGGCAATTGCAAACTCTCACAGTGGTTTATCAAATACAATGACCTGCCTGGTGACAGTGAAACTCTTATGAGCCCACGAGAGGGTGCTGTGACACTCAGCTGTGGCTGGGCTGGCACAGAGAACCAAATCCATTTCCCTGCCTGATGTCTGTGAGGAACAGATGTCCCCATTGTGAATGGGACGCTGCCACTGAGCTGTCCAGAGATGGCCATCCTCACGGAGGATGAGGATAAAGGACAATGCCTGAGGAGACCTCATCTGTCTCTTTTATCTTTTCATATTTTTGACAGTGGACAAATCACTGCCTAGGAGTCCCCAACTACCTTAGTCTCATCTGTGAATGGCCAAGAGGTTTTACAAAACACTTAAGATTTTGACCTCACAAATGCCCACAACCACTTACCATAGGGATTCAATATTAAGCAAAGATACTGTTCCTTGGAAGAGAGGTCCTGCCCACTGTTGTTTCTCACTTATATGCTCATCTTCCTTACCTCATGGTAACATAACCACCTTGATTCCTGCTTCCGTCTTCAGGAAGGCTGATGTGACTTGAAGGGCATTACCCTGACATCGTTCTTTCTTAGCAATAAGATGTGGACATTTCCCTAGTCCTACACACCCAAAGTTGAATCGGAATCAGGATTGAGGAGGCTGATGAGAGTTGAAGGTGTTTTCCTGTACACGGTGGTTTATTACCAATAAGGATGGGTCAGAGTCCTCGAAATTCTAGAACCTTTTCATTAATGCTTCCTACTCGTGAAAGATGATGTACATTGGTCTTTCCCTGTATAGTGTGGTGACTCAGAGAAAAGTGCTTAGCCTTTTCGTCAGACTTCCACGACCACTTTGGGGCTGGCTTCCATATTCACAAAGGATGATGTTAGGGCTAAGAGCGTTCCTGTACACTGTTATTTCTTACAGATAAGTGTATGGCATTTTTGTTACATTGCCAGAGCCACTTAGCGCTGGGCTTGCCGGCCTCCTGGGGACGAACCCTAACCCTAGGTCAGCCCCCGAGGGGCCCCTCCCAAGGGGCCTGGCGCCACAACGCCGGGGATTGTGGACACCCAAGCCCAGCGCCGGAGTCACCCTGCCACCCCCCAGCAACCCGGGCTGCTAGGGGCGCCGCCAGTCTTTCAGGGCGAGAGAACAGGCAGGGCCCTCCAAGCCCCCGGCGACCTTTGAAGCCCCCCGCGCCAAAACGCTTGGGCCTACACTCCCTCTCGCTAGTGCGCTCACCTCGGCCTGCCCCTCTGCCTGCCGCAGAGCTGGCGGAAGGGGCCTGCTGGAATCCTGGAGGCTAACACTTACCCTAGGTCGGCCCCCGAGAGGCCCCTCCCAAGGAGCCTGGCACCGCAATGCCAGGGGTTTGGGACCCCCGAGCCCCAATGCTGGACTCACTCTGCCACCCCGCAATCACCCAGGGCGCTAGGGGCGTGGGCAGTCATTCAGGAAGGGAGAACGGGCAGGGCCCTCTGATCCCCCTGCGACCTTCGAAGGCCCCCCGCACAAAAACTCTGGCTTCCTCGCTCCTGCTCGCCAGCGCCCTATCCTCGGCTCACCCCTCCGCTCACTGCAGAGCTGGCGGATCGGGCCTGCTGGCTTCCTGGGGGCTAACCCTATCCCTAGGTCACCCCCAAGGGGCCCCTCCCAAGTGGCCTGGCGCCACATGCCAGGGATTGGGGACCCCAAGTCCCAGCGCCGGACGCACCCTGCCGCCCCGCTGCCACATGGGGTGCTAGGGGTGTCGCCAGTCCTTCAGGGCGACAGAACGGGCAGCACCCTCTGAGCCACCTACGACCTTCGAAGGCACCCCGAGCCAAAGCCAAATGCTCTGGCCCACGCTCTCGCTCGCCAGCTACCTCACCTGGACCCACACCTCCATTCTCTGCACATGGGTGGAACGAGCCTTCCAGTCTCCAGGGGGCTAACCCTAACCCTAGGTCAGCCCCCGAGGGGCCCGTCCCAAGGGGCCTGGCGCCGCAACGCCGGGTATTAGGGACCCCCGAGCCCCAGCGCTGGAATCACCGTGCTGCCCCGCCACCACCCGGGCCGCTAGGGGTGCCGCTGGTCATTCAGTGCAGGAGAATGGGCAGGGCCCTCCGAGCCCACGGCGACCTTCGAAGGACCCCCGCACCAAAACGCTTGGGCCCAAGCTCCGGCTCGCCAGCGCCCTTACCTCGGCCCTCCCCCCCGCTCGCCACACAGCTGGCGGATCAGGCCTGGGGGCCTTCTGGGGGCTAACCCAAACCCTAGGTCTGCCCCCTAGTGGCCCCTCCCAAGGGGCCTGGCGCTGCAACGAGGGGGATTGGGGACTCCTGAGCCCCAGCGCCGGACTCACCATGCCCCCCACCGCCACCCGGGCCACAAGGGGCACCCCCGGTCATTCAGGGCAGGAGAACGGGCAGGACCCTCTGAGCCCCTGGTGACCTTCGAAGGCCCCTCGCTCCAAAACTTTGGGCCCACGTTCCCGCTCGCCAACGCCGTCATCTCAACCCGCCCCTCTGCTCACTGCACAGCTGGCAGATCGGGCCTACTGGCCTCCTGGGGTAACCCTAACCCTAGGTCGGCACCCAAGGGGGCCCTCTCAAGGGGTCTGGGGCCACAACGCTGGTAATTGGGGACCCCAGAGCCCTAGCGTCGGACTCAACCTGCCGCTCCGCCACCATCTGGGCTTCTAGGGGCGCCGCCGGTCATACAGGGTATGAGAACGGGCAGGGCCCTCCTAGCCCACGGTGACATTTGAAGGCGCCCCGCGCCAAAACGCTTGGGCCCATGCTCCCGCTCGCCAGCGCCCTCACCTAGGCCTGCCCCTTCGCTCGCCCGACAGAGGGCGGATCAGGCCTGCCCGACTCCTGGGGGCTAACTCAAACACTAGGTCGGCCCCCCAGGGACCCGTCCGATGGGTCCTGGCGCCTCAACGCCTGGGACTGCTGAACCATGAGCTCCAGCGCCGGACTGACAGTGCTGCCCCGCTGACACCCGGGCCTCTAGAGGCGCCGCTGGTCATTCAGGGCGTGAGCACGGGCAGGGGCCTCCGAGCCCCCCTTGTCCTTCGAAGGCCCACCGCACCAAAACGCTTGGGTCCAGGCTCGCACTCGTCAGCACCCTCACTTCATCCCGCCCCTCCGCTCGCCACCCAATGGGTGGATCAGGACTGCCGGCCTCCTGAGGGTTAACCCTAACCCTAGGTCGACCACCGAGGGGCCCTTCCCAAGGGGCCTGGCACCGCAATGCAGGGATTGGGGACCCCCGAACCCCAGCACCAGACTAACCTTACCACTCTGCCAGCAGCCGAGCCGCTAGGGGCGCCGCCGGTCATTCAGGGCGGGAGAACGTGTAGGGCCCTCCGAGCCCCCGGCGACCTACGAAGGCCCCCCGCGCCAAAACGGTTGGGCCCACCCTCCTGTTCGCCAGCATCCTCACCTCGGCCCGCACCTCCGCTCGTAGTACAGCCCGCGGATCAGGCCTGCCTGCCTCCTGGGGGCAAATTCTAACCCTAGGTCGACCACCGAGGGGCCCTTCCCAAGCGGCGTGGCGCTGCAACGCCGGGGATTGGGGATACCTGAGCTGCAGCACGGGAATCACCCTGCCACCCCACCGCCAACGGAGCCACAAAGCGCGCCGCTGGTTATTCAGGGCAGGAGAACAGGCAGGGTCCTTCGAGACATGGCAACATTCTAAGGCCCAGGGCGCCAAAACGCTGGGGATCACGCTCCCGCTCTGCATCACCCTCAACTCGGCCCACACCTCCACTCTTCGCAGAGCCAGCGACACGGGCCTGCCGGCCTCCTGGGCACTAACACTAACCCTAGGACAGCCCCTGAAGGTCCCTTCCTAAGGGGCCAGACGCCGCAACGCCAGGGATTGGGGACCCCCAAGCCCCAGCGCCGGATTCACGCTGCCGCCCCACCCCACATGGGCCGCTAGGGGCGCCGCCATTCATTCAGGGTGGGAGAACTGGCAGGGCCCTCCGAACCCCTGCCGACATTCGAAGGCACACCGAACCAAAACGCTTGGGCCCAGGCTCATGTTCACCAGGACCCTCATCTCGGCCCAACTCTCCGCTCGACCCACAGGTGGTGTATCGGGCCTGCAGCGCTCCTGGAGGCTAACCCTAACCATAGGTCGGCCCCCGAGGGGCCCTTCCCAAGGGGCCTGGCGTCGCAACGCTGGGGATGGGGAACCCGAGCCCATGTGCCGGACTCACCCTGCTGCCCTTCAGCCACCCGAGCCACTAGAGGCCCCGCCGGTCAATCAGGGCAGGAGATCGGGCAGGGCCCTCTGAGCCCACGCTGACCATTGAAGGCTCCCCGTGCAAAACCGTTGGCTCCCAGGATCCTGCTCGCCAGTGCCCTCACCTCGGCCCGCCCCTCCGCTTGCTTCAGAGCTGGTGGATAGGGCCTGCCGGGCTCCTGGCAGCTAACCAAAACCTAGGTCGGCCCTGTGGGGACATCCCAAGAAGCCTGGCTCTGCAATGCTGGGGATTGGTGACTCAGAGCCCCAGAGCCAGACTCACCCTGCCGCACTGTACCCACCCGGGCCGCTAGGGGCGCAGCCGGTCATAGAGAGCGAGAGAAGGGCAGGGCCTTCTGAGCCACCGGTGACCTTCAAAGGCTCCCCATGCCAAAACGCTGGTTCCCACGCTCCTGCTCCCCAGCGCCCTCACCTGGGCCCGCACCTCAGCTCGCCGCACAGTGTGGGGATTGGGCCTGACGGTCTCCTTGGGGCTAACCCTAATCCTAGGGCCCCTCCCAAGGGTCCTGGTGCCACTTAGCCTGGGATCTGGGACTCCAAGCCCCAGAGCCAGACTCACCCTTCCACAACACTGCCACACGGGCCGCTAGGGGCGCCGCCGGTCATTCAGGGCGGTAGAAGGGACAGGGCCCTGGAGAAACAAGCGTCATTTGAAGCCTCCAGCGCCAAAATGCAGGGGCCCACAATCCCGCTCCCCAGCACCCTCACCTCGGCCCACCCCTCCGCTCGCCCCACAGCCATCGTATCCGGACTGCCGGCCTCCTGGGGGCTAACCCTAACCCTAGGTCGGCCCCCGAAGGGCACTCCCAAAGGGCCTGGCACCGCGACGCCGGACATTGGGGACCCACAAGCCCCAGCGATGTACTCAACCTGCCCCTCTGCCGCCACCCGGGGCACTTGGGGCACTGCCGGTCAATCAGGGTGGGGGAACGGGCACGGCCCTCCGAGCCCCCGGCGACATTCGTAGGTCCCCCATGCCAAAACGCTGAGGCCCATGCTCCCGCTCTACAGCGCCCTCACCTCGGCCTGCCCCCCCTCTAGCCACACAGCTGGCAGATCCTGCCTCCCGGGCTCCTCGGGGCTAACCGTAACCCTAGGTGGGCCCCAGAGTGGCCCCTCCCAAGAGGCTTGGTGCCGCAAAGGCAGGGATTGGGGACCTGCAAGCCCCAGCGCCAGGCTCACCCTGCCGCCCCGCCGCCACGTGGGCCGCTAGGGGTGCCGCCGGGCATTCAGGGCGGGATAACCGGCAGGGCCCTCCGAGCCTCCGGTAAAATAAGAAGGCCCCCACGCCAAAACGCTGGGTACCACGCTACCGCTCGACTGCGCCCTACCACGGTCAATCCCTCCGCTCACTGCACAGCCGGCGGATCTGGACTGCGGCCTCCTGGGGGTTAACCTAACCCTAGGACAGTCCCAGAGGGGCCCCTCCCAAGGGGCCTGGCGCCGCAACGCTGGGGATTGGGGAAACCCAAGCACCAGTGCAGGACTGACCCTGCCACCCCGCTGCCACCCAGGGAGCTAAGGGCGTCGCCGTTCCTTCATGGCGGGAGAACGAGCAGGGCCCTCCGAGCCCCCTGCGACATTCGAAGGCCCACCGAGCCAAAATGTTGGGGCCCACGCTTCCGCTCGCCAGCGACCTCACCTTGGCCCACCCCTCCATTTGCCACGGAGCCGGTGGATCGAGCCTGCCAGCCTCCTGGGGGCTAACCCTAACCCTAGGTCGGCCTCCAAGGGGCCCCTCCCAAAGGGACTGCCGCCGAACGCCAGGGATTGGGGACCCCTGAGTCACAACGCTGGACTCACCGTTCCGCCCCGCCCACACCCGGGCCACTAGGGTACCGCCGATCATTCAGGGCTGGAGGATGGGCAGGGCCCTCCCTGCCCCAGTGACCTTCGAAGGCCCGCAGCGCCAAAAGGCTGGGGCCCAGTCTCCTGCTCGCCAGCGCCCTGATCTTCGACCGCGTCTCCATTCGCCCCAGACTGCGGATTGTGCCTACGGCCTCCAGGAGCTAACCTTTACCCTAGGTCGGCCCCCAAGGGGCCTCTCCCAAGGGGCCTCGTGCTGCAACGTCTGGCATTGGAGACCCCCGAGCCTCAGCGCCAGACCCACCCTGCCGCCCCGCCACCACTCGGGCTGCTAGTGGAGCCGCCACTCATTCGGGGCAGGAGAATGGGCAGGGCCCTCTGAGTCCCCGGCGACATTCGAGGGCCCCCGGCGCCAAAACTTTGGGTACCACCTTCCAGCTCGCCAGTCCCTCACCATGGCCCGCCCCTCCGCGCACCGCACAGCTGGCATATGGGGCCTGCTGGCCTCCTGGGGGCTAACCCTAACACTAGATTGGCCCCAGAGGGGGCCCTCACAAGGGGACCGGTGACCAAAGCCGGGGATTGGGGACACCCGAGCTGCAGTGCCGGACTCACCCTGCCGCCCCGTCGACATCGGCCCGCTGGGGCGTCACTAGTCATTTAGGGCGGGAGAACGGGCAGGGCCCTCCGAGCCTCTAGCAATGTTCAAAGGCCTCCTGCGCCAAAACGCTGGATACCATACTCCTGCTCGCCAGCGCCCTCACCTCGTCCCACTCCTCCGCTCCCCGCACAGCAGGCGCATCGGTCCTGCTGGCCTACTGGGGTCTAACCCTAAGCCTAAACCCTAACACCTAACCTTAAACCCTAAAACTTAACCCCTAACCCTAACCCCTAACCCTACCCCTTCAGCTAAACCTACCCATAACCCGTAACCTAACCCTAAACCTAACCCTAACCCGTACCCTAACCCTAACCCTACCCGTACCCTAACCCTAAACCTAACCTGTACCCTAACCCTAACCGTAACCCTAAAACGTACTCTAACTCATACCCTAACCCTAAACTGTACCCTAACCCGTAACTTAAACCGTACCCTAAACCTAACCGTAACCCTAACAAGTACCCTAACCCATACCCTAACTTTAACCCTAAACCTTAAAACCTGACACTAACCCATGTCCTAACTCATACCATAACCCGTACCCTAACCCTACCCATAACCTAACCCTAACCCATACCCTAACCGTAACCCTAAACACTAAACTGTAACCCTTACCCTAACCCTAACCAGTACCCTTACCTTAACTTTAACCCATACCCTAACCCGTACCCTAACCCATAAACTAACCCGTACCCTATCACTAACCTGGACCCTAACCCATACCCTAACCCATACCTAACCTTAATCTGTACCATAACCCGTACCCTAACCCATACCCTAACCCTAAACCGTACCCAATCCCAATCCCTAACGTGTTTCCTAACCCGTACCCTAACCCTAATCCGTACCCTATGCCGTACCCAAATCCATACGCCAACACTTACTCTAAACCGTCCCCTAACCTGTACCCTAAACCGTACCCTAATGCGTACCCTAACCCATACCCTAAACCTAACCCATACCCTAAACCTAACCCGTACTCCAACCCTAACCCTAACCCTAAACCCGAACCCTAAACCCTAACCCGTACCCTAAACCCTAATCTGTACCCTAACCCATAACCTCTAACCTGTAACCCCAAAACCCAACCCTAACCCGTACCCTCTCCTTACCCTAAACCTAACCCCTACCCTCACCCATACCCTAACCGTAACCCATACCCTAACCTTAACCCATACCCTAACCTCAACCCATACCCTAATCTGTACCCTAACCCCAGGGATTGGGTACACCTGAGCCCCACCACGGGACTCATCCTGCCACCCCTCAGGAAACCATGCCCATTGGGGCGCCACAGAACATCCCATGCAAGAGAACTGGTAGGGCCCCCCTGAGCCCCCAGGGATCCTCGGTGGCCCCTACACCCCAACCCTGAGGCCCACACTCATCCCGCCCCACGCCTTCCCTTCAGGTTGCCACCGAACTCATCGCAGAGCCGGCAGATCAGGCCTGCCGGGTTCCTGGGGCCTACACCTGACCCTAGGTCGGCTGGGTAGGGCCCCTCCCCTGGGGCCCGGTGCCGCAGCCCCAGGGACTGGGGACACTTGAGCCCCACTGAAGGATAAAGCCTGCCAGCCCGCGGGAAACTGTGCCCCTTGGGAGGCTGTAGAGCATTCAGGGCGGAAGAACCAGGAGGGCCCCCAGAGCCCCCGGCGAACTTCGGCGATCCCTAAACTCAACCGTGAAGCCCATGCTCACCCCACCCCGCACCTTCAACTCAGCCCAGGGCGGAGCTTGCCACATAGTGGGCAGATCTGGCCTGCGGGATTCCTGGGCCCCAACCCTAACCATAGTTCATCTGTGGAGGGGCCCCTCCCCAGGAGCCTGGAGCCGCAGCCGCGGGGATTCGGGACACCTGAGCCCCACAGCAGGACTCAGTTTGCCACCCTGCAGGAAACCGTGTGCCTTGGGAGGCCATAGAGCATTCAGGGCGGGAGAACCAGGAGGGCCCTCCTGAGCCACCAGCGAACTTCGGTGGCCTCCCGCACCCCAACCCTGAGGCCCATGCTCACTCTCCCCACATCCTCACCTCAGCCCGTGTAGCTCGCCATACAGCCAACAGATCGGGCCTGCGGGGCTCCTGGGCCTATCCCTAGCCCTAGGTCTTCCGTGGGTTTGGGGGCCTCCCCAGGAGCCTTACACCACAGACCCGGGTAATTGGGATACCTGTGCCCCACCGCAGGACTCAGCTTGCCACCCGACAGGAAACCGTGCCCCTTGGGGCTCTATAGAGCCTACAGGGCACGAGAACTTGGGGAGGCCCCCGGAGCCCATCCCCATCCTTTGGCAGCCCCCCGTGCCCCAACCCTGAGGCCCATGCTCACCCTCCCCAATGGCCTCCTCTCAGCCCTCCACAGAGCTCGCCGCACAGCCTGCAGATTGTCCCTGCCGGGCTCCTGAACACTAACCCTTACCCAAGGTTGGCCACAGAGGGGCCCCTCCCCGGGGTCCTGGCACCCCACTCCAGCGGATTGGGGACACCCAAGACCCACCGTAGGACTCAGCCTGCAACCCACAGTAAACTGTACCATTTTGGGGCACAACAGAGCATTCAGGGCAAGAGAATTGGGGCACCCCCTGAGAGCTCCTTCTGCTGAACCCCGACCTTTGTGGGCCCTTCCGGATGGAACCTCAGGCTCACACTCACCCGCCCTTGTGCCCTCATCTCACTCGGCCTGGGAGTTCTCTGAGCACTGGGCAGTTCGGACCTGCTGTCTCTTGAGGCCTAACCTAACTCTGGGTCTTCTGCTGAGGGTCCCTCCCCGTTTGCCTGCCTCCAAGGCACCAGGCATTGGGCTCACCTCTGTACGACTAGAGGACTCACCCTGCCCCACAGGAGGAAACTGTCCATTTGGGGCTGAAGCAAGGATTCATAGGAAAATCGGAGGGCCCCCTCAGCCCATCCCAGGCAACCCCCACTTTCAGAGATCTCCCCGGATCCAATTAGTAGTTCACACTGACCTTTAAACTTGCTCTCCACGGAGATCTTTTGAAATTCTCCACACTTCCAACCGATGGCATCATCCAGCTTCAGTGCCTTACCCAGCTTTAGGTCTTGAGATGGATTAAAATGGGAAGTCATTTCAATGATGACGACATACTGGTGACCAAAAGATACATGCATAAATGCTTCATATCACTTGGCTTCAGGGAAATGGAAATCTAAACCTCTATAGATGCCCTACCACAGGAGGCCGAATATCTAAAAATAAGAAGACATGAAACTACACATCTTGGAGAGGATGTGGAGAAACGGGAACCCTCTTACACCCCTGTAAGAATGCAGTGCGGTACAGCCACTCTTGAAAATGGTACAGAGTTTCCTCAAGAAGTTATAAATAAAGCTACCCTATGTCCCAGCAATTGCACTACGGGGTATCGACCCCAAAGAGACAGATGTAGTGAAGACGGGACACATGCACCCCAGTGTTCATAGCAGCAATGTCCATAATAGACAAACTGTGGAAGGAGTGCAGATGATCATGGACAGATGAATGGATAAAGAAGATGTGGATCATATATATATATATATATAATGGAATATTACTCAGCCATCAGAAAGGATGAATACTTACCATCACACCGACATGGGTGGAGCTGGAGGGTATTATGCTGAGTGGAATAAGTCAATGAAAGAAAGACAATGATCATATGCTTTCACTCCTATGTGGAATATCAGAAACAAGGAAGAAGACCATAGGGGAAGGAAGAGAAAATAGAATGGGAAGTCATCAGAGAGGGAGAAAACCCATGATGGACTCTTAACTATCGCAAGAAACTGATGATTGTTGGAGAAGTTGGGGGGGGTAACTGGGTGAGTAGCATTAAGGAGGCCACATGATACAATGAGCACTGGGTGTTACACACGACTGAAAATTTATTTAAGACTACATCTGAAACTAATGGTGTACTGTAAGTTGGCTAATTGAATTTAAATTAAAGAACAAAAGACCTCGAATAAACAATCCTAAACATTTGTATGGATCCACTAAAGATTTCGAACAGACAGTGCAATGTGGAAAAGAAAAACAAAGCTGGAGGACTCACTATTTCAGATTTCAGGTTATACTACAAAGCTGCAGTCATCCTAACAAGAGAGTACGGCACAAAAATAGAAACAGCGACCAAAGGAACACGATACAAGTTCAGACAGAAACCCATAATTATGTGGTCCATGAATCTTCCACAAAGCAAGCAACGATATCAAAAGGGAAAAGGACAGTCTCTACAGCAAATGGTGTTGGGAAAACTAGACAGCTACGCACAAAAGAATGAAATTAGACTGCTTTCTTACACAATACAGACAAACACAAAACAGTTTCAAGACCTCAATATGAGACCTGAATCCATAAAAATCCTACAGGAGGGAAGACAGTAACTTCTTGACATGGACCATACCAACGTTTTTCTAGACTGTGTCCTGAGGCAAAGGAAATGAAAGCAAAAATAAACTATTGGGAATACAGCAAAATAAAAAGTTTCCACACAGCAGAAGAACAATGAAAACGTAAAAATCATAAGACAACCTACTCAAAGGGAGATGATATTTGCAAAGATCATATGCAATAAAGGAATAGTGTCCAAAACATATACAACTGATACTACTCGACCCCCCAAAAAACAAATAATCCAGTTAAAAAATAGGCAGAAGACATGGACAGACATTTCTCCAAAGAAGAAATACAAATGGCCAACAGTCCTGTGAAAAGATGTTCACCATCACCCATCATCAGGAAAATGTAAATCCAAAGGACAATGAGGTATTACATCAAACCTGTCAAAATGGCTAACATCAAAAGCACAACAAAGAGCAGGTGTTGGGAGGATGTGGATGAAGGGGAATCCTCGTGAACTGTGGGTGGGAATGCAAACTGTGGTGGCCACCGTGGAAAACAGTATGAAGGTTCCTCAAAAAATTAAATATAGAACTACCCTACGATCCAACAATCACACTACTCGTATTTACCCAAAGAATAGGAAAACAGTAAGTAAAAAGGATACGTGCACCCCTATGTTTCTTGCACTATTATTTACAATATCACAATATGGAAGCAACCCAAGTGTCTGTAGAAAAATTGACAAATGAGATGATAGATGTGTGTATTCACACACACATGCACACACACACACACACACACACACACACACACACACACAATGGAGTATTACTCGGCTTGAAAAAGAATGAAACCTTGCCATTTGCAGCCACATGGATGGAGCTAGAGAGTATTATCCAAACTAAAATCTGTCAGTCAGAGAAAGACAAATCCCATATGATGTCACTCTAATGGGGAATTTAAAAAACAAACAAAAGTAAATAACTAAAAGAGAAAAAGGAGACACACCAAAATACAAACTCTTTTCAATAGAGAACGGATGGTTACCAGAGAGGAGGTGGATAGAGGGATGAGTGAAATAGATGAAGGGGATTAAGAGGACACTTTTCTTGATGACCACTTTGTAATATATAGAATTACTGAATCACTCTACTGTACACCTGAAACGAATGTAACACTGTATGTTAGCTCTAATGGAATTAAAATAAATTTTAAAAAAAGATTTTTCTTTCAGAAACCTCTTTTAAAAAGCTTTTCCTGTGCAATGTGCAAAAGCCCTACTTGGGATTCACTCTACAATAATTATTCACTTAATGCCTAAAATTCAGATTTCACTGCGTTCTTACTGTGGATCCCAGCCCACGGGAGCCATGGTCCCTTTCTGTCCAGGTTCAGCACCTATGCATTCAAGATTGGAAGTAGAGACACATATCACTTCACAGTCCAGAAAGCTATTATTGTTTCTGTTTCAGTGTGAGAGAGTCACAGACTTTGGGACAGGTTTCAGAGCAGGTTTATTATGGATTCTGGATCTCTACTTCAATGTTCATTGCCTGGATCCATTTGGCTAATAGGTTCCCTGTGGATGGGCTTGCTTCCAAGCACATACATGGAAGATGAAACGGTCGGTGGGCTCGGTGCGGGACAGGAAGAAGACCAAAAGCAGACAAGGGTCCGACCCCTCCCCTGATCCAGGAACTGCTATGGGAGAGGGTACGGGAGGTAGAATCCATGCGAAACTCCAAGGTCACCAGCTGAACACAGGAGGCACAGGTCAAGGGATCTGGAGATGCAGGGGTTGAAGGCTGCTCTGAGCTACTTCTGGGAGGAAGGGAGGGAAGGAATGAGAAGGAGACACTGCCTGCCCCTGGCCTAGGCCATCTGCCCACCGCTCCGACACGCATCAGTCTATGAGCTGACACAGCCTGGGCTCAGGATGGGCTGGCTCGGGTCCCTCAATCCTCAGTGGGACAGCTGGCCCCAGGGCTCAGAGACATGCTGAGGGAGATGAGAGGGAAAGCTGCCCTTCCCAGGTCATCCCCTCCTTGAGCAGACAGCCCTTCAGAACTGCTAAAAAAAAAAAACCCACTAACGGGGTTGAAAGACATGCCATGGATGAACTAAAGCATAGAGATATGTAAAATAACATTCATTTTTAAGTTCAGAGCTGTCAGCTCAGGAAGTGGGGAGAGCTTCCCTGAAGAAGACTGAGGGGAGTGCAGGCCATGCTGAAAAGGGAGACATGGCTCTCCTGATTTTGGACCTGCAGCCCCCTTCCAGGGCAGGGCATCATCCTCGCATCACAAGAGATCCATGGAAGTTTTCCATCAGGGCCAGATGTTTGTCTCGAGAAGGCTACCCTGTCATCGGACTGCACAGGGCACCAGGGACGAGGGCCAGATGGAGGACGGACAATACCCCGGAGGCCATGGGGCAAGAGCAGAGGCACATGACCTTGAAGATGATGATGAAATGCAGGAGGTGGCAGCATGGAGCCGGCCCAAAAGTGCCATGGGAGCAGTGCCCACAGCTACACTGACTGGGTGCCTTCTGTGCCAGGTGTGGCTGACTTCAGTGGGCTCCAGACTAGTCCTGAGCACAAGTCTAGGAAGTGTGCACCACCCCGGCCTCCTCTTCCCTTGCAGCTGCTAGGAATCACGGTCACAGACCCTGGTCAGCTTTCGGGGAAACCAAGCAGTGGCTCCCCCGCACGCTGCACCTCTGGTGGTGGTCCATTGCGACCCTCGTGCCTGGCCAGACACTGATGTCTACCTGTCTCCACACAAATCCACAGACAGGAGGGTGTCCCTGAATTCCACAGCACCTGATGAGACAGATCCACAGAACCCAACACCCAGTGGGTCACTAGGGACCTCACCTATGGTCATGGAGCTCACCATACCCTATTTCTGTCGCTTCCCACAGAAAGCCTGCTTCTGATCCCCCACAATACCATACATCCTGGTTGCTGACCTGGGGTAATGCCATGAACCCACATGGCACCTTTCTTTAAGTAAAGGCTATGCCTACACCTCCTAGAAAATATTTCTAATGAAGTACAAGTCCATCAGGACTATGGTGTGAACGGTAGCATACAGCCTGCATGGTAGTAGTCAGTAATTCTAACGAGGGTTAACCCCACCCCCCGTCTCACAAAACCTTCCTCCATCCCCACTGAACTCATGGTATGCCTCAAAAAACCCTCCAGGAAACAAACCTTTCATCTGAATGCGCTCTTCACCTTCTGCTTCAAATCTTGTCCAACCACAATGATATGAAACTAGAAATCAGTCTCAAGAAAAAAATGGGACAGTCAAAAATAGGTGGAGATTTTTGGGGCCTGGGTGGCTCAATCGTTAAGGATGTGCTTTCAGCTCAGGTCTTGACCCCGGATCCTGGGATCTAGCCCCAAATCAGGCTCCTTGCTCAGTGGGAAGCCTGCTTCTCCCTCTCGCACCCCCCTGCTTGCGTTCTCTCTCTCGCTGTCTCACTCTCTGTCAGATACTAAAATAATCTTAAAAAATATGTGGAGATTTAACAACATGCTACTGAACATCCAACAGTCAAAGAAGAAATCAAAAAACTTTTAGAAGTACCTGGTCACTGATGAAAAAGACAACCTACAAAACTTATGGGATGCAGCAAAAGTAGCTTTATGGGGGACATTCATAGAAATTAAAGTCTTCATCAGTCCATGAAAATGCTCTCCAATAAACAACCTGCTTTATGTGGTAAATAAGTAGAAAAAAAAAAACAACAAACAAAGCCCCAAATTAGTAGAAATAAGGAAATAACAAAAAGGAATGCATTAATAAATCCAACGGAGACTAAAAAGACAAAAAAAAAAAAAAAACAATGAAAATGAGAGCAGCCTTTTTTGGAAAGATAAACAAAACTGACAAACTTAGCTAGACTCACCAAGAAAGACAGAGGACTCGAATACAATCAGGAAAATAAGATAATGGATTCCTGTCTCATATCAAAATCAAAAGAACTCTTCAACCTTGGACACAACAACTTCTTGCAAGCCACGTCTCTAAAGGCAAAGGAAATAAAAGCAAAAAATGAACTATTGGCACTTCATCAGGATAAAAGGCTTCTGCTTGGCAAAGCAAATGATCAAAAAACAAAAAGGCAACCTATGGAATTGAAGAAGATATCTGCAAATGATATTACAGATAAAGGGTTGGTATCCAAGATCTATAAAGAACTCCTCAAACTCGACATCAAAAAAATGGGCAGAAGACACAAAGAGATACTTCTCCAGAGAAGACATACAAATGGCCAACAGACACATGAAAAAATGCTCCACATCACTTGCCATCAGGCAAATACAAATCAAAATGACAATGAGATACCACCTTACACCAGTTAGAAATGTTAAAATTAACAAGGCAGGGGGCACCTGGGTGGCACAGAGGTTAAGCCTCTGCCTTCGGCTAAGGGCGTGATCCTGGCATTATGGGATCAAACCCCACATCAGGCTCCTCCGTTATGAGCCTGCTTCTTCCTCTCCCACTCCCCTGTTTGTGTTCCCTCTCTCGCTGGATGTCTCTATCTCTGTGGAATGAATAAATAAAATCTTGAAAAAAAATTAACAAGACAGAAATAAAAAAAAGTCAGAGAGTATGTGAAGAAAGGGGAGCCCTCTTACACTACTCGTGAGAATTCAAGCTGGTACAGCCACTTTTGAAAACAATATGGAGGTTCCTCAAGACGTTAAAAACAGAGCTATCCTAAGACCCACCAATTGAACTACTGGGTATTTACCCCATCGACACAGAGTAATGAAAAGAAGGGGCACCTGTATCCCAATGTACATAGCAGCAATGTCCATAATAGCCTAACTGTGGAAGGAGCCAAGATGTCCTTCAGCAGATGATTGGACAAAGAAGATGTGGTTCATCTATACAATGGAATATTACTCAGTCATCAGAAAGGATGAATACCCCCCATTTGCACCAACGTTGATGGACCAGGAGGGGATTATGCTAAGTGAAATTAAGTCAAGCAGAGAAAGACAATTATCATATGGTTTCACTCCTATGTGGAACGGAAGGAGTAGCATGGAGGACATTAGAAGAAGGAAGGGAAAAGTGAATGGGGGGGAATGAGAGGGGGAGATGAACCATGAGAGACTATTGACACTGGGAAACAAACTGAAGGTTGCAGAAAGGGAGGGGTAGGGTAATGGGTTAACCTGGTGATGGGTATTAAGGAGGGCACCTGTTGGGGCCCCTGGGTGGCACAGCGGTTAAGCGTCTGACTTTGGCTCAGGGTGTGATCCCGGCATTATGGGATCGAGCCCCACAACAGGCTCCTCCGCTGTGAGCCTGCTTCTTCCTCTCCCACTCCCCCTGCTTGTGTTCCCTCTCTTGCTGGCAGTCTCTATATCTGTTGAATAAATAAATAAATTCTTTTTTTAAAAAAGGAGGGCATGTGTCATAATGAGCACTTGGTGTTATATGCAAACAATGAATCATGGAACACTACATCAAAAACAAATGAAGTACTGTAGGGTGACATCATTTTAAAAAAAGAAAGATATGAAATCCATACAGGAAAACTGTCACTATTTGCAAATGACATGAAATCCCGAATGAATCCACAAAAAAAAAAAACTGTTAGAATAAACAAATTCAAGAAAGCTGCAGGATATAAAGTCAATATACAGAGACCTGTTGTCTTTATGTATTTTCAAATTTTATTTATTTATTTGACAGGAAGAGAAAAAGCACGAGTAGGGGGAGTGTGAGAAAGAGGGAGAAACAGACCCTCTGTAAGCGGGGAGCCCAACACGGGGCTCGAACCCAGAACTCTGGGTTCATGACCTGAGCTGAAGGCAGACGCTTCACCTATGGGGCCACCCAGATGACCCAACTTCTTGCATTTCTGTATACTGATGACACACTTTCGCAAAGAGAAATTAAAAAACAATGCCATTTACAATTGCATCAAAAAAAATTTAGGAATAAAAGCAACCAAGAATGAGAAAGACATAGTACACTCAACACATGGCAGAAAAGAAATGAAAAACATGTGTGTCGAGGGGGGCAGGATGTATGGGTCAAAGATTTGGAAGGCAACACAAACAAATGGAAGCATACGCCATGCTCCTTAACTGGAAGAGTTAATTATGTGAACATGTCCATCGTACCCAAAGCAATTGACACATGTGATGAAATCCCTATCTGAATTCCAGTGGCATTATTCGAGCAAATAGAAAACAGTCCTCAAACTTGTATGGAATCATAAAACACCCCAAATACCCAAAGCAACGTGAAGAAAGAAAGGTGCAGACAACACACTGTTGGATTTCAAGCTAGATTACAAAGCTGTTGTCATCAAAACAGGATGGTACTGGCATAAACACAGACACCAGGTCAGTGGAACAGAACAGAAAGCTCAGAAACTTACCCACACGTAGATGATCCTAACTTACAACACAGCAGCAGAAGACATGCCATGAGGGAAGGACTGTGTCTTCAGTGAGCGGTAACAGGCAAACTGGACACTAAATGCAGAAGAATATAACTGGGTCACTTTCTTACACCACACACAAAATTTTTAATGGATGAATGATATGAACGTAAGACCTGAATCCATAAACCTCCAAGAAGACACAGGTACTAAGTCTCTCGACATTGGTTTTGGCAAAGAGTCTTCAGATTGGACACCAAATGCAAAGGCAACCAAAGCAAAAATAAACAGGTGGAACAACTTCAACTGAAATCTTCCACACGGAAAAAGAAACCAGCAAAAACTTACAAGGCCACAGACCCAATAAGAAAAAAAAATATCTGCGAATCATATGTGTGAGAAGAGGCTAACATCCAAAATACACACAACACTCATACAAATCAAAACAAACAAACAAAAAAAACTGTATAAAAAATGTGGGGAATATGTGAATAGATACTTTCCAAAGACAGCTCACAGGTGCCAACAGACAGAAAAAGTTGTTCGACATCACTAAATATCGTCAGGGAAACATCAGTCAAACCCACAACTGGCTATTCCCTCACAAGTGTTGGAACACCTATTGTCCCAGAGACAGACACCAGGTGGGGTCAAGGGTGTGAAGACGAGAGGACTCTGAGCATTGTTGGTGGGAATGGAAATTGGTGCAGCCACTGTGACAAACGGTATGGAGGTTCCTGAAAAAATTAATGCAACTACCCCATGACCCAGTAATGGCTCTACTGAGTATTGATTCGGAGAACACAAAAATACTGCCTCAAAAAGACAGATGCACTCCCACGTTCACTGCAGCATTATTCACAAGAACCAGACATGGAAACACAGACCTTGGGGGCCTTATGCCAAGTAACTCCGACACAGAAAGACCAATACCAGATGCTCTCATGTACATTCCACGAGGAATAAACAAATACTGAACACATAGACACTGAGAGCAGATTGGTAGGTGCCAGATTCGGAGATGGGGTGGTAGAAACGGGTGAAGGTGGTCAAAGTCTCAATGTTGAAGTGAGAAAATCCGACAGTCATGAAATGTTCTGTCCAGCATGGAGACTAAAACTAACCCTGAAGCATCGGGTATAGGTTTCCCTGCTCTTTGAAAGTACAGGGCTTCTGAGAAACCTTGCACAGCAGAAATGGTGTCAAGAAGGAATGGCCATTAATTTACACGGAACAATTAGACAGTGTGCTCAGACTCCAAAATTCCTTCTCTTTGGCTTTTCTTAGGCCTCAGGACACAAGTTTCTAAGGGAGGCCCAGCATAAATGAAGATAAAGCACAGCAGAGGCTCACAGACACCATTCAAAGTGCTCTTGGCTGGATGTGGATAGCTGTTCCCAGCGGAAGGAGCTGGTTGGGGTGCACGCTGCCTCTGTTGTGCTTCTCCCCAAAACAGATGCTGAACGCGATTCTCACTGTTCACATTTTTGCATAAGAGGGAAAGCCTCTTCAGGTCTCTTCCTCTTACTGAAGATGGGTAATAACATAGTTCTTTCAAGAAAGCCCAGTGTCTTACTGTGAACGCTTAAAAAGTGGGGGATACTTGTACTTGAGCATTTCTGAGGGAGGAGATGTGAAAGGTTCTCCCAGACACAAATATCAGCAGTCCCACCGGGAAAGGCACCTTCCTCAGGATGCGGAACACAGACTACCTCCTATCCCCAGAAACACTCTCCTTCCCCTCGATCATGACAACCCACAACAGCTGGGAGTTACCCCAACGCCTCCGTTCTCCTGCTCCTAATAGCTAACCCATCAGCAAATCCTGTGAGCTCCATCTTCAAAATGGACCCAGAATAGGTCTAACCACTCCATCCAAGGCCACCTGTCTGGTCCACAGTGCCTGAGTTCCTGGAAAAGCCTCGTCATTGACCTGCCTTGCCGTCTTCAACCCTCTGTCATCTGTTCTCAACACTGTAGCCAGGATGGCCCAGTGAAACAGGGTCTCATGGGGTTATAGCCCTGGAATGGCTTTCTGTCACCTCTCTGAGCTCATGTCCTAAGCTGTCTCCTGTGGCCACAGGGCCTTCTTGCTGCTCCTGGACATACCTGGAAATCTCCTGCCCCAGAGCCATTGCACATGCTTTCCCTTTTGTTCAGAATGCTCTTGATGTGTTCTCACTCACCTTCGGAGAATTCTGAATTGGAGTGACATGGACAGAAGATGAGGCTGTGTGTGTTGGGTGAGGCTGGTGGCCCAGAAGAAGGTTCTCTGCCAGCTCTCCGCCTGTGCCTCACTTGTCCTCAGCCAGGAACTTGCACACAGCCCTCACCTGTCACAACTCTCACCCAGGAGACCCACAGCCACCCCTGGAGCCCACCCTGCCCACACCCAGACCTGGAACTCCCCTGTCTCCTCCAATGCTCCCGGATTCCCCCTCTTCTTCCAAAATCACACTGGCGCAAGGCTTTCATGAGAAAGATATAATGCTAACTAATGAAAGGTTCACACCTACTTTCCCCTTCTGTTGCCTTTCTCTCCACCTTCTTTCCTACCTGTGCAAACTGTAACATATCAGTGGAACATGAACATGCTCTGAGATCTGAATCTTTCATTGCAGCTCTCTGAGGACTCCTTATGTGATAAGAAACTAGTGTATCCTACAACAGGGTGTTTTACATCTATCCTCTATAGAATAGTACAGCCCAAATCACTACAATTTTACCTCACTCTTCATGAAGCAGAACACTTTTTCCTTTCTTCTTTTACTTAAATTCCAGTTAGTTCACATGCCATGGAATATTCGCTTCAGGGGTAGGATTTAGTGATTCTTCACCTGCATACAGTACCTGGTGCTCATCACAAGTACCCTCCTTAATACCCCTCACCCATTTAACTCTTCCCCCCACACCCCTGTCCTGCAGCAACACTCAGTTTGTTCTCCAAGGTTGAGTCTATTTCCTTGTTTGCCTCTCTCATCACCCCAACACTCTGTTCATCTGTTTTCTTTCTGAAATTCCACAAGTGTGAGAGGATAGGATATTAGTCTTTCCTCACTGATTTTGCTTAGCTTAATACACTCTATGTCCATCCACATCCTTGCAAGTGGTAAGATTTCATTCTTTTTGAAGCTGGGTCATATTCCGTTATATATAGGTATCCCACATCTGCTTGATCCATTCATCAGTGCATGGACTTTGGGATTCTCTCCATAATTTGGCTACTGTGGACATTGCTGCTCTAAACATCATGGTGCATGGACCCCCTTTGAATCCACATTTTTGTATCCTTTGGGTAAATACCTAGGAGAGCAATAGCTGGATCATGGGGTTGTTCAATGTTTAACTTTTTGAGGAACCCCCACACTGTTTCCTAGACTGGCTGCACCACTTTGCATTCCCACCAACAGGATGGGAGGGTTCCCCTTCAAGCAGAACATTATCTGCCGGCAATTTCATAAGAGGAAACAAAACCTCTGGGAGATGCACCCAGGGTCAGACAAGCAGTTGCAGAATTCACCCCAAGGCTCCTGATGCCAAGCCCCTTGAAGCCACCAGCATGCCACTCTCCGAAAGAATTCCCAGACTCTCCTTCTGACTCCACCACCAAAGAAACTACAGAGAGAATATGGCACCTCAAAATATCGAGATAATACTTTTAGTAAAACTAGAAAGTCAAGCTCAACTTTTAAACAGGAACAGGCCGCTTTGGATAATTTTGAATTTTCCCTCCACCCTAATTTTAACTCTTCTGATGAATAAACTAATCAATGATGAAACATCACCTTTGTAAAATGACATCATCCAAGTCTGTATCAGATGATAAAAGCCACCTAACTCTAGATGCTGACCACTCAACCATATCTAAGGCATAATTGAATAAACAGTGTTACAGGAAGGAACAAATTAGATGTTACAAACAGGCACAGAGTGAATCTCACCTTCCCTTTCTAATAAAAGAGGGTTCCTAGGAAACAGATGGTCAAAATACATTTGTAAGCAATAAATGGACAGAGAAATTGTGATCCCCTGCAAAGTTCTATCTGCAGGGAAACTAAGTAATTCTTGTACCAAACCCAGAATGCTGACAGCTACTTCAATTTTACTTTGTGGCTCAACTAGAGAAAAGACAAAAGCCCAGGAGGTTTAGTATAATGAGAGGTTTTACCTCCAGCCCTGACATAGATAGGACATTTTGCCAAACATACCTGTGCTTTCTCTGAACACTGGCGTCCTGTGACAATCTGCCTCGCTGACTCTGATGCTGACGTTCAAAACCTCGGGTGTCTTGGAGCCAGAGCAGAGAAGTGTTCTCAGCTGTGGAGAAGAAGGCACCTCTGACCTAAAGCCTGCACACCTGCTTCGGTTTCTGGGCGAAGGGGCAACACATACTTGTTGTTTAGCAGTAATTATCTTCATTCTCAACAGACCAATGACCTTGCCTTTTCTGGAAAGCAGACTTACTCTTCTAAAGAAACCCTCAATTCGTCTATTCCCAATGCAACTAGAGTGGGGTCTGGTTTACGCCCGCCTCCAGGCCCCCACCTGGAGGATTTTCCTGCATGCTTCTAATAGCCAATTACCACTAACCTGGGGGCACAGGGGGCATAATGCTAAGTTGGGGGACGGCTCTGGGGCTTGCTACTGCCACACCTGTGCCTGGGGGACCAGGGCACACCCTGCTGAATTCGGGTTAATGCCCAAGAGGCATCACCTGCACTGTGTCAGAGAACTGAAGGTGGGGATTGTGTGAGGTCCTTTCCCGCACTCTTCCAGGGGAACAGGGGAAACCCTGAAATTCTGCAACCCATCCCACAAAAGCTCAGGTGAGCGGGCGCCCTATAGTTCACGGGGATGGAGAATAAGGCCAGTTGAGGACATGGGGCAGAAGAGACTTTAAAAGGAAAAGGAAAACTCACCTGAGTCCACACAATGAACCCTCTCCACGTTCCCTTCCAGAACCCTGCCTCCCACCTGGGGCGCACCGTGACCCGGACACCCACCCCAGTGCATGCTGCTCACTCACCAGCAGGGATCTCCACAGGGCAACTCTCTCTCTCTCAGTGCCCCTTCTGCCCCAGGTCTGCAACCCACTGCAAATCTGGGACCGCCCACAGTGATGTAGCTCCACCCCCAAGTGGTGAATTGTCTGGGAGGGCTGTGCCTGAGCTCCTTGGATGCTGGGCAACCAGCCCTCAAGCCCCTGGAACCCTGAAAGTGCAGGGGGCCCAAGAGGAGCCTCCTCTACCCAACACCAGGCACAGGCATGGGTGGGCTCGTGGGCTGGGGCCTCCACACACACCTGGCCCCTTCCAGGGACCCCTCTAGCTGCAGACCACCCTCAGAGTCCTGCCCCTTCCCTTTCTGCACCAGCCCTCCCTGCTGGGGTGTGCCTGGTTCTGGGCAAGGTCAGTGACTCTCAGACCCTCCAAGACTTGGGCTTTAGGAAATGCAATGATTTCATGCATTTTCAGTATATACATGTCAGTATGACTTTAATATTATGGGAGCCAAACAGGTTCTTTATTTTGTCTTATCTTTATGTTGGCATTTTTGGTTATTGTTTTCTTCTCGAAGCAGATGTACAACATGTGCTTGGGGCAGAAATAGGGCCCATGCTTTGAGGTGTTGCCCAGTCATTTTGAGCCGGGTAAAATGTTAAAGGATAGCTTCCCTGGGAGCCCAGGATCAGGGCCCACAGATGATATAAGATAAAAATTACTTTCATCATTATAATTACTCCTAAATGGAGGAATGTGAGACAAAAGCACCTTTCACAAGAGTACCAAGAAATCAAAATGTTGTCCACAGAAGGCTGCCTGCTCCATGGTCAGCACAGGTGACAGAGTGTTCACAGTCTCTGGACTCCTGCCCTTCTCCTGCCCAAATCTCTGAAGCACACAGACCACTTAAAATCAGAATTGTAGAACTGCTAGACACCTTAGAGATGTCTGGCACCATTCCCTTGGACTGCAGAATAAAACACAGTAGCTCATTGTCACAAACTAATTTCAACATGATGTGCCCCCTGGATGCACTAAGTTCTTTCTCTGCAAATGTTGACTAATGTAAGTCACAGTCATACCATATAAACACTACGATGGCTGGGAAGTCATCGTAGGTAAGGGAATATTTTAGCCATGTTTATAAGCATTGGCTCACTTTGTAGAAGAGGCTGAGCTGAGTGTTTTTAAATACTATTTCAGACCTGTTTTACAGCACCCTCTGAACATACCAGAGCCTGAATCGACTAAAAGAGATAGTTGGTTTCAGTAACTTTAATACCAGGAAAATATTATACTGTCTGTATTCCTAAGGATCTTTGAGTATCTTACCCAGAGGTCCTCCACTGAGATAATGATCTTAATGATCACCATGGGCAGACGTGAAAAGGCCCGCTGAATTCGTTCCAGTTTTCCACATGACAAGAAAATCCTGATACTTGATAGGTTTCCAGATCGAGAAGACCAGAGATAAGAGGGAAATAGTACCCTGTATGGAACAACAAGGGATTTGGAGTCAATTTGGGGATCCCACTTAGGTTTCTGACACTAAAATCCGCTGTGACTCATATCATCTGAGTCCCTGTCTAACCACCTGAAAATGTGCCTACAAATATCTACACCCTAGTTGAGAATTTTAAGAGGCAGAATGCTACAAAGAGCCAGTATGATGTCTCTCAGGAACAGGTGCTCAGGAAGCCATAATTGCTATTGGGTCTATTTCTTTTCCAGAAGAAAGAACACATGTTGAATCCATATTCCTAATAGATGACTCACCAGATGATTTTCAAACCTGAAGGAAGGCCAAGAAGTCGCTTTTGTGTCATATTTCACTCAAAAATCATGTTGTTGGACTGGTGAGGACGATACGATAGCAACGTCATCACTAAGAGTGGGGAGATTCTAATTTCCATACGGCCATGTTGACCCCCTTAGCTCAGGGCCACCAGAAAGGACAGCTGAGGGGGACCACAGGCCAAGGCTGCCAGGTGTGGCTGGGGTAGGCAGAACTCTGACTTAAGGCTCAACTCCTGTCTAGGTTATTATAATGCTCTTCACAAAGAAAGTGCCATTGTGTGTGAGCCCTCATGTAGAAAAGGTTCAGAATTTCCATTGAGATTCCCTCTCTCACCTTTAGGATATGTAGCAAAGTTCCATTTAATTTTTAAACATTGAAGGACTTCCTGGTTTTCTTTTTCCTATGACTGTGGCTCAATTCCCCTGTGGTCTAAGAATAGAATCTAGTTAATTTCAGGGTTTAACATTTGTAGACTTGATTCTTGGCCCCACCTATCATCTATTTGGGTAAAGAGACTATGACCACTTGAAAATAATGTATTCTGCACTTATTATGGAATGTTCCCTATATGTCCATTAGGTCACATTTTACCAATGTTTTGTCTGCTTTTTCTGTCAGATATTGAGAAAGGTATATTAAAATCTTCAAACAATGCTGCTCTACTCAACGTTGCATTGGAGAATTTACCAGTGTTAGAAGGCAAGAGAAACAAAAAGTATAAGAATTGAGGGGATAATTGTGACTATTCAAAGATAATACGATTGTTTACATAGAAAATCCAAAACAGTGTATAAATACCCTATTATAATTAAAAATGCAATTTATAAATTTGAGATGGATTGTGTTTCCCATTGGACAGTTTCTGAAAGAAAACGTAGAACCTGTCAATCTTGGGGCAGGACATAGGGTGCACTAACCATTTAAAAGAATTCAGTGGGACTTCATAAAAATGTGACATTTCTCCTTATCTTATGACCATAAGAAAATGAAAAAGTGAACCACAGGCTGGGAAGTAAGATTTGCAATACACACACTGACAAAGACTTGTCAATAAAGAATTCCTGCTCATCAACCATAGAAAGTCTATTTATAAACGAATACTTCACAAAAGATTGACTGATGGCCAATAAGAACAGGAAAGGGTGCTCTACAGTATTATTTTCAGGAGCAGCAAGGCCTTTCCTAAAATGAAAACATACACACAAATCAGTATTCCCTAGATGGATGACGTCCTTATTTCTGAGGACAGCTTGAAGAACAGACTAGCATCAATGTAAAGTGATGGAATTCCTGACACTCAGAGGATGGACAATTGACCTCAAACTACAGTACAATTTCTAGGCATCATTCGGTCCTCTGAAGGCAGACAACTACCACACCCCTTCCTACACCACACAGGTTGCTTCCCAACACCTACCATAAAAGAAGAACATGAGAAACAGATAGGACTAGTAGGAAATAGCAAAAATCACATGTGGGGATTATCCTGAAACACATTGAACACATAACTAGTGTAAGGAAGTGTAGGGAACTAATAAGGACAGAGACTCAAGAGGTACTTCTTTGGGAAATGCCGTCTGAAATCGTCACACCTTGCTACCAGCAAATGAGGGCTCTGAGCATACCCTAGGGTTTGCTCACAAGGGTCTGCAACACCATCGCTGAGGACTGAAACTCTTCAAGACCTCAAAGCTTGCCTGATTGACTATTGGACTAAGAGATTCCCATGTTCTGAAAACAGATACCAACTCATTGAAAGGTTCATCTGGGCTCTCTCGGAGGCCCTACAAGAAGCTGAACCATTCACTGAAAATCAATTACACACACACACAAACACACACACACACACACACACACACACACACACACACACACACTCCTGTCATTTCAGCAATTACTTAAACATTCAAGGTTCTTCCTACCTTTCCTTTTTCACATTGATATTTATACTCACATGAAATGTCATCATTTCTAATGAACACTGATGTCAAAATAGAGATCCATTGACACAATATTCACAAAATGGAACTTCCCTGCTGTCATTTTCAATATAGCGTTTTTTAAATTTCATACATATTTTAGGTTTTTGGTAACTTATACAGGAGAAGATCAGCATTGAAAAACTCTGAATACTGACAATGAGTTTTAAGCCTAGAGAACAAAAATTGTCCAATTTCATAGATAATAAGGAACCAAAGGCAAAGCATGGAAGCTGTAGTCGAATAATTTTACACATGTGCATCCTCTATTATTCTACTACTGAGGGGCGTGTTTTATTACCACTAAACATGCATCAATTGTCTTCCACGTGCACCTGCACAGGTATAATGAATTACTACAGTAGAATGAAATGACTGGGAACTACTTAGCGGCATCTATAATGAACAACGAAATTTCGATCTTATATTCGGTGAACTTCCACTGTCTGTCCCTTTAGACAATGGACCCTAAACAGAAGGGGGAATGAACCACGAGAGACTATGGACTCTGGGAAATAAACTGAGGGCTTCAGAGGGGAGAGGGGTGGGGGATTGGGATGGGCCAGTGATGGGTATTAAGGAAGGTATATATTGCATGGAGCACTGGGTGTTATATGCAAATAATGAATCATGGAACACTACATCAAAAACTAAGGAAATACTGTATAGTGACTACCATATCATAATAAAAAATTATTATTAGAAAAAAATTAAAGGTAAAAAAAAAAACCACTACAGCTTCTCTGTTTCAAGAACCATCACAATTGAGAAAAAACTAACTTCCAATCCCTAAAGCAAAACACAGACCAAATTCCATTTCACTCCCCTTTATTCACATTCTCTGTGGGTTCTAAGCTATTTCCCTAACTCCTTTCCTGCTGAACAGGGAGCCTCGCCTCGATCCCAGAACCCTGGGATCATAACCTGAGCCAAAGGCACATGCTTAACTGGCTGAGCCAGCCAGGAGCCCCAGCCATGTTTTTCTTAAGCAAAAGGACAATTTCTCACAATGCCTTCACATGACTTCACATGGTACCAGACACCTGCATTTGCCTCTAGGAGGTTGCAGATGAAGGCGATTGCAAACTCTCACAGTGGTTTATCAAATACAATGACCTGCCTGGTGACAGTGAAACTCTTATGAGCCCACGAGAGGGTGCTGTGACACTCAGCTGTGGCTGGGCTGGCACAGAGAACCAAATCCATTTCCCTGCCTGATGTCTGTGAGGAACAGATGCCCCCACTGTGAATGAGACCCTGCCACTGAGCTGTCCAGAGATGGCCATCCTCACGGAGGATGAGGATAAAGGACAATGCCTGAGGAGACCTCATCTGTCTCTTTTATCTTTTCATATTTTTGACAGTGGACAAATCACTGCCTAGGAGTCCCCAACTACCTTAGTCTCATCTGTGAATGGCCAAGAGGTTTTACAAAACACTCAAGATTTTGACCTCACAAATGCCCACAACCACTTACCATAGGGATTCAACATTAAGCAAAGATACTGTTCGTTGGAAGAGAGGTCCTGCCCACTGTTGTTTCTCACTTATATGCTCATCTTCCTTACCTCATGGTAACATAACCACCTTGATTCCTGCTTCCGTCTTCAGGAAGGCTGAGGTGACTTGAAGGGCATTACCCTGACATCGTTCTTTCTTAGCAATAAGATGTGGACATTTCCCTAGTCCTACACCCCCAAAGTTGAATCGGAATCAGGATTGAGGAGGCTGATGAGAGTTGAAGGTGTTTTCCTGTACACGGTGGTTTATTACCAATAAGGATGGGTCAGAGTCCTCGAAATTCCAGAACCTTTTCATTAATGCTTCCTACTCGTGAAAGATGATGTACATTGGTCTTTCCCTGTATAGTGTGGTGACTCAGAGAACAGTGCTTAGCCCTTTCGTCAGACTTCCACGACCACTTTGGGGCTGGCTTCCATATTCACAAAGGATGATGTTAGGGCTAAGAGGGTTCCTGTACACTGTTATTTCTTACAGATAAGTGTATGGCATTTTTGTTACATTGCCAGAGCCACTTATCGCAGTGCTTGCCGGCCTCCTGGGGATGAACCCTAAGCCTAGGTCGGCCCCCGAGGGGCCCTTCCCAAGGGGCCTGGTGCCACAACGCCGGGGATTGGGGCCCCCGAGCCCAGTGCCGGAGTCACCCTGCCGCCCCACAGCAACCCGGGCTGCTAGGGGCACCGACAGTCTTTCAGGGCGAGAGAACGGGCAGGGCCCTCCAAGCCCCCGGCGACTTTTGAAGGCCCCCCACGCCAAAACGCTTGGGCCCACACTCCCTCTCGCCAGTGCCCTCACCTCGGCCTGCCCCTCCGCCTGCTGCAGAGCTGGCGGAAAGGGCCTGCTGGAGTCCTGGGGGCTAACACTTACCCTAGGTCGGCCCCCAAGGGGCCCCTCCCAAGGAGCCTGGCACCGCAATGCTGGGGATTTGGGACCCCCGAGCCCCAGGGCTGGACTCACTCTGCCAACCCGCAAGCACCCAGGGCGCTAGGGGCATTGCCAGTCATTCAGGAAGAGAGAACGGGCAGGGCCCTCTGATCCCCCTGCGAACTTCGAAGGCCCCCCGTGCAAAACTCTGGCTCCCACGCTCCTGCTCGCCTGCTCCCTAATCTCGGCCCACCCCTCCGCTCGCTGCAGAGTTGGCAGATCCGGCCTGCTGGCTTCCTGGGGGCTAACCCTATCCCTAGGTCACCCCCAAGGGGCCCCTCCCAAGTGGCCTGGCGCCACATGCCAGGGATTGGGGACCCCCAAGTCCCAGCGCCGGACGCACCCTGCTGCCCCGCTGCCACATGGGGAGCTAGGGGTGTCGCCAGTCCTTCAGGGCTACAGAACGGGCAGGACCCTCCGAGCCACGTGCGACCTTCGAAGGCACCCCGATCCAAAGCCAAATGCTCTGGCCCACGCTCCCGATCGCCAGCTACCTCACCTCGACCCAAACCTCCATTCACTGCACATGGGCGGAATGAGCGTGCCAGTCTCCTGGGGGCTAACCCAAACCCTAGATCAGCCCCTGAGGGGCACGTCCCAAGGGGCCTGGCGCCACAACGCCAGGTATTAGGGACCCCCGAGCCCCAGCGCCGGACTCACCCTGCTGCCCCGCCGCCACCCGGGATGCTTGGGGTGCCCCTGGTCATTCAGTGCGGGAGAACGGGCAGGGCCCTCTGAGCCCACGGCAACCTTCGAAGGCCCCCCCATGAAAAACGCTTGAGCCCACGCTCCCGCTCCTCAGCGCCCTCACCTTGGCTCGCTCCTCCACTCGCTGCAGAGCCAGTGGATGAGGCCTGCCCTCCTCCTGGGGCTACCCATAACCCTAAGTTGGTCCCTGAGGGGCCCCTCCGAAGGGGCCTGGCACCGCAATGCCTGGGATTTGGGACCCCCGAGCCCCAGCGCCGGACTCACTGTGTTGCCCCGCCACCACCCGGGCCACTAGGAACACCGTTGGTCATTCTGGGAGGGAGAACTGGCAGATCCCTCCGATCCCCTGGCGACCTTCGAAGGCCCCCCGCGCCAAAACGCTTGGTCCCATGCTCCAGCTCGCCTGCGCCCTCACCTCGGTCCGCCCCTCCGCTCGCTGCACAGCCTGTGGATCTGGACTGCCAGCCTCCTGGGTGTTACCCTAACCTTTGGTGGGCGCCGGAGGGGCCCATCCCAGGTTCCTATTGCCGCAACACCGGGGATTCGGGACTCCCGAGCTCCAGCGCCCAAATCACCCTCCCGCCCTACAGCCACCTGGGCCCCTAGGGGCGCCGCCATTCATTCAGGGAGGGAGAATGGCAAGGGCCCTCCAAGTCACCGGCCACCTTCGAAGGCCCCCCGCACCAAAACGCTTGGGCCAACGCTCCCGCTGGCCAGCGCCCTTACCTCGGCCCTCGCCTCCGCTCCGCACACAGCTGGTGGATAGGGCCTGCGGGCCTTCTGGGGGCTAAGCCAAACCCTAGGTCAGCCCCCTATTGGCCCCTCCCTAGGGGCCTGGCGCCACAATGATGGGGATTGGGGACTCCTGAGCCCCAGCGCCGGACTCACCATGCCCCCCACTGCCACCCGGGCCACAAGGGGCACCCCCGGTCATTCAGGGCGGGAGAACGGGCAGGACCCTCTGAGCCCCTGGTGACCTTCGAAGGCCCCTCGCTCCAAAATTTTGGGCCCACGTTCCCGCATGCCAACGCCCTCATCTCAACCTGCCCCTCCGCTCACCGCACAGCCAGCAGATTGGGCCTACTGGCCTCCTGGGGGTAACCCTAACCCTAGGTCGGCACCCGAGGGGGCCCTCTCAAGGGGCCTGGGGCCGCAACGCTGGGGATTGGTGACCCCCGAGCCGCAGCGCCAGACTCACTTTGCTGCTCCACTGCCACCAGGGCAACAAGGGGCCCCTATGGTCATTTAAGGCGGGAGAACGGGCAGGGCCCTCCGAGCCCCCGGCAACCTTCGAAAGCCCCCCCAGGCAAAACACTTCGGCCAACACTTCCGTTAACCAGTGCCCTCACCTCGGCCCACCCCTCCACTTGCTGCACAGCCTGCGGATCAAGCCTCCCAGCCTCCTGGGGGCTAACACTAACCCTAGGTAGGCCCGCTAGGGGCCCATCCCAAGGGGCCTGGCTCCGCAACAACGGGGATTTGGGACCCCGGAGCCCCAGCACCAGACTCACACTGCCGCTACGCTGCTCCCAGGGCTGCTAGGGGCGCTGCCGGTCATTCAGAGCTGGAGAATGGGCAGTGCCCTCCAAGCCACGGCAACTTTCGAAGGGTTCCCTCGCCAAAACGCTTGGGCCCACGCTTCCACTCTCCAGTGCCCTCACCTCGGCCCGCCCTTCCGCACGCTGCACAGCCAGCAGATCGGGCCTCCCAGCCTCCTGGGGGCTAACACTAACCCTAGGTAGGTCTCCTAGGGCCCCATCCCAAGTGGCCTGGCGCCGCAACGCTGGGTGTTGGAAACCCCCGAGGAGCAGCGCTGGACTTACCCTGCCGTCCCGCCGCCACATGGGCCGCTAGGGGCGCCGCTGGGCATTCAGGGCGGGATAACTGGCAGGGCCCTCCGAGCCTCCGGTGAAATAAGAAGGCCCCCCACACCAAAACGCTAGGTACCACGCTACCGCTCGACTGCGCCCTACCACGGTCAATCCCTCTGCTCACTGCACAGTCGGCGGATCGGGACTGCTGGCCTCCTGGGGGTTAACCTAACCCTAGGACAGTCCCCGAGGGGCCCCTCCCAAGGGGCCTGGCACCGCAACGCTGGGGATTGGGGAAACCCAAGCACGAGTGCCGGACTGACCCTGCCACCCCGCTGCCACCCAGGGAGCTAGGGGCGTCGCTGGTCCTTCATGGCGGGAGAATGTGCAGGGCCCTCCGAGCCCCCGGCGACCATCGAAGGCCCTAGCCCCAAAATGCTTGGGCCCACATACCCGCTCCCCTGCACCCTCACCTCGGCCCACCTCTCCACTCCCCACACAGTTGGGAGATCAGGCCTGCCGGCCTCCTGGGGGCTAACCCTAACCCTAGTTCAGTCCCTGAGGGCCCCTCCAAAGGGGCCTGGCGTTGCCACGCCAGGGATTGGGGACTCTCGAGCCCCAGCGCTGGACGCACCCTGCCGCCCTGCCGCTACCCGGGCCGCTAGGGACGCCGCCGGTCATTCAGGGCAGTAGAGCGGGCAGGGCCTCAGAGCTCCTGGTGACCCTCGAAGGCCCCCAGCGCCAAAACACTTGGGCCCACGAACCCTGTCGCCAGCGCCCTCACCTCGGCCCGCCACTCCACTCACTGCACACCTGGCAGATCGGGCCTGCCGACCTCCTTTGGTCTAACCCTAACACTAGGTCGGCCCACGAAGGCCCCTCCCAAGGTGCCTGGCGCAAAACACGCCGGGGTTTGGGGACCCCCGACCCCAGCGCTGGAATCACCCTGCAGCCCCACCGCCACCCTGGCCGCTAGGGGTGCCGCCGGTCATTCAGTGCGGGAGAACGTGCAGTGCCCTCTGAGCCCCCAGCGAACATTGAAGGCCCATGAGCGAAAACTCTTGGGCCCACGCTCCCCCTCGTCAGCGTCCTCACCTCGGCCAGCACCTCCGTACGCCTGCCGGCCTCCTGGGGCTAACCCAAACCCTACTTTGGCGCCCAAGGGGCCTCTCCCAAGGGGCCTGGCACCGCCACGCTGGGGATTGGGGACCCCCGAGCACCAGCGCCTGATTCACCCTGCTGCCCCGCCACGACCCGGCCCGATAGGGGCGCCGTCCTCATTCAGGATGGGAGAACGGGAATGGCCCTCCGAGCCCCCGGCGACCTTCGAAGGCCCACCGCGCCAAAACGCTTGGGCTCTCGCTCCAGCTCGCCAGCGCCCTCAACTTGGCCCGCCCCTCCGCTCGCCACACAGCCGGCGGATCGGGCCTGCCGGCCACCTGGGACTAACCATAACCCTAGGTCGGTCCTCGAGGGGCCCATCCCAAGGGGCCTGGAGCAGCAACGCCTGGGATTGGGGACCCCCAAGCTCCAGCACTGGACTCACCCGGCTGCCCCACCGCCACCCAGGGTGCTAGGGGTGCCGCCGGTTATACAGGGCAGTAGAACGGGCAGGGCCCTCCGAGACTTCGACGACCTTCGAAGGCCCACTTTGCAAAATGCTTGGAGCCATGCTCCCACTCGCCAGCGGCCTCACCTCGGCCCGCCCCACCGTATGCCACACAGCCTGCGGATTGGGCCTGCCGGCCTCCTGGGGCTAACCCTACACCCAGGTCCCCCCCGAGGGGCCCCTTTCAAGGGGCCTAGCGCCACAACGCCGGGGATTGAGGACACCCAAGCCCCTGCGTGGGACTCACCCTGCCTTCCCGCCGCCACCCGGACCGCTAGGGGCGCCACGGTCATTCAGGGCGGGAGAACGGGCAGGGGCTTCCGAGCCCCTGGCGACATTCGAAGGCCCCCCGCACCAAAACGCTTGGGGTCACGCTCCTGTTTGTCAGCGCCCTCTTCTCAGGCCGCCCTTCCGCTTGCCGAAAGCTAGCGGATCGGGCCGGCCTGCTTCCTGGGGGCTAACCCTAACCCTAGGTCGGACCCCGAGGGGTCCCTTCCAAAGGCCTGGCGCCACAATGCCGGGGATTGGGGACCCCCGAGCCCTAGCGCTGGACTCACTCTACTGCCCCTCCCCTACCGGCCCCTAGGGGCGCCACCGGTTATTCAGGGTGGGAGAACCTGTAGGGCGCTTTGGGCCCCCGGCGACTTTCAAATGCCCCCAGCGCCAAAACGCTTAGGCCCACGCTCCCACTCGCCAGTGCCATCACCTCTGCACGCCACTTCACTCGCCGCACACCTGGCCGATCAGGCCTGCCAGCCTCCTGGGGGCTAACCCTAACCCAAGCTCGGCACCCAAGGGGCCCCTCCAAGCGGCCTGGCGCCGCAATGCCAGGGAATGGGGACCCCCGAGCCCCATTGCCAGTCTCATCCTGCCGCCACGCCACCACCCAGGCTGCTAGGGGTGCCGCTGGTCATTCAGGGTGGGAGAACAGGAAGGGCCCGCTGAACCCCCGATGATTTCGAAGGCCCCCCGTGCCAAAACACTTGAGCCCACGCTCTTGCTCTCAACCGCCCTCACCTGGGCCCACGCCTCCACTTGCCGCACAGCCGGCGGATTGGGCCTACTGGCCTCCTGGGGGCTAACAATAACACTTGGTTGGCCCCAGAGTGGCCCATCCCAAGGGCCCTGGATCCGCAACGCCTGGGATTGGGGACCCCCGAGCCCCAGCACTGGACTCACCCTGCCGCCCCTCTGCAACCCGCACCGCTAGGTGCACCATCGGGCATTCAGCGCGGTACAACGGGAAGGGCACTCTGAGCCCCCAGCGACTTTTGAATGCCCCCCACGCCAAAACTCTTGGGCCCACGATTCCACTCAACAGCGCCCTCACCATGGCCCGCCCCTCTGCTCGCCACACAGCTGGGAGATCGGGTCTGCCGGCCTCCTGGGGGCTAACAGTAATGCTCGGTCGGCCCCCTAGAGCCCTTCCAAAGTGGCCTGGCGCCCCAACACCGAGGGCTGGGGACACCGAGCCCCAGCGCCTGACTCACCATACCGCCCGTCCTCTACCCGGGCCGCTAGGGTAGCCGCCGGTCATTCAGGGCGGAAGAACGTGCAGGGCCCTCTGAGCCTCCGGCGACCTTTGAAGGACCCCCACGCCAAAACACCTGGGCCCATGCTCCCGCTCGCCAGTGGCCTCACCTCCGCCTGACCCTCCGTTCGCCGCACAACTGGTGGATCGGGCCTGCCGGCCTCCTGGAGGCTAACCCAAACCCTATGTCAGCCCCCGAGGGGCCCCTCCCAAGGGGTCTGGTGCTGCAATGCCGGGGATTAGGGATCCCCGAGCCCCAGCACCGTACTCACCCTGCCGCCCCTCCGCAACCCGAGCCGCTAGGTACGCAGTTGGGCTTTCAGCGAGGTAGAACGGGAAGTGCGCTCTTAACCCCCAGTGACTTTCGAATGCCCCCACGCCAAAATGCTTGGGCCCGGGCTCCCGCTCGACAGCGCCCTCACCTCGGCCTGCCCCTCTGCTGGCTACACAGCTGGCGGATCAGGCCTGCCAGCTTCCTGGGGGCTAACCCTAAACCTAGGTCGGCCCCCGATGGGCCCCTCCCAAGGAGCCTGGAGCTGCAAGGCCTGGGATTGGGGACCCCCGAGCCCCAGCGCCGGACTCATACGGCCGCCCCACCGCAACCTGGGGTGCTAGGGGCGCCGCCGGTTATTCAGGGCAGAAGAACGGGCAGGGCCCTCCAAGCCCCCGCCGACTTTTGAAGGCCCCCCACACTAAAACGCTTGGGCCCACGCTCCCACTCCCCAGCGCCCCCACCTCGGCCCGCCCCTCCGCTCGCCGCACAGCTGGTGGATCGGGCCTGCCGGCCGCCTGGAGCTAACCATAACCCTAGCTTGGCTCCTGAGGGGCCCATCCCAAGGGGCCTGGCGCCACCATGCGGGGGATTGGGCACCCCCAAAGCAACCTGCCGGACGCACCCTGATGCCCCGCCACCACCCGGGCCGCTAGAGGCGCCGCCGGTCATCTGGGTTGGAGAATGGGCAGGGCCCTCCGAGCCTCCGGTGACATTTGAAGTCCTCCCACGCCAAAATGCTTTGGCCCACGCTTCCGCTCACCAGCGCCCTCACCTCGGCCAGCCCCTCCACAAGCCGCACAACCGCCGGATCGGGCCTGCCGGCCTCCTGGGGACTAACAGTAGGTTGGATGTGGAGGGGCCCCTCCCAGGGGTCTGGCGCCACCACGACAGGGATTGGGGACCCCCGAGCACCAGCGCCAGACTCACCCTGCCACCCTGCCGCGACCCGGCCCGCTAGGGGCGCCGTCCTCATTCAGAGTGGTAGAATGGGCAGGGCCCTCCAGTCCCCTGCGACCTTCAAAGGCAACCCGCACCAAAATGCTAGGTCCCACGCTCCCGCTCACCAGCACCCTCACCTGGGTCCGCCACTCCGCTCTCCACACAGCTGGTGAATAGGGCCTGCTGGCCACCTAGGGGCTAACCCTAACTCTAGGTTGGCCCCCGAAGGGCCCCTCCTAAGGGGCCTGGCGGCCCAATGCTGGGGATTGGGGACCCCCAACCCCATCGTCAGTTACACCCTGCCGCCCCGCCCCACCCGGACCGCTAGGGATGCCACCGTTCATTCAGGGTGGGAGAACGGGCTGGGCCCTCCGAAAACTGCCGATCTTCGAAAGCGCCCCAAACGAAAACACTTGGGCTCAGGCTCATGTTCACCAGCACCCTCACCTCGGCCCAACTCGCCGCTCGACGCACAGGTGGTGTATCGGACCTGCTGGACTCCTGGGGGCTAACCCTAACCATAGGTCGGCACCCCTGGGGCCCTTCCCAAGGGGCCTGGCATCGCAACGCTGGGGATGGGGACACTGAGCCCAAGTGCCAGACTCACCCTGCTTCCCTTCAGCCACCCAAGCCGCTAGGGGCCCACCGTTCAATCAGAGCAAGAAAATGGTTAGGGCCCTCCGAGCACCCGCTGACATTCAAAGGCCCCCCGTGCTTGGCTTGGGCTCATGCTAAGGCTCGCCAGCGCCCTCACCTCGGCCCAACCCTTCGCGTGTTGCACAGCCGCTGATTGGGACCACTGGCCTTCTGGGGGCTAACCGTAACCCTAGATTGACCACCGAGGGGCCCATCCCAAGGGGCCTGGCGCTCCAACGCCGGAGATTGGGGATCCTGAGCCTCAGCACCTGACTCACCCTGCCACCCAGCTGCCACCCAGGGGCTTGGGGTGCTGCCGTTCATTCAGGGCGGGAGAACAGGCAGGGCCCTCCGAGACACGGCGACCTTCAAAAGCCCCCCGCGCCAAAACACCCGAGCCCACGCTCCCGCTCACCAGCGCCCTCACCTCGGTCCGACACTCCAGTCTCCACACAGCTGGCGAATAGGGCCTGCCGGCCTCCTAGGGGCTAAACCTAACCCTAGGTTGGCCCCCGAGGGGCCCCTCCCAAGGGGCCTGGCGCCGCAACACCGGGGATTGGGGATACCCGAGCCGCAGCGCCTGACTCACCCTGCCGCCCCGCTGCCACCTGGGCAGCTAGGGGCACTGCCGGTCACTCAGGGAGGAGAATGGGCATGGCCCGCCGAGTCCCCAGAAACATTAAAAGGCCCCCGGAGCCAAAATGCTTGGGCCCAAGCTCCCTCTCGACAGAGACCTCACCTCGACCCACCACTCCATTCGCCGCACAGCTGGCGGATTGAGCCTGCTGGCGTCCTGGGGGCTGACCCTAACCTAGGTCAGCCCCCGAGGGGCCCCTCCCAAGGGGCCTGGCGCCGCAACACAGTGGATTGGGGACCCCTGAGACCCAGCGCCGGACTCACCTGCTGCCGCGCCACCACCCAGGCCGCTAGGGGAGCCACGGATCATTCAGTGTGGGAGAACTGGCAGGGTGCTCCATTTCCCCTGCGACCTTCAAAGCACCCTTGTGCAAAAAGGTGGCTCCCACGCTCCTGCTCACCAGCGCCCTCCCCTTGGCCCGCCCCTCTGGTTGCTGCAGAGCTGGTGGATAAGGCCTGCCGGGCTCCTGGGGGCTAACCAAAACCCTAGGTCGGCCCCATGGGGGACATCCCAAGGGGCCTGGTTCTGTAACGCTGGGGTTTGGTGACTCAGAGCCCCAGATCCAGACTCACCCTGCCGCACTGTCGCCACCCGGGCCGCTAGGGACGCCGCAGGTCATTCAGGGCGAGAGAAGGGCCAGGGCCTTCTGAGCCCCCGGTGACTTTCAAGGGCTCCCTGGTCCAAAACGCTGGTGCCCACGCTCCCACTCCCCACGCCCTCACCTTGGCTTGCCCCTCAGCTCTCAGCCCAGCGGGCGGATTGGGCCTGCCGGCCTCCTGGGTCTTAACCCTAATCCTAGGTCGGCCCCTCAGGGGCCCCTCCCAAGGGTCCTGCTGCTGCTACACTGGGGATCGGGAACCCCAAGCCCCAGAGCCAGAATCACCCTGCCTCAATGCCGCCACCCGGGCCTCTAGGGGCGCCGCCGGTCATTCAGGGCCGGAGAACGACAGGGCCCTGGAGAAACCAGCGACATTTGAAGCCTCCCACGCCAAAATGCAGGGGCCCACGCTCCCGCTCCGCAGCGCCTTTACCTCTGCCCGCCCACCTCTCGCCGCCCAGCCAGAGGATTGGGCCTGCCAGCCTCCTGGGGGCTAACTCTAACCCTAGGTCAGCCCACGAGGAGCTCCTCCCAAGGGGCCTGCCCCCGCAACGCCGGGGATTGGGGATCCCCAAGCCACAGTGCAGGACTCACCCTGCTGCCCCACCGCCAACGGAGCCACTAGGGGCGCCGCTGGTTATTCAGGGCAGGAGAAAGGGCAGGGCCCTCCGAGCCATGGCAACATTGCAAGGCCCAGGGCGCCAAAACCCTGGGGCCCATGCTCCCGCTCGCCATCGCCCTCAACTCGGCCCACACCTCTGCCCTTCGCACAGCTGGCAGATCTGGCCTGCCGGCCTACTGGGCGCTAACCCTACACCCTAGGACGGCCCCTGAGGGTCCCTTCCTAAACGTGCCGCTAGGGGCACCACCATTCATTCAGTGTTGGAGAACTGGCAGGGCCCTCCGAACTCCCTCCAACCTTCGAAGGTGCCCGGAACCAAAACGCTTCGGTCCAGGCTCATGTTCACCAGCACCCTCACCTCAGCCCACCGCTCCAATCACCGCACATGTGGTGTATCGGGCCTGCCGGCCTCCTGGGGACTAACCCTAAGTGTAGGTCAGCCCCTGAGAGGCACTTCCTGAGTGGCGTGGCTCCGCAATGCCGAGGATGGGGACCACAAGCCCATGTGCCGGACTCACCCTGTTGCCCTTCAGCCACCCGAGCCGCTAGGGGCCCTGCTAGTCATTCAGAGCGGGAGAACGGGCAAGGCACTCCGAGGCCCCGGCGACTTTCGAAGGCCCTCCTGCACCAAAATGGTTGGGCCCATGCTGCCGCTCACCAGCGCCTTCACATTGGCCCACTCCTCCGATCGCCGCACAGCCGTTGCATCGGTCCTGCTGGCCTACTGGGGTCTAACCCTAAACCCTAACCCCTAACCTTAAACCCTAAACCTTAACCCCTAACCCTCACCCTAACCCTAACACTAACCCCTAACCCTTACCCTAACCCTGACCCTAACCTAAACCTAACCCTAAACCCTAATCCTTAAACCCTAAACCCTACATTAACACTAAACCCTAAATCCTAACCCCTAACCCTAAACCCGAAACCCTAAACACTAAACCCTTACCTTAACCACTAAGCCAAACCCCAAACCCTAACCCTAAACCCTAACCATACCCCGACCCCTATCATAACCCTAACCCTACCCCTTCAGCTAACCCTACCCCTAACCAGTAACGTAACCCTAACCCTTACCCTAACCCATACTCTAACCCTAACTTTAACCCATACCCTAACCCGAACCCTAACCTGTACCCTAACCCTAACACGTACTCTAACGCGTACCCAAACCTGTACCCTAACCCTAACCCTAAACTGTACCCTAACCCATAACTTAAACTGTACCCTAAACTTAACCCTAACAAGTACCCTAACCCATACCCTAACCTTAACCCTGAACCCTGACCATAACCCATACCCTAACTCGTACCATACCCGTACCCTAACCGTACCCGTACCCTAAACCTAACCCATACCCTAACCGTAAACCTAAACCCTAAACCGTAACCCGTACCCTAACCCTAACCAGTACCCTTACCTTAACCTTAACCCATACCCTAACCTGTACCCTATCCCTAACCCGGACCCTAACCCATACCCTAACCCATACCTAACCCTAACCTGTACCCTAACCCGTACCCACACCCATACCCTAACCCTAAACTGTACCCTATCCCTATCCCTAACCCATTCCCTAACCCGTACCCTAACCCTAACCCTAAACCATAACCTGGCCTGTACCATAACCCTAAACTGTACCCTAACCCTAACCCGTACCCTAACCCGTACCCTAAACCGTACCCTAATCTGAATGCCAACACTAACCATAACCGTACCCTAATGCGTACCCTAACCAGTACCCTAACCCTAATCCGTACCCTAAACCTAACCCCTACTCCAACCCTAACCCTAACCCTAAACCCAAACCCTAAACCCTAACCCGTACCCTGAACCCTAATCTGTACCCTAACCCATAACGTCTAACTTGTAACCCCTAAACCCAAACCTAACCCATACCCTCTCCTTACCCTAACCCTAAACCCTACCCTCTCCCATACCCTAACCATAATCCATACTCTAACCTTAACCCGTACCCTAATCCGTACCCTAACCCCGGGGATTGGGTACCCCTGGAACACACCACGGGACTCAGCCTGCCACCCCTCAGGAAACCATGCCCCTTGGGGCGCCGCAGAGCATCCCGTTCAGGAGAACTGGTAGGGCCCCTCTGAGACCCCAGCGATCCTCGGCGGCCCCCTACACCCCAACCCTGAGGCCCACGCTCATCCCGCCCCACGCCTTCCCTTCAGCTTGCCACTGAGCGCGTCGCAGAGCCGGCAGATCAGGCCTGCCGGGTTCCTGGGGCCTAGACCTGACACTAGTTTGGCTGGGTAGGGCCCCTCCCCTGGGTCCCGGTGCCACAGCCCCAGGTACTGGGGACACCTGAGCCCCACTGCAGGATAAAGCCTGCCAGCCCACAGGAAACCGTGCCCCTTGGGAGGCTGTAGAGCATTCAGGGCGGGAGAACCAGGAGGGCCCCCAGAGTCCCCTGCGAACTTCAGTGATCCCTAAACCCAAGCTTGAAGCCCATGCTCACCCCACCCCACACCCTCACCTCAGCCCGCGGCAGTGCTCGCCACATAGCGGGCAGATCTGGCCTGCGGGGTTCCTGGGCCCCAACCCTAACCCTAGTTCATCTGTGGAGGGGCCCCTCCCCAGGAGCCTGGAGCCAGAGCCGCGGGGATTCGGGACACCTGAGCCCCACAGCAGGACTCAGTCTGCCACCCCGCAGGAAACCGTGTGCCTTGGGAGGCCATAGAGCGTTCAGGGTGGGAGAACCAGGAGGGCCCTCCTGAGCCACCAGCGAACGTTGGCGGCCTCCCGCAACCCAACCCTGAAGCCCACGCTCACCCTCCCTGCACCCTCACCTCAGCCCATGTAGCTCGCCATACAGCCAGCAGATCGGGCCTGCGGGGCTCCTGGGGCCTAACCCTAGCCCTAGGTCGGCCGCGGGTGTGGGGGACTCCCAGGGGCCTTACACCACAGCCCCAGGGAATTGGGGTACCTGTACCACACCGCAGGACTCAGCTTGCCACCGGAAAGGAAACAGTGCCCCTTGGGGCTCTACGGAGCCTACAGGGCATGAGAACATGGGGAGGCCCCCAGGGCCTATCCCCACTTTTGGCAGCCCCCCGTGCCCCAACCCTGAGGCCTATGTTCAACATCCCCCATGGCCTCCTCTCAGCCCTCCACAGAGCTCGCTGCACAGCCTGCAGATTGTCCTTGCCGGGCTCCTGGACCCTAAACCTTACACTAGGTTAGCCACAGAGGGGCCCCTCCCCAGGGTCCTGGCACCCTACTCCGGGGGATTGGGGACACACAAGCCCCACTGTAGGACTCAGCCTGCAGCCCACAGGAAACTGTGCCGTTTTGGGGCACAACAGAGCATTCAGTGCAAGAGAATTGGGGCACCCCTGAGAGCCCCTTCTGGTGAACCCCGACATTTGTGGGCCATTCCGGATGAAACCCCAAGGCTCACACTCACCCACGCTTGTGCCCTCATCTCAGTCGGCCTGGGAGTTCTCTGAGCACTGGGCAGTTTGGACCTGCTGTCTCTTGAGGCCTAACCTAACCCTGGGTCTTCTGCTGAGGGTCCCTCCCTGTTTGCCTGCCTCCAAGGCACCAGGCATTGGGCTCACCTCTGCACGACTAGAGGACTCAGCCTGCCCCACAGCAGGAAACTGTCATTTGGGGCTGCAGCAAGGATTCATAGGAAAATCGGAGGGCCCTCCTCAGCCCATCGCAGGCAACCCCCACTTTCAGAGATCTCCCCGGATCCAATTAGTAGCTTCAAACTGACCTTTAAACTTGCTCTCCAAGGAGATCTTTTGAAATTATCCACACTTCCAACCGATGGCACCATCCAGCTTCAGAGACTTACCCAGCTTTAGGTCTTGAGATGGATTAAAATGGGAAGTCACTTCACTGATGACGACGTACTGGTGACCAAAAGATACATGCATAAATGCTTCATATCACTTGGCTTCAGGGAAATGCAAATCTAAACCCCTATAGATGCCATATCACACGAGGCCGAATATCTAAAAATAAGAAGACATGAAACTATATATGTTGGAGAGGATGTGGAGAAATGGGAACACTCTTACACCCCTGTACAAATGCAGTCCAGTACAGCCACTCTTGAAAATGGTACAGAGTTTCTTCAAGAAGTTATAATAAAGCTACCCTATGTCCCAGCAATTGCACTACTGGGTATTTACCCCAAAGATACAGAGGTAGTGAAGATGGGACACATGCACCACAGTGTTCATAGCAGCAATATCCATAATAGACAAGCTGCAGAAGGAGTGCAGATGACCATGGATAGATGAATGGATAAAGAAGATATGGACCATATCTATAGTGGAATATTACTCAGCCATCAGAAAGGATGAATACTTACCATCACACCTACCTGGGTGGAGCTGGAGGGTATTATGATGAGTGGAATAAGTCAATGAAAGAAAGACAATGATCATATGCTTTCACTCCTATGTGGAATATCAGAAACAAGGAAGGTGACCATAGGGGAAGGAAGGGAAAATAGAATGGGAAGTCATCAGAGAGGGAGAAAACCCATGATGGACTCTTAACTATCACAAGAAACTGATGATTGCTGGAGGAGAAGTTTGGGGGGGTAACTGGGTGAGTAGCATTAAGGAGGTCACACGATACAATGAGCACTGGGTGTTACACACAACTGAAAATTGATTGAAGACTACATCTGAAACTAATGATGTACTGTAAGTTGGCTAATTGAATTTAAATTAAAGAACAAAAGACCTTGAATAAACAATCCTAAACATTTGTATGGAACCACTAAAGATTCCGAACAGCCAGTGCAATGTGGAAAAGAAAAACAAAGCTGGAGGACTCACAATTTCAGATTTCAGGTTATACTACAAAGCTGCAGGCATCCTAACAAGAGAGTATGGCACAAAAATAGACACAGCGACCAAAGGAACAGGATACAAGTTCAAACAGAAACCAATAATTATGTGGTCCATGAATCTTCCACAAAGCAAGCAACGATATCAAAAGGGAAAAGGACAGTCTCTACAACAAATTTTGTTGGGAAAACTAGACAGCTACGCACAAAAGAATGAAATTAGACTGCTTTCTTACACAATACAGACAAACACAAAACAGTTTCAAGACCTCAATATGAGACCTGAATCCATAAAAATCCTACAGTAGGGAAGACAGTAACTTCTTGACATGGACCATATTAACGTTTTTCTAGACTGTGTCTTGAGGCAAAGGAAATGAAAGCAAAAATAAACTATTGGGAATACAGCAAAATAAAGTTTCCACATGGCAGAAGAACAATGAAAACGTAAAAATAGTAAGACAACTTACTCAAAGGGAGATGATATTTGCAAAGATCATATGCAATAAAGGGATAGTGTCCAAAACATATACAACTGATACTACTCGACCCCCAAGAAACAAATAATCCAGTTAAAAAATAGGCAGAAGACATGGACAGACATTTCTCCAAAGAAGAAATACAAATGGCCAACAGTCCCGTGAAAAGATGTTCACCATCACCCATCATCAGGAAAATGTGAATCCAAAGGACAATGAGGTAATACCTCAAACCTGTCAGAATGGCTAACATCAAAAGCACAACAAAGAACAGGTGTTGAGAGGATGTGGATAAAGGGGAATCCTCGTGAACTGTGGGTGGGAATGCAAATTGTGGTGGCCACCGTGGAAAACAGTATGAAGGTTATTGAAAAAATTAAATATAAAACTACCCTACGATCCAACAATCACACTACTTGTATTTACCCAAAGAATAGGAAAACAGTAACGTAAAAGGATACGTGCACCCCTATGTTCCTTGCACCATTATTTAGAATATCACAATATGGAAGCAACCCAAGTGTCTGTAGAAAAATTGACAAATGAGATGATAGATGTGTATTCACACACACGCACGTGCACACACACACACACACACACATACACACACACAATGGAGTATTACTCGGCTTGAAAAAGAATGAAACCTTCCATTTGCAGCCACATGAATGGAGCTAGAGAGTATTATCCTAACTAAAATCAGGCATTCAGAGAAAGACAAATCCCATAAGATGTCACTCTAATAGGGAATTTAAGCAACAAACAAAAATAAATAACTAAAAGAGAAAAAGGAGACACACCAAAATACAAACTCTTAACAATAGAGAACAAACGGATGGTTACAAGAGGAGGTGGATAGAGGGTTGAGTGGAATAGGTGAAGGGGATTAAGAGGACACTTTTCTTGATGACCACTGAGTAATTTATAGAATTACTGAATCACTCTATTGTACACCTGAAACGAATGTAACACTGTATGTTAGCTCTACTGGAATTAAAATAAATTTCTAAAAAAGATTTTTTCTTTCAGGAACCTCTTTGAAAAAGCTTTTCCTGTGCACTGTGCATAAGCCCTACTTGGGAGGATTCGCTCTACAATAATTATTCACTACATGAATCAAATTCAGATTTCACTGAGTTCTTACCGTGGATCCCAGCCCATGGGAGCCATGGTCCTTTTCAGTCCAGGCTCAGCACCAATGCATTCAAGATTGGAAGTAGAGACACATGTCACTTCACAGTCCAGAAAGCTATTATTGTTTTTGTTTCAGTGTGAGAGACTCACAGACTTTGGGACAGGTTTCAGAGCAGGTTTATTATGGATCCTGGATCTCTACTTCAGTGTTCATTGCCTGGATCCATTTGGCTAATAGGTTCCCTGTGGATGGGCTTGCTTCCAAGCACATACATGGAAGATGCAAAGGTGGGTGGGCTTGGTGCTGGACAGGAAGAAGACCAAAAGCAGACAAGGGTCCGACCCCTCCCCTGATCCAGGAATTGCTACGGGAGAGGGTACGTGAGGTAGAATCCATGCGAAACTCCAAGGTCACCAGCTGAACACAGGAGGCACAGGTCAAGGGATCTGGAGATGCAGGGGTTGAAGGCTGCTCTGAGCTACCTCTGGGAGGAAGGGAGGGAAGGAATGAGAAGGAGACACTGCCTGCCTCTGGCCCATGCCAGCTACCCACCACTCTGACACGCATCAGTCTATGAGCTGACACAGCCTGGGCTCAGGAAGGGCTGGCTCGTGTCCCTCAATCCTCAGTGGGACAGCTGGCCCCAGGGCTCAGAGACATGCTGAGGGAGATGAGAGGGAAAGCTGCCCCACCCAGGTCATCCCCTCCTTGAGCAGACAGCCCTTCAGAACTTCTAAAAAAAACCCACTGACGGGGTTGAAAGACATGCCATGGATGAACTAAGGCATAGAGATATGTAAAATGACATTCAGTTTTAAGTTCAGGGCTGTCATCTCAGGAAGTGGGGAGAGCTTCCCTAAGAAGACTGAGGGGCGGGCAGGCCATGCTGAAAAGGGAGACATGGCTCTCCTGATTGGGGACATGTAGCCCCCTTCCAGTGCAGGGCATCACCCTCACATTACACGAGATCCATGGAAGTGTTCCATCAGGGCCAGATATTTGTCTCAAGACGGGTACCCTGGCATTGGACTGCACAGGGCACCAGGGACGAGGGCCAGATGGAGGACGGACAATACCCCGGAGGCCATGGGGCAAGAGCAGAGGCACATGACCTTGAAGATGATGATGAAATGCAGGAGGTGGCAGCATGGAGCCGGCCTGAAAGTGCCATGGGAGCAGTGCCCACAGCTACACTGACTGGGTGCCTTCTGTGCCAGGTGTGGCTGACTTCAGTGGGCTCCAGACTAGTCCTGACCACAACTCTAGGAAGTGTGCACCACCCCCGGCCTCCTCTCCCCTTGCAGCTGCTAGGAATCATGGTCACAGACCCTGGTCAGCTTTCGTGGAAACCAAGCAGTGGCTCCCACGCACGCTGCACCTCTGGTGGTGGTCCAGTGTGACCCTCGTGCCTGGCCAGACACTGATGTCTACCTGTCTCCACACAAATCCACAGACAGGAGGGTGTCCCTGAATTCCACAGCACATGATGAGACAGATCCACAGAACCCAACACCCAGTGGGTCACTCGGGACCTCACCTATGGTCATGGAGCTCACCATACCCTATTTCTGTCACTTCCCACAGAAAGCCTGGTTCTGATCCCCCACAATACCAAACATCCTGGTTGCTGACCTGGGGTCATGCCATGAACCCACATGGCACCTTTCTTTAAGTGAAGACTATGCCTACACCTCCTAGAAAATATTTCTAATGAAGTACCAGTCCATCAGGACTACGGTGTGAACGGTAGCACACAGCCTGCATGGTAGTAGTCAGTAATTCTAACGAGGGTTAACCCCAGCCCCCGTCTCACAAAACCTTCCTCCATCCCCACTGAACTCATGGTATGCCCTCAGAAAACCCTCCAGGAAACAAACCTTTCATCTGAATGCTCTTTTCACCTTCTGCTTCAAATCTTGTCCAACCACAATGATATGAAACTAGAAATCAGTCTCAAGAAAAAAATGGGACAGTCAAAAATAGGTGGAGATTGGGGGGCCTGGGTGGCTCAGTTGTTAAGGATCTGCTTTCAGCTCAGGTCGTGATTCCAGGATCCTGGGATCTACCCCGAATCAGGCTCCTTACTCAGTGGGAAGCCCACTTCTCCCTCTCCCACCACCCTGCTTGCGTTCCCTCTCTCGCTGTCTCACTCTCTGTCAGATACTTAAATAATCTTAAATAAATGTGTGGAGATTTAACAACATGCTACTGAACAACCAACAGTCAAAGAAGAAATCAAAAAAATTTTAGAAGTACCTTGACACTGATGAAAAAGACAACTTACAAAAACTTATGGGATGCAGCAAAAGTAGCTTTATGGGGGACATTCATAGAAATTCAAGTCTTCATCAATCCATGAGAATGCTCTCCAATAAACAACCTGATTTATGTGGTAAAGAATTAGAAAAAAAAAAAGAACAAACAAAGCCACAAATTAGTAGAAATAAGGAAATAACAAAAAGGAATGCATTAATAAATCCAACGGAGACTAAAAGGACAAAAAAAATGAAAATGAGAGCTGCCTTTTTTGGAAAGATAAACAAAACTGACAAACTTAGTTAGACTCACCAAGAAACACAGAGGACTCGAATACAATCAGGAAAGAAAGATAATGGATTCCTGTATCATATCAAAATCAAAAGAGCTCTTCAAACGTGGACACAACAACTTCTTGCAAGCCACGTCTCTAAAGGCAAAGGAAATAAAAGCAAAAATGAACTATTGGCACTTCATCAGGATAAAAACTTCTGCTCGGCAAAGCAAATGATCAAAAAAACAAAAAGGCATCCTATGGAATTGAAGAAGATATCTGCAAATAATATTACAGATAAAGGGCTGGTATCCAAGATCTATAAAGAACGCCTCAAACTCGACACCCAAAAAATGGGCAGAAGACACAAAGAGATACTTCTCCAGAGAAGACATACAAATGGCCAACAGACACATGAAAAAATGCTCCACATCACTTGCCATCAGGCAAATACAAATCAAAACGACAATGAGATACCACCATACACCAGTTAGAATGGTTAAAATTAACAAGGCAGGCGGCAACTGGGTGGCACAGTGGTTAAGCGTCTGTCTTCGGCTAAGGGCGTGATCCTGGCATTATGCGATCGAGCCCCACATCAGGCTCCTCCGTTATGATGCTGCTTCTTCCTCTCCCACTCCCCCTGCTTGTGTTCCCTCTCTCGCTGTCTATCTCTATCTCTGTGGAATAAATCAATAAAATCTTGAAAAAAAATTAACAAGACAGGAAATAAAAAAAAGTCAGAGAGGATGTGGAGAAAGCATAACCATCTTACACTACTCGTGAGGATTCAAGCTGGTATAGCCACTTTTGAAAACAATATGGAGGTTCCTCACGACGTTAAACACAGAGCTATCCTATGACCCACCAATTGCACTACTGGGTATCTACCGCATAGACACAGAGTAATGAAAAGAAGGGGCACCTGTATCCCAATGTTCATAGCAGCAATGTACATAATAGCCAAACTGATGAAGGAGCCAAGGTGTCCTTCAGCAGATGAATGGACAAAGAAGATGTGGTTCATCTACACAATGGAATATTACTCAGTCATCAGAAAGGATGAATACCCCCCATTTGCACCAACGTGGATGGACCAGGAGGGGATTATGCTAAGTGAAATTAAGTCAAGCAGAGAAAGACAATTATCATATGGTTTCACTCCTATGTGGAACGGAAGGAATAGCATGGAGGACATTAGAAGATGGAAGGGAAAAGTGAAGGGGGGAATGAGAGGCGGAGATGAATCATGAGAGACTACTGAAACTGGGAAACAAACTGAAGGCTGCAGAAAGGGAGGGGAAGGGGAATGGGTTATCCTGGTGATGGGTATTAAGGAGGGTACATATTGGGGCACCTGGGTGGCACAGCGGTAAAGCGTCTGCCTTCGGCTCAGGGTTATGGGATCGAGCCCCACATCAGGCTCCTCCGCTGTGAGCCTGCTTCTTCCTCTCCCACTCCCCCTGCTTGTGTTCCGTCTCTCGCTGGCTGTCTCTATCTCTGTCGAATAAATAAATAAATTCTTTTTTTTAAAAAAAGGAGGGCACGTGTCATAATGAGCACTAGGTGTTATATGCAAACAATGAATCATGGAACACTACATCAAAAACAAATGAAGTACTCTAGGGTGACTAACATCATTTTAAAAATGAGAAAGATATGAAATCCATACAGGAAAACTGTCACTATTTGCAAATGACATGAAATCCCGAAAGATTCCACACAAAAAAACTGTTAGAATAAACAAATTCAAGAAAGCTGCAGGATATAAAGTCGATATACAGAGACCTGTTGTCTTTATTTTTTTCAGATTTTATTTATTTATTTATTTATTTATTTATTTATTTATTTGACAGGAAGAGAAAAAGCAGGAGCAGGGAGAGTGTCAGAAAGAGGGAGAAGCAGACCCTCGCTAAGCAGGGAGCCCAACATGGGGCTCGATCCCAGAACTCTGGGATCATGACCTGAGCTAAAGGCAGACGCTTCACCTATGGAGCCACACAGATGACCCAACTTGTTGCATTTCTGTATACTGATGACATACTTTCGCAAAGAGAAATAAAAAAGCAATGCCATTTACAATTGCATGAAAAAAAAATCTAGGAATAAAAGTAACCAAGAATGAGAAAGACATAGTACACTCAACACATGGCAGAAAAGAAATGAAAAACACGTGTGTCGAGGGGGGCAGAATGTATGGGTCAAAGATTTGGAAGGCAACACACACAAATGGAAGCTTACGCCATGCTCCTTAACTGGAAAAGTTAATTATGTGAACATGTCCATCGTACCCAAAGCAATCGACAGATGTGATGAAATCCTTATCTGAATTCCAGTGGCATTATTCGAAGAAATAGAAAACAGTCCTCAAACTTGTATGGAATCACAAAAGACCCCAAATACCCAAAGCAACCTGGAGAAAGAAAGGTGCAGTCAACACACACCTGTATTTCAAGCTAGATTACAAAGCTGTTGTCATCAAAACAGGATGGTACTGGCAGAAACACAGACACCAGGTCAGTGAAACAGAACAGAAAGCTCAGAAACTTACCCACACGTAGATGATCCTAACTTACGACACAGCAGCAGAAGATATGCCATGAGGGAAGGACTGTGTCTTCAGTGAGCGGTAACAGGCAAACTGGACACTAAATGCAGAAGAATATAACTGGGTCACTTTCTTACACCACACACAAAATTTTTAATGGATGAATGATTTGAACATAAGACCTGAATCCATAAACCTCCAAGAAGACACAGGTACTAAGTCTCTTGACATTGGTTTTGGCAAAGAGTCTTCAGATCGGACACCAAATGCAAAGGCAACAAAAGCAAAAATAAACAAGTGGAACAACATCAAACTGAAATCTTCCACACGGCAAAAGAAACCATCAAAAACTTAAAAGGCCACTGACCCAATAAGAAAAAAAATATCTGCGAATCATATGTGTGAGAAGAGGCTAATATCCAAAATACACACAACACTCATACAAATCAAAACAAAAAAAAAAGTATAAAAAATGTGGGGAATATGTGAATAGATACCTTCCAAAGATGGCACACAGGTGCCAACAGACAGAAAAAGTTGTTCGGCATCACTAATCATCATCAGGGAAACATCAGTCAAACCCACAATCGGCTATCCGCTCACAACTGTTGGAACAGCAATTGTCCCAGAGACAGACACCAAGTGGGGTCAAGGGTGTGCAGACGAGGAGACACTGTGCACTGTTGGTGGGAATGGAAATTGGTGCAGCCACTGTGACAAACGGTATGGAGGTTCCTGAAAAAATAAAAGCAACTACGACATGACCCAGTAATGGCTCTACTGAGTATTGATTCGGAGAACACAAAAATACTGCCTCAAAAAGACAGATGCACTCCCACATTCACTAAAGCATTATTCACAAGAACCAGACATGGAAACACAGACCTTGGGGGCCTTATGCCAAGTAACTCCGACACAGAAAGACCAATACCAGATGCTCTCATGTACATTCCACGTGTAATAAACAAATACTGAACACATAGATACTGAGAGCAGATTGGTAGGTGCCAGATTCGGGGATGGGGTGGTAGAAACGGGTGAAGGTGGTCAAAGTCTCAATGTTTGAGTGAGAAAATCCGACAGTCATGAAATGTTCTGTCCAGCATGGAGACTAAAACTAACCCCACAGCATGGGGTATAGGTTTCCCTGCTCTTTGAAAGTACAGA